>NW_027361716.1:11831250-12485000 GCF_039654945.1 Dendrobates tinctorius
CCACAAACTGTTTTACCGCATTTAATCGGGCTATGTGTGCCAATATTTGTCTTTTGTATGTGGTATTTTTGGTCATTTTAAAAAACATATGTGTCATATTCCTTAAAAAATATATAAATACACCTAAAAGAGAATTGGATATTTTAAGAAATATTTAATTGGTTAGTGTACAGTAAGGTCCGGCTAAAAGAATCTGCCTTGTCGTGGTGGCAGGATTAAAAACTATTTTGGCCAAAACAAAAGTTGGTGGCTATGTATGTGTTATGGTGTTCGATGGGAACTGTTAATGTGTGACTGATGAGTATGTAGTGCAGAAGTGGAGTTTTTCCGAGTGTGGGTGGAGGGACTGTGGAAGGTTCAAGGGGTGGAGGCAGAGCTGGGGTCGAGCCTGGTCATAGCTTCAAGGGGGCCCAAAATTGTTGCTGTTGTGTGGCCCTGAAATTTCTGATGGCAGCCCTGTATTTCTATACAGTTGTCACACTTAGGTCAGGAGAACTGTCTGCCAGTCCAAGCATTGTGCTGCTATCCCTGTCTGAGTTATGCGGCCGTTTGAATCTTCCTTAAGTAAAAGGTTGTATTATAGAAGCAGTATGTCTATCTGCTATGCACCTAATGGTGAATTACTGCTCAGGATGTCACTGAAAAGAGCTACATAATGATAGTGAAAACGACTGTAAGGAAGGTATCACACTGCTACAAATGCAGGTAGAAACTATTTCTGCTAGGGGGTGAAAGAGTGGAGAGAGGTCCAGCACACAGATGAAGCTATTACTAGGTAGCAGCAGAGAAGTCAAACAAGCCGGGTCACATCTTGGACTGTAGCGCAGTACCAAAGGAGTAAGCAAACTCAGGTTCAGAGACAAGCCAGGGGATCAGTAACAGTCAGAAGTGGATATGCCAGGGACAAGAGACAAAAGCAGGTCAGGGTTCAAGCCGAGTTCAAGTACCAAGAAGTCCAGACACAAAGGGAACACACAGAATCGGGACTGAGAGCAGGGAATAACACAGACATGGGTCATTATTATTATTATTTATTTATTTATAAAGCAGGATTGATTCCATGGTGCTCTACATGAGAAGGGGTTACATACAAATTACAGATATCACTTACAGTATGCAAACTAACAATCACAGACTGATATAAAGGGGAGAGAGGACCCTGCCCTTGCTGACTTACATTCTACAGGATGGTGGGGAAGGAGACAGTAGGTTGGGGGGTTGCAGCAGCTCTCATGTTGGTGAGGCAATAGCTCCAGTAGTGGTGAGGAGGCAGCAGGGATCATTGCAGGCTGTAAGCTTTCCTGAAGAGAGGGGTTTTCAGGTTCTGTCTGAAGGAACCGAGTGTGGTTGATAGTCGGAAGTGTTGGGGCAAAGAATTCCAGAGGATGGGAGCTATTCCAGAGAAGTCTTGGAGGCAGTTGGGTGAGGAGCAAATATGTGTGGAGGATAGAATGAGGTCTTGGGAGGACCGGAGATTACGTGGGGGAAGATATCGGGAGATTAGTTCAGAGATATATGGAGGAGACAGGTAATAGATGGCCTTATAGGTCAGTAATAGTAATTTGAATTGGATACACTGAGGGAATGGGAGCCAGTGAAGAGATTTTCAGAGGGGAGAAGCGGAGGAGTAGCGAGGAGAGAGATGAATTAGTCGGGCAGCAGAGTTAAGGATGGACTGGAGAGGTGCGAGGGTGTTAGCAGGGAGGCCACAGAAAAGGATGTTGCAGAAGTCGAGACGGGAGATGATTAGGGCATGCACAAGCATTTTAGTAGATTGAGGGTTGAGGAAGGGACAGATTCTGGAAATATTTTTGAGCTGGAAGCGACAGGAGGTGGAGAGAGCTTAGGCTACTTTCACACATCAGGTTTTCGGCGTCAGGCGCGATCCAGCGTCGTGCCGGAACGCCGGATCCGGCAAATGTTTTGTAAAACCTGATGTGCCGGATCCGGTTTTCTGCCGGATCCGTCTTGTTCTTGACAGACAAAACCGGATCCGTCTCATCCGGTTCATCCGTTTTTCTATCCGTTTTTCGACGGATTACGCTGGACCCGGTTTTTAAAATTGACCCTTGTGGCCTTCCGAACGGGATTGGCTACTGGAAAACTATATATAGCGTGTTCCTACAGCCCTTCTTTGACAGGTTGTAGAGGAGAAAGTGCAGGTTGGAGAGAAGAGCAAGTTACTGGCGAAGATGGATGTTGTCATTGGAAATATTTTGAAGAATTTGGCGGATTTTATAGCGGAGGCGAATCGTTTGAGGGTGATTGTTCTGGAGAAGGAGAGAGCGAGACAGCAGCGCATCAGGCATCGTAGACGACGTTTGTGGATCCACCCCATCACAGCCAAGAGAATGACGCGTGGGGTCTATTCTACACTCTGCATGGACCTTCGACGAAACCCGGATAAATTTTTTGGATATGTTCGGATGAAAATGGAGAATTTTGATTACTTGGTGGAGCGCATTGCACACCTCATAAGAAAAGCGGACACCTATTGCCGCTTCTCTGTTTCACCCGCAGAGCGTCTGATGGTGACTTTAAGGTAAGCCACATTTATTGGATGTGCTCGCATCAGAGCACACTTTCACTGCAATCTTGTTGGTGGTAGTTTGTATCTCCAAGTGTTATAGCTGAGTTTTGGTATGTAATGCTGTGATTTAAAACTAATTGATTGTTTTTTAATTCCCCACAGATTTCTTGCAACTGGAGAATCCCTTTCGTCACTGCATTTCCAGTACAGACTCGGGATTTCCACCATATCTGGAATAGTGAAGTACACATGCCGTGCACTGTGGGACTCCTTAGCTGAAGAGTTTTTACCAGAGCCCACAACAGAGAGGTGGATTGAAATTGCTGACAAGTTTCAACAGATATGTCAGTTTCCCAACTGCTTGGGCGCTGTGGACGGGAAACATATCTGCATTGTAAAGCCAGCCGGATCGGGATCGGAATATTTCAATTACAAGAAATATTTTTCAATTGTCCTCATGGCCATCGCTGACGCGGAATACAAATTTATTGCTGTTGATATTGGGGCCTATGGCCGCTCCAATGACTCTCAAGTTTTCAAACTGTCTGCCATGGGGCGTAAACTGTATGGAAACACCTTCCAGTTCCCACCACCTAGACCGCTGCCGCAAACATCTGGTCCACCTATGCCATTTGTCTGTGTAGGGGATGAAGCCTTCCAGCTGTCAGAACACCTTTTGAAACCGTACTCTAGCAGAGGATTGACAAGACCAAAACGCATTTTTAATTACCGCCTCACAAGAGCAAGAAGAATGGTTGAATGTACCTTTGGTATTCTGACAGCCAAATGGCGGGTCCTATTGACTGCGATCAACCTCAAGACAGAAACTGTTGACGAGGTGATCAAAGCTTGCGTGGTACTCCTCAATTTTGTTATCTGCAAGGAACCCATTTCCATTGAGGACACCTCTGAAGAAACCACCTTGCAAGATTACCATGACATTACCACTAGAAGTTCTGTGACGGTTTCAGTAATGAGGGACAATTTTGCACTATACTTTATGTCACCTCAAGGCAGAGTACACTGGCAGGATGACAGAGTGTGAAAGATTTGTGCCCTAACCAAACTTGTGTACCTTCTGTACCAGCAGTATATACCTTTGCCAACCAAAGTTGGCTATCTTGTCATGGTCTCTATTTTTAGCTTTAGGCCACAGGTGTGTACCTGGTTGTGTTTTATGCAAAGTATTTCACCTTTAAACAAAAGTTGTGTACATTGTTAGGAAATCACCAACAATAAACACAACTTTTTAGGTGAAATACTTTGCTTCAAACACAACCAGGAACACAACTGTGGGAAAAAGCTAAAATTTACCCACAGTTATATACCTGGTTTTGAATACCTTTTTACCTTTTAAATACCCTGTATTTAACCTTTTTTTTAAACATATTTCGTCGCAGAAAGAAATGACAGACAACCAGTGTAAACAATAATTTAACTTTTATTTAAAATATTTTTTTTTTGTAAACTGTTTTTAAAGTTAAAAAAACTTTTTTAATAAAGGTTTGAAACCAACAGGGCCTTTTTTATTACAAAACACACATTACAAATCTGTGTAGTGTGGGGTGGAAATACTGCTGGAGGGGCTGCGGGACACTTCGACAATGGGAGTGTGGAGAGAGGACTGGGATCGTGGTGGGGAAGGAACAGTTAGAGGTGATGGTGTGGAAAAAGCTACAGAATGGGTGGACATGTGGGAGGCAGAAGAGGTGGTGGGCGGTGGAGTGGAGGGTTGGGCAGGGACTGTAGGAGCAGATGATGTTGATGGAAAGTTGTATGGGGAAGGAGTTTGGTACGGGGAAGGAGTTTGGTACGGGGAAGGAGTTTGGTACGGGGCAGGTTGCTGGAAGTGGGGAGATGTCTGGTACTGGGGAGGTTGCTGGTACTGGGGAGGTTGCTGGTATGTAATAGGAGGGGGAGGCTGGAAAGTGGCTGGAGGGGGTGCAGATGTAATAGGAGGGGGAGGATGGAAAGTGGCTGGAGGGGGTGCAGGTGGAGGAACTACAGTGGTGGGAGGTGGAGGTTGGGAGGTAACCTGCTGTAGAGCACCGTGGCACGAATGCATTACATGCATCTGCTGGGTAGGAGATAGTGTTGCCATGCGCTCCACAACAGACCTGAAAAAGGTGTGGTTTGGCGAAGATCTTGCTTCTGAATGCATGGTTTGCAGAAGTGTCTTCACCTCCAGAATGCTGGAGTTGATCTGCTGAAAGCCTGCGGAGATTTGCTCTGACAAGACTTTTAGACAGTTCTGGAAAGATGCATTCAGATGCAAGAACTCTGGCGCATAACTCTTTTCCTGACCCCTCTGCCGCTGAAGCCCAGTACCCGCAGGTGTACTAGAGGTGGCAGGGGCAGAAGGGTGGGGTAAAGGGAAAGCGATCTCCTCACCAGCAGCTTCATGTAATGTAGGCGGCCACGATGCTCCTGTGCTGGTGGATGGGACAGATGGGTCGAATGTGTGGGAAGGTGCAGATGTACCGGGGCGGTCGAAGTGTCCCTCGGTGCCGGTCTCCTCAGGGATCGCCTCAGAAGGGTCCAATCGTGCAGGCTCCCGAGTGCTGCTCACCGTGCTGTGGAATAAAGAGAAAAAAAAACAATTAAAATAGTGACATGGTATGGCCCTGGCTGAAAAAAAAAAGTTACATCTAAACATTTTTTTGTCACATGTGGTGTGTAATATTTACCTTCTGGTGAGCATTGTATCCCAGAGGAACGACAGGGCTCGTGCGTACTTGTACTTGCTCCTGCGTCCTCCAGATCCACTCGGGGCCCGCATCTCTTTATTGAACTCCTTCTTGAAACGATCCCTCACAGACCGCCACCGCTTCACAATTCTCTCCCCTGAAACGAGAAAGGACAAAGTGGTTAGTATACAACATCAGTGTTTCCCAAACTCCAGTCCTCATGGTCCCCAGGGGTCATGTTTTCAGGATTTCCAAAGTAAATAGAAATCCTGAACACATGATCCGTGGGGACCACGAGGACTGGAGTTCGGGAAACACTGGTTAAAATCAAGCAACCGGTACTGTATATACTTACGCTCTTTAATCTGGGCCCGAGCTTCGAGGTCCTCCCAGCGGTCCACAAGGAGCGAACAGATTTCCTCCCAGAGTCGTCGGGTAACGATAAGGTCAGCGTGGCGGCGGTCAGCCATATTCCAGAGCGACTCCCTTTCTCTGACGAGATCGATGAGGTGGTCCACATCAATCCCTCCATCCTCACCGTCAGAGTCGGGAGCACGCTGTGAAGGCTGTTAAAGAAAAAGACAAAAATAACATAATTAGCCTCCACAAAAGAAATGAAATAAAAAGTGCAAAGAAAACAAAGCAAAAATATTTATACTTACACGCTGGTGACTGCCGCGTTGCTGTCGCCGACGACCCCGGGAGGCACTGCGAGGACCTCTTGGCCGAGCACCAGATTGGGAAGACTAGAGAAGAAAACAAAAAATGTTATGTCTTTGGATGTAGGCATTTGTTTGCTGTGTGTGGTCTGCAGAACATTGTTTTCTATGTGTTGTGTGTAGTGTGATGTTGTGTTTCTGCGTTTGATGCAAAAAACTTACCAATTGTTAGCCCACTCCAAGTGTCTGTCCACCCCTTCCTTCTTCTTCTGGGAGCTCCTCTTCATCTTGTGATTCCTGTTTTGAAATAAAAGGCAATGAATAGACATATATTACAGAGATGATGGATTTTGGAAATAAAAACTTACTGTCAAATGCTGACGATGCGAGGGAGGGTTCCCAGAAGAAGATGTGCTGTCTTCCTCATGGCCAGACTCCATGGCTGTGGGTGGTGTTCCTGCTGCTGCCGCCATTGCTGCTGCTGCTGCATCTATTGGGCGGCTGTTGAATAAAGAGAAACAAAGGGCCAATGAATATCTTGATATTCCATAGCCCTAGTTTGGAGGAATGGGGGATTTGATAATTACCGTCTCTCATCTGCTGCTGGACTCCCCTCCCGTTGTTCAGCATGCTGCTCCATTTGGGGTGGTGCTGATGGTGCTGCTGCAGATGTCTGCTGCCTTCTCCTGCTCCTGGTTCTTGGCTTGGGTGTCATGTTGGGTGTGGCTGAGGGTCCCACTGTCTTGCTTTTATATATGTCTTGTGGGCAGAGCTACTGAGCATGCTCAGACCAAAAAAAACGGATCCGGATCAGGCGCATTGCGGCGCTCATAGGCTTTCATTGTATGAAAAAGCCGGACACGCCGGATCCGGCGTGTCCGGCTTTTTCGCCGGAGACAAAAAACGTTACAGTAGCCGTTTTTTCCAGACGCCGGATCGCGTCACATTGCCGAATCCGGCGAAAATCGGATGAAATGCATGGCCATCCGGCTCGATCCGGCTCTAATGCAAGTCAATGGGGGGGAAACCGGATCCGGCATTGCATTTCGCCGGATCCGGTTTTTGTCAAAAGCGCCGGATCGCGCCTGACGGCGAAAACCTGATGTGTGAAAGAGGCCTTAGATGTGCGGTTTGAAGGACAGGGCAGAGTCAAAGGTTACTCCGAGGCAGCGGACCTCTGATACGGGGGAAGCGTGATGTCATCAATTGTTATAGATAGGTCGGGTAAAGAAGATCTGTGAGATGGGGGAATGATGATGAGTTCAGATTTGTCCACATTGAGTATGAGGAAGCTGGAGGAGAAGAAGGAGGATAAGGCAAATAGACACTCCGGGATTCTGGAGAGCAGTGAGGTGACATCTGGGCCAGAGAGGTAGATCTGAGTGTCATCAGCATAAAGGTGGTACTGGAATCCATGGTACTTTATGGGTTGAGTCAGGAATAACAGCACGACAAATCAGGGTGTAACAGAGTCAGCTACTCTGTGATTTTTTGGTGTGTTGTCTTTGTCTGTATATGTCTGAGTAAGTCTATGAACCACTTTGGTTTATTTAAGTGAAATATTAAAAGTTAAATTTTAAAGATTTTTTCTGCACATCTACCTTGCTTTTTCACATTCTTTGTATTGATTGGTAGACCTATTATTTATTTTCAGTATCGTAATTCTGCATTAGGAATAAGACTACATACAGTAGATACTTAGTACTCTAATATTCCCCCCTAAGTTTCTATTATATTCACTCTAAATTATATTAAAATAAAGCGGAAGCTTTACTTGATTTACAGAAAAAAAAAATAAATGAAATCATCATCGTTGATATTTTTGTACGATGCAGTGTCGCAGAGGGAAATTTAATGAGAACGGTGTTGAGTCTCAGATATTGCCCCCCTATAGTTTTATCCATATCCACTCTTAGTAGATGATTGCTGTACAAGGAATTCTAGTTGAAGCGCAGAACGCTGAATAGTTAAATATATCTATGAGATCGCAATAACAGAATGCTTCAACATTCAATCAAAACATAATACCTTTTTCCTAACTTAATTAGTTCAATTGCTGCTTTTAAATGCTTGGATACCTGAAGATAACACATAAGCAATTTCCGGACTCACCAAGCAAGACGTCTGCCTACACTGCATGATGAGCTACAGGAAAAAAAACGTAGTCATATACTGGGGTAAAAATGTGTATCAAGACCCCAGGGAAGAGTTACAGACCTTATGTTGAAGTCTCAGTCATAGGAGAAATGTTTTTGAATTCTTTAAAATTTATTTCGAAGGGGAAATATGTATCTGTCTTAACTGATAGATTGTGCTCCTATCACTGGTGAAAATAACATTGAATTTTTGTCGCAGGAGGGGGCAACATTCGATCTTGAGCACAGCAAGTGGGCTTCTCACTTGCGCTGCCTGGAATTTAGGGACACTTATCCATATTTTGTCCACAAACCTCATTTCTTTCATTGAAGCACCGTGAAAGAATTTGATACAGGAATGGAAGCAAAGTGCTTTGAGTAAATGAAATATTGATCCATGCTCCCTTGGCCTTGCCTTCACCTTGCTCTCCGGACTGTGAGTTACTGACTTTTCCGTTTTGGATGTAATAGGAATTATTACAAGAGGCCGGTACAAGTAATTACTTGGCATGGAGAAAAGGAGGGTCCGTCATATATTTCTGTGCTCACGTTATTTTCCATCAGCCTTGCCGTCTCCTTTTTGGCCCTGTCTTTTCCTCCTCTTGATTCAATTCTTTTAACCGTCATTAATCAAGGCCTTTGTCAGTGGAAGTTTATCAAAAATATTAACTGAACACGGGAGCATGGCCATTGTGCAGTCTAGAAAGAGTCGGAATGGGAAAGCTGTGCATTTCAGAATACGGAAGGCTGCCCCTGTGATATATGGGGGTGTCTCTTCTGCAACACCGAGCAGTTTGTTTTAGTGATAAATATAGTAGTTGTGGCAGTGATAGGATCCATCTTGAGCCCTGCGCTATTGGCTATTGTGTAAGGTAGACCATGTGTCTCTCAGTAGTGAAGGTCATTACTGATAGCAAATATGAGAACAACAGTGATTCATTAAAATCTACTTAATAGGGTTTGTAGCTGACAGCAACATGTGTTCTTCCCAGCCGCAAGCTTCCAGACTGGGTGATTTTTCTTTCACCTGTTTTTCTCACAATGCAGCTGTCACACACCTTTATATAGAGAAGGTGCTGCAACCAATGCTGCTTCTTGTAAGTGCTTTACCACTGTAAACTACACTATTAGCTATAGCCAAAGCCTTAATTCTAGTACTTCTTGTACTTTGGTATAATTTTATGCATTACTCACTTATTGTGATATACAGCTCTAGCAAAAATTAAGAGACCAATGCAAAATTTTCAGTTTGTCTGTTTTTTCTCTTTATATGTATATTTTTTAGTTAAATTTAAATTGCTCTTTTGCTCTATAAACTACTGACAACATGTCTCTGAATTTCCAAGCACTAAATGTAATTATTTTCAGAAAATGAGAAATGGTCAAAAGATCAAAAAAATACAGTGCTTGCAGACCTCATATAATGCTAAGAAAACAAGTTCATAATCATTTAGAAACAACAATACTAATGTTTTAACTCAGGAAGGGTTCAGAAACCAATATTTTGTGGAATAACCATGATTTTTAATCACAGCTTTCATGCGTATTGGCATGCTTTCCACCAGTCTTTTACACTGCTTTTGGGTGACCTTATGCGACTCCTGGTACAAAAATTTAAGCAGTTCTTTGCTTGATGGCTTGTGAATATCCATCTTCCTCTTGATTACATTACAGAGGGTTTTAATGGGGTTCAGGTCTGGAGAATGGGCTGCCCATGACAGGGATTTGATGTGGTGGTCCTTCATCCACACATTGATTGACCTAGCTGTGTGGCATTGCCCGAGCAGAAGGAATCAACTGTGTTTCCAGGATAACCTTGTATGCTGCTTGATTCATACATCCTTCTCAAAGATTAACCTGCCCAATTCCAGCCTTGCTGAAGCATTCCCAGATCATCACCAATCCTCCACCAAATTTCACAGTGGGTGCAAGATACCATGGCTTGTACGCCTCTCCAGGTCTCAATCTAACCATTAGATGACCAGGTGTTGGGCAAAGCTGAAAATTACACTCATCAGAGAAGATTACCTTACTCCAGTCCGCTATGGTCCAATCCTTATGGTCTTTGGCAAACTTCAGCCTGGCTCTCCTTTGCTTCTCATTGATGAAAGGCTTTTTTCTAGCTTTACATGACTTGAGCCCTGCCTCTAGGAGCCTGTTATGAACTGTTCTTGCCATGTACTTCACCCCAGCTACCATTTGCCATTCCTTCTGTAAGTAACTTGATGTCATCCTGCGGTTGCTGAGTGACATTTGAATAAGATGATGGTCATCGCAGTCAGTGGAGAGTTGTTTTCGCCCTCTGCCGGTCTGTAGCTTTGTTGTCCCCAATGTCTGCTGCTTAACTTTGTTGTAATGGACTGCGGTCTTAGAAATTTTAAGGATGGAGGCAACATGGCGCTCAATGTATCTCTCTGCTAGTAAAGTCAGAATTGAGCCCTTCTTTTCCTCACTCAAGACTTTTCTTTTCAACTCCTTAGGCATAGTTAAGTTATTTTTAATTCCTATTACTTTGGGATATTACTAGCACTTGTTTTGCCATCCAGCTTGTCCTATTGCAAGAGGATTGTGAACATCACAGCAGGGTTTTTTATACTTTCCTTCATTAAATAAGATTTGGTTCAGGTGATCACCTAATCTGAAGCACATTAAGTAGAATGAGGTGTACTCTGGTTGGAATTCAACTGACACTGGGATGGAATGGCTGTCAGACATGTAGAGAAGCTGATTTTTATAAAACTGTGCAGTGGTCTTTAATTTTTGCCAGAGGTGTAATTTGGCACTGTATTATGTCATTATTATTCATTTTACACTGCTGTGTGCATCCATTACTCCTGCCCTGTACTGTGACATCACTTTATTATTTATGCACACATTTTCCCAAAAGGATATGAAAGTAAATGAAAAAGACAAAAAAACTCAAAATATCAAATAACACAAATAGCCCCCTTGGGTGAAGAAAAAAAAAACACAGAAAAAGGTCCAAGAGTATATTTGTAATGTAAAATGTCTATAAAGTATGATGTTTTCTGTAACCTTCTAGAATCCTTCATTCTATGAGAAAGTAGCCTGTCAGCTTTTGCAGCCCCCCCTTTTTGCCCCTTCTTAGCAGCTGTGTGTGTGTACAGCTCTCTGCCTGCATCTGAAACCTGATATTGGGCATTTCCTCTCGCAGCTTCTCTCACCTCCCCTCCCAGCAACAGCCAGGAAAGGAAGTCTTTTGTCCTCTAGACATGTGCTGGGATCAATATGAGTAGCATGAAAAGAAGCATATCGCAAAAACCATATGGGACTGAGATATAAACCTCACATCTCTGTGTAGGCAGCAAAACCAACTTTCTAATCCCTAATTTTCATGATTCCAATCTCTCCAGAAACTGAGATATGGATTGCTCCCAAATAGTGTGTCCTAATTTTGGCAAGTTTGATGTTGTCATATTGGATTCGGTAAATTACAAACAATGGTACCCTATATGTGTTTATACGAGCTTTTCTTGTTGAGTTATAGTTATTATAAGCTTTTAGTAAAGTTTCAACCTAGAGAGTAGGGGGGTGGAACCTCCCCAGCCGGCCCCTTTTGTGATGTCACAGACCCTGGGCTATAAGGTACCCCTCCCGTATAATGAGCTCAGTTGGAGCTACAGAGTCCATGCTGACAAGAACCCCAGATGAGTGGAGATGTGTGGCTCCGCCTTCTTTCCCCCACATGGTCTGCCTAATGCCACCTAAGCACATGTAAGTGTTACTCTGCCTTTTAATCCTTGTTGTTTTCATATATTTGTATTGTACATATTTAATGTCTTAACTTTATAGCAACTTTTATCTATGCAATTACTGCCCACATTTTGGGAATAAATGATAAAACTCTATTAGCTCTGTCTCCATGCTCTAAGAAACAAACTATGCGTCTTTGTTAGATAATCGCTACTAATTTGGGGGTTTGCCACGGACCCTCTTAATTAACTCTTTGATTAAGTAAAGCGTGGCTGGTGGCAGCGTGGTGTGTACAGTTGGTTGGGCTAGTTGGCCACACAGAAGGGTCTTGTATGCTGAATAAGGGGGACTGCGGCCACAGCATTGATAATTCCCTCACTGCGGTAGTCTAATTGCCCGTGCACAACAAGCAGCCCGTCCGGCAACTAATTATCCTAGGTGCAGTTCCCTGACTGACCTGAGGGTAAGGGGGATGCCGGAGAGCTGCGAGTTCCAAAGTGGAACTGAGAAAGGGGGACATACATAAATCCCTGCAGTTCTTGGAAGGTTGTTGGCAGTGGTGGGGCATCCAAAATAACCCCCTGCGGTAAATTGTTAGAGCGAGATTAGCTTGCTGTATATTTTTGTCACATGGTACCAGCGGCGGGATAACTAAGATAAGTACCCACTGTGCCTGTGATAGCCGTGTGCCAACAGTGCGTCGCATCCCTCCGTCCGCTGACATACCCGTGTCAGTGGTGGGATTGTGACATATTGGTGGCACTGGCCACGCTGTTCGTCACAATATTTAACAAAATATCATGCTGAGTAATGGCAGACGTGCTATATGGCAGTATAATGCGCACGGGTTCAACTTCACCCGAAGTGCGCAAAGCAGACTCTACTAACACACAGAGGCGCTGTAACATAAACATACAAAAAGCTGAGCCTGTTAGTGTCACAGGCCTCAGGTAAATGCACAAACGGTATCTGGTCACAGGAGCAGGACCCAAGGCAGAGGAGCTGCGTCCGTCTAGACGTACCGTGCGTGCGGCGTCGCTACTATGGATGCCAAGGAGGGCGGCAACTGCAGCGCTGCGTAGGACACTGCCGCTAGTAGACAAAGCAAAGAAGCAGGCGCAATGTCGGACGCTAGCACTGTGGATGATGGTGTAGTGGCTTGAGGCTTGCCACACGCTGGCGCTGACTCTAATCTAAGTCCTTGTACACATTCGTAATATCAGAGGGAGGGGATCTTAATGAGTCATTTGCAGGTTCATACATCCATCATCATTCACACAGTAGCAACTAGAGACTATACTAGCACATGGCCGAACGGTCATGCACGCTTTTTATAGCCGGGACCTTCCGGAAGTTTCCAGATCTCCAAGATGGACCAAGGAGATCTGGAGCAGGACCTGGGCACATGACTCCCGATCTCCAATGGGAGATCGTCTCGTGAGCATGCCCAGTAGGAGAACAGAGGGACTTAGTCTCTGGAGCGATCTGCTGCAAAGCAATCTCCTCTGCGGTAGATAGACAGCAGGAGACCGCAGAATGTGAGGCTCTGGATTCCTGCAGAGCAGATGCAGATACCTGACGCCTAACATTTATTAATATTACAAATACATAGAATTATACCAATTCAGAGAAGTACTACCGAAAGCAGGTTTACATGGGGATTGTGAACCATAGTATAGTCAATGTTTACAGCCAGAAATAGATTAATAAAAAATAAAATTAATATATGCCGTATACTGTGTAGGGGCGCACCAGATAAAGAGGAGTCACAGTTGCATTCCTACTTGGTCCCATACAAAATCAAACCCAAAATGAGAGGGAACCTGGAAGCAGTGATATAATCCTTAGAAAAGTGCTGCAGTGCATATTAGTGCATGTTTGTGCAAGTATATAGCAATAAATAAAGTGCACTTAAAGGAAAAATGTCCAGAAAATCCTTTCCTAAAATAAGTACCTCTAGATCTGCACAGCCACTGGATCTGATACATACAGATGTATGCAGTCCAATGAATGTTCAAACTCCTAGAAAGAAGAGAGATTTGTTCACATTTATTGATGACCAATCTAGATATACAGTCACCTACCTGCTTCATAGTAAGAATGGAGTTCCACAGAAACTTGAAGAATATCTTGCTGTAGTGTTTAACAAATTTGGAAGAATGCCAAACTTCCTGCGTGCAGATAATGGAACCGAATATACAAGTGGTAAGGTGCAAACCATTTTGAAAAAGGATGGAATCGTGTTCCAGACTACCATCCCATACAACCCAGAACAAAATGGCATTGCAGAGACAAACCTCAACCTGAAGCACCTCAGGATATTTGGAAGCAAAATGTTTATGTATGCTCCCAAAGAAAAAAGTTCCAAGTGGAAATCACATGCAAAGCAAGGAGTCCTGGTGGGCTATAGCAAAACTCAAAAAGGATACAGAATCCTGCACCCAGAGACCAACACAGTAACTGTTAGGTGTCAGGTTTCTGCGTCTGCTCTGCAGGAATCCAGAGCCTCACATTCTGCGGTCTCCTGCTGTCTATCTACTGCAGAGAAGATTACTTTGCAGCAGACCGCTCCAGAGACTAAGTTCCTCTGTGCTCATACTGGGCATGCTCATGAGACGATCTCCCATTGGAGATCGGGAGTCATGTGCCCAGGTCCTGCTCCAGATCTCATTGGTCCATCTCAGAGATCTGGAAGGTCCCGCACGGCTATAAAAAGCGCGCATGACCGTTCGGCCATGCACTAGTATAGACTATACTGCTATGTGTGAATGGTGACGGATGTATGATTCTGGTGACTTATTATGAAACCCCTTCCCTCTGATATTACGCATGTGGTTAGGGAATTAGTTCAGTAGTCTGCGCCAGTCTGTGGCAAGCCTTAGGCCACTGTGCACACCACACCTCTGCGCTAGCATCCGACATAGCGCCTGCTTTGTAGCTGTGTCGTCCAGCGGCCGTGCCCTACGCCACGCTGCAGTTGCAGCCCTTCTTGGCGTTCGCAGTAGCGAAGCTGCACACACGGTAGGTCTAGACGGACGCAGCCCCTCTGTCTTAGTTCCTGCTCCTGTGACCTTATACCATGTGTGCATTTACCTGAGGCCTGTGACTCTAACAGGCTCAGCCTTTTGTATGTTTTTGTTGTGGCGCCTCTGTGTGTGAACAGAGCCCGCTCTGCGCACTTCGGGTGAAGTTGAACCCGTGCGCATTATATCGCCATATTGCTCGTCTGCCATTACTCAGCAGCGGTTGTAACATCTACTGCACGGTGGACCCCGAGCGGCGAACGCACTTTATTATTATTTTTATTTAGTGGGTTCCGCCGTTCCTAACAGTAACAATCAGCAGAGACGTAGTGATTGATGAAAACTCTGTGTCGCTCAAATTCCATGAAGTTACACCAGTTATTCAACCTAAGAAGCAAGAACAAGACTCTCAATCACCAAACCCAGATATCGAAAAAGAAAACACTGAAATATGAATAAGCTCTGAAGCCACCAAGGAAGACACAGAAGAACCAAGTCAACCTCCAGTCAGGAGATTAGAAAGGCCAAACAAAGGTATCCCAGCTAGATGCCTGTCTTATATGGTCAGTACACGTCCTGAACCAGAGCCACAGTCAGGGCAAGAGATGCAAAAACTGCCTGTTCACGAGAAGCAGAAGTGGATAAATGCTGTTAATGAAGAAATGGAGTCCCTTCACCAATTCCAGAAATGGGAGCTCACTGAGCTACCACAAGGAGAAAGAGCTATAGGATGTAAGTATGTCTTCTAAAACAAATATGACTCAGAAGGTAAAGTTCACCGGTTTGAGGCAAGATTGGTCGCGAAAGGGTACTCGCAGAAGTATGTTGAAGAATATGATGCTACTTTTTCTCCAGTTGCGAAGCAAACCACATACAGAACTTTTATGTGTGTAGCTGCAGTTCAACAGATGACAGTGAGACATTTTGACATCAAAACAGCCTTCCAACATGGTGACATTGAAGAAGAGTTGTACATGAGCCAACCCAAGGGATATATTAAAAAGGGTGAAGAGCACCTTGTTTGTAAAATGCAAAAATCTCTCTATAGACTTAAGCAGTTGGGAAGAGCTTGGAACTTGAAAATGAACAAAGCTTTGATGGATGAAGGATTTAAAAGGTCTCAAGCTGTTCCATATTTGTATATGAAAAATGTAGCGAAGGAGTGGTTGTTTGTTCTCCTATATGTAGACGATGTAATCATGTCTCAACAAGAGGAAAAGGAAATTGCAAAGCTAGGTGAAATTCTCAACCACCACTTTGAGACTAAGGATCTTGGAAATGTGACATATTATTTGGGAATCCAAACCCAGAGAGAGGAAGATTGAAGTTTTCTTCTTAAGCAAAGTTCTAAAATTTCCGCAATCCTAAACCAGTTTGGAATGTCAGAAGCCAAAGGTGTGTCAACACCAATGGATCCATCCTACTTAAAGTTGGAAGGAGAAGAACATCTGCTGCCCAGCAATGAGAGTTACAGATAAGCAGTGGGGGCGCTTCTGTACATAGTAACCACAACTCATCCGGTTATCACAGCCACAGTCGGAATTTTCTGCCGACATGTAAGCAAGCCACGCCAAAAAGACTGGAATGCAATTAAGATTTAATATCTTAAAGAAACTCAAAGGCTAGATCTTAAGATATCTGCATCAGGAAATTTCACTCTCAGAGGTTATTTGGATGCAGATTGGGCTGGAGATTCAAGTGATCGGAAATCAACAAGTGGTTATTTGGTCAAGTTAGGAGAAAATTCAATTTCTTGGTCCAGCAGAAAACAAGTGTCAGATGCATTATCTTCTACAGAAGCAGAATATATGTCTGCTGCTTATGCAACTCAAGAAGTAATTTGGTTGAAACAACTTTTGGAAGATTTGTACAGTGACCCCTACGCAGTATTAATCCCCTATACTGCTGAATCCCCAAAGTACATCCCCCACACAGTATTGTGACCCTCATAGTTCCCCACATGGTATAATGCCCCCACACAGTATGATGGTCCCACAGCCCCCATAGAGTATTTTGGTCAGACAACTCCTGCCATAAAATGATGCCCCCATAGAATCCTCAAAATGTGATGACTGACAAAATAAAAAATACTACTTACCTTGCCACCATTTGCTTGGCATTCTGCTCTGGTCTGTGTATTGTGTGGACTGAGGCACCATGTAGCAGAAGTGATGTAGTGACATCCTCACCGAGACTCATGGATGCATTGATTTGCATTGCTGGTTTTTATCCAACCTTTGGATGAAAATCGGACATGTCTCCGTTATTTTCCACTGACCGGTCTATGAAAAATCACAGATATGTGAGTATATTATGAATGAGTGCTATCTACGAAAACCATGAATAGCTCTTGTATGAGAACATTAGACATGTGAATGAGCCCTTACTGTGGTCAAACAAATGGCCCTGTGAGGAACATTGACTCAAACTTACTGAATCAGAGCTAATACCATCCTGCTGTAACTGAGACCAGTGATTTGCCACACTTTCCATAATGCAATCTACTTCCTCCCAACTGATATGCTTGTCAGTGGCAAAAGATCCTAACTGTGACCTGTATTTGATATTATTAAAATGTTTGAGTTCACTGGTCATAAAATTTTAAATAGATTCAATCCACATTAAATCAATTCGCTAATGTCTAATTATTATGCTTATAATCTGTAAACTGTGGCATCATTGTGTTCATTATCTCTCAGCAAAGAATTGGGAGAGAGATGGTGGTTGAAAGTAAGGAAAAGGTATCTGTCATGTCGGACGCTGTTCACACCACAGCGTCCGGCAGGCAGCGGTAGTTCCATCTCCGTCCACTATAGCCTCAGTGGCGCCGGCTTGATTTTACTCAGGTTATCTGGGGTTAATCTAGCTGGAAATCAGGTGGGATGTTTGGTCACGCCCACGGTCTTTAAATAGTCGTGCTGGCCTGTGGGCGTCGCCGATTATAGCTTGTGTTTTGTGCCAAGTGGTTCCGGTCTGGAGTGGAGGTGTTGGAGAGAGAAATTCATAGCTGGTGTCGTATGATCCGTTGTTACCTTTTCGTCTTCCTATCTTTGTGCTTTGTTTTGCCCTGTTCACATTATAGTATTGTCCTGTGTGGTTGCGGCGCGGTGTGGTTTGAGTTCTCCCTGTCTGTCATTACTGTGTGGGTTTTGGTGGTTTGACAACTCACTGGGTGGAGGGTGGAGGGTTCAGCTTAGGGCTGAGCAGGAGATAAGGAGAGGCTGGAGGCTCAGGCATTTGCACCTTTAGCAAAAACCCTGGGTTGAGGGTCAGACAGGGTTTTCCCTAGTTTGAGGGACTCCGCAGGGGCCCGGGTTTTGTCAGCCTCCTTCGACCTAAGCCTCGCATAACATTATAATCGGCCCAACATTTTTCCATGGATTCCATGACTTCCATAAACCGCCAGTTGGCGGCGCTGTCCGTACAGGTCACCGAGTTGAAGGGGGCAGTTCAGCAGCAGGGCCTGGTTGTAGCTAATGTGCAGGCGGCTTCTGCTGGTGCAGGTGCAGAGCCTAAGATTCCGCTGCCTGAACGATTTTCTGGGGAACGCAGCAAATTTGTCATCTTTCGGGAGGCCTGCAAGTTATACTTTCGTATGCGCCCGGTCTCCTCAGGTAATGAGGCTCAGCGGGTGGGTCTGGTGTTATCATTACTGAGTGGGGACCCCCAAGCATGGGCGTTTTCCTTACCAGCCGACTCTGCTACATTTCATTCGGTTGAGAATGTTTTTTCAGCACTCGGGCTCATTTATGATGACCCCGACAGATTGGCTTTAGCAGAATATAAGATCCGCGCCCTCCGTCAGGGGGAACGTATGGCGGAAGACTATTGTTCAGAATTTCGCCGTTGGGCAGTAGACACACAGTGGAACGACCCAGCGCTGCGGAGTCAGTTTATTCATGGGGTCTCAGAAAGAGTTAAACAGGCCCTCCTGATGTATGAGACTCCTGCTTTGTTAGAATCTGCCATGAGTTTGGTTATCCGTATTGATCGCCGTTTGCGTCAAGGGGCGCAGGAGACGCTGCCTCTGGGGGAAAGCAGGGGTGCCAGTGTGGTTGCTGCAGGTGAGCCCACGGAACCTATGCAAATCGCTGGGGTATCACATGTGCAGCGTCGCGTTCCTGGGTTCAGGAAGCATGGAGCATGTTTTTACTGTGGTAAAAGAGATCATTATGTAAATGCTTGTCCTGTGCTACCAAAGAAAGTCGCACCGGCGGAAAACTGGTAAGCTCAGAGGGTATGGAGGAGGCCCAACTGAGCGTATGCATATCCTCCATGATGGTATCTCAATGTATGCTCCCTGCCAGGGTTATTATTGCGGGCAGAGAGCTACCAATATCAGTGTTTGTGGATAGCGGTTCAGCCACCAATCTCATGGATGAGGAGTTTGCACGCATGGCAGGTTTCAAGATCGAAAAACTCCCTCATCCTATTCGCGTGGTTACCATTAATGCCGCTCCCCTCCCACAGGGGGAGATTACTGAGTTTGTAGCTGAGGTTAAACTCCACATTGGGGTCCTACATTCTGAGTGGGTTACATGTAAGGTACTCAATAATCTCCCAGCACAAATAGTCCTGGGTTTCCCATGGTTGTCTAAGCACAACCCGGTGATTGACTGGAGAACCCAGGACATAGTCCAGTGGAGCAGTTTCTGCCAGGAAAATTGCTTGGCCACATGTGTGTCCGCCGTGAAGTCCAGCCTTCCGGAGGCATTGCTGGATTTTGCGGACGTATTCTCTGAGAGGGGTTGCTCAGAACTACCTCCACATCGAGTCTATGACTGTCAAATTAGGTTAAAACCCGGGGCTAAATTGCCTAAGGCGAGGATGTTTAGTATTTCTGGTCCGGAGAGACAAGCTCTTAAGGACTACATTGCGGAGAGTTTAAGTAAAGGGCACATCCGGCCTTCATCCTCACCTGTAGCAGCGGGGTTTTTCTTTATTAAGAAGAAAGATGGGGGGTTACGCCCGTGTCTGGATTTCCGGGAGTTAAACCAGATTACGGTCCGTGATCCCTACCCGATGCCTCTGATCCCTGATTTGTTCAACCAGGTGGCTGGTGCGAAGTGGTTTTCCAAACTTGACCTCAGGGGGGCATATAACCTCATAAGGGTCCGTCAGGGGGATGAGTGGAAGACGGCATTTAATACCCCTGAGGGTCATTTTGAAAGCCTAGTTATGCCATTTGGGTTGACAACCGCGCCTGCTGTGTTCCAACATTTCATAAATGATGTATTTGCTCATTTGCTGGGGAAATTTGTGATTGTGTACCTGGATGATATCCTTATTTATTCGAGCGACCAGGACACTCAGTTAGAGCATGTCAGGCAGGTGTTACAGCTGCTCCGTGAGAATAAGCTCTATGCTAAGCTTGAAAAATGCGTGTTTTTTGTTCAAGAGTTGCCTTTTTTGGGATATATTGTGTCCGCCGCAGGGTTTAAAATGGATGCCGCGAAGGTGCAAGCGGTGCTGCGATGGGAACGGCCTGGTAATCTAAAGGCGCTCCAGCGGTTCCTTGGGTTTGCCAACTATTATAGGAAGTTTATTAAGAATTTCTCTACTATAGCCAAACCGCTCACGGACATGACGAAAAAAGGTACCAATCTCGCTATCTGGTCTGAGGATGCGGTGCGTGCATTTGAGCTTCTGAAGAACCGTTTTGCTTCAGCCCCCATTCTGGTGCAACCGGACGTATCTAAACCTTTTACGGTGGAGGTCGATGCGTCTGAGGTGGGAGTGGGGGCAGTACTGTCACAGGGCTCGTCCTTGAGCAATTTGCGTCCATGCGCCTACTTCTCCAAGAAGCTGTCGCCGGCCGAACGGAATTACGACATCGGCAACAGGGAGTTGTTGGCCATCAAATTGGCTTTTGAGGAATGGCGACACTTCTTGGAGGGGGCAGCTCACCAGGTCACAGTCATCACCGACCATAAAAACCTGCTCTATCTGGAGTCGGCCAAGCGTCTGTCTCCCAGGCAGGCTCGCTGGGCATTGTTTTTTACACGTTTTAACTTTCTGGTGACTTACCGTCCTGGGGCGAAAAACACCAAGGCGGATGCCTTGTCCAGGTGTTTTCCGGGGGGAGAACCTCGGGAAGAGCCGGTACCCATCCTCCAGGAAGGTGTAGTGGTTTCGGCTCTCACGACTGAGGTAGAGGCGGAGATTGCCGAGGCCCAGGAGGAGGTACCACCAGGACTTCCCGCTAATAAGTCGTTCGTACCCCTTCATCTTCGTCTTAAAGTGTTGGGGGAACACCACGACTCGGTCCTGGCCGGTCATCCAGGGGTTAGGGGCACCTTGGAACTGGTATCGCGCCGCTTCTGGTGGCCAAAAATCCGGCAGGATGTGGTTTCCTACGTGACAGCTTGCATCACGTGCGCCAGGGCCAAGTCGCCCAGAACCCGTCCTGCTGGCACTCTACAGCCTCTGGGGATACCTAGTAGGCCATGGACAGAAATCTCCATGGACTTTATCACAGACTTGCCTGCCTCGGCGGGGAACACGTACATCCTGGTGGTGGTTGATCGATTTTCGAAGATGGCGCATTTTGTGTCGTTGCCTTCCTTGCCCAACGCGAAGACGTTGGCTCAGGTCTTTGTGCAGGAGGTGGTCAGACTGCACGGAGTTCCGTCGGACATAGTGTCTGATAGGGGTACCCAGTTTGTGGCAAAGTTTTGGAAAGCTTTTTGCTCACGATTGGGGATCAAGTTGTCTCATTCATCGGCATTTCATCCGCAGTCAAATGGTCAAACTGAGCGCATGAACCAAAATCTGGAGCAGTATTTGCGATGTTTTGTGTCTGACAACCAAGAGGAGTGGTCGACGTTCCTTCCCTTGGCCGAGTTCGCATTAAATAATCACCGCCAAGAATCATCGGGAGAGTCTCCGTTCTTTTGTGTTTATGGGCACCATCCTCAATTTTGTACCTTGCATCAGGGGGGCTCTGGGGGCGTCCCAGAGGAGGACCGGTTAGGAGTTCAACTATCATCGGTCTGGAGGAGTGTGAAACAGCGATTGCTGAGCATGAGTGCAAGATACAAACGTGTGGCTGACTCTAGACGCGTGCCAGGTCCGGACCTGTGTGTGGGTGATTGGGTGTGGTTAGCTACTAAAAACATAAAACTCAAAATTCCATCATTGAAATTGGGTCCAAGGTTTATTGGCCCTTTTAAGGTTGCTGCCATCATAAACCCGGTTGCTTTTCGGTTGGAGCTTCCTGCGGTATACAAGATACACAACGTGTTTCACAGGTCTTTATTGAAAAAGGTGGTAGGCTCTGTGGACACGACGCCGATGCCACCTCCAGTCATGGTGGATGGCAATTTAGAGTTTGAAGTCTCCAAAGTGGTGGACTCTCGAGTACTGCGCCGTACTCTTCAGTATTTGGTGCACTGGCGGGGGTATGGTCCGGAGGAGAGGTCTTGGGTTCCAGCCTCAGACATACATGCGGAGCGGCTGGTCAGTTCCTTTCACCGCCGTCATCCGGACAAGCCGGGTCCTATGAGTCTTGAGGGCCCTGGGGTCCCTCGTAGAAGACGGGGTACTGTCATGTCGGACGCTGTTCACACCACAGCGTCCGGCAGGCAGCGGTAGTTCCATCTCCGTCCACTATAGCCTCAGTGGCGCCGGCTTGATTTTACTCAGGTTATCTGGGGTTAATCTAGCTGGAAATCAGGTGGGATGTTTGGTCACGCCCACGGTCTTTAAATAGTCGTGCTGGCCTGTGGGCGTCGCCGATTATAGCTTGTGTTTTGTGCCAAGTGGTTCCGGTCTGGAGTGGAGGTGTTGGAGAGAGAAATTCATAGCTGGTGTCGTATGATCCGTTGTTACCTTTTCGTCTTCCTATCTTTGTGCTTTGTTTTGCCCTGTTCACATTATAGTATTGTCCTGTGTGGTTGCGGCGCGGTGTGGTTTGAGTTCTCCCTGTCTGTCATTACTGTGTGGGTTTTGGTGGTTTGACAACTCACTGGGTGGAGGGTGGAGGGTTCAGCTTAGGGCTGAGCAGGAGATAAGGAGAGGCTGGAGGCTCAGGCATTTGCACCTTTAGCAAAAACCCTGGGTTGAGGGTCAGACAGGGTTTTCCCTAGTTTGAGGGACTCCGCAGGGGCCCGGGTTTTGTCAGGCTCCTTCGACCTAAGCCTCGCATAACAGTATCTTAAAGTTCATGGGCTCCGATGGGCCACCTACTATCAATGGTCTTTTCAAATAGATGAAAGGAATCTAGTAGCACCCCCTTTTGAAAGTATCACAGCTTGTAAACACTTTTTATAGC
The DNA here is from genome assembly GCF_039654945.1 of Dendrobates tinctorius. Taxonomy (NCBI): domain Eukaryota; kingdom Metazoa; phylum Chordata; class Amphibia; order Anura; family Dendrobatidae; genus Dendrobates; species Dendrobates tinctorius. The sequence continues at coordinate 11,854,271 of NW_027361716.1, forward strand.
CAGAGTCTTTCAATTCTTGTTTGAGGGATTGTCATACATTCTTCCTTGGAAAATTCTTCAAGTTCTGTGAGATTCCTGGGTTGTGTTGCATGCACTGCTATTTTGAGATCTAGCCACAGATTTTCAGTAATGTACAGATCAGGGCACTGTGTAGCCATTGTAAAACCTTCAGCTTATGTCTTTTGAGATAGTCTATCATGGATTTTGACATGTGTTTAGGATCATTAATTATCCATTTGTAGAACCCATCCTCTTTTCAACTTCAGCTTTTTTTTACAGATAGTGTTATGTTTGCATCAAGAATTTGTTGACATTTCATTGAATCTATTCCTCCCTCTACCCGTGAAATGTTTCCAGTGCCATTAGCTGCAACACAACCCCAAAGCATGATTGATACACCCCCCCTGCTTAATGGATGGTGAGTTGTTCTTTTCCTGAAATTCTATGCCCTTTTTTTTCCACAAAAAAACTTTGATCATTGTGGCCAAAGAGTTCAATTTAGACCTCTTCATCCACAGGATTTGTGTCATGATCCAGACCGAGGTTGGAGTCCTGTTTTCCCTTTTTCCCACTCTGGTAATGAAGGGGTTAACCTTTCTCAGCCTCAGTCTGGGTTCAGGTTTGCTATTTATCGCCATTAGCCACCACTTTGTGCAGGCTATGTCGATTATAGTTTTGCCTAGGGCTGCTGTAGCTGACTCTGATTGCTCCGATTTGTCCTCCTGCATTTTGCTGTCTGAACCCATGTCTCTGTTTTCACTCATTCCTGTTTTGGCTCAGTGTTCCCCTTTAGTGTATTGACCTCCTGGTTCTGACTTGGCTTGTATCCTGACCTCTTCTGTGCTTTGTCTTTTGTCTTATGCGCTCCTGACCGCTATTGAACTTCTCAGCTTGCCTCTGACCCTGAGTTTGTTTATTCTGCTTTGTACTGTGCTACAGTGTGTTGCTTGACTCAGCCTGCTTGACTAATTTGCTGCCACCTGTTGTAGCCTGACTGCTGCAGTGTAAACCTACTCTGTTTGGGTGCAGGTTTGCATCCACTCTACTGCCATCTATTGGAGCCTGCACCTATCTACATTGCAGCAGCCTGACATTATAACCGACCAGAAACAGCTAGGTTTTTTTTTTCCCTGCTCTTCTTTCTATGGATCCTCTCCATACCTTGGTGGACCAAATGTTTGACATAAATGATGCAGGATCTCTCTGTGGAACATAGGGCCTTGGCCTCTCCTCATAACCACCTGAAAAGGGTACTTTCTGACTCGGTAAAATCTTTGCAGGGATTTTCTTCTCAGTCTGTCTGTAAATACTTTAACACTGTTGATGTCTCATTGCACTCTCCTGAACCTACAGTCAGGCTCCAAGACACCTTCTCCAAGAAAAAGGAGAGGTTCCGTATGTTTAAGGAGAGTTGCAAGCTATTTTTTTCTCTTAGACCCAGATCCTCTGGAGAAGAGAGTCAGCGGGTGGGGATAATCATTTCCATACTTTGGGAGGGACCTCAATCTTGGGCTTTTTCTTTACCTGCTTCTGCCCCTGAACGTGTGTCTGTGGATAGGTTCTTTGAGGCCTTAGGATTTATTTTTGATGAGCCTGACCAGGTCAGAGAGGCCGAGGACACAATCATGAGTCTTTTTCAAGGATAGCTCGATGGTCCATCGATGGTCCACTGAGGTGTCCTGGGATGACTGTGCGCTGAGATGTCAGTTCAGGAGAGGACTGTCAGATCACCTGAAGGACGCTCTGGCTCTCCATCAAGCACCCAGCTCATTGGAGAAGGCTATGACTCAGGCTATCCATATGGATCGGAGACTAAGGGAGAGAGGTGTTACACAGCGAAAGGTTTCGTTACTCCCTGCTAATCCTGTTGTTTTGCCACCATCTGAACCTATGGAGATGGGGGCCACCAACCTCAAGGAGAATGAGAGGAGATGGCGATGTGACGGAAAGCTGTGTTTTTTCTGCGGAGATCCCGGACATTGGAAAAAGGACTGCCCCTCCTGCCCACCAACTAACAAGCAGCTGAGTCTGGGTGAATGTCGTGAAGGTCACCCAGACTCTCAGGTACTTTTTTCTTCATTTTCAAAAGTATTGTTGGAAGTGGAACTTAGTTATGGGAGTTTCTGCACGTCCACTTCTGCTTTCGTGGACTGCGGGTCGTCCCTGAACTTTATTGACTCTAACTGGTTGGCCAAGTGTAAGTTAGGGACAGTTAGTGTCACGATTTGTGACTGGCCCTGCGTGGCGTGACCCGACGTTCGGTTGGTCACCATACTGGACAAACAAGGGGACATTGGGGACACAATTTCAGCGGTGGGCCATGCTATAGGTAACGGGGAAAGGGACACCTCCTACACTCTGCTGCAGCTGAGTCCTGGAATAACCTGATGTCCCTATACGGCTTCTTTCAAACCATCGCCGAGCAGGATACCTTGTCCCTCACTTACCCTGCACCTATCCCTCACTAGAGAATAGGTAAGTGCAGACACTGGTCCCACCTCTGCACTAACAAAAACACCAAGGGGAGATACAACAGACAGGGTTAAACAAAACAACACTTAGCCTTCTCCGCTGCTAATGCACAGTGCAGCAGTGTAAGTCTCCTGAACTCAGCTTTCAGCAGTATCACCACTGTTCCAGAAAGCTTCTCTCTTCAGCAGAACCACCACTGCTCCTGATAAGCTGAACCACCACGGCGCCAGGTAGCTCCAGACTTTACCACGGTTGGTATCCAAAAAGGACCTATCATAACCAATAGTCAGCTGATGCACCAGGTGACCTTATATAGGAAGGTGTGAGTGGTCACCACCAGCACACGCAGACTAACTAAACATGTAGTAACACCAGCGGCCACCGGGGGTAAAAACTAATATTAACCCCCGATGGCCTGAAAGGAAAAAAGTTTATATGTGAGTAGCCCAAACTGACATAGATCCAAAAATGGATCGTGACAGTTAGGCTGGAGATTGCTATTCATGTTGTTGCCATTGACAAAACACCACAGGCTAAGAATGTCATCAAGTTTGTCTCAGAGAACTTCCTCCTTAAAGTGGGTTCCTTGCACCAGGAACGTATTTCATGTTTTGCGCTGGACCATCCACCTGCGCTACTAGTGTTGGGATTCCCCTGGTTACAGTTACTTAATCCTGTGATAGACTGGGAATCTCAGGACATTGTTAAATGGGGGTCCAAATTGTAGTAGAAGTTGCCTTACTTAGTATACTTGTGTCATCCATTAATCTGGAAGGTATTCCGGGAGTACCTGAAGGATTTTGAGGATGTTTTTTTCCGAAAAGGAGGCCGAGGTCTTACCACCACACCGCCCTTTTCATTGTATTATCAATCTGATTCCGGGTGCTAAATTTCCCAAGGCCTGTCTGAACAACTTCTCTGGTCTGGAGTATATTTCTGAAAGCTACATAAAGGTCACATCCATCCCTCTGTCTATCCTGTGGTGGCTGGATTCTTTTTTGTAAAAAAAAAAAAAAAAGATGGTGGTTTGCGCCCGTGCCTCAATTTTCAAGAATTGAATAAGATCACAGTGAGAAATACCTACCCCCTCCCGCTCATCCCTGATTTTTACAACCAATTGTCGGGGGCCAAATGGTTTTCTAAATTGGACCTCAGGGGGCATATAATCTTATCCGTATTTGGGAGGTGGATGAGTGGAAAACGGCATTTCTCACTTCTGAAGGGTTATTTGAGCATTTGGTTATGCCCTCTGGTCTCACTAATGCGGCAGCTGTTTTTCAGAATTTCATTAACCATGTATTTTCTGATTTTATTGGGCACTTTATGGTGGTGTATTTGGATGATATACTCGTGTTCTCATCTAACAAACAGGTTCACATGGATCATCTATGTGTGGTTCTCCAGAGGTTATGGGAGAATTCGCTTTTTGAAAAACCTGAAAAGTGCACATTTTTTTGTCCAAGAATTGTCCTTTCTGGAGTTCATTCTGTCTGACAAAGGGTTTCATAAGGACCCAGGGAAGGTACGGTCCATTGTGAATTGGGTGCAACCCAGAGACTTAAAGGGTCTTCAACATTTTTGGGGGGTTTTCAAACTATTATAGGAAATTTATTAAGGGGTTTTCACAGGTGGTCAAGCCCCTCACTGATCTGAATAATAAGGGGGCTAATATCAAAAACTGGTCAGCTCCAGCTGTGGAGGTATTTGCTTTATTAAATAAATGCTTTATGTCTGCCCCTGTTTTGGTCCAGCCTGATCCTTCTAAACCAGTGGTTCCCAAACTCCAGTCCTCGAGGACCCCAACAGGTCATGTTTTCAGGATTTCCATAGTGTTACACATGTGAGAGAATTCCTGATGCCTTGATGATACTTCCATCACCTGTGAAATACTAAGGAAATCCTGAAAACATGACATGTTGGGGGCCGTGAGGATGGGAGTTTGGGAAACACTGGTCTAAACTGTTCATAATTGAGGTGGACACATGGGAGGTGGGGGTGGGGGCGGTGTTGTCCTAAGGACCTGCCACTTTGACTGACCTGAGGTCCTGTGTCTTCTTCTCGAAAAAATTCTCTCCTGCTGAGAGAAATTACGATGTTGGGAATCTGGAGCTTTTAGCTATTAAGTTGGCCTTTGAAGAATGGAGGAACTTTTTGGAGGGGGCTGTTCATCGGATCGCGGTGATTACGGACCACAAGAATCTGTCTTATATTGAGTCAGCCAAACGTTTGACTCCCAGACAGGCGAGGTGGTCGCTTTTTTTATGCTTTAATTTTTCTATCACCTTTTGGCCTGGTTCGAAGAATGTCAAGCTGGATGCCTTATCTCGCAGCTTAGATCCGATATCACCTCCAGAAACTCCTTCCTCCATTCTTCAGCACGGGGTAGTTGTGGCAGTGGTGTCATCAGAGTTGGAGCGGGATATTCACGAGGCTTAGTGTCTTGCTCCTCCGTCATTATCTGATGACAAGCTCTTTGTCCCGGTTCACTACCGGTTGAGGGTGCTCCAGGAGCTCCACAATTCTGCTCTTAGTGGGCATCTTGGAATCTCGGCCTCTCAAAAAGCTATGCTAGGCTGTTTTGGTGGTCCTCTTTGGCCTCTCATGTTGCCTTGTTTGTGTCTGCGTGTGATGCTTATGTCCATGCTAAGAGCTCCCATAACCGGCCACCCGGAGAATTGGTGCCTTTGCAATTATGGATACACTTTGGACTCATTTGTCCATGGACTTTATCACTAATCTCCCTCCTTCACCGGCAAAACTGTGGTGGTGGATAGATTCAGTAAACAGTCGCATTTTGTACCTTTGATGGGACTGTCTAATGCTGAAACTCTTTCTAGATTGTTTGTTGAGCACATGGTGCGATTGCATGGTGTGCCTTTGAATGTGGTTTCAGATAGGTGGTATAATTTGTGTCCAAATTCTGGAGGGCTTTTTGTAAAAAGGTTAGGTATTACTTTGGCTTTCTCCTCAGTCTATCATCCTGAAACCAATGGTAAGACGGAGAGAACCAATCAGTCTCTTGATCAAATTTTGTGGTGTCTTGCCATGTCCCAGCAGGAGGATTTGTGTTCTTTGTCACCAGTGACTGAGTTTGCCTTATTAATCAGTACACGGGTACCTCTCCCTTCTTTTGTAATTATGGCTATCATCCCCATTTTGGTGAGTTTTCAAGGTTCGAATCAGGGTGTCCTGGGGCTGATTAAGCCATTCAGTGGCTGAGGGGAGGTATGGAGGGAGGTCCAGAGGAACATTGGGGAAGCTCAGGGCAAACAAACAGTTTGCGGATAAGCGACTATCTACAGGACCCATGTTCATGGTGGGAGATAAAGTATGGTTGTCTATCAAGAACATTCGGCTGAAAGTTCCTTCCGCTAAGCTGGGTCCCAGGTTTATAGGTCCTTATGAGGTTATTGGGGGGCACTCACAGGGCAGCAAAGTGCTTTAAGGGTGGCAGACAGAGGGAAGGTGATAACACTGATAAAAGGGGCGGCGCCAGTGTGTCTGGACAAGATGGAGTACTTTCTAAATAAATATCCCGATACGGCAGTGATCAGTTTGTTAAGGGATAGTTTTAGGGATGGTTTCAGAATCCCATTTGTTGATACAAAAGTTTGGTTGTCTACTAAAAAATTAAAATCGGCACTTCAATTCAATTGGGTAGGTTGGCAGGACCTCTTGTCATGGCTCCCCTCAGTAATTTGAGGGTTTCACCACTCGGTGTGGTTCCATAAAAGGAGCCGAATAAATTTAGGCTAATCCATCACCTATCTTTTCATAAGGGTTTTTCAGTGAACGACGGGATTGATCCGTAGTTATGTTCTGTGTTGTATACTTCATACTTCACTATGGCCGAGCATGGAACATTTGGGAAGATTGGAAAGTATCGCTACGCAGGGAATTGGAGGAGGAGACTATGTTATTGTTGCTGGTGGGCCATTGTTGGGAAGCAGGTTGGTCAGTGTCAATAGTGAATATATGGCAGGACTAGCTTACGGTATTATAGCAAGAGGTCTTAAGTACAAAACAAAGTCTTTTTTGGTTCTTTTAGCCTTAAAAGAATGAAAAAATGTTCTGGAATGTGCAGATTTGAGGCATCCGGTTTCTTATGAATTTATGTTGCTCATAGGTAGGCAGTTAATTGATGTGTGTTCATCCCATTGAGAGATAGACCTCTTCATGTGGGCTTTTTCGTTAGCCTTCTTTGCCGTTCTTTGTCTGGGAGAGTTGGTTAGCCCTCTGGGAATTAAAAAAGGAGGTCTTTTCAGGGAGTACGTGGATGTTTTCAGCGATAGTCAGTGTTTATTCAGTCATCAGTTTACATAATTTATACAATGTGATTTTCTGTGTTTTATTTTTGATATTCTATCTCTCAATGTTAAAATTAACCTACCTATAAAATTATAGACTGTTCATATCTTTGTCAGTGGGCAAACTTACAAATTCAGCAAGGGATCAAATACTTATTTCCTCCACTGTATGTAGCATGGATATAGCTGAAGCCACTGTGCATGAAGTCAATCTATTTTGTAGATAATGGTTCTTTGTTCTCTATATTCCATAGTGACCTTGAATCCGGTTTATATACATAAGCTATTTGTCATGATACATAGATAAATCACTTTTAACTTCTGCTGTAGCAATTATCAATGGGAAGGATCTGGCTTCATGTGCATACTTAGCCATCTACACACTGCGGGTTCATTTATTCTGAGACGTAAGGAGCCTGTGTATGGCATGGCTAGAGGTCAGCGTTAATGAAAACATGCTATTATTTTTTACTAAGAAATGTTTATCTAAGGGATATCTATTTCCACAGTCTGAGAAGTATCTGAAACAAACATTAGTTATGATAATTAGTGAAAGGAAGTTAAAAATGATACATCCTGTCCTCAGTCAAAGAGAAACTGAAAACATTAATAAAATATCTATCTGTAATGAGATGCTGACTTACTGCTGTGGGTAACTGGTGTTCCCTTCAAAGCCACAGCTCTCCTCCTACATAGCGCTGGTCTACTTCTGACTTGTGGACTCGCGCCAGTTCTAGGTCTCATAAAGGAACCTGTCAGGACCGCCTGCCCTCCAACCCACCCAGCATTTGTATATGCATAGCTAAATTCCCTTCATAGCAAGCCCTTTATACCCTTAGTCACCGAAACACATGTTTGAAAATATTTAGAAACTCTGTTTTTCTTACAAAAATGAACCTTTTGACTAGGCCATGGGGTTTTAGTTCCCTAGACTAGTTGTCCCTCTCTGCACGTTATCACACCACCATGGGTGTGATAGCATGACTAGTCTGGGGAAACTAACTTCCCATCGACTAGTTAAAAGGTTTATCTGCATTGAAAAAAAGCTTTTCCAAATGCTTTTGCTAAAGGGGTCGCCCGATCTATATTAATAAGTCACCACTCAGTCTGTGTTACTGCAGACTAATGAATCCTCCAAGCGCAGGCATTATGCATACTTCAGGCCAGGGCACATCCATGACCTCGCTCTATACACTTGTATTAAGTGGGACTGTACCCAGTATTCGGGCTCTGGCTGGAAGTAGACTTAACATGTACCTACCCACCGGGCCTGGATCAGAAACCGGAAAATCCCCACAGAGCACAGCACGTGTGCTGGTGGATTCATAAGTCTGCAGTCACACAAAGTGTAACCTGTTTAGGTGACTAAGAGTATAAAGGGCTTGTGTTGTGTCCCATGAATGGGAGCAACTTGTTTTGTTTTTCTATGCTATGCATTGCATTCTGTTGTTGCTAGGGAGAAGCCCTGCTCTTTGAAGTTTGTCCCTTCTTCCCTTCTGTAGTTGGTGATTTTAGCCCTTGCTCCTCCCTTCTTCTTCATTATCAGTTTGCTGTAGCCATCTTTGGATGCACATGTATACTTCTCTATTTGGGATTACTCTTTCCATCTGCTGCATTGTACTTAATACAAGATTTCAGAGAAAATCAACTGTGTTTCTCCTGTACTCTTATTACAAGTCAGTGCTGGCTGAGTTGGCACTATCTGAGGACTCCTGGCATGTGAGTACAACAATTATACAGTTATCTAAGGGATTGATGGCTAAGGATTTAGAGACTCATACTGTCTGAAGAGTCAGAATAGTGGAAAGAGTGGCCTGACACCATGAACAGTACACAGCTTACAATCCAGAGAAAGGAACATCTATAAAGCTAATTGTGAAGACACAGCAGCTTACATAGAGTCTGCAGACACTGCCTGTGCTGCTTATAAATAGCGACATTGTATGTGAGCTCCTCTGCAGCTAGGAGCAGAATAGCTCACACCCTTAGCATTCCTGTGTACAATGGAAAAGACAGGAAGAATTTCTAATTCTCTACCTGATTTACAACAGCAAGAAAAAGACACAGGATCTCATGCAGCCTTCAGTGAACAATCAAAACGCTTGACTGAACCTACATGGAAGGTCAAAGACAATCTAGAAACCGCCAAATGTGAATTACTTTCCAGTGTAACTTCCCTATGGGAAAGGGTGCAGAGTCAGTGACTGTCCTATTTATGTCTGGCGCTCATAAGTTACCACCAGAGGGAGCCCTGGAATGATTGTACTCAGCATACTAGTCTTTCAAGGACACTTGTGAGAAATATACCTCTGTCTTGGTGAAACTAAAAACACCAGAGTCTCTAAAGGAACTTCAGAGCTTTCAACAACTCAATTCTGAAAGAGACTGCACTGTGCGTGACATTGTGAATAAAATAGAAGTAAAAATTGCGCAGATGTCAGAAGCATCATCCCACAAATCCAGATCCTCTAAGTACTCAAAGCACTCATCCAGATCAAATGCATCAAAATTCTCTACCCTTAGTGAACAGCTTATAAGAGCTTGTTCCAAAGCGGAAACTATGAATGTGCAAACCATCTTCGCCCAAAAGAAAGCAGAGATGGAAGCTGAATCCGCACAGATGATGGCAGAAATGGAAGCTGAATCTGCATGCAAGAAGGCAGACATGGAAGCCGAATCTGCACGTAAGAAGGTGGAAATAGAAGTCCTAGAGAAAGAATGTGAACATGCAACGTCCATGGCAAGGTTAAAGATCTTTGAACAAGCTCTAAGTGGTAGTCAAGGGGACAGTATCAGCTTGTGTGAGATAGATACAGAAGACCCCCTTAAGCGCACAAGAGACTATGGACTAAGCCAAAATAGCAAACCACCAACCACCACTAATGTTCCTATCAGTTCCAACACTTCTCCAAGACACCAAGATGCTGATCCGCCTGCAGCTCCCAGCTTTCAAGGTCAGTCCAGTGCACAACCAATTTCCAAACCTGAATTTCATTCTTGCTCCAACACGCACCCAAGCACTGCACCTCAGCCAACTCCATATGCCAACGTCTACATGCAACCTTACATGACAGCAAGTCACTATACCCTTGACAACAGCATGGCTCAAGCCTTGAATACAACAGAGAATGTATACACCAAACCGATTGCTGGGTTAAACGATTATGCCGCTCCATACATTCCCACGTTTCTGAACCAAGAAACTACAACCAAAGTGAACATCACTACTCAGCCAGCAAGTGTGCTCTCAAAGTCAGAAAGAACAGACATGTCCAACTTTGCAAGGTACATGATTCCCAAGAACTCATCAACACCGGTCTCACAAGGTTCGACGACCAAACCGAAAACTACAGAGGGTGGAAGTGTGCCTTTAAAATCGCAACTAGTGACCTCAACATTACTGCTGCTGAAGAGCTGGACTTGCTGATCAGGTGTCTGGGACCACGATCCACAGAGCGAATCAAGAGACTCAGATCTATTTACTTCAGCGATCCAGCGGTTGGTCTCACCACCGCATGGGAGAGACTAGAGAAAAGTTTCGGCAGTCCTGAAGCTATAGAAGATGCACTGCTCAAACAATTACAGGTTTTTCCTAAAATATCCGGCAAGGATGCTTCAAATTTTCAGGAACTCATCGACCTGCTGTTTGAACTCTAGCTGGCCAAGACAGACACACCTACCTGGCCTCAGCTATCTGGACACCACATGTGAGGTGAAACTCAAAGTCACCAAGCTGCCATATAATGTGCAAGAAAGGTGGATTATGATAGGGACAAGTTACAAAAAGTTACATCAGGTGTCTTTTCCTCCATTCTCCTACTTCTGCAAGTTCATCAAAGACATTAGAGAGCATAAGGCCAACCCAAGCTTCACCTGTGGAGAACGCACTAACACATCTTAACCCCACAACTGCGCCTTCTCCCACCACAAACCATCAAGCCATGGCTGGAGAATACAGGCCAAGCAGCAAGTCATCTCGCAGTATCTTCTTCATGCACAGAAGTCTGTGGAGAAGGTCTTTGGGGCAAGTCTTGTGCAAAGATTTGCCTGGTAAAGGTTTATCCCAAGGGTCACCCAGAGAAGGCCGTGAAGGCCTGGACGATCAGAGCAACCGATCACTAGCAAGGTCAAAACTCTGATCTGTTCGATTTAAAGGGAAGCGCCTACCCCTACACCTTAGGCACCTGCAGCAGCATCTCAGAAGTCTTCAGAAGAAGGCCAGTGGTCTCATGGTAACGTCTCTTGAAAATACCATAGAAATACCTCTGCCCACACTTGTTGAGTGTAATCAGATTCCGTCCAACAAGGGAGCGATCCCAACGCCGGAAGCCGCTCTTCATCACCTTCGCCTGAAGACTATAGCCAGCAAGATTCCAGCTCTCGATCACAACGCAGAAATCCTGATTCTACTTGGGAGAGACATGCTCCACTTACACAAGGTACGCCAGCAAATAAACAGCCAACACGATGCACCATTTGCTCAGCGCTTCGACCTATGCTGGGTAATCATAGGGAATGCCTGCGTAGACAAAATGAAGAGACCTAACGCTATCTTCACCCAAAATATGCACATTTTGCCAAATGGTCACAGCACTCATTTCCAGCCATGTCCACATCATTACTAGGTGAAAGAGAAACTGAGCGACACCAAGTGGTGATGGCAACCACTTGACAGTGCAAACATGGACAGTCCCTGGGATGACAACTTCAGGTAAAGGGTGTTCAATTCCACAAGTGGAGACAAGTTGGCACCTACAAGAGAAGATAAAGAGTTTATAAGAGTTATGGACAAAGAATTCACTCAACACGACTCCAACAGCTGGGTAGCTCCATTACCCTTTCGTTCTCCAAGACCAAGGTTGCCCAACAATCTGCAGCAAGCAACTGCAAGGTTCTTTTCTCTAAAGCACACTTTAAAAAGAAGGCCAGAGATGGAAAGACATTTCATCGATTTTATGCAAAACATCTTTGACAGAGATCATGCAGAACCCGCACCACCACTGAAGGAAGGAAAAGAATGCTGGTATCTTCCATCCTTTGGGGTCTACCACCCTCGAAAACCTAACCAGATCAGGGTGGTATTTGACTTCAGTGATCAGCATGAAGGCGTCTCCCTCAACAACTTGCTTCTTACTGGACCCAACATGAACAACAGCCTCATAGGAATGTTGATTCACTTCAGCAGGAACCCGTGGCGATAATGGCTGACATACAGCAGATGGCTCATTGCTTCATTGTGAAGGAAGACAGTAGAAACTATCTCAGGTTCCTATAGCACAAAGGCAGCGACATCCACGACGAGGTCATAGACTACCGGATGAAGGTACACGTCTTCGGCAACAGCCCTTCACCTGCTGTAGCAATCTATGGACTGAGACGGGCAGCCCAGGAAGGTGAGAGAATATGGAAGCCATGCTTGTCAGTTTGTAGAGAAGAACTTCTATGTTGACAACGGGCTCAAGTCTTTATCCTCGAGTGAAGAAGGCCAGTGGTCTCATGGTAACGTCTCTTGAAAATACCATAGAAATACCTCTGCCCACACTTGTTGAGTGTAATCAGATTCCGTCCAACAAGGGAGCGATCCCAACGCCGGAAGCCGCTCTTCATCACCTTCGCCTGAAGACTATAGCCAGCAAGATTCCAGCTCTCGATCACAATGCAGAAATCCTGATTCTACTTGGGAGAGACATGCTCCACTTACACAAGGTACGCCAGCAAATAAACAGCCAACACGATGCACCATTTGCTCAGCGCTTCGACCTATGCTGGGTAATCATAGGGAATGCCTGCGTAGACAAAATGAAGAGACCTAACGCTATCTTCACCCAAAATATGCACATTTTGCCAAATGGTCACAGCACTCATTTCCAGCCATGTCCACATCATTACTAGGTGAAAGAGAAACTGAGCGACACCAAGTGGTGATGGCAACCACTTGACAGTGCAAACATGGACAGTCCCTGGGATGACAACTTCAGGTAAAGGGTGTTCAATTCCACAAGTGGAGACAAGTTGGCACCTACAAGAGAAGATAAAGAGTTTATAAGAGTTATGGACAAAGAATTCACTCAACACGACTCCAACAGCTGGGTAGCTCCATTACCCTTTCGTTCTCCAAGACCAAGGTTGCCCAACAATCTGCAGCAAGCAACTGCAAGGTTCTTTTCTCTAAAGCACACTTTAAAAAGAAGGCCAGAGATGGAAAGACATTTCATCGATTTTATGCAAAACATCTTTGACAGAGATCATGCAGAACCCGCACCACCACTGAAGGAAGGAAAAGAATGCTGATATCTTCCATCCTTTGGGGTCTACCACCCTCGAAAACCTAACCAGATCAGGGTGGTATTTGACTTCAGTGATCAGCATGAAGGCGTCTCCCTCAACAACTTGCTTCTTACTGGACCCAACATGAACAACAGCCTCATAGGAATGTTGATTCACTTCAGCAGGAACCCGTGGCGATAATGGCTGACATACAGCAGATGGCTCATTGCTTCATTGTGAAGGAAGACAGTAGAAACTATCTCAGGTTCCTATAGCACAAAGGCAGCGACATCCACGACGAGGTCATAGACTACCGGATGAAGGTACACGTCTTCGGCAACAGCCCTTCACCTGCTGTAGCAATCTATGGACTGAGACGGGCAGCCCAGGAAGGTGAGAGAATATGGAAGCCATGCTTGTCAGTTTGTAGAGAAGAACTTCTATGTTGACAACGGGCTCAAGTCTTTATCCTCGAGTGAAGAGGCTATCGATCTGCTCTCCAGGACTCAGACAATGTTCTCGTCATCAAATCTCAGGTTCCACAAGATTATCTCTAACAGTCAAGAGTTAATGGAAGCCTTTCGATCTGATGACTATGCCACAAGCTTATGAGACCTCAATTTAGGTTCTGACATCCCTCCCACGCAACACAGCCTTGGTCTGCTATGGGATATTAAACAGGACACATTTACTTTTCAAGTGTCATCCTGCAACAAACCATTCACCAAAAGAGGAGTCTTATCTGTCATAAACAGTATCTACGATCCTCTTGGGTTTGTTGCACCCATTCAAGGCAAGATTCTGCTAAGACAGCTCACTGCCCAAAATACCAATTGGATTGCTCGGCTGCCATCCCTGAAGCAACAAAGATGGGAGGCCTGGAAGAAGTCACTGAAGGTCATAGAACAACTCCACGTCCAATGTTGTTATTCTGTAAAATTTTCTTCAGTTGCCGCCAGAAGAGAAGTCCACATTTTCTTTGTCGCGTCAACAGAAGCCATAGCCACAGTAGCTTATCTGAAGGCCTTGGGAGCACACAATGAAGTGCACTGTGGTTTCATTCTTGGTAAGTCCAAACTAACTCCTAAGCCTGCACACTCAATACCAAGGCTTGAACTTTGTGCAGCAGTATTAGCGGTAGAAATCGCTGAAGTCGTGAGAGATGAAATGGACATCGCAATCAAATTGTTATGTATTTTTATGTTATGCATTGCATTCTGTTGTTGCTAAGGAGAAGCCCTGCTCTTTGAAGTTTGTCCCTTCTTCCTTTCTGTAGTTGATGATGTTAGCCCTTGTGTGATGGTGGAATATGGAATGTGGGTATCATTTGGTTTGTATTAATATTTTACTGATTTTCATGTTGTTCTCTTGTAGGATGAGTTGTTATTTGTTAATGGATGAATGGCTGTTGTTGCCATCTGATATCAGCCCCCACAGTACTGCATTGTTTGCTCATATGCTAATGACACATTGACCTAGCTTGGTGAAACAATGAGCCCCTGCGACATTCCCCCCGATCTGTGAATGAGGTGGGGGACTTTTAAAATATCAGTGTGGTGAGACACAATCTCAGATCCTGTGTGGAACTGTGATGTGATCACAGCACTTCAGAGAGAAAGAAGAGTATATGGACTATGCTATCCTCTGTCTGCTGGATTGTTGGACTCTCATTTCCAATGGGTTTATCCTGTACTGGCTTCTGGACTTTCTTATCCTTTGAGTAGTGGACTGAATATGGACCTTTCATATTTTTGCCTAAATAAAGGTCTTGGAATTGTTCACTCTTCACTTGCTCTGTTGATTGTGTGATACCAGAGAAGGACCCCGTGATGCCTTGCTCCTCCCTTCTTCATTATCAGTTTTCTGTAGCCATCTTTGCATGTACATGTATTCTCTGTTTGGAATTACTCTTTCCACCTGCTGCATTGTACTTAATACAAGATTTCAGAGAAAATCAACTGTGTTTCTCCTGGACTCTTATTACAAGTCAGTGCTGGCTAAGTTGGCACTATCTGTGGATGCCTGGCATGTGAGTACAACAATAATACAGTTATCTAAGGGATTTATGGCTAAGGATTTGGAGACTCGTACTGCCTTGAAGAGTCAGAATAGCTTGTAAGGTTTTCTATAATATGAGAGCCCTATTTCTTTATTATGCCCTAGACATTTTTTAGGGTACTTCCCACAACACTATGGGACTGAGCAATTTGGAGCATTTTGCTCCTATTCCACTGCAATGTCTTTATTTCTACTCCTTGCGGTTATGACACAGCTTGCTTACTGACTTCATTCTCTAGTCTGCTGCCCATCCAGAGTTGTTGGGGTAAAAGTTGAAAAACACACAGTCCCTTAGACTCTGCTCTCTGCTTTATCGCTTTATCCCTCAGTCAGTGACCTAGTGGATGCACCAGTTGGCCTTTGTTACACTATCTATGGTAAATAGTAAAGTTCCTCGATTTAAACCAACTAAAGCTAACAACAGATATATACATTTTTCAATGAATGGATAACAATAATTTCTATTTGTAAAATTATGGAAACAACTGCATACACATATAAAGATCAACCAATGATATGAAGACGCAGGGAACAATAATTGGTATATTGCAAAACAATGTACTAAATAAACAAAGCATATAATACAAAATCCCAATGGCAGAAATCATAATATCAAATAGCGGTCAAAGAAAATAACCAAACCAACAGATGGCATTAGCCAAAGGAAAACTCCACCAAACTTATAGACATGCATGAAAAAGGAGTCTATATCCTCATATAAAATTGCATCGTTATTTTATTAATAGAAACAACACATATATAGAAATAGACAAATTAGTACAACCATAAATATGGCACCGTCAACCTAGGTGCAACATAAATACGGCGCTAGTGACAGCAGGAAATCTTAATATATATTTTGCCAGTGCAATTATATTCAAGAGGCCCCAAAGACACAGATTAGCATAGGCATAGTAATCCCCTAGTGAGGTATATACATGATAATGATCCCTTGCTAATCTGTCAGTAACGGCCCCCGGAAGAAGCCCACGCAAAACGCGCGTTGGGGCGCAGCATGCGGCTCGCTTCACAGCTATGGGTAAGCAGTAATTTTGGGGTTATGACCTACTGACAGATTAGCAAGGGATCATTATGATGTATATACCCCACTAGGGGATTACAGCCCCCTGAGGAAGCCCATGCGAAACACGCATTGGGGCTGCAATTTCTGATGGCACGGTGGACCTGAGAGGGTATGACCTATATGACTGTTTACTGACATTCACTCATTAACTTTTGATGGTACTTATTACTTGCCAGCCAGGTGTAGTGTTTGATAGATGAATGATAATGCACTCCTTGCAATAATTAGTATATGTATATACATATATATATATATATATATAGTAACTCTATTATAATTGCATTGATGGCTTGGAAGGAACTTTTATGGTCTATTACCTGGTCTATACATTTCTGATGCCTCGGATTCTTTTTATTGTTTGTGTCCTTCTATATAATCTTTGTCCACAAAGGAACTTTCATAATCTTATATATAAATAATTTTATGATTGGAATGTTATGCTTGGATATTATTCTATTGAAGTTTTTTGCTCCTTGTGTCTGTTGTTTCCAATTGTTCTTACGGGAGTTTACCTTGTTCATTAATCACCAGTATTGTGGTACTGGTGTATTTGTATTTATTTGTATTCAGTGTTTTTTGTATTCAAAGCTTAGTATCATTGTAACCATTCTGACCTGGAGAATCAAGTTACTAAGCAATTTTTACAGGACAATGAATACTGTAAAATAAAACAGAAAAAGTAAATCAAGGATAGCACTTTTTCACCATGGAAAAAAACCCTGTTTGGGAGAGAAAAACAGACAAATCACGGCGCCCTAAGTGCGTAAACACAATGTTGTAGTCTTTAAAGGGTGCACAATTTTATGCACTCACCTGGTAGAAGACTAATATGGCTTTAGATTGTGTATCCTCAAAGATCCTTCCTTCTGGGATACTTTTTAGTAGGCAGGGCTTGCAGCTTGCCTCGGGTGGATCCAAATGAAAGAGCCAGAGTCAGGCTCACACAGGATGAGTAAATCAAGAAAGGCACATCCAGCCCATGAATGGCAGCGCATCCCAGGACTCACATCCAAAGATGATATTTCATACTTTTTTTTATTTGATAGGTTAAAAAAGGAGATACAAAGCGTTTCGGATATAGTGTATATCCTTCATCAGGTGTCATAAAAACAGTACAAATCCTATTAGTATAAAATTCAGTTACACTTATATATAGTAGCAACCTTTTATCCCAGTCTCAGAAACTTGATTTAGGGTGTGGACCAAGTTCAGGAACACACCCACTGATTGATCCAACCTTGAGAACATAGATGCAAGAAGAAAAAAAAAACCCCAGAGGAAAAAAACAGGCAACTTTCAAACTCTCTCTATGATATCATTCAATCCATTTACGTTAAAAACTTTGTCATGTATAATTAGCAGATGCCTTGAGAGACTATGTTTTAAAAAGCCGTTTTTTGCTCTATTTCTGTGACCATTAATGCGTGACCGCAGTGTCTGCACAGTGCGTCCCACATATTGCAAACCACAACTGCATGTGATGACATATACAACAAAATCACTGCTACAGCTGAGTCTTTGTGAAATCTCAAAGACCTCACCAGTACTATTACATTTCATAGTTTTAGCCCCGTGATCTATGATCCCACAGGTACAACATTTTTTGGAGGTGCATTTAAAAACTCCGGTTCCTTGAGAAACACCACATAAAATTTGATCTGTACTTTTTTAATGTTTTTTCCTTTTGAATCCAACTGTTTTTTTTTTAATTTACTGGGGCCACCAAATTTTTCAAAGTTTTCCCCCTCCAATATGTAATCCCTGGTTTATCAGGGAGATGTTTTCCCAAAACAGGGTCACACTTCAAGATATACCAATATTTTGAAAGCACAGTTCTTATGACTTTATTTCCCTTATTGAATGTTGTCACAAAATTCAATTTCCAGCGATCATCACATTTTTCTTTACCAATGGTCAAATTATGCCCTTCCTATTTTTTCTTTTAAACATTCCTCCTGTGTTTTCACTTTGTTATCCCTATATGCACTATTTATCAAATTTTTGGGGTATCTTTTTTCCTTAAATTTTCTTTTTAGAATTTTAGACTGAGCTACATAATCTGATTCTCTCGTACAATTCTTTCTTATGCGAAAAAATTGGCTGTAGGGTATATTAACTTTCCACTTCTTGTAATGTGCACTGTTGAAATCTAAAAAGCCATTTGAATCCACTTTTCTGAAGTGGGTTTTTGTAATAAATTTTTTCCCACTATGGCTGATCTCTAGATCAAGAAACACCATTTTTCTTTATTAATTTGTGATGTAAAGGTAATCCCCCAGGTGATATTATTGAGCTCCTTTATTAACTGTGCCGCTACCTCCTCTGTCCCCTTCCATATAAAATCAGATCATCAATGAAGTGCTTATAAAGCCTTATTTTGTCATTGAAAACAGGCTTAGAGAGTGCCGATGAGGACTCAAATCGCCCCATGAATACGTTTGGGAAACTTGGCGCAACCCGAGTCCCCATCGCGGTGCCGAGCAACTGTAAATACAGTATGCCTTCAAAAATGAACACATTGTGTTCAAGAATGAATTTAAGACCCTTTAACAGAAAAGCTCTTTGTTCAGGGAGCATCTCTGTCTTTGCTAAATGAAAACCCACCGCATTTACCCCCAATTTATGATCTATGTTGGAATATAATGAATTTACATCCAACGAGATAAAGGAATAGTTATCTTCCCATTCAATGTCCCTCAGTTCCTTGATTAATTGTGTGGAATCTCTCAAACATGAAGGAAGTGACTTTACTAGATCTTGTAAAAACAAGTCAATATAATTAGAAAGGTGACAAGTCAAAGACCCAATTCCTGATATAATCGGTCTGCCAGGTGGTTTTTCAGGTTTCTTATGCAATTTTGGTAAATGATAAAATAACGCCATGGTTGGCGCAGGATTTGTTAAAAACTTTTTTTCTGTTTTATTAAGAACATTCCTCTCATAGGCTTCCTTGATCATATGGTGATAGTCCCGGACAAAGCATTGTGTAGGATCTTCTTTTAAAATCTTATAATATCTCGTATCAGACAATATGTTCAAAGCTTCCTCAATATAGTCAGATCTGTTTTGCCCAACTACTCCCCCCCTTATCAGCTTGTCTTATTACTATACTAGATTATGGCCCGATGCTATCGCATCGGGAGGATGCGATAGCATCACACCTCTTGCCATGTTAACCCTCAACACACACACTCCTCTCACCTTTCACCATCTCCACTCACTCTTTCACTCCACATATGACCCCTTCTCTCACTCCGTCTCTCATACTCACGCCGTCATCGCCGCTGCTCCACGATCCCCGACATCTTCTTCCGCCGGCGCCATCCTGGATCCAGACGTTGTCCACGCCGGCGACATGTTCTTGCGGCGACGCCATCTTGAGTATCGTGAAATCCCGCAATACTCAAGATGGCGTCGCCGGAAGAACATGTCGCTGGCGTGGACGACGTCGGGATCCAAAATGGCGTCGGCGAAATCTCGCCAGTTTTCGCCGACGCCATTATGGATCCCGACGTTGTCCTCGCCGGCGACATGTTCCTGCGGCGACGCCATCTTGAGTATCGCGGGATTTCGCCGATCCAAAATAGCGTCGCCGCAAGAACATGTCGCCGGCGTGGAGGACGTCGGGATCCAGGATGTCGGGAATCCAGACGATGAAGATGTCGGGGATCGTGGATCAGCGGCGATGACGGCGTGAGTATGAGACGGAGTTAGAGAAAGGGTCGTATGTGGAGTGAAAGAGTGAGTGGAGATTGTGAAAGGTGAGAGGAGTGTGTGTGTTGAGGAGGAGTGGTGTGTTGAGGGTTAACATGGAAAGAGGTGTGCGGTGACGTCACCGGTTACAACTGGACGTAAGTTGTTACAACCGGAAGCTGCTTAGGGCATTTATTATTATAGATCTTTTTTTTTTCTCAAATCCTCCAATGCCACTTTTTCTCTTTTAGAGATATTGTTCTCCTTTTTTACCTTATTTTTCCCAATTCCATGCTTTTCGTTTTTATTTTTATTATTATTTTCCAACTTTCTAAATTCTTCCGATACTAATGAAAAATTGTCTATATTTGGTCCTCTGTGTTGATGAGGATTAAATAGAGATTTTGGGTGTACCTCCTTGTGGATATATTCACTTTCTTTGTCTCTGTTGGGATCAGTATTTTTTTGAGATCCCCAATGTCCCCATTTTTTTTTAGTCAACAAGAAATGCCTTTTAAGAGTAAGTTTGCGAGTGTATGCATTTAAATCGAGAAAAAGATCAAATGCATTCATATCTTGAGCAGGGCAGAAATTTAGTCCCCTACTTAAAATTTCCATTTCTGAAAAGGATAAAATGTGGGATGATAAGTTAAATATTTTAACCAGAGGCAGATTTGGTTGTGTATTAGTTTCTGGGTTCCTTGTTTTTTTATATGTTCTCAGATTTCTATTAGATCCCTTTCCTCTTTTTACTCTTGCTCTACTTTTCTTTTTTTGGACCTCGATGTTACAGCCGATGCAAAATAATTTGTAATATGATTCTTTTGTATTGGACTTAAAATTTGGGCTGTTTGTGAGGAGCTGATTAGTGGTGGTAAAATTATTTCTGAAACACTTGGATGTGTGGGACCTCTCTCTAAAAAAGAGATGTTGGATATTACTGAGGATGGGGATGGTGTAGGCGCTTGTGCTACTGTGGTGAATGTAGATGAGGATTCTGTATTGTCATGGATAGTTAGTTCATTTATATCAAATTCAACATTGGAAATTTCCAACCTGTGGGGAACAGTTGGAAAGGGGGAAGTCCTGGATTGGGGGGAGGTAATGGAGCATTTTTCATTACAATGATCCTGGGCTCTAATGGAATGGTTTTTTCAATGGGTGGAGGTTTTTTCTTTTGTACATTAGGTATAGTGTGAAGATTTTCGGGGGTAGACATATTAAGAGGTAATTAAATTTGAGAGGTAGTGGTTTCAACATCATGTATAATTTTTATATATGAATTGGTTATAATCCTTGTCTGTTTTACACCTAATTCCTGTGGGACCAGGGCTCCTGTTCTTAAATTACCAGGGTTTTTCTTTGTAGGTTCATTGATAACTATCAGGTTTTTACTCCTGATTGGTACCTTTGACATTGGTTTAGTTTTAACGGTATCCCTGCAAAAAATTTTTATTTTTACATCTACTAGATCATTTTCAAATACTTTGAGTTTCCTAGTAATGTCATCATTCACCAAATTAAAAAAAAATGTAAACTTTTAAACCTTTCAAGTTCAAGTAATTTTTTTTCACAGATCATTGCGGCTTTGCTGGCTAGCCCAGAACGCCTTTCCACTAACAAACTCATAAGACTATAAGAACAAACATTTAAAATATTATTCCACTTATTGGTAAAATTACTGTCATCTAAAAAGGTACTATTAAAATGTATCTTCAAACCATTTGGAACTATTTTTTGATCAATACAAATACCTAGAAATTCTGCATCGATCTGATGTCTTATTTCCATCTTCATATGTTTTTCAAAGTCCAAAAAAAGACCAGTGATGGTCCTTTTAGTCTCAATATCAATCACAGGTTCAATGCAGGAATTATCCAACCTCATATTAGTCATGCTCTTAATGGATGATACCAGCTCCTTTCTCCTCTCAATTCTGCTATTATAATACTCCATTCTCACTCCAGGCTGCTCGCTCCCCTTTGCTATCAGGGGTGTCTGATTTCAACCGATCAGGAAGAACTCATTTCGGTGACAATATGCAAAAAAACCCTGTTTGGGATAGAAAAACAGACAAATCGCAGTGCCCTATGTGCGTAAACACAATATTGTAGTCTTTAAAGGGTGCACAATTTTATGCACTCACCTGATAGAAGACTAATATGGCTTTACATTGTGTATCCTCAAAGATCCTTCCTTCTGGGATACTTTTTAGTAGATAGGGCTTGCAGCTTGCCTCGGGTGGATCCAAGTGAAAGAGCCAGAGTCAGGCTCACACAGGATGAGTAAATCAAGAAAGGCACATCCAGACCATGAATGGCAGCGCTTCCCAGGACTGGGATAAAAGATTGCTACTATATATAAGTGTAACTGAATTTTATACTATAGGATTTGTACTGTGTTTTTATGACACCTGATGAAGGATATACACTGTATCCGAAATGCGTTGTATCTCCTTTTTTAACCTATCAAATAAAAAAAAGTATGAAATATCATCTTTGGATGTGAGTCCTGGGAAGCGCTGCCATTCATGGGCTGGATGTGCCTTTCTTGACTTTTTTCACCATTTCAGTGCATTTAGAATTTTTTCCTTGGTCTTCAGCATATCTTTTTGTAAAGTGAATGTTGCCATTCAAAATAACAACTTGTCCTGCAAAAAAAAAGCAAGCCTTCTTATGATTGTGTTAATAGAAAAAAGAGTAATGGCTCATGGAGGAAATATATTATAACTTTTGATATTTTAATGCCAGTGCCAGTGGCGGAGCCTGCCCATCCAATTAATCAAACTTTATGCAATTTTGGTAATGTAAATTTTTTCAGAAATGTACTACAGTCACATAAGCCACATGCGACCTGGCATTATCATGTGGAAAAATGGCTACTTGGACACTTTGACATTCCTTTTGTAAAGGCCTCATCATTGCATTGCCCATGTGTTTTTCAGACCAATACCTGGTTATCATTGCATCCAAAATTAAAGCAAGACTCATCACTCGCCTACATTGCCATATTGCTCTGCACCATTATTGATTTGAAAGTTGTGGTGTGAGGCCAATGGATCACCTGAAGCTGAACACCCAATGTTGTGTAAATACCTCAAGATTTGTGTAGATGCTGCTTGATGCCTTAAGCTTGGCATGTGACATCTAATTTCATTTGTAGTACAGAATGGATGACAAGACAGAAGGACAATGACAAAATCATGTAGGCGAGGGTAGAATAATGTATAGTTGTTTACCCATCCAATCTCAATTCCGGCATTGGTTGGCAATAACAAAATTAGCTACCAACAGTGGATCTTGATGACTTGCCAAAGTACATAAAGCTTAGCAGTAAATTCTTCAGACAACCATGAAGTGCCCCATCGATAGCATCCAAAGCATGTAATTGCCCTCTGGGTAGAACCTAAATACCCTTCCCTTGCTAAAAACTCCAAAACCTAAGATGAGTCGTAATTCATTAATAGACGGTTCTATGGAGGTGGTTTTGGCGCCATCGGATCTGGCCAGGCCCCTGCTATGTGTTAAGACAAAACACAGTTTTGCTATCTGGTTTCTACTAGCTGTTTTATGTATCTATATATCCCTGGGTGCTAAAACGGGTTAAGACCCAGGAAGGTGTTTGCCATGTTCTGGGGATTTCATAAATAAAAACACTGTGCGGCTAGGATGTATAGTATCTCCATAATTCCTTATGGAATTATGTTTGTAGAATGTTCTAGAGAAGGTTCCTGCAGCTTCAGCAGGGCTCCAAATGGCAAGCAGGCCTTTGTGCTGCTCTGAGCTGGTCAAGGTGTAATATATTGTCACTCACAGCCTGCTGAGCTAGCTGCACAATGAAGAGGGTCTAGGTGTTCTGTTATAGCTGCACACTGAAGGGTCTTTTATAATCCCATGCCGCCAAGGATACAAATGATTGGCATACAATTATATCTCCATACTCTCGCTTATATCTCAAATTCGATTTCCTATTGTGAAGGGACAAGTCAGAATGTTGCTTAAAATTGTTATTTAACTGGCAAAACACCTGTATGGATGCCAGGAAGTCCTACTGTGTTTATGTAGGGACTATTCATATTGACATCCTATATGAAAATTCACCCAAGGAATAAACACATTAGTTAGAGGTTTCTAGGTAGAGTTTAATTTATCAAGAAATCCTTCTAATATTCCACAAGCAGTAATTTCACCTATCTATATATCTACAACCTCAATTTCACTGGCAGGCAATACAAAATGTAAAGTATAAGCTTCTTGATATTACTGTAATTTTAATTTCCTAATGTACAACCCTAAGTTTAAAAAAGTTGGGATACTATAAAATGTAAACAAAATGAGAAAGAAGTGATTTGGAAATTTATTCTAGCCTTATTTTGCTCACAACAGAACATAGAGCACATATCAGAAGTTGAACGTTCGATATTTTTTCATTTTGTTTGAAAAAATTCACTCATCTAGGAATTGATTGAAGCAATACATCTCAAAAAAGTTGGGGCAGGTTTAACAAAAGGCTGAAAAAAGTGGTACTAATGAAAAACAGCTGGAGTGTCAGTTTGCAACTAAGTTCCAAGAATATGTATAAAAAGACCATATTAGAAAGGCAGAGTCTCTGATTAGCAAATGTGGTCGGTCAGAGATTCACCAATCTGCAAACAAATACGTCTGAAAATTGCGGAATAATTCGTTTTCTGTTCTATGTTCCTTTGTGAATAAAATATGGTTATAAGAGCTTTCTTAATCATCATATTCTTTACTTTTTGCACAGCATTCAAACTTTTCTGGAATTGGGGCTGTACATAAGGACATGCAAACTACAGTAATAACTAGAAGCATATACATTATATACATATGGCATGACAAGGTGACTCGGGCAAATCATATACTGTACATGCTGAAGGATGCATGCATGAATTCTCTTCCATATACCAAGTCAACAGACAATCTATACATCATTTTATAAGGTCAAACACACAACACATCTAAATGAGAAAATTACAAAGCACAAAGCATATACAGCTCTGGCAAAAAATTAAGAGACCAGTTTTATAAAATTCAGCTTCTCTACATGTCTGACAGCCATTCCATTCCAGTGTCAGTTGAATTCCAACCAGAGTACACCTCATTCTACTTAATGTGCTCTGATTAGGTGATCACCTGAACCAAATCTTATTTAACGAAGGAAAGTATAAAAAAAACCTTGCTGTTGGGTTCACAATCCTCTTGCAATAGGACAAGCTGGATGGCAAAAAAAGCGCTAGTAATATCCCACAAGTAATAGAAATGAAAAAATAACTTTTAACCATACCAAAGGAGTTGAAAATAAAAGTCTTGAGTGAGTAAAAGAAGGGTCTAATTCTCGCTTTACTAGCAGAGATATACAGTGAGTGTCATGTTGCCTCCATCCTTAAAATTTTTAAGATGGCAGTCCATTACAACAAGGTCAAGCAGCAGACATTGGGGACAACAAAGCTACAGACCGACAGAGGGCAAAAGCGACTCTCCACTGACTGGGATTACCATCATCTTATTCAAATGTCACTCAGCAACTGCAGGATGACATCAAGTGACCTACAAAAGGAATGGCAAATGGCAGCTGGGGTGAAGTGCATGGCAAGAACAGTTCGGAACAGGCTCCTAGAGGCAGGGCTCAAGTCATGTAAAGCTAAAAAAAGCCTTTCATCAATGAGAAGCAAGGGAGAGCCAGGCTGAAGTTTGAAAAAGACCATATGGATTGGACCATAGAGGACTGGAGTAAAGTAATCTTCTCCGATGAGTCTAATTTTCAGCTTTGCCCAACACCTGGCCATCTAATGGATAGACGAGACCTGGAGAGGCGTACAAGGCACAGTGTCTTGCACCCACTGTGAAATTTAGTGGAGGATCGGTGATGATCTGGGGATGCTTCAGCAAGGCTGGAATTGGGCAGGTTAGTCTTTGTGAAGGATGTATAAATCAAGCCGCATACAAGGTTATCCTGGAAAAACAGTTGATTCCTTCTGCTCAGGCAATGTTCCCCAACTTTGAGGACTGGTTTTTCCAGCAGGACAATGCTCCATGCCACACAGCTAGGTCAATCAATGTGCGGATGAAGGACCACCACATCAAATCCCTGTCATGGCCAATCTAATCTCCAGACCTGAACCCTATTGAAAACCTCTGGAATGTAATCAAGAGGAGATGGATAGTCACAAGCCATCAAACAAAGAAGTTTTTGCTCTAGGAGTGGCATAAGGTCACCCAAAAGCAGTGTGAAAGACTGGTGTAAATCATGCCAAGACGCATGAAAGCTGTGATTAAAAATCATGGATATTCCACAAAATATTGATTTCTGAACTCTAATTGAGTTAGTATTGTTGCTTTTAAATGATTATGAACTTGTTTTCTTAGCATTATTTGAGGTCTGCAAGCACTGCATTTTTTTTGTTATTTTGTCCATTTCTCATTTTCTGAAAATAAATGCAGAATTTATTGCTTGGAAATTTGAAGACATGTTCTCAGTAGTTTACAGAATAAGGCTGGGTTGAAATCGCATTAGGTGCTATCCGTTTAATGGATCCATTACTATGCGGCACTAACGCAATGTTCGGGTCTGTTAATGCACCCATTGCCATCCATTATCATAAGGCATCCTAATGCATGTCAAAATTAGCATGCGTTAGCGATGGTCCGTTACTTTGTGGTGCACCTTC
This sequence comes from Dendrobates tinctorius, assembly GCF_039654945.1. Classification (NCBI taxonomy): domain Eukaryota; kingdom Metazoa; phylum Chordata; class Amphibia; order Anura; family Dendrobatidae; genus Dendrobates; species Dendrobates tinctorius. The sequence continues at coordinate 11,880,840 of NW_027361716.1, forward strand.
GAACGCGGTCTACCATGTTTTCGGGTAAGTTAGGTCTAACAAAAAGCAAACGGACATGTTCGCTGTGCATAGACCCCTATTACTAACGCATACCAGCGCAATGCTACCATGCGTTAGCACATGCATTAGAAAAAAATAGAATTTGGGCATCTTCGTTAGCGCATCCGTTTAACGGATTCGTTAAACGGATGGCACTAACGCGATGTGAACCATATTACCATGTTAATGACCGGTTCAATTTTTACAATTCTGACCACTGTCCCCTTATGAGATAATAACTCTGGAATGCTTCAACGGATCCCAGTGATTCTGAGATAGTTTTTTTTGTGACATATTGTACTTCATGAAAGTGGTAAAATTTCTTTGGTATGACGCGTTTATTTGTGGAAAAAATGGACATTTGGCAAATATTTTGGAAAATTTTGCAATTTTCCAAATTTGAATTTTCACGCCCTTAAGTCACTGAGATATGTCACAAAAATGGTTAATAAGTAACATTTCCCACATGTTTACTTTACATCAGCACAATTTTGTAACCAAAGTTTTCTTTTGTTAGGAAGTTATAAGGGTTAAAAGTTGACCAGCGATTTCTCATTTTCCCAGCAAAATTTACAAAACCATTTTTTTTGGGACCACATCACATTTGAAGTCACTTTGAGGGGTCTATATCAGGGTTCCCCAACTTCAGTCCTCAAGGCCCACCAACAGATCATGTTTTCAGGATTTCCTTTGTATTGCACAGGTGAAGCAATATTCTCAGGCTGGTAAGGGGTCATGGATATTGACCCCCAGCCTAAAAATAGCAGCCCGCAGCTGACCATAAAAGTCACATTTATTAGATGCGCCAATTCTGGCGCTTTGCCCAGCTGTTCCCACTTGCCCTTTAGCAGTGGCAAGTGGGGTTCATGTTTGTGGGGTTGATGTCACCTTTGTATCATCACTTTGTATCACTAATCTTTATTAAACCTTAATCATATCTACTGATCTTTGAGTACACGCATTAAACATTGAACTGTAGGACTATGTCCACTGTTAAGTTGTAATACATTTTGAAGTTTAGTATAAGCAATTTATATATGTGCTATGGAGTGATACATGTTCCCCAGAAGTGGTCTGATTAACCATTTATGCCTTTTTGAATAGGATCAGTATCTACTTGTATGACGTGGCACATTTGTGGCTTTGCAGAACCCATAATTACCAAGATTATTATATATTTAGCATTGTATTTCTATACGTCCTTCTTCTTGTGACAGCTGTTCAATTATGCCCATGTAACAACTAGGCATGGATTTATACTTTTCTATATCATTAAGGGTATGTGAACTTGGTCAGTAATTGGCAGCGCTTTGGACGCAGCACATGTCCAGAGCGCTGCGTCTGGACATGCTGCGGTCTGGAACGGGTGATCCTCGTGCATCGGTGCACACATAGTGGGAATGGGATTTCCTGAAATCTCATCCACTATGCTGTAAAATCTGGACGCTGTGGGTTGGACGCTGTGGATGTACGCGGTGTCCAACTCACAGCATTTACTGACCGTAGAGGAATATTTATAATTGATTGTTAGGCATCCTGTGTGGTCTCTGCCTCTCTCTGATATCCTCAGCTTTTTGTTTTATATAATTTATTAAAATTATGTAATCAATAAAGATCTAGTATTTTATATTGATGTTTTTGCTCCTATTTGTTGCTTTAAGGCTAAGTGCGATTTTTGTGCGGTTTTTCACTGCGGTTTTCCCCCTGCAGATTTAGAGAATGGAACAGGTGGAAAACCGCACAAAAGAAGTGACATGCTGCATTTTTTGTACCGCACAAAAACCGCGCGGAAAAAAAATGCAGCGTCTGCAAAGCATTTTTTTAAATTGATTTACATTGTACTGTAAATCACTTTGCGGATCCGCAGCGTTTCTGCGCGGTAAAATCCACTGTGGATCCGCAGGAAAAATGCATCGTGTGCACATGGCCTTAGGGTCACTTGTGAGGGGTTTCCACTGTTTAGGCACGTCAAGGACTCTCCAAACATGACATGATGCGAGCAGATCATTACGTCAAAGTCTCTCCTACCCTTTTGTGCCCTGCCGTGCTTGCAAACAGTAGCTTTCCACCACATATGGGGTATCAACATACTCAGCAGAAATTGCACAACTAAATTAGGGACCATTATGCTCTGCTACCCTTGCAAAAATTTAAAATTGGCACTAAAAGAACCCTTAAGTGGAAAAAAATTAACTTTTTTAGTTTCACAGTTCAATGCAGAAGCGTATCTATGAGGGGGAGGCAAGGCATCTGCCCAGGGCGCAGCCAATAGGAGGTCGCCATCAGGCCGCTCTTTGCGGCGGTTCGAGGTGTCTCCCTCAACGACTGCATTTTGCCTCCCCTCAGACTGGGAGTCAGCTGTTCTCTGACCCAACTGTCAAGCTGGTTGCTGGCTCAGAGAAGGTACAGCGCGCCTGCTCCCAGTGAACAATTGTACTCACATTTTCATAAGCAAGTTCAATTGAAGCTATTACCGCTGGGTCAGGGTGATGTTAGAAGCGTGATCAGGTCATGTGATCACGCTACTGATGTCACTCACCAGGGCTCAGAGGCACGTAAAACATTCGTGATAAGTGCTTCAGACCAATGGAGCTGAAGACACAAAAGATTTAGCGTAATGGGGTGAGATTTAGTGTGTGGTGGATATTTACTGTGATGAGATTTAGTGTGCTTGTAAGCTTACTCTGGGGAGATTACGTGTGTTTGTGAGATTTACTGAGGGGAGATTTAGTGTGTGTGTGTGGGATATTTAGTGTGATGGTGGGGCAGGTGAGATCTAGTGTGGGGGAAGATTTAGTGTGGGGAGACTTAATGTGGAAGGGAGGGTGTGGGAGATTTAGTGTGGGGGAGGTGAGTGGGAAATCTAGTGTGTGGGGAGATTTTGTGTGTTTGTGAAATTTAATGTGGGAATATTTAGTGTGAGTGGTATATTTACTGTGGGGAGATATCTAGTGTGTGGGGAGATTTAGTATGGAGGAGAGGGGTGGTGGAGATTTAGAGTAACAGGGGTAGATTTGAGGACACAGGAACTACTGGCTCCACAAACCTTTTCAACAATGATTTGTGAAAAACATTATGAATCTTTAACGTACCTGGAAGATCCAAACGGAAAGAAAGGGGTTAAGGATTTCCAAAATCTTATATGGTCCAATGAACCTTGGCTTGAATTTTGGAGACGCAACCTTCATCAGAATATTTTTTGAGGACAACCAAACCATATCACCCACTTTGAACCGGGGACCAAAGGTCCTATGCCGGTTGGAAAACCGTTGGGCCTTTTCCTGAGAGTGAGACAACTTGTCCACTACTTGGTCCCAAATCTGCTGCATTCTGTCTAACACAGAATCCACACTTGGGCATGCAGAAGCCTCCACCTGCCCCCAAAAAAATCGAGGATGAAAACCAAAATTACAGAAAAACGGAGACATCAAAGTGGCAGAACTAGCTCTATTGTTTAGAGCGAATTCGGCCAATGGCAGAAATGAGACCCAGTCATCCTGATCAGCTGATATAAAACATCTCAAATTGGATTCCAAAGTCTGCTTTGTTCTCTCAGTTTGTTCATTGGTCTGAGGATGAAATGCAGAGGAGAAAGATAACTGAATTCCCAGTTTAGAACAAAAGGCCCTCCAAAATCTGGAAACAAACTGGACTCCTCTGTCTGACACAATGTTCTCAGGAATCCCGTGCAAAAGAACCACCTGTTGTAAAAACAGGGGCACTAACTCAGAAGAAGATGGCAACTTCTGGAGTGGTACAAGATGGATGGGATGCCCTCACACCCAGGGCTGTGGGGTACTCGTACCGGGCCCGGTGGATCTCAATGGGAGTTGTCACGGTAGCTGTGACCCGGCCCGTGGCCCTGGGCGCCCATGGTAAATGTTCAGTGTGAATGAATAAGTCGTGACGCCACCTGTGGTGTTCGGCAATGTAGATGTTAGGGCGACGCTGCAGACAGATCCTCTGGCACAGATGGTGTGGTGCAGCAGTGATGGTATAGCCCTCCACAGGCAGCGCTGTTGTCCCAGGGCAGAGTAGATATGGTGACACTTAGGTGGTGCAGTGTCAGGCGCAGGGGATGTAGCGGTACCGGGCAGGTTGACGCTGGAATAAGTGGAGGACACCAGGGCTTGTAGTTCCAAAGCTTTGCTCACAGTCTTTTGCACAAACAGGTGCCCGCTTCTGTGCCGTGTCCTCCAGGTCTGGGACTCAGTCAACTCCCCAGGCTAGATGGAATACTCCTTTCCAACACTCCGCCGACTTGTGCCTTTCTGAACGTCTCCTCTTATAGCGCCTTTAGATGAAGTACTCCTAATACTGAGTTACACTGGAGTTCCTCCTGTCTGAAGTTCCTATGAACTCTTCTTGTACGGCAGACAGCTGTAGCCTCCTTCGGGGACACCTTGCTACTAAGTCGCGGCTCACTATCGAGTTGCTGTTGTGCCCCCAAGTCTTGTGTGGGAATAAAGTGGTCACTACTTCTATTCCTCCGGTGTCTGCTGCAGGACCATTAGTATCCGTACAACCTCGGGGACCAGGCCCTGGCCTTGCGCTTAGAACTTCTAGGAAGGGTTCTCTTTTTACCCACGTCCTCTGTTCTCTTTTACTCCTCACGTTCCGTACTAGTCCTTTCCTTCTATGAAGAGTCAAGCTTTCAGTCTATGTTGCTCTCTCGTTCTCTCTTTCCCATGCCAGCAGACCCAGATCACTGGGATCTGCTGCAGCACCTCCATCCATCTATGCCTCTCTCTAGGGATCTTCTCCTCTCTCCAGCTCCTCTATCAACTACTGACTAACTAACGCAAACTCTTCCTACTCCTTGTAATGTAAACTAACTCCACCCACCTCCCAGCACGTTTCGTGTTCCAAGCAGGGAGCCACCAATGGGTGCTTTGCTATACTCCAAGCGGGGAGCCACCAAAGGTGCTTTGCTACACTACTTTGTGGTGTGGGGTGCAGGCATTGGAGCGTGGTCAGGAGTTTCCACCTTACCTGGATGGTGGGGCACCACACCTCAGGAGGAGGTGCAGTAACTCTGTGGCGACTGAGCCTCAGGGGCGCCACATGGACCATCTTGGAAAATCTATCACAAATCACCCAGATAACAGTCATTCTCTGAGAGACAGGGAGATCAGAAATAAAATCCATTGAAATATGGGTCCATTGCCTGCTGGGCACCGGCAGGGGCATCAACAAACCACCAAAATGAGAACAGGACTTGGACCTGGAACAAGTCCCACAGGACTGCACAAAATTCCTGACATCATGAAATAACGCAGGCCACCAAAAAGACCGACTCACCAAATCTCTGGTACCAAAAATACCCGGATGACCAGCCAGCGCAGAGCAATGAATTTCAGCCATCACTCTTTTCCTCCACTGGTCAGGGACATACAATTTCCCCCCAGGGCATCGTTCAGGCTTGTTCTCCTGAAATTCCTCCAGGGCAAGTCTCAAATCGGATGAAATGGCAGAAAGAATCACACCCTCACCCAGAATGGTAGTAGGCTCGGTCACATCAAGAGAATCCGCAAAGAAACTCCTGGAAAGGGCGTCCGCCTTAACATTCTTAGTGCCAGGAAGAAAGGTGACCACAAAATTAAAATGCGTGAAAAGCAAGGCCCACCTAGCTTGTCTAGGATTCAAGCGCTTGGCTGATTCAAGATAAATCAAATTCTTGTGGTCGGTAAGGACCACAACTTGATGTCTAGCTCCCTCCATCCAATGTCTCCACTCTTCAAATGCCCACTTCATGGCCAACAACTCTCGATTCCCCACATCATATTTACGTTCAGATGGGGAAAATTTTCGAGAAAAGAAGGCACAGGGATTCATCTTAGAGGTTACCAGATCCCTTTGAGACAAAACGGCTCCTGCACCAATCTCAGAAGCATCTACCTCCACCTGAAATGGGAGTGAAACATCAGGTTGCCGCAGAACTGGAGCAGATGTGAATCTCCGCTTAAGCTCCTGAAACACCGAGACTGCCTCTGGAGACCAATTCACCACATCAGCGCCCTTATTGATCAAATCCGTCAGTGGTTTAACAATACCAGAAAGATTACTTATAAATTTACGATAGAAATTAGAAAAACCCCAAAACTTCTGAAGATCCTTCAGAGAAGTGGGCTGAACCCAATCATAGATGCCATGTACCTTGGCCGGGTCCATTTCAATAGCAGATGGGGACAAAATGAATCTCAAAAACGAAATCCTCTGTACACCAAAGAGGCATTTCGATCCCTTAACATACAGAGTATTTTCTCTCAAGATCCGAAACACAGTCAGAACATGTTCCACATGAGAATCCCAATCACTGGAAAAAATCAAAATATCATCCAGATAAATTATCAAAAACTTATCCACAAAGTCATGTAAAATATCGTTTATAAAAGACTGGAAGACAGAAGGGGCATTAGTGAGCCCAAAAGGCATCACCAGGTACTCAAAATGTCCCTCCGGAGTATTAATAGCCGTCTTCCATTCATCCCCGTGCTTAATGCGAATAAGATTATACGCCCCCTAAGGTCAAGTTTGGTAAAACAACAAGCACTTTTGACCCTGGAAAATAAATCAGAAATCAGGGGCAACAAGTACTGATATTTAACAGTGATCTTATTAAGGGAGTGATAGTCAATACATGGCCTTAATGAGCCATCTTTCTTGGCCACAAAAAAACCCAGCACCTAAAGGTGAAGAGGATGGTCTTATATGACCCTTCTCTAATGACTCCTTGATATAAGATAGCATAGCATCATGTTCAGGTACCGATAAGTTGAAAAGCCGACCTTTGATAAATTTACACCCGGGCATCAACTCAATTGCGCAATCGTAACTCCTATGAGGAGGCAAAGATGCGGACTTACTCTCACTAAATACATCAGAAAAATCAGCCAAATAATCAGGAATATCATGAGATGGGGGAGAGGTGGAGAAAACAGGAGTGTCACTAAGAACACATTGACAACCCCAACTCACCACAGACACAGATTTCCAATCCAAAACAGGATTATGGGTCTGCAACCATGGAAAACCTAGTATAATAATATCATGTAAATTGTGCACCACCAAAAATTTACAATTCTCTTGGTGGTCCGGGGCGACCCGCATAATCACCTGGGTCCAAAACTGGGGTTTATTCTCCGCCAAAGGGGTAGCATCAATACCCCTCAAAGGAATAGGGGTCCGAAGGGGAACATAGGAAAACCACAACACTTAGCGAAGTCAAAATCCATCAGACTCAAAGCTGCTCCTGAATCCACAAATGCCTTAGCGGAAAATGTAGACATGGAGCAGATCAAGGTAACAGCCAAAAGGAACTTAGGCTGCACACTGCCCATCGCAAATGAGTGAGCAAAAAGTTTCTCTTGTTTAGGGCAGGCTGAAATAGCAAGAGAATCATCTCCACAAAAGAAGCATAACTTATTACGCCTTCTAAACTCTTGACGTTGCACCCTAGACAAAACCCTATCACATTGCATGGGTTCAGAGGTTTGTTCGAAAGGCGGCACCGCCTCTCGCGTAGTTTTACATTCACGTAAACATCGATCAACTTGAATGGCCAATGACATAGAGTCCTCAAGACCAGAAATCCTCAGTAAGCAAAGAAAGGAGTATCACCGGCAGTCACTGAGAGAAGTCTGCTCGCTTATGTAGTCACTACCACCACTCCTCCAATTATCTTCTGCAGCTGTTGGGTTAACATCATGTTGACCAGCATCACTTCCAGCAGTATCCACCAGAGGGAGCCTTGCCTCAAAAGTCGGATCAAGAGAGCTCACAACAGTGAACACAATATGGGGAGTGAATTGGGGATAGGTATGCTGACACAGTATGGGGAGTGAGTTGGGATGGTTGCAGACACATTATGGTGAGTGGAGGGATGGGTGCGGATACAGTATGAGTAGTAAAGGGAAAAGTGAAAATTTATGCGGACACAGTATGGGGAGCCAGGGTAATGGGATGTGTGCACACAGTATGGGGAGTCGGGGGATGTGCAAGGAGGCAATTTGGAGAGTGAGGTGGTAAATATGTGAGCAGATAGTATTGTTAGCCAGGGGTGTGAGAGGAGACGGTATGAGGAGACGGTATGAGGAGGGAGGAGGAAATGTGAGGAGAATACTTAGGAAAATAGTGTGAGGAGACAGTATGGAGGGAGAAAAGAGTGAGTGGGCACAGAATAAAGACTGAGTAGTGTGTGGGAGGGTAGCATAGGGGGACAGTGTAACCTCACATCCAGGAGGGGACAGTATGCCAAGGAGCAGAAGTGTGATGAGGGGCCACAATATAGAGAATCTGGGCTCTATAGAGGAACACAGTGTGAGAGGACAGTGTGAAGAGGGGGCCCAGTATGGAAAAGAGGAGGCAATGTGGAAGGCAAGTACCATAAGAGGGAAAAAGTGGGGGTCATTTTTTGTGCAGGGAATATAGAGAGAGGCAATTATTTATTCAGTGGCTCAGAGTAGGACTGATATTTTTCTTTAGGAGCAATTTAATGACACGACTATTTTTAAGGGTATACTGTGTGGACATGCTGCAGAAGACCAGAGCAGATGGAATTCAACAGAGACGGGCTGTGGATGAGAAAAGCCATCATGGAGTCTGGACAAGATGAAGTAAAAAGGAGAACGACTCCACTCAGAGACAACATCATCTACAGTGGGGGAAATAAGTATTTGATCCCTTGCCGATTTTGTAAGTTTGCCCACTGACAAAGACATGAACAGTCTATAATTTCAGGGTAGGTTAATTTTAACATTGAGAGATAGAATATCAAAAAGAAAATGCAGAAAATAACATTGTATAAATTATATAAATTTACTTGCATTTTGCAGTGAGAAATAAGTATTTGAGCCCTCTGGCAAACAAGACTTAATACTTGGTGGCAAAACCCTTGTTGGCAAGCACAGCAATCAGACGTTTTTTGTAGTTGATGATGAGGTTTGCGCACATGTCAGGAGGAATTTTGGTCCACTCCTCTTTAGAGATCATCTCTGAATCATAAGATTTTGAGGCTGTGGCTTGGCAACTCGGAGCTTCAACTCTCTACATAAGTTTTCTATGGGATTAAGGTCTGGAGACTGGTTAAGCCACTCCAGGACGTTAATGAGCTTGCGAAACAAAACTCATCAGGCACAGGGTCGGAAGCAGCAACTCATTCAGCCGCACTATCCCACAGCAATATCGCACCCACACCAGGTAAAATAACTTTACGCAATGCATATATATGGGTTTCCCCTTTCTGTTGGATTGCTGGATATGGATTGAGAAACACATTGCAATATGACAAATGAATAAAGTATTTAACTGAATATCCTCCCTACTATTTTTTACCTATATTTTGCATTCAATAAAGATATATATTTTAACCTCACCTCCCTTTTTTGTTCATCACTTCCTACTGTTATGGCACTTTACCACAACAGCTTGTGTAATATTCAGTATTTTGAAGTGTATAAAGCCTTTATAATATTTAGGACCATGGGAATAATTCTATTATCATGCCCACGTGCCAACCTTACTGACTAGTTAATGTCATATTGCCATAGAACAACAGCTACAGTCCTGCTTGTGTGGTCAATTTGAATGATAAATTCTATTATAAACCCACAAAATTTGACATATAGAACCCTTCAACCCACATAGGGATTAAGATGCATGAGCAACCAAACTATATATGTATATTAAATGGGGAAAATACTTGATCCTTAAATGATGGTGATTGATGTTTTGGCCTCAACTTGTCTCCTGTATATGGCCATGTTAGGACATTTTGAATAAAGTTTGTACAACTTTCTTGTTTCTATTTTATATCTTTACTGTAAACTATTTTTTTAGGAAGTACATTCTATTTTTGATAATACCTGACATGGGTTACTGTCCATAAAGCCTACTTGTGAACTCCAACTTCATTTGATATGAGGGCTCCTAGGTAGATGTGAACTTAAAGCTAGATGTAAAAGCAGGGGCATTATCTTTTAGGACCAAGTCTTCAAAGAGCCCCTTTCTTGTTAGGAGAATACCGTTAACTTAACCAGTCCTCTTATGTTTCATATCATCCTGTACAGTGGCTATATTAAGTTCCTGAAAAAATGTCATACAGTTCAGTAAGACTATAAAAAGAACCCAGGAATCATACACTGGGTGACTTTCTGTGATGTCCTTAAGGCTTTGTACATGCCTTAATAGTTCAGTCATAAGACTTGGCTCCTTTGTTCATTTTCAACATAACGTATCATGGAAAAAAAATTAGGATACAGAGACATTCTGAATGCTGCCCCTAAAATGCTGTCAAATGGCAAGCATGTCACAGCCTACAATATAGAATCTGTGCAGAACCAAAGACGAGAACATCGGCATTGCTCTTCAAAGCCAACAAATTTACAAGATTTCTGTACTAATGATTAAACTAATGTCCAAACTGGAAATTGAAATAAAAATAACAATAAAGGGTGAGGATTTTATACTTAATAGTCTGATAATAACATTATTACAAAACACAGAGCATCTATATATATAATTGCCTTAAATTGTCTGTCATCCACTTCCGTCCGGATGTCCCCGAATCCCACAATCCACTGTGCCGCACCGGAAGTACGGCGACTGCCATTTTGGAACATCCAAGTGATGCCGCTCAGATCCAGGACTCTGCTGCGATCCCGATGCCGCTGGGATCCCAGCTGCCACTCAGACCCAGGCCACCACTGCGATCCCAACAACCATTGGGATCCCAGCTGTCGCTCAGATCCAGGCCACCGCTGCGATCCCAACCGCCGCTGGGATCCCAGCTGCCGCTCGGATCCAGGCTGCCACTGTGATCACGAGGCTGTAAAAGGGGTGTAACAAGGGGATATAATGAGAGGGGTGTAATGAAGGGGGTATAATGAGAGGGTGTAATGAGGGGGTGTAATGAGAGGGTGTAATGAGGGGGGAGTAATGAGAGGGATGCCGTCGCCGGACCCCCGCCAGGACCCACCGCCTTACTACAAGCGCCGGATCCTGCCGCTGCCTGTCCACCCACTTCCATGCACTCACAGCCGGCAGGAAAGACCACAGGTTGAGACCTGTGCTGGAGATTGGGTGCAGGCACCCTCTGGTGGCGCCGCACACCATCTCCAGCACAGGCCGCAAAACACCGTCTTTCCTGCCAGTTGTGACTGCACGGAAGTGGGTGGGCCGCCATCCCCAGCACCACAGAGCTGCCCCCATCGTGATGTTACTGCCCTCCCAATGCTATAGCATCAGGCACACATCTAGTAATACATAACAGAGAGAAAAAAGAGAGAGCAAGGGAGACAGAGAGAAAGACAGAGAGAAGAAGGTGCACTCTTATGTCAACATGTGTCTCATATAGGAGACCAGAAGAGGAGGACAAGGAGAAGTCGAAGGCATAAGACAGAGCTTCCCATTTACCTGAACCCTACAGCGTAAAATGGCCCAATGATACCACATATCAGAAATCTAGCACTATAAGTTGCATTATAGATTTTGTAGCATGGCTCAGGAGCTGCAGGTAAAAGGGTTTTCCTGGAGTTTTGGTTGCCACTCTGTTTTCTCAACATGGCAGCAGGAACTATTTTCCCATGTATAATTTCACAACTCCTTGCTGCTACCCATTGCTACCTGTAGCTTGTTATGTGTTGTGGTGTGAGCATGTATGCTTGACTCATAGTGCTAAACGGACCCCTGGTCCAAGTCGTGGTCAAGCCATTTGGCTACTGAAAACGCTCCAGGAAAGAAACATTCTAAGGCAAGTGCAAAACAGCAGGCTAATATTGAAAATAGTGTGTATGTCACCTTTCCTTTTTGGTAAATGAAATGTGTTAATTTTCACATTTTTGTCATCCCATTGCCCCTTATGCAAAATTGAGACTCCAAGCTTGTGTTGATGGCTGCACACTTTTGAGACATGTTGCTAGTTGTAGTTTTCTCTGCATATTTCATTCCACAAAGAAACCTCCTTAATGTTGCGTTCACATGTAGTGAACATAGTGCATCCAGAAAATGGCCAAAACAACTGCGGACAGCAACACTGTGGACAATATACCTGCTCATTCCTTTGTGGGATATGTTATAAATGCAATAAATGGAACCCTCAAGTATCAGATGAATGAGTCTATGAATCTGAGCCACCTGCTGCATTCTCCATAAACTTGCGATGAGATGTGGATGTACAGAAAGGCAAACACCTTTGAATTCAAATATATTGAAAGTGTGTCATCCTGAAACTTACATGTAGCTGAAGCATAGGTTACCTGAATTAATTTTAAAAGTAAGCCATTTGCACCCAGTCTGATACTAATTAAAATGACCATCTATCAAGTGACTACTGTAGCTAATGAAAGTCTTTAGTGGACATTAATGGAGAACGAGCATGCTCGGTGATACTCAGATATCACTCAGGTATCTGGGTGCTTGGATATGCTCTGCACCCGTCGGACATTGGCTGATGCTCACACTAATGGCTTGAATCCCTGCCCCTAATGTTTGGTGCCTGTTATACAGCCAATAAACATGCAGGGATTGTCTGCTTGTCATTGTAATGCCGTAGCCATTTTGTTAGTGGAATTACTGTTGTTTTTCTGGCCACAATACCTCATGAGAGGCAATTAAAGGGCTGGTGTCACCACGTTTTGTGCACTTATGCTGTTGAACAGCTCAGGTATAGTTCTTATTGAAGAAATAAAGGAGTTGTCCAGGCCTGTGTGAACAGTTTTAGGCATCAGAGTCCTCTGTGGTGATACTTTACTGAACCATCATACTAAAAGTCTTTCTTAGGGCTAATCTTGTGTGTTGCTGTTTCTAAATGACACATTCCACATTTAGCCTGGGGATGGTTGGAGCGGGGAGAGTGGCTGAATACAGCCTTTAGGGAGGGCTTAAGGCTTTGCAGCACCTCGCTAAATATATAGCTGCTGCAGGTGACCACATTTATTTGCTAAAAAATTGACTGTATTGAAAACCATATAGTTTAACATGCCTTGTATAAAATTAAGTTGGTTTACAAACAACCAACTGACTGGCCTAGATATTTGTGGCACTTCCACAAGTCAGTTTGTGGCGCCCCTGAGGCTCAGTCGCCACAGAGGTACTGCACCTTCTCCTAAGGTGTAGTGCCTCACCATCCAGGTAAGGTGGGAACTCCTTTCCATGCTCCAACACTCGCACCCCACACAACAGGGTAGTTCTGCACAACCACATTGTGGCTCAGAGCTTAGAGAGTAGCAGAGCACCTCTGGTGGTTCCCTGCTTGGAACACTGGATGTGCTGGGAGGTGGGTGGAGTTGAGATATATAAAAGAGTGGGAAAGTGTATGATTAGGGGTTCAGTCTGACTGAAGGTCAGCGAGGAAGGAAGCCACTCGGGAGGAGTGGGGATCCCTGGAAGAAGGGGTGGAGGAAGGAGTGCTGCAGCTGCCTCAGTGATCTGAGCCAGCTGGCACGGGAAAGGGAAAGAAGGAGAAAGACGTAGAACTGCAACCTAAGCTTCCATAAGAGAGAGAAAGATCAGTACGGAATGAAGGAATAGGAGAACAGAGAGGACGTGGGTTGGAAGAGGAACCCTGCCTATAGGTTCTCAGCGCAAGGTCGGGGCCCGGTCCCCGAGGTTGTATGGACACTTATGCTTCTGCAGCAGACACCGGTGGAGTAGATGGCTGTAAATGCACTACTCCCATCTAAGACTTGGGGCACAACAGTAACACGGATAGAGAGCCGGGACTCAGGAGAAGGGAGTCCCCGAAGTAGGCTACAGCTGCCTGCCATATGAGTAGAGTTCTTGGGAACATCTGACAGGAGGAACTCCAGGGTACCACGGTACTGGAGATCTTCACACTTTAAGGCGCAGTAGAGGAGTCGTTCAGGAAAGGTACATGTTGACGGAGTGTTGGAGAGGAGCTTTCCATCTGGCCTGGAGGTTGGCTGAGTCTCTGACCCAGAGGACTTGGCCCGGAGGCAGGCACCCTTGTGTACTGCAGACTGTGAGTAAAGCTTTGGAACTGCAAGCTTCGGTGTCCTCCATTCATTCTTGCGCCAACCCGCTCAGCACCACTACATCTGGGTACCATCCTTTACACTGCCTGTGCCTTTCCACAACCAATACAACTACACTGCTCTGGGACATCAGCCCTGCCTGTGGAGGGCTATACCATCACTGCTGCACCATACCATCTGTCCCAGAGGATCTGTCTGCAGCATCGGCTTAACACCTCCCTTGCCAAGCACCACAGGTGGCGTCATGAACTATTCCATTCCACTTAAACTACATTGACTATATTCCCCCATTATTTGGGCGCCCAGGGCACAGACCGGGTCACCGCCGCTGTGACACAATCCCCTGACACCGGCCCGGTATCGAGTACCCCACGGCCCTGGGAGGGCGACCCAAGTTGAACCTACAAGAAGAGGGAAGCTAATGCCAAATACTCCAAAGTCTTTATTAACATAAATATGCAGAACAAATCGCATAGATAAAAAAGGAGAATACATATACAGAGAATGCTACATATGCAGGGTGTACACCATAACCCTATTCAGGATAAATATCCAGTCATAAAAAGGGGTTTATTGAAGTCTATTTATATAGGATGTGATCCTAGAAATGAACCACTATATTGCTGCAAGATTTTTAAGGCAGCAAATGTGTTCACAAAAAGGAGACTAAGGCCTCTTTCACACTTCCGTTTTTGACAATCAGTCAAGATCCGCCAATTTTGAAAATAAACGGATCCGCCATTTTTCTTTGCGGATCCGTTTTTTTCCCCATTGACTTTCATTATTGGCGGATCCTGACTGATTGCCAAAAAAAAATCTCTCTCTCTCTCTCTCTCTCTCTCTCTCCCTTCCCGGGCCAGCGGTTCCTTTAAATTTCCTAATTTTCAGGATCCGTCTAAAGACGGATCCTGTGCCATCCGTTCACATCAGTTGAGAACGGATCCGCTTATCTGCCTTTTTGGCGGATTGTAACTGATGCAAATAACTGAAGTGTGAAAGAGGCCTAACACATATACACTGAATATATATATACTATACAGTTAAATAAACAGGCTAAACAAGCCTTCTCAATGAATGTGTAAAGGAAGAGCTGAGTGGCTTATGCACCCAGATGATACACAGGTCTTGTTAGACTAAAGACCAAATACAACAAGTGTTATTAAATAGGTGGCAATGATAGATAAAGTTCTTCTAGGTATATAAAGTAGAAAAAAATCAGCAAATTGGTATATAAAGGCAGAATGGGGTATACAACCTGGGAATGCAGCACAAATCCCCAACGGCCGTTTCGTGTCTTGCCTCTTCCTGAGGGATTAGTGTATCTTATTTTGCACTATTTTGCACTTTAAACCTTTTGGTTATTCCTATGTCATTTTTACATTTAAAGTAAGGCTTGGTCCTTTGTTATACCAGAGAGAAAGTGTGGTAGAAAAAGGTGCACAAGCAACCGGGATAACCGCAACCTTGAAAGGATTGTTAAAAAAGGCCATTCAAAAACTTGGAGGAAAATTCACAGGAGTGGACTGCTGCTGGAGTCATTGCTTCAAGAGCCACCACACAGAGATGTATCCAGGACATAGGCTACAAGTGTCACATTCCTTGTGTCAAGCCTCTCATGACCAATAGACAACGCCAGAAGCGTCTTACCTGGACCAAGGAGAAAAAGAACTGGACTGTTGTTCAGTGGCCCAAGGTGTTGTTTTCAGATGAAAGTAAATTTTGCATTTCATGTGGAAATCAAGGTCCCAGAGTCTGGAGGAAGAGTGGAGAGGCCACAATCCAAGCTGTTTAAGGTCTAGTGTGAAGTTTTAATTTACCATACACAGATGCGGAGGGCACCATCAACTAATTAGACAAAGTGTAATAGGGATCCAACCACAATATGTCTTAAACTGGATTCAAGTAACCTGAGAGCAAAGGAGACATATATGAAAGTAGGGATCACCTTTAGAAAATCACAACTTTATTCCATATGACATACAAAAACACCACAAAATATAAAAACACTTAAAAATACAGTAGTTACCACACATAACCTGTATGAATGGGGGCCAGCAACCAGCCCTATATAACACCTGTATAAGTTAGAGATACCTAATTGAGAATCAGTATTATATACGTACAGCATATCCAAAAATAGGTGTATACAAAAAGATTATAGCTGATAGGGGAAAATATGTGTAAGTGGGTTAAGAGCTGGCTCAGGGATAGGAAACAAAGGGTGGTTATTAATGGAGCACACTCTGACTGGGTCACGGTTAGCAGTGGGGTACCACAGGGGTCAGTATTGGGCCCGCTTCTTTTTAACATATTTATTAATGACCTTGTAGGGGGCATAGAGAGTAGAATTTCAATATTTGCAGATGTCACAAAACTCTGCAGGGTAATCAATACAGAGGAGGACAATATTATATTACAGGAGGATTTATGTAAACTAGAAGCTTGGGCTGATAAATGGCAAATGAGCTTTAATGGGGATAAATGTAAGGTCATGCACTTGGGAAGAACAAATAGGATGTATAATTATGTGCTTAATTGTAAAACACTGGGCAAAACTATCACTGAAAAAGACCTGGGTGTATGGGTGGACGACAAACTCACATTTAGTGGCCAGTGTCAGGCAGCTGCTGCAAAGGCAAATAAAATAATGGGATGCATTAAAAGAGGCATAGATGCTCATGAGGAGAACATAATTTTACCTCTATATAAGTTACTAGTGCGACCATGATTAGAATACTGCGTACAGTTCTGGTCTCCGGTGTATAAGAAAGACATAGCTGAACTGGAGCGGGTGCAGAGAAGAGCGACCAAGGTTATTAGGGAACTGGGGGGTCTGCAATACCAAGACAGGTTATTACACTTGGGGTTATTTAGTTTGGAAAATCGAAGGCTTAGGGGTGATCTTATTACAATGTATAAATATATGTGGGGACAATACAAAGACCTTTCTAATGATCTTTTTACTCTTAGACCTGTGACGGGGACAAGGGGGCATCCTCTACGTCTGGAGGAAAGAAGGTTTAAGCATACTCACAGACACGGATTCTTTACTGTAGGGGAATGAGACTATGGAACTGTCTGCCATATGATGTTGTAATGAGTGATTCCCTACTAAAATTTAAGAAGGGCCTGGATGCCTTTCTTGAAAAGTATAATATTACAGGGTATATACACTAGTTTCCTTAATAATGCGTTGATCCAGGGAGCTAGTCTGATTGCCGTATGTGGAGTCGGGAAGGAATTTTTTTCCCCAATGTGAAGCTTACTGTTTGCCATATGGGTTTTTTTGCCTTCCTCTGGATCAACATGTTAGGGCAAGTTAGGATAGGATATGGGTTGAACTAGAAGAACTTAAAGTCTTCCTTCAACCTTAATAACTATGTTACTATGTTATACCTTGTCTATATAACAAGTTGATTCTTAACTAAAGGTCAATACAATATATAGCATGTAAAGGTAAGTGAGCATATAGTGTATACACATATATCTTAATAATCAACTGTGAAAAGTCTATAAGACTAAAGACAGCCACAAATAGGTTGGAGTTGGCACCAAATAACAAGCCACCAATACTAAGGCCAGTGCACTAGCCAATGTATGGTAGAATATATTACCCCACTTAAATTATGGGGTGCAGGAAGGGTTAAAAAATATCCAAGATAACAGATAAATAGATAAATGAATAAACCAACCTTTTGTGGTGTTTTTGTATGTCCTATGGAATAAAATTGTGATTTTCTAAAGGTGATCCCGACTTTCATATATGTCTTCTTTGCTCTCAGGTTGCTTGAAGTTTTAATTTACCGAGATAATGAGTTCTCATTGGCTGTAATGCATAATCATCAACATTAACAGAAATAGACACTTTAAAGAGATCACTCTGTTTGTATTGACTCTGTATAATATAAAGTGGGCACGGAAAGAATTCAGACCCCTTCAAATTTTTTACTCTTTGTTTCATTGCAGCCATTTGGTAAATTCAAAAAAGTTAATTTTTTCTCATTAATGTGCACTCTGCACCCCATCTTGACTGAAAAAAAAAACAAAAATGTAGAAATTTTTGTGAATTTATTAAAAATGAAAAACTGAGATATCTCATGGTCATAAGTATTCAGACCCTTTGCTCCGTATTGAGTAGAAGCACCCTTTTGAGCTAGTACAGCCATGAGTCTTCTTGGGAATGATGCAACAAGTTTTTCACACCTGGAGTTGGGGATCCTCTGCTATTCTCCCTTGTAGATCATGTCTGGTTCCATCAGGTTGGATGGCAAACATTGGTGGACAGCCATTTTCAGGTCTCTCCAGAGATGCTCAAATGGGTTTAGGTCAGGGCCCTGGCTGGGCCAGTCAAGAATTGCTGGCAGCAGTCACAGGACTGCAGTTTGGAGGTGCGGCAAGGGTTGCCTTTCCTGGGACATTTTTGAGACTGCAAAGGATGACCCAACTCACGTTATCTGACAATTTTCAAAAAACGACTCAGTAGAGGTGAAAATTGCAGTACTTTGACAACTACATGCATGAACTGGCACATACAGTTAGGTCCATATATATTTGGACAGAAACAATATTTTTCTAATTTTGGTTCTAGCCATTACCACAATGAATTTTAAACCCTTTCTGCCATGTGACGTACTATCCCGTCCATGTACCCTGGGACTTAATTCCCAGGGACGGGATAGTATGTCACAGTGACACAGCTAATCGAGGCCGGGTGTCAGCTAATTATCACAGCTGACACCCGGCACAATGAGTCAGGGGCAGTAACGGACCACCCCCAGCACGTTTATCCCTTGCACACTGCGATCAAACAAGATCGCGGTGTGCCGGGGTTAAAGGGAAGCATCGGCAGGGAGGGGGCTTCCCTGAGCCTCCCACAGCAGCGCAATGTGCAGCGCTGCGGGGGGCTCCTTCCCTGCAGGTCCCCAGATCCAAGATGGCGACGGAGACCTTCGGGGGCCTGCAGGGAGATGGCTTCCTCATGCCTGCAAAGCGCAATCTGTGATGTAACAGATCAGCGATCTGTCACAGGACAGTTATGTCCCCCAGGGACAATGTAATAAAGTTAAAAAAAAATGTGTAAAAATACTTTTAAAAAAATCGCTAAATAAATTAAAAAAAAAAAATATTCCCTAATAAATTCATTTTTTGGAAATAAAAAAACCCAAAACAATAAAAGTACACATATTTGGTATCGCCGCATCTGTAACGACCTGCCCTATAAAACTGTTCCATTAGATAACCCCTTTAGCGAACCCCTTAAAAAATAAAAATAAAAAATGAAGCAAAAAATAATGATTTATTATCATACCGCCGAACAAAAAGTGCAATAACGCGCGATCAAAAAGATGCATATAAATATACATGGTACCGCTGAAAATGTCATCTTGTCCCGCAAAAAATGAGCTGACATACAGCATCATCAGCAAAAAAATAAAAAAGTTATAGCTCGCAGAATAAAGCGATGCAAAAATAATTATTTTTTATATAAATTTGTTTTCATTGCATAAAAGCGCCAAAACATAAAAAAGACATAAATGAGGTATCGCTGTAACCATACTGACCCGAATAATAAAACCGCCTTATCAATTTTACCACACGTGGAACTGTGTAAACGCACCACCCAAAAGAAATTCATGAAACGCTGGTTTTTGTTCATTCTGCGTCCCAAAAATCAGAATAAAAAGCGATCAAAAGATGTCACATGCCCGAAAATGATACTAATAAAAATGTCAACTCGTCCTGCAAAAAATAATACCTCACATGACTCGGTGGGTCAAAATATGGAAAAATTATAGCTCTCAAAATGTGGTGATGCAAAAACTAATTTTACAATAAAAAGCATCTTTTAGTGTGTGACAGCTGGCAAACATAAAAACCGCCATAAATAGTAAATCAAACCCCCCGTTATCACCCCCTTAGTTAGGGAAAAATAATAAAACTAAAAGAAAATGTATTTATTTCCATTTTCCCATTAGGGTTAGGGTTACGGCTAGGGCTAGGGTTAGGGCTAGGGTTAGGGATAGGGTTATGGTTAGGGCTAGGGCTAGCATTAGGGCTAGAGTTAGGGCTAGGGTTAGGGTTAGGGCTAGGGTTAGGGTTAGGGCTAGAGTTAGGGCTAGGGTTAGGGTTAGGGCTAGGGTTAGGGCTAGGGTTAGGGCTAGGGTTAGGGCTGAGATTAGGGTTAGGGGTGTGTTGGGGTTTGGGTTGGAGTTAGAATTGGGGGGTTTCCACTGTTTGGGCACATCAGGGGCTCTACAAATGCAACATGGCGTCTGATCTCAATTCCAGCCAATTCTGCGTTGAAAAAGTCAAATGGTGCTCCTTCCCTTACCAGCTCTGCCATGCGCCCAAACAGTGTTTTACACCACATATGGGGTATAAGCCTACTCAGGACAAATTGCAAAAGCAACTTTTGGGTCCAATTTCTCCTGTTACCCTTAGGAAAATGAAAAATTGGGGGCAAAAATATCATTTTTTTTTTAAAAAAATGATTTTTTTATTTTCACGCTCGGGCGTTATAAACTTCTGTGAAGCACTTGGGGGTTCAAAGTGCTCACCACACATCTAGATAAGTTCCGTGGGGGGTCTAGTGGGGAGTTTCAGTAGTTTAGGCACATCAGAGGCTCTCCAAACGCACATGACACCCGCAGACCATTCCATCAAAGTCTGCTTTCCAAAACGTCACTACTTCTCTTCCGAGCCCCGACGTGTGCCCATACAGTAGCTTTCTCTCACATAGGAGGTATCAGCGTACTCAGGACAAATTGGACAACAACTTTTGGTGTCCAATTTATCCTGGTACCCTTGGGAAAATAAAAAAATTGGGACTAAATGATCATGTTTGCGGAAAAAATACGATTTTTTTTATTTTCATGCCCGGTCATTAAAATCTTCTGTGAAGCCCTTTGGGGTTCAAAGTGCTCACCACACATCTAGATAAGTTCCTTAGGGGGTCTAGTTTCCAAAATGGTGTCATTTGTGTGGGGTTTCCACTGTTTAGGTACATCAGGGGCTCTCCAAAGGCAACATGACACCCGCAGACCATTCCATCAAAAGTCTGCATTCCAAAATGTCACTACTTCCCTTCCGAGCCCCGACGTGTGCCCATACAGTAGTTTTCTCCAACATATGAGGTATCAGAGTACTCAGGACAAATTGGACAACAACTTTTGGGGTCCAATTTCTCCTGGTACCCTTGGGAAAATTTAAAAAATGGGGACTAAAAGATCATGTTTGTGGAAAAAATATGATATGTTTTTCACGCCCGGGCGTTATAAACTTTTGTGAAGCACGGGGGGGTTCAAAGTGCTCACCACACATCTAGATAAGTTCCTTAGGGGGTCTAGTTTCCAAAATGGGGTCACTTGTGCGGGGTTTCCACTGTATAGGTACATCAGGGGCTCTCCAAATGCAACATGACACCTGTAGACCATTCCATCAAGGTCTGCATTCCAAAACGTCACTACTTCCCTTCCGAGCCCTGGCGTGTGCCCATACAGTAGTATTCTCCCTCATATGGGGTATCAGCATACTCAGGACAAATTGGAAAACAACTTTTGGGGTCCAATTTCTCCTGTTACCATTGGGAAAATAAAAAAATTGGGGACTAAATGATCATGTTTGTGGAAAAAATATGATTTTTTTATTTTCATGCCCGGGCATCATAAACTTCTGTGAAGCCCTTGGGGGTTCAAAGTTCTCACCACACATCTAGATAAATTCCTTGGGGGGTTTAGTTTCCAAAATGGTGCCATTTGTGGGGGTTTCCACTGTTTTGGTACATCAGGGGCTTTCCAAACGCGACATGGTGTCCAATCTCAATTCCAGCCAAAAAAGTCAAATGGCACTGGTTCCCTTCTGAGCTCTGCCATGCGCCCAAATAGTCGTTTACACCCACCTTTGGGGTATCAGCGTACTCAGGACAAATTACACAATAACTTTTAGGGTCCTGTTACCCTTGGGAAAATAAAAGTTGGGGGTGAAAAGATCATTTTTGTGGAAAAAATATGATTTTTTAATTGTACCGCTGTATGTTATAAACTTCTGTGAAGACCTTGTGGGTTCAAAGTTCTCACCACATATCTAGAAAAGTTCCTTGGGGGGTCTAGTTTCCAAAATGGGGTCATTTGTGGGGGTTTTCACTGTTTAGGTACATCAGGCGCTCTCCAAACGTGACATGGCGTCCGATCTGAATTCCAGCCAATTTTGCATTGAAAAGGTCAAACGGCGCTCCTTCCCCTCTGAGCTCTGCCATGCACCTAAACAGTGTTTCCCCCCACATATCAGGCATCAGCCTGCTCAGGACAAATTGCACAATAACTTTTGCAGTCAAATTTCTCCTTTTACCCTTGGTAAAATAAAAAAATTGAACCTGAAGTATTTTTTTTTTGTGAAGAAAAGTTAAATGTTCATTTTTTTTTAAATGTTCAAAAAATTCCTGTGAAGCACCTGAAGGGTTAATAACTTCTTGAATGTTGTTTTGAGCACCTAAAGGGGTGCAGTTTTTAGAATGGTGTCACTTTTGGGTATTTTTTATCATATAGACCCCTTAAAGTGGCTTCAAATGTGATGTGGTCCATAAAAATAAAATGGTGTTGCAAAAATGAGAAATCGCTGGTCAAATATTAACTCTTATAACTTCCTAACAAAAAAAAAAATTGGTTCCAAAATTGTGCTGATGTAAAGTAAACATGTGGGAAATGTTACTTATTAAGTTTTTTGTGTGCCGTATCTCTGTGATTTAAGGGCATAAAAATTAAAAGTTGAAAAATTGTGAAATTTTCAAAATTTTCACCAAATTTCCATTTTTTTTCACAAATAAACGCAAGTTATTTGAATCAAATTTTACCACTAACATGAAGTACAATATGTCACGAGAAAACAATGTCAGAATCACCTGGATCCATGGAAACATTCCAGAGTTATTACCTCATAAGGGGACAGTGGTCAGAATTGTAAGAACTGACCCGGTCATGAACGTGCAAACCACCCTTGGGTGTTAAGGGGTTAAACAAAACAATTCAGATGCAGTTGAAGTTCAGACTTTCAGTTTTCATTTGAGGGTATCCACATTAACATTGGTTGAAGGGTTTAGGAGTTTCAGCTCCTTAACATGTGCCACCCTGTTTTTAAAGGTACCAAAAGTAATTGGACAGATTAAATAATTGTAAATAAAATGTTCATTTCTAGTACTTGGTTGAAAACCCTTTGTTGGCAATGACTGCCTGAAGTCTTGAACTCATGGACATCACCAGACGCTGTGTTTCCTCCTTTTTGATGCTCTGCCAGGCCTTCACTGTGGTGGTTTTCAGTTGCTGTTTGTTTGTGGGCCTTTCTGTCTGAAGTTTAGTCTTTAACAAGTGAACTGCATGCTCAATTGGGTTGAGATCAGGTGACTGACTTGGCCATTCAAGAATATTCCACTTCTTTGCTTTAATAAACTCCTGGGTTGCTTTGGCTTTATGTTTTGGGCCATTGTTCATCTGTAGTATAAAACGACGACCAATCAGTTTGCTGCATTTGGCTGGATCTGAGCACACAGTATGGCTCTGAATACCTCAGAATTCATTCGGCTGCTTCTGTCCTGTGTCACATCATCAACAAACACTAGTGACCCAGTGCCACTGGCAGCCATGCATGCCCAAGCCATCACACTGCCTCCGCCGTGTTTTACAGATGATGTGGTATGCTTTGGATCATGAGCTGTATCACGCCTTCGCCATACTTTTCTCTTTCCATCATTCTGGTAGAGGTTGATCTTGGTTTCATCTGTCCAAAAATGCTTTTCCAGAACTGTGCTGGCTTTTTTAGATGTTTTTTAGTCCAGTCTAGCCTTTTTATTATTGATGCTTATGAGTGGCTTGCACCGTGCAGTGAACCCTCTGTATTTACTTTCATGCAGTCTTCTCTTTATGGTAGATTTGGATATTGATACGCCTACCTCCTGGAGAGTGTTGTTCACTTGGTTGGCTGTTGTGAAGGGGTTTCTCTTCACCATGGAGACTATTCTGCGATCATCCACCACTGTTGTCTTCCGTGGGCGCCCAGGTCTTTTTGCATTGATGAGTTAACCAGTGCTTTCTTTCTTTCTCAGGATGTACCAAACTGTAGATTTTGCCACTCCTAATGTTGTAGCAATTTCTCAGAAGAGTTTTTTCTGTTTTTGCAGCTTAAGGATGGCTTGTTTCACCTGCATGGAGAGCTCCTTTGACCGCCATGTTTCCTTCACAGCAAAACCTTCCAAATGCAAGCACCACACCTCAAATCAACTCCAGGCCTTTTATCTGCTTAATTGAGAATGACATAACGAAGGGATTGCCCACACCTGTCCATGAAATAGCCTTGGAGTCAATTGTCCAATTACTTTTGGTCCCTTTAAAAACAGGGTGGCACATGTTAAGGAGCTGAAACTCCTAAATTCTTCATCCAATGTTAATGTGGATACCCTCAAATGAAAGCTGAAAGTCTGAACTTCAACTGCATCTGAATTGTTTTGTTTAAAATTCATTGTGGTAATGTCTAGAACCAAAATTAGAAAAATGTTGTCTCTGTCCAAATATGGGCCTATCTGTATCAACATGCATTAGTCTGGGAATGTTACTGCACTAAAATGCGGACTAGCAGGCCTCGCCAACCACCGTCTTTCCCATCAACCACATCTGATGCTTCTTCCTCCTCTGTCAGTGTGGCAAGTGTTCTCACATGTCTAAAGTTGCAGAATCTCCACTTTACAGTCGGTGTGAGTGAGCTGTTATGGAAGTGGAGATGCCTGTATTTTTTTCATGGAGCATACCACATTTTGCTCAATCCACCATAACATCTAAACATTCACCTCACTCACAGTGCAACACTTTGTCATGTTCATCCTACTCCACCCTCCCTCAGCACAGAAGGCAGCCCTTGGTCCAGCAATTGTGGTCACATAAAAATTGTTTCCTCCTACACATGCCAAAGCTAAGAGCTTCAAGCACTTCCCCATCTTGCAAACTTCTATTTATTGAACTACTTTTTTCTTTTATTGTGTTTCATTGTGTTTCACTGTATGTAGATTTTTAAATGTATGAAGAATGGTTTTAAGTGATATACTCCATTATATTTTATGATTGTTTGATGTGTTTATGATGTATATATGTGCCTAAGTCTGATTCCCCGCCCATTGGGTGTGGCCTTTTTTTTTAAAGGAGGCGTCTCCGTCTGCCTCCTTTGCTATAAGTAGCAGACCCTGTATGTGTATGTGTATAGACTGTCCTAAGGAAGTGGTGTGATCACCATGAAACACGTAGAAATAAAGTCTATTTTCTATTACATCCACTTGGACTCCTCTGGTCCATCATCCTGACAGGCGAACAGCGCAGTCTGATGCCCCATTCACTTCACCTAGCAAAAGAAAAAAAGCTAAGAACTTGAACTCCACCATCTCCAATCTATTGGCCATGGTAAAGCTGCCATTCTTTCTTGTGGATACAGATGATTTCCAAAAGCTGATGGCTGTTGCAGCCCCCTAGTACCAGTTGCCCATTCGCCATTACTTCTCTATGAAAGCCGTGCCTGCGCTAAACCAGCATTTCACAGACAGCATCACCACTTACTTGAAATAAAAATCTTTGTCTGCCAGGGTGCATTTCACCACTGACAATTGGACGAGCAAACATGGGAAAGGACTTTACATCTAACTAACTGGGTACTGGGTAACTCTGGTGGCTGAGGGGGCAGGTGGGCAAGGGTCTGCTCCACAAGTCTTGGAACCCCTAAGGTTTGTGGGACAAACTTCTGTAACTAACAGTTTCTCCACTGCTTCTGCCTCTACCACCTCCTCAAGGGCCTTCAGCTGTGCCCTGAACCTCTCCCTTAATGAGATGCATTCCAACAGTGCAGAGATAATCCCTCCCACCTCCATACTGTGCAGCCAGGGCTCATCAAGCAGTGTTACAATTAATATGCCTTGCAGATCGCAGTCACACAGCTCAAGAGTTGTGGACAGGTATTAATGCAGAGTTTGAGCAATGGCTGTCTCCACTGAACCTGGAGCCAGGGAAGGTCGTGTGCGATAACGGTGGCAGCTCTACTCCGGAGCAACCTCACACATGAGCTTTGCATGACTCCCATCCTCAACCTGGTTTTACAGCAATTTCTCCATCACTATCCTGGCCTGAATGCTCTGCTTCATAATGCACGGTCGCTGTCTGCTCACTTTCACAGTTCGCACCCTGCAGGTCTTCGACTTGCATCACTACGGAGGTCCTTCATCCTACCAGGTAAATGTTTGATATGGGATGTGCCGACATGGTGGAATTCCACTCTGCAAATGCTGCAGCGGCTGTGGCAGCAGTGACGAGCCCTTGTGCAGTATGTCTTTTTGCATAGGCCAATACAGTATGGAAAGAGTGCAAATCACGCTTGTGGAGTGGGCACAGATGAAGGATCTCTGCACCCTTCTGCAGTTTTCAAATGGCTACTAAGATGGTTATCGCTGACAATGCCATTATGAGCATCGCTATTCCAGTCATCTGAGGTGGTGATCTCAGAGGAAAAGGTAATAGCAAAGGAGGATGTGGAAGGGATAACAATATCTCTAAGTTCCATACTGTTGTCGCACAGGCATGTGCCATGGGAGGGTGGATTACAGAAATCGAGGGCGTACCAGACAATCTTTTTGTGAAGGTGTGGGTGGGCAGCACGGTGGCTCAGTGGTTAGCGCTGCAGCCTTGCAGCGCTGGGGTCTTGGGTTCGAATCCCACCAAGGACAACATCTGCAAGGAGTTTGTATGTTCTCCCCGTGTTTGCGTGGGTTTCCTCCGGGTGCTCCGGTTTCCTCCCACACTCTAAAGACATACTGATAGGGAATTTAGATTGTGAGCCTCATCGGGGACAGTGATGATAATGTGTGCAAACTGTAAAGCGCTGCGGAATATGTTAGCGCTATATAAAAATAAAGATTATTATTATTATTATTTATTATTATAAGGTGTAGTAGCTGAGGACGAAATGAAGGACAAAGAGGAAGAGGTGATGGGCGTGCAACAGTCAGGAGATGAAGAGCATAATGATCCCCTCTCTGTTGTCCGTGGTTGGCAGAGGAGATGGAGGAAGCAAGCTTGAGTGTTACCTCCCCACCAATATACCATGGACTTGAACCTCATGGAAGCACCTGATACATGAGTGTCTTCTTGCTGCACATGCTGCCTGTGTTCTTAGTGTTAAAATAATACTGGGTCACCCCCGCGGGCTTCACCCAGGGCAGCGGGGTACTCGGTACCGGCCCGGTGTCAAGGCGGGAATGTGTCACAGCAGCGGTGACCCGGTCCGTGACCCTGGGCGCCCAATATCAATGGCGGTGATGTTAATGGTGTTAGAGTTTATATGAATAGTTTGTGATGTCACCCGTGGTGTTTGGCAAGTAAGATGGTAAGCCAAGGCTGCATACAGATCTGCTGGGACTGATGGTGTGGTGCAGCAGAGATGGTATAGCTCCCCACAGGTGGAGCTGTAGTCCCAGGGCAGTGTAGGTGCAATGGGTGAGGAGAGGCACAGAATGGTATGGAGGCTGGTACCCAGGTGTAGTGGTGCGGGAATAACTGGAGGACACCAGGGTGTGCGGTTCCAAAGCTTTACTCACTGTTTGCAGTTCACACAAATGCCTGCCTCCGTACCGTGTTCTCCAGTTCAGGGCCCTAGCCAACCTCCAGGCAGGATAGGAATTCTCCCTTCCACACTCCGCCAACATGTACCTTACTGAACGACTCCTCCAATGCGCCTTTAGTTGCGAAACACTCCAGTACTTAGTTACCCTGGAATGCCTCTCTCTAGGTGTTCCTAGTCTTTACTTGTATGACAGACAGCTGTAGCCTGCTTCGGGGACTCCTCACTGCGTCCCGGCTCTCTATTTGGTTGCTGTTGTGTCCCAAGTCTATGATGGGAGCAAGGCGTTAGCGGCTCCCTACTCCTCCGGTGTCTGTTGCAGGACATAAAGATCCAATCAACCTCGGGGACCGGGCCCCGGCCTTTGCGCTCTCTGGACTGGAAGGGTTCTCTATCTTTCTTCAACCAGCTTCCCACCGTCCTTCTATTCTCCTTCATTCTGATCTGTTCTATCTCTCTTATGGAAGGTTAGGTTATCAATCTTATCAGTCTCTTTCTCTGGTCTTTCTCGTGCCAGCAGCCCAGATCACTGGGACCTGCTGCAGCACGTCCCTCAGGCATCCATCTTCTCTCTTCTCTCTCCTCTAACCAACTAACCACTAACTCTCGCCCTTCCCACTCTTTTATATCTATCTCCACCCGCCTCCCCAGCACCTCTCGTGTTACGAAGCCAGGGACCACAAAAGCACCCTATGACCTTTCCAGCATAAAGCATGGATGGGTCCCTGCTGAACTATCCTGTGTGTGGGGTGCAGGTGTTGGAATGTGGAAAGGAGTTCCCAGCCTACCTTAGGAGAAGGTGCAGTACCTCTGTGGCGACTGAAGCCTCAGGGGCACCACATACTTGTACGGCAGACAGCTGTAGCCTGCTTCGGGGACTCCTTGCTACTAAGTCCTGGCTCACTCTCCAGTTGCTGTTGTGCCCCCAAGTCTTGTGTGGGAATAAAGTGGTCACTACTTCTATTCCTCCGGTGTCTGCTGCAGGACCATTAGTATCCATACAACCTCGGGGACCGGGCCCCGGCCTTGCGTTTAGAACTTCTTGGAAGGGTTCTCTTCTAACCCACGTCCTCTGTTCTCTCTTACTCCTCACATTCCGTGCTAATCTTTCCTTCTATGGAAAATCAGGCTTTCAGTCTACATTGCTCTTTCTCTCCCTCTCCCGTGCCAGCAGACCGAGGTCACTGGGATCCGCTGCAGCACCTCCATCCTTCCATCCCTCTCTCCGGGGATCTTCTCCTCTCCAACTCTCTAATCAACTGACCTCCAATCCTAAACTCTTCCAGCTCCTTGTAATGTAAACTAACTCCACCCACCTCCAAGCACGTTTCACGTTCCAAGCAGGGAGCCACCAATGGGTGCTTTGCTATACTCCAAGAAGGGAGCTGCCGAAGGTGCTTTGCTACACTACTTTGTGGTGTGGGGTGCAGGTGTTGGAGTGTGGTCAGGAGTCTCCACCTTACTTGGATGGTGGGATACTACACCTCAGGAGGAGGTGCAGTACCTCTGTGGCGACTGAGCCTCAGGGGTGCCTCATTGCTCATCAATGTTTAAGCTAGAAATCATGGTCCAAGCCCTGTCCCAGGTCCTGTCCCATGAATTATTGCTGCACATTTATACTATTTGCACTCTTGGTAAATTAATGCCACTTTTCTCCATGTCTTCAGCTTGGCTGATTTGCAAGGGGGTGAGGTGGAAGACAGATGCCCATGTCAGCTGGTGCCTACTGCTATTTCAGCAGTGGACTGGGTGGATGACAATGTGAAGGAACTGGAGGCTCTCTCAGCCATCCAATCTAAAACTGCTTCAAAATGTTCTGGCCTCACCATTCATCTAGCAGTACTTGGGCCTATGAAATTACTCAGAACGTCCTGTCGGAGGAATGTGTTTCATCTGGGCACGTAGCAGGCACAGAATGACCATGTCCTCTCCCTGTAACAGCTACATCACCACCACCAGCAGCACCACCACCACACCAACATCCCCTATTTAATGTGCTCCTCATTTTTTTTGCACCCCTAAAAGTATACAGTAGAGAAGAGAAAGTGTCCAGCAGATTATTACACTGTTAGTGTACCTTACACCAGGCTGTTATGGCACTGTGAACCAGGCTGTTAGGGCAGGCTACACCAGGCTGTAAAAGCACTCTGCACCTTGTTGTTAGGACAGGTTGCACCACGCTGTTATAGCACTCTACACCAGGATGTTATGGCACTGTGCACGAGGCTGTTAGGGCACGCTGCACCAGACTGTTATGGCACTGTACACCAGGCTGTTATAGCAGTGTGCACCAGGTTGTTAGGGGAGACTGCACCAAGCTGTTATTGCACTGTGCACCAGGCTATAAGGGCAGGCAATGCCAGGCTGCTATAGTGTAAGGAAGGTCCAGGACAGTAGTCATAGCTGAGGACACCGGGGTTCTGGTGTCCTGGGCTCTCCTCACATAAAAATCATGCTCACTAGTCAGCCTACCTATGTCTCCGGATTCGGCTACTACAGGGTCCTCCCTATGCAGTGGGAGACTGTTTCCTGGAAAATTCACATCAACTGAGACACAGTCTATCATAACTTAAACAAAGACATCTTTACTTGATTCATTACAAAGCACTTCCAAAGTCTTCACAGCTTTTACAACAGGCTTCACATAACAAGGTTCCTTCTCTTTCCCTGTACTGTTTCCACTGTTACTCTTCACAGACCCAGGCCAGACCGTCCCTGATGGTTTCTCAGTTTCCTCTCTATCCAGCTTGGCCATGGCCAAGCATCCCTTGGTCTGTTTCGCCCCAGACACAAGATCATTAGTCGCCGGAGTCGGTAGACACTGAGGATGAGCCCTGATCTGTTGTACTGCTCTCTGTACTGGCCCCACTTCTTTTCCATCTGTACTTACTGCTTCTGTGGGTTCCCCTGACCGTTTCACCCCGGTCTTAAAGGTATTTGCCCAAGCAATGAGTTGCCACATTGTACTGTACTGTCCCATTGTTGTGCTGTGCTGGTGAGGAGGAAGGCTGGGCTTCTCACTTTTAACATTGCAAGACTGCTGCCGCGTCCTGGCACTTTAGCACCTGAGGGGTTAAATCTTATTATTGAAAAAGTCATTTAACTAAACCCCTTTTTTAGTATATTTTAATATATTTTATTCAGTTTTTTCATATATTGTCTTATATATTTCCCTTCATTTTATTGTTGTAATTGTGTTTTATATTATGCCCGTGTAATTGCTCTTTTCCTCCTTTTATTTTAATTATGCCTCCTACTCAAGTGTCCCTAATGATTGCACCTTAATTGTGATTGGCTGTCAGCCCTTTTTATGCTCCCTTTCCCCCACTTCCTGTACCTGCCACCTGATGAAGACGGACGTCTATCGAAACGCGTAGTGAAACTTAATAAAGAAGAAAACCTTTCAAGCTTCTCCCTTTCCTTCACGCTCCTCTGCGATCGGGTTACCCTGCTTCCCATGCTGTGGTGTCCTGGGCTTTTTGCCCATGTGGAACCTTTGGGTGCCTCTGGCCCTCTGCCCTAACCCAAGGCTGCCACTAGCTTATCCAGAAGCAGCCCCTCCTACAATTAACTATGTGTTTATACTATCTTCACTATCTAGGAACTGTGAACAGTAACATGCCCCCCATCTAGTGGCCAACCCTGCTAACTGCACTCTCCCTAACCTTGTGCACATCAGTGTAACAATATACATGTCATACATTATACACTTAACAGTAAATGGTAATACAGTTAGACGTGTAGCAGTACCACAACTGAACATTGGTAATACACCTAGGGGTGAAACAGTACCAGCATAAAGATAAACAAACATATTTTTCTCATCCCCTTACAATTGCTCCTTTCACCAGGCTGTTATGGCATTGCGCACTAGGCTGTTAGGGTACTATACACAAGGCTGCTAGGGCACTATACAACAGGCTATTAAGGCACTCTACACTAGACTGTTATGGCACTGTGCACAAAGCTCTTAGGGCACACTGCACCAAGCTGTTAATACACTCTGCACTAGTGCAGGGCAGCGCAACCCGCAATCTGGATTTTATAAAGGGCGGGCAATGTGTTGCACAGGCCAAGCTCAACCTTGCCAATACAGACTTCTGGGAAAAAAGTCCATGTTTGGAGTTTGGCCCAGGACACCTTTACCCAAACAAGGAGAGTTTTTCCAGTGAGCATTGGAGGAACTCTCCTTGTTTGAATACAGCTGTGCTTAGTTTGGACCAAACTGCATCCGTGCTGGAGCATCTTAAACGGCCGTCACAGTGGAGAGCTGAAATTTAATAATTTTTTCCTTTACAGGACACCTTTACAGTTTGGGCTTGCTTATCCCTACCTAGCACCTCTGGGAAGTCCTTCATAATTGTTGAAAAGCGATGCCAGGTGATTACCTGATAAAGCTGCTTGAGAGAATGACATGGTGCTGTAAAAGCTGTCATCAGAGTAAGAGAAGGTTATTTTAAGGAATTTAAGGTTCAATACGTATTCCGGTTTGTTTCACACGTGTTTCTTTGCTCTTTATTTCCATATATGTCCCTGCATGTTTTTGCGGCCTTCAGTCTGAATCTACAATCCCAAAATGAACATGGAAACCATAGGATCAACAGATGTGTCCAAACTTTTGACCAGCACTGTTTGTTTCTTGAAATCTATGGGTTAAACTGACGGAAGCAGACTAGTCAGAGAACTACAGAAGCGACTGTCACATTTTTAGCACAGGCTAATATAATCTAAACACAATCACAAACAGGTGCATTAGCTTCCATCGAGTCCTAGCACTGAATGTTCCTGCCAGTCTTAATAACAATGGAAGAGAGGAAGCTGGCAAAGACCTGACAGTAACTGCCAACAAACCGAGCAGAAAGTGTGCGCTACAGATAAAGAGCATCTTCAGGTTTAATCCTGTGATGTCACCAGTCTGTCTCTCTTACATTATGGAGGGAGTGTGCCCTGTAGCTGCAGTCATAAAAGGAACATCACTCATTGTCTCACTCTTATGTAGAGCAAATAAAAGTTTGGTAAAACCTGGAAGCTCCCAGGCAGAATTTATCACAAAGCAGTGAAACTTCTCATTTTAAAGGCATTTATAACATGGGAAAGATGGAAAGTTGTCCCTGCGTTATGGACACTTTTATCCAGATATATATTTTCTTTTTTATTTCATGTCTTTCAAAAGGCCATTGACATAAAATACAAAGTCATTTCCAACGTTTAGTCCTAAACGTCTAGGTCAATGGAAGGTGAAAGGACGGTATGTTTTGTGGATGCACAATTTGACTTTTAATAAAAGCTGATAATCTGATATTTTAGATCTACATAAAAATAGGTAACATTTTCCACTGGCGGACACAGACAGAAAAGGGCCCCTGTGTGAGAACAATATATGAGCCCTTAGCAGTCCAAGAGCTCTTAAAATTGCAAAATTGCACCTGCTTTGGAGGTAGAAATGACCCCCCTTACCTCTGGGGCCCCTGTATGGCTGCACAGGTTGCACCAATGATATGTCCGCCCCTGACATTTTCACAATTTATAATTGAGCTGGATGCTCCTAGAAAAAAGATAGCGGCTTATCGCCAATGTATTGTCCAACATGTCAGACGTTTCACCTGCATATTGTTGCACAGTTTGTTGTATAGCTCCTTGAATATCCACAGTTCAGTAGAAACCTTCACAGAGCAGATTACATAGGATAACAAGATTTACTTGTCAGAACATGAGGTAAAAGAAAAATGCACAGTCATACAATGCTGCATCCCAGAGGAGGCAAATCATGCAAAAATTCTTGTCCTTTGTTGAAACCCTGTGGTGATGTAGGGGGAATTCAGTCCTGGCATTTGAAATTATACAGACCCATGCTATCCCCATTCCCATAAACCAGATGGGATGTATTACTAATATTACCCTGGATGGAGGAAAGGAAGATTTACTACAAAATCAATATTTCTAATGATACCCGTGGCCTGTTGGGTTAAGTGACGGACTCAGTACTTTATGCTCCGTCACAATTCTTAACAGTATAAGTGTCTTGAGAACACTGATTCTGTTAACAACGTAGCAGACAAGGCAGCTCACAACCAGACAGGGCCTTCTGGCATTTGTCAGATGGTCAGGCCGGCCCTGAGCAGAGAGGATATGCAACTCTGTTACTTATATAGGTAGAAACAGAGTGCAGAAAAATGAGAGTGTTTAGCACCCTGTGACATCAGCAAGGCACCTGAGAGGGCCCTTTGGTTAGTGGCAAAAGCATGCTACAGTGAGAAGCAGAAAGAGAGACCGAAAGCTGCGAATATTGGAGGAATGAGTATAGAGCTCTGAGCAAGATTGTGCATCAGACTTCCATCCGGGGCATCAACCTTTAGTAGGAGAGAGGAAGAAGGAAGCCTCCATGGTAGAGAGATAAGTGCCCCAAACAGGTGGATAGCTGCCAACACAGGTACCCAAACTATACCCAATAAGAATGCACTAGTGAAGCTTGTTATGTGTCAGAGGAATGGCCTTGGGAGAATCTGATTGAGAATTTAGGACCAACATAAGGATTCTACAGTAGATCCTAGAGAGTCTGTTATATGGTGATATTAGTACTCTACCTCTGTGACAGCCAGCCAGCATGTATATTTATTCTGCCATTCTGCTACTTACTAGACTAGATATTGCAGCCCAGACTATGAAAATAAAGTCTGTGGAGCCTCATTTAAGAGTCTCAAACACGGGACTAGCCAGATCTTCCTCCAGGGAAGGACCGAGCCAAGGAGTGGCTCCTTTCGGAAACCACCATTACCACCATATTAAGTGGCCTTTTAAGTCAATATCCAGCTCTTTACGAGTTTACAGATATGACAAGGGAAATACCAAGGCCAAGTATCCATCCACAGACAGCTGTTTCAGGGAGTTGCCCCTCATCAGTGTGGAGTAGGATTCCCCGATGGGTGGGAGCAATGCCTAGTAGACCAACATCACGAAACAATCACTGACCTCAGAGAGACCAGTCAAAGAAATCACTGTGGCAGATGGCAAAGGCGCTCAATCAGTGAAATCCTGGCTAGTACCGTGTTTGAGACTCTTAAATGAGGCTCCACGGACTTTATTTGCATATTTGTATTTCCCAGGGAGCAATGCAACTAGGATTTCACTGATTGAGCACCATTGCCGGCTGCCGCAGTGTTTTCTTTGACTGGTCTCCATGAGGTCAGTGATTGTTTCGTGATGCCCAGACTATGAAACATGTCTTCTCCAGAGCCTGGAGGGTGAGATAGGAAGGATGGAAGGCCAGAGAGAAAGAAGGGTCATGTATGATGTACGGAACGTTTGAGACTGGAAAAGGATTGCTGAAGTGATAAATTATACTGTAAGATACAAAAATCCTTAAAATGATTAAGGGTGGTCTCTACTAGAGGAGACTGACAGATAGGCTGATCACATGTGGAGCACTGGGCAGGGCCGTGGGGTACTCGGTACCGGGCCCGTCGACTTCAAAGGGGGGATCGGAGTCACGTTGGTGGCGACCCGGTCCGTGGCCCTGGGGCGTCCATTAAATAAAAATGATGAAAGGGGAAGGGGAAAAGTTGTTTGTTGTTGAAATGTGGTAAAAATGAAGATAAAGTTTATAGATAATTAAATACGTGACGCCACCTGTGGTATTCTGGTCAGAGATGACCAGCGCTGCGGTGTTGTTCCCCTGAGACTGTTGATGTGGCGCAGCTGAGGTGAAAATAGCTCTCCACAGGTAGAGCAATAGTCCCAAGGCAAAGATGTTAAATTAATAGTAAAAATGGTTGTGAACGTTGGGGTGCAGAGAAGTGAGAGGAGGACACACAGAGGTGCAGTTTCTTTACCTTTTACTGGTAATTGGTTGCAATCCGGAGTACCACATACAGGTGATGGAATGAGTCCGGCTTGCCTGAAGGCATTCATGGGATCCACCATGCCAGGTAGGGATTTTGGACCTTCCTTCTGCGCTTTGTGTGTGGGTCTCCACAGTTTATAACTAGGCTGCGACCCTCAATTGCGTGCTGATTTCACTAACCTGTACGGCTGTCAGCATGAGCCTATTCCACGGGTACTGTCCTTTTCACCGTCAGCCCCGGGCTCCTTATCTGCTGCCGTGCCCTCAGGTGTGCAATGTCGCACAGGAATTTACAATCCCCTGTACTTTCAGATTCGGCTATCAGGACATACAGCTCCTGTCAGCCTAGGACTCTGGCGTCCTCTTTCTCTCTATTAGCGCTTCGCTCTGGGGTCTGCTATATGCAGTTGTTTAGCTTCCCCAGAGCCTCTCCGTGTCTCTTATCGTCCTTCACCTCCTGTCAGATCAGCTCTCCCTCCTGAACTGACAGGATCTTCCAGAAAGATCTTTTTACCTCACATTTTAACTGTCTTGTCATTTTCCTCACAGCTGCTCTCGTTTCCATGACAACCCCCTCAGCTAACTTCTAGCTGACTCACCAACCCCCTCTGCTGGCCAGAATTTATAAGGCAACTCCCTTTTCTGACCTGCAACAGGAATTGTTATTTAATCTATGTTACCTGGCATGGGAGTCCCTTCTGCCTCCAAGCATGACTTCACCTCTTGGAGGGAGGCAATGTCACTGTGACAACCGCACTCTGGGGTGTCACATTCCCCCCCAGTTAAGTTCAGTACTCTCGGACTGAGGAAACATAGCAAGAATTGTTAACAACCACAATTAATGAAAATCTACAAAGTCTCAAAAATGTAAAAATTATCAAAAACCAGACAAGAAAAAGAAACATTAGCACAGTTACTGCAGCGACCAGTCCTTACGCTGCTGTCCAGGAATTGTCTTTGTGCTTGTACCTGCAGTTTGGTTGGTGGGAACCGCCTTAACCCACTTTGTGTGTCGTTCCTGGGCTTGGCTACAGGGCACTCTGTAGATGGGCCTGTTTTTCGGCCATGCCGGCGGCTTATTTTCAAGGCCTTTTTGGAGTAACTATTTACAAATACAGTTCTGACCACACATAGTCCTGTGGCCCAATTGTCCTTTAGCTGGTCATTACGAATACTTTAAAAGGTTCATACAGTAAGTCTCTGTAGGCTCTCTTGCTTAACGGTTAAAACTATACATTCTTATTACTTTATTTACATTATGTAATCTCTATAACGGGCAGGGATCTGACCTCTAGTACTACGAGTGGATCTACCCAGTATAGATATTTCTGATGACCTGACCTGTTCTCTAATGTCTACTGTTGGTGCACTAGTCACTACGCTATAAGTAGACTTGTGTAATATAGGTATTCTGGACTGCCTTCTCTTGACTCCTAGACTCACCATGAGATTGACAGATTTGCTGTTAGCAGGGGACAGATTTCCGCATTCCACTGCAGATGTGGTATCTGTTACTGGAGCCATTTCATTATGAGTCTCTGCTTCATCTGGTGCAGTAGGCTGATGAAAGGTTAGGACTGGCACTATGATAGCCTGATTTACTTGTGTCCATGTCCGAGGAAATTCTCCAAGGATAGTATGGATCTTTTCTTCCATCTCTACTGTGGGACGTGGAGTGTCTTGAACTTCTTCCTTGTCTTTCAATTGATCAGGGCACACCTTTAGATGATCTCTTGAGACTGCTTCTAAGGTTTCTCCTCCATCCTTGCTGATGAGGCTTACCTTGGTGTTATTAAAGTCTGAAGGTATAACCGTGTATGGCTCTGCCTCCCACTGGTCATCTAGTTTGTGAACATGTCTCTTTCTTTTGAGTACTTGTTCTCCTGGTGTCAAGGGAACTGCAGGGGCGTTTTGATTGTAATTTCTTTCCTGCCTCTGTCTTGCTTGGGACAAACTTTTCTCCACACATTCTTGCACTTTGCGGTATTGTTGCTGTCGCTCTGTATCCCAGTCTGCATCTGGTGATGTTGTCTCTGGTGTTAAGACTCCCATGTCCAAATCAATGGGTAACTTGCCAGGTCTTGACCTCATCAAGTAGGCCGGAGTGAAATTTGTGGAGTTTACCGGTATATGATTATATAGATCTACCAGATCTGGCAACTTCTCTGGCCACTGGTTTCGTTCTTCCAGAGGTAAGGTCTTCAATAAGTCCATGACCATCTGGTTCATCTTCTCACACATGACATTTGTCTGTGGATGTTACGGTGTCATTCTGATTTTGTTGCAACCGTACATGTTACAGAACTCCTGGAACACTTCTGCCTAAAAGGCTGGACCTTGGTCGGTGAGCACTTGTTCAGGGTATCCGTGCAGTCGACAGAAGTTCTGCTGAAATGCCTTGGCTGCTGTCTTCGCTGTTTGGTCTTTAACAGGCACGACTACCAAGAACCTTGAGTAATGGTCCACGATGGTCAAAGCATAGGTGTAGCCATTCCTACTCGGAGTTAACTTCAAGGAATCCAAGTCTACCAGTTCAAGCTGCTGTTTTGTGATGATCGGCTGTAATGGTGCTCGCTGGCTGTTTCGGTCTTTTCCGCGCAGGTTGCATGGGCCACATTCTCGGCATCACTTCTCAATGGAACTCCTCATGCCAACCCAGTAGAATCTTTCACGAAGTAGGACCTCCAACTTCTTCCAACCGAAGTGTCCTGCTCCATTGTGGTATGCCTCTAAGACCATTGGCGCATCCCTCTTCGGGACTACCACCTGCCAGACCAATTCGTGTGTGCGCAGGTTGATGTTCCTCCAACACAGTTTTCCCTCGTCGATGAAAAGCTTGCCTCTCTCCTTCCATAGCTGCTGTGCTTCCTGTGGGTCATCTGGACCAGGGTGTGCATCAGCTTGTGCCAGTCACTCCTTTACTAGCTGGGTCACTATCTTGTGTCTCTGCCCACTCATGATGCGGTAATGGGTTCAACTTACTTCTCGTACAATAAATCACTTATTCCTCACCCCTTGGGAGCGCTGGGCTGCAATTGGACGGTGGAAGGCTGGTAACTCGATTTCTTCGAGTTCTTTTGGATCTTCTCCCCCGTCTGGTGAATTGGGCATCCTGGACAACGCATCCGCATTAGCATTCTTATGTCCTGCTCTGTACTTGATGATGAACTCATAGTTGGACAGCCGGGCCATCCATCGCTGCTCAAGTGCCCCAAGCTTTGCCGTTTCAAGGTGGGGTAGCGGATTATTGTCCATGTAGATGATGAACTTTGCTGAAGCCACATAGTGCTTGAAGCGCTCTGTTATCGCCCAGACTATGGCGAGGAACTCCAATTTAAAGGAACTGTAATGGTCGGGGTTCCTCTCAGTGGGACGAAGCTTCCTGCTGGCATAGGCAATCACTCTTTCTCTGCCTTTCTGCACTTGTGATAGCACTGCTCCCAATCCCACGTTGCTGGCGTCAGTGTAAAGTACAAATGGTTGGTCATAGTCAGGGTAGGCCAGGACCTCATCTCTAGTGAGGGCCAGTTTCAACTTGGTGAAGGACACTTCTATCCTTTTGTTCCACTCGAACGGAAGACTCTTATTGTTGGCCTTCTTGGATTGGCCCACTAGAAGTTCTTGCAGCGGTGCTGCTATCTTGGTGAAGTCCTTGATAAATCTTCGGTAGTAGCCTACTAACCCAAGAAATTGCCTCACTTCATGAATAGTGCTGGGTCTTTGCCAGTCCCGGATAATGGTGACTTTGTCAGGATCTGGTGCCACACCTTCCGCGCTCACCACATGACCTAGGTACTGCACCTTGGGTTTCAAATGGTGACATTTGGACGATTTTACTTTCAGGCCAAAGTTTGACAGGGCTTCGAATACCTCGGCTAGGTGCCTCAAATGGTCTTCGTAGGTTTTGGAGAAGACGATGATGTCATCCTGGCACAGCAGAACGGTTTCAAAGTTTTTTATGTCCAAGGCAGCATTCCTTTAACTGCTGAAATGTTCCTGGCGCATTGCTAAGCCCGAACGGCATGTAGTTAAACTCGCAGAGGCCCATTGGTGTTGTAAATGCTGTCTTCTCTTTGTCTGCCTCTGCCACAGGAACCTGCCATTACCCACTGGTGAGATCTAAGGTAGAGAAATAATTAGCAGTTCTCAGTGCATCTAGTGATTCCTCAATTCTAGGCAATGGGTAAGCGTCTTTATGTGTAATGCTGTTAGTCCGCCTGTAGTCTACACACATTCTCATAGTACCATCTTTCTTTTTAACGAGGACTAATGGAGCTGCCAAGGGGCTACAACTATCTCTGATTACCCCCAGCCTCCTTCATCTCCCGTTACATACTCTTGTCACATTGATAGTGTGCTGGGGGTACAGGCCGGTGCCTCTCTTTAATGGGTGGATGATCTCCGGTGGAGATATGATGTTGAAGCCCTTTTGCCTACCCAAAGTCTAGAGGATGTTTGCTGAAGACCCGTTCAAATTCTCGAGCCACCCGGTAAGCCCCATGCTTTTGGTGTGAAGGGGTGAAGTCAGTGCGTACGTGTAGCTGCTGACACCAATCCTCCTGCTGCCCTTCAGAGCCATTCTCTTCCACCTTGTCAGATGGAAGCAAGTGTTCTAGTGTCTCGATTGCATTGTTATTGACAGTGAACAATTTAGCAAGGGTGGCATACCGGGATAACTGGACCTCTCTCTCCCCACAATTTAAGATTCATATTGGTACTCTCCCCTTGCAGACATCAACTACCCCTCTGGCTGTCAGGATAGTGGGCCTACTATCAGAGCACATGGGTTCTACCCGGGCTTGGTAATCTTGACCCCTTAGGCCTATTGCTGCCCGACACCAAATTAACATTTCACTTCTGGGAGGTACTGCAATGGAGAAAGGATCACTTACTCTGACACTGCCGACTTCTCCACCAGACAGCTCTACCTGTTGTCTCTGCATAAGGGCTCTGATCTCCTTTTGCCGAACCCGTTGCTGACTGTAGCTGGTGTTCTCGGCTTCCTGTTGTAACAAAACAATAACTTCTCCAAGACAATTTTCAATTACATTAGTGCCTAAAGTGATCATAGGATGGCATTCTCGTTTGTCAATATCAACTATAATCAAACCTTGCGATTGCAATTCTACTCAGCCAATCTTGATGGTCAACTCTTTATATCCCATCTGAGGCAAGGGCTGACCATTGCTGGCAAAAATGGCAAAGTCTTTATTTTGGCTATGAGTAATGTCTGAATCTGCCCAGTACTGCTTAAAAAGATCATATGGCATCGTTGTCACCTGGGAGCCGGTGTCCAGTAAAGCGTTCATAGGAAAACCGTTAATCACGACAGGCAGGACTGGTCGTCCTCCTACGTACTTGTCTTGCCTATTTGGTGGGCCTGGTCATCTTACTCCTGGGGGTTGGCCCTTTGCCCCAGGGGTTGCTTGTTTAAATGACAGTATCTTGCTAGGTGTCCCGCCTTGTTGCAGCGGCGACAGATGGGCTGTCCATCCTCATCGTAGCGATCGCTGTCTCTCCCTCTGGTCGGTGGGATTCTCTTCTGCTGTCGCCATGGGACGTCATCTAGATTGGAGGCAAGCTAGATCTTCTTCTTTGGAGTCACTTGCAGGGACTGCACAGTTTTTGTGAGTGCAGCCACACTTTTGGTTAGTTACTTGACTTGGAGACGTATTTCTGCAGCAGAGTCATCATCTTGGGACGGCTTGTCAGTCTCATTAGGGGTCTTTGGAAAGGATGCTGCCTCCTGCTGGTATGTAATTGCAGGATGCTTACAGGGCTCTGTGCTGCTAGGGTTTGATTCACGTAGCACCCGTATGGCTCTATCCTTAACGTGTGCAAAGTCCAATTCAGGATTTTGTAGGGCCATTATGCGCAGCTGTGTCCTTTGGTTGATAGACTGGAGTCCCTCTATGAACTGTTCTGTTAGAAATCTATCTTCATCTTGCACACTCTCAGAGTCAACATGCTTTACGTCCCGCAGTGCCTCCTGAAGATTAAGGGCATAGTCCCATATACTGTCCTGCACTCTCTGTTTGCACCCAAAGAATCTCATTATTATCTCTGTTGCAGTGCGGGTATCAAAAGTGTTCTTCAGTCTGGCCAAGATTTGTTGGACAGTCCCTTTATCAGTGTCCGGCCAGGACTTTACTTCCCTCTGGGCCACACCAGTTAACTGGCCAATGAGGATACTGACTTTTTGGCTTTCTAACAGGGGGTACACTTTGAAAAAACTACATAGTCTTTCTTTAAAATCGCTCAGGGTGTGTGACTCCCCTGTGTACTGATGTAACCTGGCTGCTCCTGGTATATATGGCATCGATAGCGGCATTATTTAGGCTGCGACTGCGACCGCCGCTGAATCTTCACCCGCGTTGGGAATTTTCCTCCTGTTTTTCACTTGCTCACAATAGAGCGCAGCTCCAGCTTCACTGGCACGCCCCTCTCTGCTCGCACGCACTGTGTGATGCAGTTATGGCGGTTATTTGAAAGCTCAGTAAAGTCTTTAGCACACAATTTAATAAACTCTATGGCACACAGTACCCAGCTTTGCCAGGCTTCTTTACCCAGCTTCGCTAGGCTCGCTAAATCCTGTTCGTGACGCCAGTTCGAGTGCCCGGGCGCGCGCTCGGCGGCGTGAGGAAGCGAGAGAGTGCGCGCGCTGCAGTGCAGGGCCTTGGGGTACTCGGTAACGGGCCCGTTGACTTCAATGGGGGATGGTGTCACAGCGGCGGTGACCCGGTCTGTGGCCCTGGGGCATCCATTAAATAAAATGTTGAAAGGGGAAGGGGATAAGGGGAAAAGTTGTTTGTGATGTTGTTAGATGTGGTAGAAATGAAGATAAAGTTTATAGATGATTAAATACATGATGCCACCTGTGGTATTCTGGTCAGAGGTGACCAGCGCTGCGGTGTTGTTCCCCTGAGACTGTTGATGTGGCGCAGCTGAGGTGAAAATAGCTCTCCACAGGTAGAGCAATAGTCCCAGGGCAAAGATTTTAAATTAAGGTTGGAGTCACACTAAACGATAAAAAAATCGGTCCAATTTTGACAGACCGAAATCGCACAAAGGTTTCTTCACTAGGGATCCGTCTGTCAGCCGAATTTCGTGTGATGATGCGATTTTAATCGCATCTAAGCATCTGTTTAACATCCGTTTGCTGAGATTTTCTCGCAGGCTAGCAAAATGGACATATAATGGAGCCCAATGACAGGTTTTCAAACACAAACGAAAAAATAGATATAGACACATAGAATACATATATATATATATATATATATATATATATATATATATATACACATGTCATAGAGACACATTTATATATATATTTTTAATTCATACAGTTCTTCATAGCAGAATAGCCGCTGAAACATTTGCCGGCTTTTGTAAAATCATTCCCCAACCCGACATGAAATGACACATGGTTTGCATACAGTTAACCATTTCATTTCATGTTTTTTTTTAGATGTCTATCACTAGTAATTAGATGAGGGTTTTTGGTTAAAATTTTGGAGTTGTAGGGGTTAATTTAAGGGGTTAATTCGTTGTATAAAATTGCAGGGACTCCCGCTGACGTCACTGAGGCTGCAGGGAGTCCCCGTAATTTTTAACAACGAATTAACCCCTTAAATTTACCCCTACAACCCCAAAATTTTAACCAAAATCCTTCATCTAATTACTAGTGATAGACATCTAAAAAAAAACATGAAATGAAATGGTTAACTGTATGCAAACCATGTGTCATTTCATGTCGGGTTGGGGAATGATTTTACAAAAGCCGGCAAATGTTTCAGCGGCTATTCTGCTATGAAGAACTGTATGAATTAAAAATATATATATAAATGTGTCTCTATGACATGTGTGTATATATATATATGTGTGTGTCTATATCTATTCTTTAGTTTCTTTATTTAACC
This sequence comes from Dendrobates tinctorius, assembly GCF_039654945.1. Taxonomy (NCBI): domain Eukaryota; kingdom Metazoa; phylum Chordata; class Amphibia; order Anura; family Dendrobatidae; genus Dendrobates; species Dendrobates tinctorius. The sequence continues at coordinate 11,924,267 of NW_027361716.1, forward strand.
GGTCAGTGTGATTTTACTGTATTGTTAAAAGAATTGCCAGCTTTTTGTAAAGGACACCGGGGGCAATTTTATCGCAAGTCACACATCTGGTCCGTTTGTAATCCGATTTTTTCTCGCCCCCATAGACTTGCATTGGAGAGTCCGATCCAAAAATCGGTGACAATCGCAGCATGCTGCGATTGTCTCGGTCCGAGGAACGGATCCGATAAAAAAAACGCATGATGGGAGCAGCACCATAGAATAACATTGGGACGAATGCAATGAGATTTTTTATCGCATTGCATTCATCCGATTTTATCGCTAGTGTAACTCCAGCCTAATAGTAAAAATGGTTGTGAACGTTGGGGTGCAGAGAAATGAGAGGAGGATACAGAAAGGTGCAGTTTCTTTACCTTTTACTGGTAATTGGTTGCAATCCGGAGTACCACATACAGGTGATGGAATGAGTCTGGCTTGCCTGGCATTCAGGGGATCCACCTTGCCAGGTGGGGGTTTAGGACCTTCCTTCAGCTCTTTGTGTGTGGGTCTCCACTGTTTATAACTAATCTGTGACCCTCAATTGCGTGCTGATTTCACTAACCTGTACGGCTGTCAGCATGAGCCTATTCCATGGGTACTGTCCTTTTCACCGTCAGCCCCGGGCTCCTTATCTGCTGCCGTGCCCTCAGGTGTGCAATGTCGCACAGGAATTTACAATCCCCTGTACTTTCTGATTCGGCTATCAGGACATACAGCTCCTGTCAGCCTAGGACTCTGGCGTCCTCTTTCTCTCTATTAGCGCTTCGCTCTGGGGTCTGCTATATGCAGTTGTTTAGCTTCCCCAGAGCCTCTCCATCTCTCCTATTGTCCTTCCCCTCCTGTCAGATCAGCTCTCCCTCCTGAACTGACAGGATTTTCCAGAAAGATCTTTTTACCTCACATTTTAACTGTCTTGTCATTTTTCTCACAGATCACAGCTGCTCTTGTTTCCATGACAACCTCCTCAGCTCACTTTTAGCTGATTCACCAACCCCCTCTGCTGGCCAGAATTTATAAGGCAACTCCTTTTTCTTACCTGCAACAGGAATTGTGATTTAATCTATGTTACCTGGCATGAAAGTCCCCTTCTGCCTCCAAGCATGACTTCACCCCTTAGAGGGAGGCAATGTCACTGTGACAACCAGACTCTGGGGTGTCACACATGCACCTCCATCAGCCGCCATTTTATGTAGGTCAGTTTGTGAGTAAAGATGCATTATAGAGAGGAAGTAGCCGACCTCTTTAATAAATAAAATTCACAGTTCAGCACTCTTTTTTTATATTGGATGAAGCTATGTGCCTTTTTTGTTGAGTTTTGTCTGTGAATGGAAAATATTCCTATCCCAAAACTCCTTCAATTGGTCTCCTAACCTCCCACAAGTTTATAGACTGTTTTAATGAAAAGATGGTATGTTACACAATGGTAGACATGGCTCTGTCCCAACTTTTTTGAGACGTGTTGCTGCCATCAATTTCAAAATTTTTCCGATAAAATGGAAAACTGTCCAATTTCGCCTTCTGATCTGTGTTCTTCTCATTGTATAGCATCCCAACTTTTCTTTGAATTGGGATTGTAACATATACAGTACAATTAAGATTGCAGACAGACGCAAGTCAGAATTGACATACAGGAAAATAGAGAAATAATTGTATATATGGAGTAAGCTATGGTTGATGGTAATGATATGTTTTTGCAGAATATCTACCTTTTTGTGTAGCATTCAAGAATCTGATTTATACTGCAATCAATGGGTTAAATAAAAAAATACCAAATAGGTGTCAGAAAAATATGACAACTGTTCAGTGTTGCTGATAGAAAAGCTGCACTCTATACGCTGCAGAAGCATTTTTATCCTGTCCTCTTTTGTGTAAGCATGAATGGAATGATTACAGTCAGGGATAAAACTATAGAAAAGATCTTCGTTGTGCTGGGAGTCACCGTGAGTGCAAGAGGATCAGGTTTACATCCTGTCAGTCTGTGACTGAATGCTGTATCATTTCCTTTATCAGCAGCTCTGAACTCCAGGTTTCGGCTTGGCGCTCAGCTGCACTTACCCGCTTAGATTGAGTGCCATATGCCATATTATTGCTGCAATTATGCAAGGAAGTGGAGGTCAAAAACGTTTCCAATCTGCATGTGGATTAATAACTCTTAAAAAGTCAAATACTACTATATTGATAATAAAAAATCAGAAAAAGGAATTTTTAAAACAAATACAGTCATATGTAAAAGTTTGGGCACCCCTATTAATGTTAACCTTTTTTCTTTATAACAATTTTGGTTTTTGCAACAGCTATTTCAGTTTCATATATCTAATAACTGATGGACTCAGTTATATTTCTGGATTCAAATGAGGTTTATTGTACTAACAGAAAATGTGCAATCTGCATTTAAACAAAATTTGACCGGTGCAAAAGTATGGGCACCCTTATCATTTTCTTGATTTGAACACTCCTAACTACTTTTTACTGACTTCCTGAAGCACTAAATTGGTTTTGTAACCTCATTGAGCTTTGAACTTCATAGCCAGGTGTATCAAATCATGAGAAAAGTTATTTAAGGTGGCCACTTGCAAGCAGTTCTCCTGTTTGATTCTCCTATGAAGAGTGGCATCATGGGCTCCTCAAAACAACTCTCAAATGATCTGAAAACAAAGATTATTCAACATAGCTTTTCAGGGGAAGGATACAAAAAGTTGTCTCAGAGATTTAACCAGTCAGTTTCCACTGTGAGGAACATAGTAAGGAAATGGAAGAACACAGGTACAGTTCTTGTTAAGCCCAGAAGTGGCAGGCCAAGAAAAATATCAGAAAGGCAGAGAAGAAGAATGGTGAGAACAGTCAAGGACAATCCACAGACCACCTCCAAAGACCTGCAGCATCATCTTGCTGCAGATGGTGTCACTGTGCATCGGTCAACAATACAGCGCACTTTGCATAAGGAGAAGCTGTATGGGAGAATGATGCGAAAGAAGCCGTTTCTGCAAGCACGCCACAAACAGAGTCGCCTGAGGTATGCAAAAGCACATTTGGACAAGCCAGTTACATTTTGGAAGAAGGTCCTGTGGACTGATGAAACAAAGATTGAGTTGTTTGGTCATACAAAAAGGCGTTATGCATGCGCTGTATTGTTGACCGATGCACAGTGACACCATCTGCAGCAAGATGATGCTGCCGGTCTTTGGAGGTGGTCTGTGGATTGTCCTTGACTGTTCTCACCATTCTTCTTCTCTGCCTTTCTGATATTTTTCTTGGCCTGCCACTTCTGGGCTTAACAAGAACTGTACCTGTGTTCTTCCATTTCCTTACTATGTTCCTCACAGTGGAATCTGACAGGTTAAATCTCTGAGACAACTTTTTGTATCCTTCCCCTGAAAAGCTATGTTGAATAATCTTTGTTTTCAGATCATTTGAGAGTTGTTTTGAGGAGCCCATGATGCCACTCTTCATAGGAGAATCAAATAGGAGAACTACTTGCAAGTGGCCACTTTAAATACCTTTTCTCATGATTTGATACACCTGGCTATGAAGTTCAAAGCTCAATGAGGTTACAAAACCAATTTAGTGCTTCAGGAAGTCAGTAAAAAGTAGTTAGGAGTGTTCAAATCAAGAAAATGATAAGGGTGCCCATACTTTTGCACCGGTCAAATTTTGTTTAAATGCAGATTGCACATTTTCTGTTAGTATAATAAACCTCATTTGAATCCAGAAATATAACTGAGTCCATCAGTTATTAGATATATGAAACTGAAATAGCTGTTGCAAAAACCAAAATTGTTATAAAGAAAAAAGGTTAACATTAATAGGGGTGCCCAAACTTTTACATATGACTGTATATAGGGCCCAATTTATCAAGACAAATATAGCACAAAAAAGGTCTTAGAGAGCCTCCAAAAATTCAAAAAATACTAGCAAAAGGCTGAGATGCTTACCTCACAAGGTCTCCAAACAAATGCACCATCAGGATACAGTGGACCCATGTAGTTAAGATGGCGGCAACAAGGTGCAGAAATACCGATGTGGCAACCACTCACAACCTCCCAATCCCAATGGAAGGGGTGGCTGCTTGGTATATTACTGCACAAAAAAAGACCAAATGGGCCCAACTGCACCCTGAAAAAATGTTTGCAAAAAACACATATAAAAAATATGTGAGGTATTAATTAATACTTTTGTCAAAATACATAAGCTCGTAACCCACGCCACGGGTCCCCACACTTTCTTTTAAGTGTGGGGACCCATAATGTTGGTTACAAGCTTATGTATTTTGGCCAAAGTATTAACTTAATACCGCACATATTTTTTATATGTGTTTTTTGCACATTTTTCAGGGTGCAGTTGGGCCCATTTGGTCTTGTAAACTGTGGTGTCTCTTCACTTGGGATGGATTGGATAGCGCTAGGCAGCCCACCTGATCTAATAGAAGGGTGTCACTAATAGGTTGTTAACCTGGATGCGGTGCATTTCCATTGTGTGAACAGCGCCGCATACAAGTCTTTTATGTGCAGTAATATACCAAGCAGCCACCCCCTCCATTAGGATTGGGAGGTTGTGAGTGGTTGACTCATTGGTATTTCTGCACCTGTGTTGCCCCCATCTTAACTACATGGGTCCACTTCATCACGACTTTATCATGGCCAGCATTTTTCACATCGGTTTTGATAAGGAGATGTGTTGGAGAGAGCCGCTCCTGATTAATAAAGAGGCATACATACATAAATCTGGAGCCTCAGATAAGCGGCGCGCACCTCTGTTTGCACCTTGCCATAAATCCTACTCCAGTCCTTGCTGGAGTAATATTTGTGGCATAGTTAACACTACCGCTCATCATGTTTAGATGCAGTCATCATGCCCCCACTCCGACCCAGTTCTGCCCACTCTGTTCCACGGTGAAAGTGGTGTGAGAACACCGAAGGTCTCAAAATTTTATTGTGGCTTCGAGTTAAGGCAAAATGATGTGACTTTTCAAAGCTTTTTATGCCAGAATACTGGCTTAAAAGCTTTGATGAGTTGGGCCCATAATTTACATTGTCAAAACTATGTAGTGGTGTTCTCCCATACTTAAGAAGTTAAACTCAAAGGGGCTTTATGATGTAAATATCTGGGTCAGCATCCACCGAGCTGGATTGTAACGGTGGCCAAATTCAGGGCCGGCTCCAGATTTTTGAGGGCCCCGGGCGAAAGAGTCTCAGTGCCCCCCCCTTTAACACATACCACGATTCATGATGCACAGATACAGCAGAAAAGCCCCTTAGTGACCACCACAAAATCGCGTATTTCTGGTCACTAATGGGGTCAGTGCCCAACCATTACTGAAGCTTCAGAAACAACGTACAGAAAAACACAATGAAGATCGTACACAGCCGATCACTGAGACTGAACGCTCAATATCTGTAGGGCGCCCGACATAGCGCACCAGCTGTGCCCTGGCCAGGAAGGAGCCCACCCACACCTGTGTGCCACAGCCATAAAGACTAATGCCCCCCCTCAGCCACATGCCATGGCCAAGAAGACCGCCCCCCTCATGTCACGGCTAAGACTGCCCCCCTCATGCCAAGGCCAGGGAGACCACCCCTCCCCCCTCATGCCACGGCCAGGAAGACCGCCTCTCCTCCCCATGCCATGGCCAGGGAGTCCGCCCCTCCCCCATGCCATGGCCAGGAAGACCACCCCTCCCCCCATACCATGGCCAGGGAGACCGCCCCAGCCACACACCTCAACCAGGTAGACAGCTGCCCCACACCAGCTCTCATGTGGCAGAGTACATACACTATAACGTCACTTGACCACTGACACAAGAGAACAGACAATGATAATCAGGATGCGGCTGCCTGATGACCACCTCACCTTCTCTGAGCCTGGCTGATCCCGCACATCACTACCATATTCTGCCTCAGGGGGAGATATTAAGGCTTGTTCACATCAGGCAGAAGCCCCCAAAACCTTTCGTCCCCTTGCTCACAGGACCGATGTGCTGTGGGCTGCCCGTGTGTAGGGGGCGCTGCAGCTCTACACAGCATGGCTTCCCTCCAACTTGTTTCCCCATGTGGATTTCTCTGCACATGTCACACCTACAATTACATTGGACATTTTCAGGTGTAAAATCTCTTGTGGATTGTATCGCGGATCCACAGCAAAAATCTGCAACCATCCCAGGAGGCCTCGAGGCGCATGTGCAGCCAATTTCACATGCTGAACAGAAAAGATGAAATCTGATGGGGAAAGTCCCAGACACAAACAACAGCAGCGGAGGCGTGGCCCTGAGCCCCCTGCGGAGAGGACAAATCACACAAATCTGCTCAGAAATCCGCAGCCGACCCTCGGAAGCTTGCGCTCATCTTGCAGCAGATCATGACAAACTTTACAGCCAATCACTCAATCTGCATCTGTCAGGCGACTGTCAACCGCAGCCCAACCAGCGTACTATTCACACAGTGCCGCCGCTCTGTACTCACTGACGCAGGAGCCGCCACTTGGAGGAACCTCAGCGAGTGCCGGGATGTGCCAGACCATTTCTCAGAGCTGTGCACAAAGCTTCTGTCCTCCGCCCGCCTCGTCCTGTCTCCGCCTCGTCACTTCCTCCCTGCGGCACCCGTGAGAAGAGACAGGGGAGCTCTTCACCAATCACAGGAAGACAATCCTGACCGTCTGGACTCTGATTGGCTGACGCAATAGTTGTCCTGAATCTTATTTTGAATATGTGTCTGCTGCTGCAGCCACTGAGCTTTCATTGGTCGCATTCCCAGACAGTGTGAGTGGGCCCCCCTGTATCACCAGGGCCCCGGCACTTGCCCGAGTGCACCGGGTACTGACGCCGGCCCTGCGGCAAATGGTCACAGTAGTCTCACCGGCCGGTGAACCATCCTCAGTATAATTAAAAGGGGAAAGATATGGAAGCGATTAACAATCAGTCTGTCTCAAAAAGCTATGTACAGAACTCAGGTGCAACAGGTAAAACCTCACTTTTACTGAAGCAATTGATAACGATGACTACAGCTCTCTGCAGTTATTCAGTACATGGAGCCAACAGCCCCTCATGGTGTGATGAAGCCAGCTCTTTTATGGCAATGTGTAGCAGCTCTCCTCACTCCCGCTGCACATAGCACTATACATGCACTAAAACTTCTCCCCTCAGCCTGGACCTTGGCATCTACGGCACTTCCGGCTTAAAGGAAAGTACCTCATCTCTCTCTGACAACTGAGGATCGTATCAAGACATCTCTCCTCTGATCACTTTTTGAGCCACGCTGGACACTATGTCCCACACGGCTGTACAGATTTCACTGTAGTCCTGACAAAGACCACAGCCAAGACACTAGCTGGCTCCCTTCTCTCCAGCACCACTGAATCAAAAGGGCACAGGGTTGTTCCTTCTGAACTCAGGAGTTCTTCTGTGGGGGTTGCTACCCACCAGATTTCACAATAGCCCTTACACTAATAATATATGTGTGTAAAAATGGCAGAAGAGCTGGCGTCTCACGCCATCATAGTTCACAGACATTTGTGAAGCCTGACTTTGAAGTAAAGAAGGAAAGAAGGAAGAAAGAAGAAGGAAGAATAACTACAGCTATTGTACTTGTGTAGTGACAATCCTCAGCACTTGATATTGTGCTCCCCGGTGGTCTCCTGGAATCAACAATCAGTGGTGAGCAGGAAGTGTCCACTGCAGTCAATCAGTGGCCACTGATCAGCAGCAACTTGTACATTTCATCCAGCAGGAGACACATTGCCAAATGTAGATGAGAGACGCCAGTATGGAAAGTTAGTATAGAGGTTTTTTTGTTCATTACTCCACCATGAACCCACTGAATTTACCTTTTAAAGTAGTGGACAACTTATTTAATAATTTAAAAGCAGTATGTTGCAAAGCAAAAAAGGCCAAAAGAGCTTAGCAGAATATATGGTCTTGTGGGAAAAGATTAGATGGGTTGTCCACAACTAGGAGAATTCCTTCTTAAACTATATGTCTGGCACGAATAAAATATTAAAGCCTTGTTGGAATATGTTTGATGCAACAACTCCATACATGTCTATGAGTGTTTAGTTGCTAGACTTGTATGCTGTTTATAACGTTAAAAAAAACTCCCAGAGGCTCACACAGGGAGAGCATGTGACTGTATTGCCTGTTTTTTTCCTGTGTCTGTGTATGAGAGAAGCAGCCTGCTATGGATGCTGCACAGATAGAGACACAAAATCACTAATTCCTGATCTGTTAAGTATATTGTTCCTGTTTGTTCCTGAATAAAGAAGCTCTGTTGTCACAGGCTTGGAGAGTATCCTGAGTAATCCACTGCCAAGAAGCCTGTACTCACATCCTGTGCAGGCGTCATTCCCACGGTGTCGGCAGTGCCTTTCCCCGGGGCTGTGATGCAGTGTTGTGACATGTGATGCCGATGCTCAATCAGCATTGGCAGCACTATCTTCACCTTTTAACAAACTGAACATGAGGAGGAAGCCAGGGCTGCAGCTCATCCCGGACATCTTCTTCATGTTCAGTATGTGCAAAGGCAGAGACAGTGACGCATAACGTGTCATTCCACCACATCACAACCCTGGGGAGAGCGAATGCCAACACCGCTAGAACAGTGCCGGAACGGGAGGTAAGTATAAGCTTTATTATTTTAGCGGGGCCAAACATTTTGTTTAAGAAGGGGTTGTCCTAGTATTGTAAGTATAACGTATAACTTGTTGAAATCCCTGCTTGTTCTATGTTCAGAAATCCAGTAGTTGGTCCTAATCAGTGATCGAAAATCTTCTCTGTATAAAGAGTTCAAGGAAGAATGTTGTGCAGGACCATCTTGGAGCTCATCGGCGCCCATGTGACCTTGATCGCAGGGTGCTGATGGGTTGCAATGACAGCCAGAGGTCTGTTAAATACCTCTGTGGTTGTCATGACAATTCTGTGAAAGCCAGCATTTACCTGGCATTCATAGGAGACTGTAATGTTCACTATGCGTAGCAGTACAGTGGATAACAGTGTACAGCAAAAGTGATCAGACAATTGCAGCTTTAGGTTTACTAAGGGGACTATTAAATACAGTAAAAGAAAGTTTAAAAAAACATGAAAAATAAAAAAAGCACAAAAGTTCAAATTCCACCCCACTTAAAACCTTCCTGACATCAGACGTACTATCCCGTTCATGGGCCCCGGGCCCCTATGCCCATGGACGGGATAGTACGTCTAGCGCGATCAGCGGCGCCCACGTGGTGAGCGCCGCTGCTCGCGGCCGGGTGTCAGCTGATTATCACAGCTGACACCCGGCACTATGTGTCAGGGGTGGTCACGGACCGCCCCCGACACGTTAACCCCTTGCACACCGCGATCAAACATGATCGCGGTGTACCGGGGGTTAAAGGGAAGCATCAGCAGGGAGGGGGCTCCCTCCGTGCTTCCCTGAGCCCCCCACAGCAGCGCAATGTGCAGCGCTGCTGCGGGGGACTCCTTTCCTCCAGGCCCCCGGATCCAAGATGGCGACGGGGGCCTTCGGGGGCCTGGAGGAAGCTGGCTTCCTCAGTGCCTGCAAAGCGCAGGCATGAGGAAGCCTTGTGCACTGCCTGTGACAGATTGCTGATCTGTCACAGTGATCTGTGATGTGACAGATCAGCGCTCTGTCACAGGACAGTGATGTCCCACCTGGGACTATGTAATAAAGTAAAAAAAAAATTAAAAAAAAGTGTAAAAATAATTTTAAATAAATTGCCAAATAAATTAGTAAAAAAAAAAAAATATTCCCCAATAAATTCATTTTTTGAAAATAAAAAAACAAAATAATAAAAGTACACATATTAGGTATCACCGCGTCCGTAACGACCCACCCTATAAAACTGTCCCAGTAGTTAACCCCTTTAGCGAACCCCTTAAAAAATAAAAATAAAAAACGAAGCAAAAAATAATGATTTATTATCATACCGCCAAACAAAAAGTGTAATAACGCGCGATCAAAAAGACGCATATAAATATCCATGGTACCGCTGAAAACGTCATCTTGTCCCGCAAATAACGAGCCACCACACAGCATCATCAGTGAAAAAATAAAAAAGTTATAGCTCGCAGAATAAAGCGATGCAAAAATAATTATTTTTTATATAAAATAGTTTTCATTGCATAAAACCGACAAAACATAAAAAAACGACCTAAATGAGGTATCGCTGTAACCGTACTGACCCGAAGAAAAAAACCGCTTTATCAATTTTACCGCACGCGGAACGGTATAAACGCACTCCCCCAAAAGAAATTCATGAAACGCTGGTTTTTGTTCATTCTGCGTCCCAAAAATCGGAATAAAAAGCGATCAAAAAATGTCACATGCCCGAAAATAGTACCAATAAAAACGTCAACTCGTCCCGCAAAAAATAAGACCTCACATGACTCGGTGGGTCAAAATACGGAAAAATTATAGCTCTCAATATGTGGTGATGCAAAAACTATTTTTACAATAAAAAGCGTCTTTTAGCGTGCGACAGCTGCCAAAAATAAAAACCGCCATAAATAGTAAATCAAACCCCCCGTTATCACCCCCTTAGTTAGGGAAAAATGATAAAATTAAAAAAATGTATTTATTTCCATTTTTCCATTAGGGCTAGGGTTAGGGCTAGGGTTAGGGTTAGGGTTAGGGCTAGGGTTAGGGTTAGGGTTAGGGCTAGGGTTAGGGCTTGGGTTAGGGCTGAGATTAGGGTTAGGGGTGTGTTGGGGTTCGGGTTGGAGTTAGAATTGGGGGTTTCCACTGATTGGGCACATCAGGGGCTCTCCAAATGCAACATTGCGTCTGATCTCAATTCCAGCCAATTCTGAGTTGAAAAAGTCATATGGTGCTCCTTCCCTTCCAAGCTCTGCCATGCGCCCAAACAGTGTTTTACCCCCACATGTAGGGTATCAGCCTACTCAGGACAAATTGCAAAACAACTTTTGGGGTCCAATTTCTCCTGTTACCCTTAGGAAATTAAAAAAATGGGGGCAAAAATATCATTTTTGTGGAAAAAAATGATTTTTTTATTTTCACGTCCGAGCGTTATAAACTTCTGTGAAGCACTTGGGGGTTCAAAGTGCTCACCACACATCTAGATAAGTTCCGTGGGGGGTCTAGTGTCCAAAATGGGGTCACTTGTTGGGAGTTTCAATAGTTTAGGTACATCAGGGGCTCTCCAAACGCACATGACACCCGCAGACCATTCCATCAAAGTCTGCATTCCAAAATGGCACTGCTTCCCTTCCGAGCCCCAACGTGTGTCTATACAGTAGTTTTCTCCCACATATGGGGTGTCAGCGTACTCAGGACAAATTGGACAACAACTTTTGGGGTCCAATTTCTCCTGTTACCCTTGGGAAAATGAAAAAATTGGGGACTAATTGATCATGTTTGTGGAAAAAATAAGATTTTTTTATTTTCATGCCCGGGCATTATAAACTTCTGTGAAGCCCTTGGGGGTTCAAATTGCTCACCACACATCTAGATAAGTTCCTTAGGGGTTCTCGTTTCCAAATTGGGGTCATTTGTGGGTGTTTCCACTGTTTAGGTACATTAGGGGCTCTCCAAAGGCAACATGACACCCGCAGACCATTCCATCAAAGTCTGCATTCCAAAACGTCACTACTTCCCTTCCGAGCCCTGACGTGTGTCCATACAGTAGTTTTCTCCCACATATGGGGTGTCAGCTTACTCAGGACAAATTGGACAACAACTTTTGGGGTTCAATTTCTCCTGTTACCCTTGGGAAAATAAAAAAATTGGGGACTAGTTGATCATGTTTGTGGGAAAAATACGATTTTTTTATTTTCATGCCCTGGCATTATAAACTTCTGTGAAGCCCTTGGGGGTTCAAAGTGCTCACCTCACATCTAGATAAGTTCCTTAGGGGGTCTAGTTTTCAAAATGGGGTCATTTGTGGGGGGTTTCCACTGTTTAGGTACATTAGGGGCTCTCCAAAGGCAACATGACACCCGCAGACCATTCCATCAATGTCTGCATTCCAAAACGTCACTACTTCCCTTCCGAGCCCTGACGTGTGTCCATATAGTAGTTTTCTCCCACATATGGGGTGTCAGCTTACTCAGGACAAATTGGACAACAACTTTTGGGGTTCAATTTCTCCTTTTACCCTTGGGAAAATAAAAAAATTGGGGAATAATTGATCATGTTTGTGGAAAAAATACGATTTTTTTATTTTCATGCCCGGGCATTATAAACTTCTGTGAAGCCCTTGGGGGTTTAAAGTGCTCACCTCACATCTAGATAAGTTCCTTAGGGGGTCTAGTTTTCAAAATGGGGTCATTTGTGGGGGGTTTCCACTGTTTAGATACATTAGGGGCTCTCCAAAGGCAACATGACACCCGCAGACCATTCCATCAATGTCTGCATTCCAAAACGTCACTACTTCCCTTCCGATCCCCGACGTGTTCCCATACAGTAGTTTTCTCCCACATATGGGGTATCAGCATACTCAGGACAAATTGGACAACAACTTTTGGGGTCCAATTTCTCCTGTTACCCTTGGGAAAATAAAAAAAATGGTGACTAAAAGATCATGTTTGTGGAAAAAATACGAATTTTTTATTTTCACGCCCGGGCGTTATAAACTTCTGTGAAGCACTGGGGGGTTCAAAGTGCTCACCACACATCTAGATAAGTTCCTTGGGGGGTCTAGTTTCCAAAATGGTGTCATTTGTGGGGGGTTTCCACTGTTTAGGTACATCAGGGGTTTTCCAATCGCGACATGATGTCCGATCTCAATTCCAGCCAAAAACGTCAAATGGCGCTGCTTCCCTTCCGAGCTCTGCCATGCGCCCAAATAGTGGTTTACCCCCACATTTGGGGTATCAGCATACTCAGGACAAATTGCACAATAACTTTTAGGGTCCTGTTACCCTTGGGAAAATAAAAATTGGGGTGAAAAGTTCATTTTTGTGGAAAAAATATGATTTTTTAATTGTACCGCTGTACGTTATAAACTTCTGTAAAGCCCTTGTGGGTTCAAAGTTCTCACCACATATCTAGATAAGTTCCTTGGGGGGTCTAGTTTCCAAAATGGGGTCACTTGTAGGGGGTTTCCACTGTTTAGGTACATCAGGGACTCTCCAAACGTGACATGGCGTCCGATCTGAATTCCAGCCAATTTTGCATTGAAAAAGTCAAACGGCGCTCCTTCCATTCTGAGCTCTGCCATGCGCCGAAACAGTCGTTCCCCCCCACAAATCAGGTATCAGCGTACTCAGGACAAATTGCACAATAACTTTTGCAGTCCAATTTCTCCTGTTACCCTTGGTAAAATAAAAAAAATTGAACCTGAATTATTTTTTTTGTGAAAAAAAGTTAGATGTTCATTTTTTTTTAAATATTCAAAAAAATTCCTGTGACGCACCTAAAGGGTTAATAAACTTCTTGAATGTGGTTTTGAGCACCTTAAGGGGTGCAGTTTTTAGAATGGTGTCACTTTTGGGTATTTTCTATCATATAGACCCCTCAAAGTGGCTTCAAATGTGATGTGGTCCTAAAAATAAAATGGTGTTGTAAAAATGAGAAATCGCTGGTCAACTTTTAACCCTTATAACTTCCTAACAAAAAAAAAATGTGGTTCCAAAATTGTGCTGATGTAAAGTAAACATGTGGGAAATGTTAGTTATCAAGTTTTTTGTGTGCCGTATCTCTGTGATTTAAGGGCATAAAAATTCAAAGTTGGAAAATTGCGAAATTTTCAAAATTTTTGCCAAATTTCCGTGTTTTTCACAAATAAACGCAAGTTATTTGAATGAAATTTTACCACTAACATGAAGTACAATATGTCACGAGAAAACAATTTCAGAATCACCGGGATCCATAGAAGCGTTCCAGAGTTATGACCTCATAAAGGTACAGTGGTCAGAATTGTAAAAATTGGCCCGGTCATGAATGTGCAAACCACCCTTGGGGGTGAAGGGGTTAAAAAAACCAATTAAATAAATTAAAAATCCACATATTTGGTATTAAAATAAGCGTAAAAGTCTAATCTATCAAAATATAAAATGAAGTACCGTATATATTCGAGTATAAGCCAACCCGAGTATAAGCCGAGGCACCTAATTTTGCCACGGAAAACTGGGTAAGCTTATTGACTCGAGTATAAGCCGAGTATGCATTGTCCCCCTCATCCCTGTCATGCTATGTGTGGCTTTCACCATCCTGTCCCGGTATGTGTAGCTCTCCATGTTGTATGCATGGTTCACCCCCCTCCCATCCTTGTATGCATGGCTCACCCCTGTCCCATCCCATCATTGTATGCATGGCTCACCCCCCGTTCCATCCTTGTATGCATGGCTCACCCCCCATCCTTGTATGCATGGCTCACCCCCGTCCCATCGTTATATGAATGGCTCACCCCCCGTCCCATCCTTGTATGCATGGCTCACCCCCGTCTCATTGTTATATGCATGGCTCACCTCCGTCCCATCGTTATATGCATGGCTCACTCCCGAGCTACTCACCCTCCTCACGCCGCCCCTGCATCTCCTTCCCGGTGCCAGCAGCTCTCCTGTGCCGAAGGATCACATGGTACCGCTCATTAAGGTAATGAATACACGCTCCACGCCTATGGAGACGCTTGCATAGTCATTACCTTAATGATCTATACCACGTGATCGCTCAGCACAGGGGAAGAGCTGCCAGCGCCAGGATGGAGATGCAGGGACTGAGATGCAGCGACGGAGGGTGAGTATGACGCTCCCCTTCCCCCGCCGGCTTTCTGAACAATGACTCGTGTATAAGTCGAGGGGGGGGGGGCGTTTTCAGCACAAAAAAATGTGCGGAAACTCTCGGCCTATACAAGAGTATATACGGTAATCTGATCAGTAAATGGCATAATGAGAGAAAGCAAAACACCAGAATTGGGTCCCTGCACATCTTCCCACGCCTCTCAGCTGTCACTGACAGCTGTCGGCACTGAACTGTCACCTGCTCATGACGTGCTATGTCCGTTATTGGCTGTAGAGGGGTTAAACACTGCACACGGATGGCGGAAGGATAGCACATGGTTGCCATCTGTGTGCTGTACGAGTTTTTCACAGTCCCAGACACTTATATTGGTGCTTGTCATTGGTGCTGCCGGAATGCAGCGGACATATGTAGCCCACCATAGGTTATAATGGTTACATGTGGTATCTGTGAAAAAAACAGATGCCACACGTGCTGGAAACACGAACGTGGGAAAAGAGCTTTAGTTGTTACAGTTTGTTAGTATGTTGTATGTCCTCCATACTGCATTGTATGAACACTTTGGCTTGCTGTGTAAGCTTCTCCTGTAACCCTTCAAGCTATTTTTATGAAGATAATGGTTTTTGTACGTCAAAGTAAAACAGTTTATTCTCCCACCATGTGAATCACTTTGCTGAAAGCTGAAATCTGGGACAAAAGTAATCTATAACCAGTAAAGATAGAACTTTCCTTGTAATATAAGTAATTTGAGTGGGGATAGCCACCTCTTGAGTTAGTGCGAATTAATTCACAGAACCCAGTCCATCAGCCACGGCAGTACCCTTTGGCCACTGTTTGGGAGCCCTGCGGTTCTTCTTTTGATGTGTGTACTGTTCTGCCCTCTTAATAGGGCAAAGAATGTTTTATTATGTGCTGGGTTAATTATATCATCATCTAGTGGTGGCTGAATTTATAGCAGTGTCTTCAAAAGCATTATAAAGCCTGTGACTTTAACAGAAGCAATGCACATGGGATTAAAGCAGTGCTTTGTGGGAAGGAAGCAATGTATTCTGGGATTAAGAAGGGCCATTTTGCTTCTGTGGATCTCATAGGATGCACGTTATTTTGTCCTCCTGTGTAATCTTTGTTTTTCCTGCAACTTCTCTACTTGAGTCACTATCCGGCTAAAGCACATCTGTTTTACCGCGCATGTTCTATACTCTTCACAAATAATCAAGCTAGACTACAGAGAACAGTCTGCTTATTTTGGAAGACAGAGCTGTGGTTTATACTGTATACTGAATTGCACATCGTGTCAGTGTGCCAGAAGAGTAAAACAGATCACCATACACCTGTGACAGTGAATTCAAGCTGTAAGGGACCGCTATCACTCAGACTGCTTCGCATATGGGTACTACAGCAGCCGCCTTACAGCCACAGGAGACAAGCCCAGGGCTCAGTAATGGACCGCCAGTTGCACGTGGTGATTGCATAGACTGTACGGGACCGCTAACACCCACTGCTCTGCATACGGGTATCACAGCAGCCGCCATACAGCCGCAGAAAGCCACTGCAGCACTCCAAGAAGTGCTACATCTTTCCCGCCACGCGGAAGCCCACCATACATAGACTGTTTCCCTCTAATATACTAAGCAGTACTCAGCTAAACGCACTATGTCTCGGAAAAGTACATCCTCACTCAAAGCAAGGTCATGGGAAAGCTCCAGCAGGTCGTCCTTAGCAGAGCTAGCTGCTGTCGCTCGTGCCGAGGCCGAAGCAGCCAAAGCGAGATCCTCCTTCGCCGAAAGAGAGATGCATCTAAAGCTGAGACAAGCAGATCAAGATACAGAAACCGCACGCCTGCAAATCAAAACCGCACGTCTGCAGGCAGAGAGATTGGTGGAAGCTGCACGCCTGCAAGCCGAAACCGTACGTTTGCAGGCATACAGAGAAACGGAAACTGCACGTTTGCAAGCAGAGCTAAAAAGACTTGCGGCAGACAAATAGACAGCAGCTGCAATAGCTAAAGCAGAGTGCTTGGAAGCTATGAAGAATCCTGATTCTGAGAGACACAGCAGCATTCTCGGACCAGATCTAGAGCAGCAAGATCCAGCGCAATGCGTCGCAGAGTACGTCTGTCAACATTCCGGTGTAGATGACAGCCCTGGCGCATCATATCGATCAGCCCATGCCGATTACCAGTGGTCCAACCCCGAGCTTCACTACCATAGGCGAGGAGACGCCCAGTACAGAGATGTCGACCACAGCTACCGTTCCACTGACAAGAAGGTACAGCTCCCATCATGCCTTAAAGAGACATCTTCTTCACCAACAAGGTACCGCACAGATTATCAGATTATCCGGAGTCACAAGCGTCTTACAGGTATGGTGATGCACCAGACACTAGACATGACTATCACACACCAGCTCGTGCCAGCACTGACGGAGCCATCAAGGACCTTGCAAAGTTCCTTGCCGCCAAGATCTGGTTACAAAGGGATTTGTAAAGTTCACTGACAAACCCGAGAACTATCGGTCATGGCAAGCCTTGTTCCGGAGCGCCATTTGTGGTCTGGACCTTTCTTGTGGTGAGGAGTTAGATCTCCTGGTGAAGTGGCTCGGAAGTGAGTCAGTCGAGCATGCCAAAAGACTGAGAGACATTAATGTAAAGCATCCTCGCACAGCCCTGCATAAGGTGTGGGAAAGACTCGATGAATGCTATGGGGCAGTAGCAGTCATAGAGAATGCTTTATATAAAAGAATTGAGGATTTTCCTAAGATAGGACCTAAAGGTTATTTAAAGATTAGAGAACAGAGAGATTTGTTGAATGAGTTGCAGGTTGCTCAGCAGGAAGGAGACTTGCCCGGATTGGCATTCTTGGATACAGCTAGGGGTGTCAATCTGATAGTACAGAAACTTCCTTACAACCTACAAGAAAAGTGGATTGCATGTGGTTCAGAGTACAAACACAATCATAACGTATAATTTCCTTATTTCACTGTATTTGTTGATTTTGTCACCAAACAATCTAGGATTAGAAATGACCCTAGTTTTGATTTTACTCTGTCGTGTTCCACTGCCACTGGTGTCAAACCCGGTAAGACACCCGTGACAGTCCACAAAACTAACATTGATTCCACAGGCCCTCCTTACAAGGTGAATAAACCCCCTCCAGATGAGAGCAAACCTCAGGATGTCAGTAAATATTGTTCTCTACACAAGAAACCACATCCTCTACTAAAATGCAGAGCCTTCAGGGAGAAGTCTTTAGAGGATCACAAAGGTTTCCTCAAGGAGAGCAACATCTGCTTCAACTGTTGTGCCGCAACCTCTCACTTCATCAGGAACTGTGAAGCTAGCGTGAAATGTGCAGAATGCAGCAGCAAGGATCACAATACAGCCTTGCACCCTGGATCACCTCCACGAGTGTTGTCGCAAGCAGAGGAGCACGATGGAAAGCAGAAGGGCACTGACGAAGACACACCGGATGTCAGCTCTAAATGTATTGAGATCTGTAGAGGACTCACCGGAGGAAGGTCCTGTTCAAAAATCAGCCTTGTCCGAGTCTATCCTGCAGGCCGCAAGGACAAAGCCGTCAAGATTTAGCAATCCTGGATGACCAAAGTAACAGGTCTCTAGCCTGGTCCATCTTCTTTGACAACTTCAGCATCGTAGGCCCTGGTTCTCCCTACACCCTGAGGATGTGTTCAGGTAAAGTTGAGACGGCAGGGAAAAAAGCAACCGGATACAAAGTGGAGTCCATAGATGGCCAGACCTGCCTATCATTATCGACCATCCTGGAGTGCCACTAGATTCCTGACAACAGGTCAGAAATACCTTCACGGGAGGTGGCGACATATCACCCCCATCTAAAGCGTATAGCCCACCTGATACCTGGACTAGATCCAGGAACCCCAATAGCTCTACTTCTGGGGAGAGATATTCTACAAGTCCACAAGGCTAGAGTATGTAAAAACGGCTCCAGGAACACTCCGTACGCACAGAGGCTCGATCTTGGATGGGTCATCATAGGAGACGTCTGCCTAGGAGGAACACACAAGCCTGCCTAAGTCGACAGCATGCTTACCAATACTCTTGAAAATGGATGTCCATCTCTCTTCTAGCCATGTAAGAGTAGCTTCCTGGTAAAAGAGTTGCCACATTATGCTCCTCTACCTTGTCCATTAGCTGATTCTTCCTGTGAAGACCACTCATGTGACGGCCACCAAGATCACATAGGGTGCACAGTTTTCCACAGAACAAGAGAGGACAACAAGGTAGCAATGTCCATAGAAGACAGACTGTTTTTGGACATCATGGATCGAGAGATGGTAAGAGATGAGTCAAAGAGTTGGATGGCCCCTCTACCATTTAAACCCCAGAGGCAACGCTTACCCACCAGTCAGAAGTCTTGTAAGGGTTGGCACCATTGCAAACACGCATTTACCACTCCTAACCTGGAAAACGCCAAAAACACGATAATTCGTACCATACAACGCGAGTGTTACGCTAAAGAAATAGACAACCTCAACAAAGGTCAACCCATTTCTATAGACTGCGTCTTGAAAAAGCTTGATCCAATAATTGACCAAAACGAGCTGATACGAATTGGAAGTCGTCTTCAGGAAGCCAAGGTGGAATTCGTGGAAAAACACCCTGTAATAATTCCTGGCCATCATCATGTGACTATTCTGCTCGTACAGCACCATCATGTTTTGGTGAAACATCAGGGTCGATCGTTTACCGAAGAGAATCTACTAACTGCTGGACTATGGATAGTCGGAGCAAAGAGATGTGTGAGTAAACTCATCTTCAACTGTGTGACTTGTCGCAAACTCCGCGGTATGACTCAAAGCCCAAAGATGGCCAATCTCCCATCAGACAGACTTAGTATGGATCCTCCCTTTACCAACGTTGGACCGGATGTATTCGGGCCGTGGTCTGTGGTTGCATGGCACACTAGAAGAGTCCAAGCCAATGCAAAACGCTGGGCAGTTATGTTTACCTGCATGTCCATCAGAGCAGTTCACATCGAAGAGATTGAATCCATGGACACATCAAGTTTCATAAATGCACTCCGACGCTTCATTGCAATCAGAGGCACCGTGAAACACATTCGCTCTGACAGAGGCACAAATTTCATAGGAGCAGTGAAAGAACTCCAAATTCCTTCCAACCTAGACATTACGAGTGTGGAAAGATACCTGAATGAACAGGGATGTACCTTGACCTTCAATTTACCACACTCTTCTCACATGGGAGGTGCTTGGGAGAGGATGATAGGAATAGCATGCAGAATCTTAGACTCTATCTTCTTGCAAGAAAGTAGCACAAGACTCACACACGAAGGTTTGACTACATTCTTGGCAGAAGTTTCGGCCATCATAAATGCCAGACCATTGACTGCACTCTCCAGTGATGCTGAAGATCCAACCATTCTCACTCCTGCCATGTTACTCACTCAGAAAACCAACACTCCTAGCGCTCCACTGGGAGAATTCAGCAGCAAGGACCTCTACAGACATCAATGGAGACAAGTTCAAAGTCTCTGCAATACTTTCTGGGCCAGATGGAGAAAGCAATACCTCTCCACCTTACCGCCTAGGAAGAAGTGGCAGATCGACAAGCCGAACATCAAACCCGGTGATATTGTGCTCATGAAGGACAGTCAGTCACATCGAAATGAGTGGCCTCTGGGCCTTATCACCAAGGTGTTCCCAAGCAAAGATGAGAAGGTGCGCAGGGTCGAGGTCAAAGTGTGGAGGGCTGGGGAGAGTAAACTATTCCTCAGACCAGTTGCGGAGCTAATTCTATTGCTTTCGCCTAAAGAGCCTGTAAGTGGCATTAGTTAATGCCAAGCGGGGAGTATTCTGCCCTCTTAATAGAGAAAAGAATGTTTTATTATGTGCTGGGTTAATTATAACACCATCTATTTGTGGCTTAATTTATAGCAGTGTCTTCAATAGCATTATAAAGCCTGTGACTTTAACAGAAGCAATGCACATGGGATTAAAGCAGTGCTTTGTGGGAAGGAAGCAATGTATTCTGGGGTGAAGAAGGGTCATTTTGCTTCAGTGGGTCTCATAGGATGCACATGTTATTTTGTCCTATGTAAGCTTTGTTTTTCCTGCAACTTCTCTACTTGAGTCACTACCCGGCTAAAGCATATCTTTTTTACTGCGCATGTTCTATACTCTTCACAAATAAACAAGTTAGACTACAGAGAACAGTCTGCTTATTTTGGAAGACAGAGCTGTGGTTTATACTGTTTGCTGGATTGCACATCGTGTCAGCGTGCCTGAAGGCAGAATATGTACCATGCTGCAATGATGATGTCCCATCAGGTCAGCTAAAAAGGAATCTGGGATACTGTCAAGAAAAAAGGCAATATTCAGTGCTGCCATCCAGCGGCCACAGATTACTGACATCGCCGATCAGCCAGGTCCTGACAATCAATTCATTCCAACTCTATCCACCATGTAAAATAACTTCAGCTGTTATGGGTTGCACTGGTTCAACATTGTTAATGATAGAAGAGCAGTTTACAGAGGATTTAGACTATTTTTGCCTGATATGAACATGGGTGCCATGCAACCTTCATGTCAGGGCATAGACCTACTTGCAGCCAGTGGAATGTAGTGTGAATACAGTTCCCTGGTATCTTCTACCTGTGCTGTTTTACACTTTATCATTCACGTTTATTATTTTTATGTAGAAAAGCTGTAGCCTACTTGTAAAATTCAAAATTGAGTCTTATATTGCCAGTAAAGGTTTTAAAGTATTTTCAGGCCAAATGTTTCTGTTGTGGACTTTACAGTAAAACACATCCCTTCCAAGAGAATCATTTGATGTTCTTAGGCAGAACTTTCCCATTTATGATGAAGGTCTACCGGAAGTTCCTCAGGCAGCCCTATAAGCCATAAAAAGCCTTCTCATTTTCCTACCATGCTGGGAGAGGAACCATTGAAGCTTGTCAATGGCCAGTGCCAAGACCAATAAAGCAATTATAAACCTGAAATTCATGGTGAGCAAAGCCCTAAAACACGGTGGTGAGAAGTGTAGAATTAGTCCAGTTCATTAAAATCATTAATAGTCATGAAATGAAAAAACCACTAGAGTCCAAAAGGCTTAATGCCCTATCCATATTAATTAGATGGAAGCAAATGTGAAGTGAAAAGCAACACATGGTCTGCAGAATTAGCAACTGCTCTCTGCAGACTACACAGATCTCTATTAAAATTCAGTTTAATTAAAATTGATCACATTAAGAAACTGATGTGCTTAATTAACTGAATTCCTGGACCTCTTTTCATATATTTCACAGGTGCCTTGTACGCCGATGTCCTTTGTGACAGTTAATACCGCACCACTCAAAACAAATTTCACAGCTTTAACACCTTCACGTTCAGACTTAGCATGGAAATAACAACTAGATGGAATAATGGGACAGATTTACTTAACCTGGCTAAATTTTAGGCAGCATAAACTGAGATGAGAAGGAACTGGAACACCATGAGGAAACCATCCAAAAAATAAGGAGAACCTGGAAACTCCTTGCAGATGTTGCTCCTGATGAGATTCTAAAGAAAAATCCAAGACAACAGTGCCAACCACTGAGCCACCATGCTGGCCATTTATATGTTTCCAGCTTTGCATTAATGATGACTGACCCTAAACTGGGGTAAGGAAGGTATAGAGAAGAAGAACATTCTGAACACGATGTTTGAGCTGCCATATATCTACTCATGCGTGGGGGTCATGTCAATCAATGAAGGCATGAATTTCTTTATAGCCGTTCTTGTCCCCTCCAGTATATCTGTAAGCAAAAGCTTCTTTGTACATGAATGTCAATGTCTAGTGATTAATATTCTAAAATCCATTTAAACCCAGTAAAAGGTAGCTTTCAATTTTGCATTCATTGAAGCCAAGTGATTTCACTAAACAGGCTTGAATTGATTTAATTTGTAAGCGAAATTTCATGGATAGTTAATGCATGGCGCCACAGACGTCCCTTGTGCTCCTCTGCGACAGATCAGTAATTGCACACATATTTCATAGATATGACCTGAAATCTACTGCTAATTTTGGATATTACCGACTATTTATGAATTACCAATCAAAGTGGGCACAGTTCTTATGCAAAAAAAATGTCCAGGACTTGGACCAGTAGAATACTTTCTGTATGTCACAGAGATGTAACTTGATGTGCCTTCTTATAGCGTTGTCTGGTATGACGGACGAGCTTTTTATCAGAGCTTAGCTGGTCAATATACAGGAGCTTAATTTTGGAAGAAATTAAATAATAGCCTGGTATGATATCACTGATTTTACAAAAGCAACAGAATATCCATTTAGCTCTGCTATATGTGTATATTAATTACCTCCCCAACCTATTGCTATTGACCTCCTGTACAGTTCTGGCTCCATCTTGATTTTGACATGTCCAGGAATGATAAACCCTCAAATTATGGTTTCATCACATTTCTACCTTTGCTTCTGACCTGTTTCTGATTTCTTAGGTTTCATCTCGCTGTTGACTTTGTTGCCTGAACCCACAGCAGTTCACTTTCCGATTGAGACGAGCGGATCGCTTCACACAACCCCAAGCCACGTTCCAGGATCAGTGGTTTCTGGTGGTGGACATTAGCTGTGTAAATTTCCTGAACTGTTGGGTTCCCCTGAACGGTGTTTGAGTCACCAGCCTGGCGTGACATCATCTGTGCACCGTGCAGACTGGGATCCCAGAGGCTAAGGAGAAGTGCACAGCTTCTGTCCACGGCCAGAGAGCACTGACTGGACTGTGGACCGAGGTTGTGTGAAGTGATCTGCCCCACTCTGCTTGCCAACGTGTCTAATCTAATATTGAGGCAAATACAGAAACTAAATTCAGAATGTGTTCCACCTACCACTAAAAGCCCTGACAATGAACGTTACAAATATGTACAGGGTGGGCCATTTATATGGATACACCTAAATAAAATGGGAATGGCTATAAAAATATGTTGAAAAACTACAGGATGGGCCATTTATAATAATAATAATAATACATTTTATTTCTATAGCGCCGACATATTCAACAGCACTTTACATTTCTATGGCTACACCTAAATAAAATGGGAATGGTTGGTGATATCAACTTCCTGTTTGTGGCACATTAGTATATGGGAGGGCGGAACTTTTCAAGATGGGTGGTGACCATGGTGGCCATTTTGAAGTCACCCATTTTGGATCCAACTTTATTTTTTTCAATGGGAATTTCATAAGAAAAACAATGGTGTGCTTGGTTTTAGCATAACTTTATTCTTTCATGAGTTATTTACAAGTTTATGACCACTTATAAAATGTGTTCAAAGTGCTGCCCATTGTGTTGGATTGTCAATGCAACCCTCTTCTCCCACTCTTGGCACACTGATAGCAACGCCAAAATGGCTGACTTCAAAATGGCCACCATGGTCACCACCCATCTTGAAAAATTTCCCCCCTCCCATATACTAATGTGCCACAAACTGTAAGTTGATATCACCAACCATTCCCCATTTTATTTAGGTGTAGCCATAGAAATGTAAAGTGCTGTGGAATATGTCGGCGCTATAGAAATGAAATTTATTATTATTATAAATGGCCCATCCTGTAGTTTTTCAACATATTTTTATAGTAGCTGGATCTCTATATTATACACACAGAAAACCATATCCATTGATACAAACATATAATTAATAGGAATCTGTCCCCCCGGTTTTGCTACTCTATCTGAGAGCAGCATAATGTAGGGACCGAGACCTCGATTCCAGGAATGTGTCACTTACTGGGCTGCTTGCCATAGTTTTGATAAAAAAAATTCTGCTGCAGATCTACCAGTTCTCTGAATGCTGAGTTCTGTATATCCCCTCTCACATCACTGATTATCAACTTTTTGTGCACACTGTGCATAGGCAGAAAGCTGCCCAATAGTGGTGGAAGTAGGGCTATACACAGATCATTAATGTTGTGAACTTCCTGGCAGTAGGTTTACTAGTCCTCTACTTATAATATTCTGTGGACAAAACAATGTTTTAGGAAACCTGCAGCAAGTGTCGGAGATTGCTTTCAGATTTGGTGTTGAAAACCTGGTGGCAGATTTCCTTTAATGTGTAGATCTAGTTATATAGAAAAATGACTAGAGTGCAGGAGAGTGTAACATATTTGCTTTTCTGATTACTTTCGTTACCAAATTTTCTATGAAAATAGACACTGATTGGCCACGGCTTGTTGTGTCCCCTAGGTTTCCAACTATAGTTCGTGAGCCAGGGCTATAGAATGTAATGTGATTTGGAAGAGCTGGCTCCAGCACTGCAAATGAAAACTTAGGAAACAGCAAATAATAATAATAATCTTTATTTATATAGCGCCAACATATTCTGCAGCGCTTTACAGTTTAACAGTTTCAAAACACAAGTCATAAGTAACAACTTTAACAATACAATAATTAAAGCAAAATAAGACGAAATAAGACGACCCTGCTCGTGAGAGCTTACAATCTACAATGAGGTGGGGGAGATACAAAGTACAGGTGTGTATTTACAATGAAGGTCCAGCCATCTTGAGGGAGTGAGGGATGGATGGAGATAGTGAATGGGCTACTCATGCACACTTACACATAGAATGATTTTGGTTAGTGAACGTAGTGAACGTGATAAGCCGCTCTGAAAAAATGTGTTTTGAGGGAGCACCTAAAACTATGCAAATTGTGGTTAGTCCTTATTTCTTGGGGTAGAGCATTCCAGAGAAGTCTTGGAGTCGGGAGTGGGAGGTACGGATTAGTGTAGAGGTTAGTCAAAAGTCGTCTGCAGAGCGCAGCAATCGGTTAGGCCAATAGACAGAAATGAGGGAGGAGATGTAGGGGGGTGCTGCACTGTGTAGAGCTTTGTGGATGAGAACAAGTACTTTGAATTGGATCCTATAATGAATGGGCAGCCAATGTAAGGACTGGCAAAGAGCGGATGTGTCCGAGTACCGATTAGCCAGATGGATGACCCTGGCTGCTGCATTAAGTATGGACTGGAGAGGAGAGAGTCGAGTAACTGGGAGGCCAATTAATAGAGTGTTGCAGTAATCCAGGCGGGAGTGAATCACTGCTACAGTGAGGGTTTTTGTTGTTTCCATGGTGAGAAAAGGGCGGATTCTTGAGATGTTCTTTAGGTGTAAGTGGCAAGAGCGGGCAAGAGATTTTATATGGGATGTGAAGGAGAGATTGGTGTCAAATATAATCCATATCGTTGCCGGGATCGCTGGTGCATCGGTAAGTGTAACGGTACCCTAACACCCAGCAAAGCCATTGAATCAGCAGGGGGTGATAAAATTTTTTTTTATTTTTAAGCATCCTGGCATGTTTTTGAGGAAACCATTCAGTTTCAGTGATGGGTACCTTTTCTGAGAGCAAGGACCAAGAGATTCTACCGATTTAGCCCGTGCCAATCTAATGAAGAAACTTTCTAATTGCTGGCAATACATGCAGGGTGTTTTCTTATCCTGTGAATGGCTATTCCTTCCACAACTCACTGAAATGCTTTTAATTGAACGGGTTTTATTAGGTTTTTATTTTTTACTATGGACTTAAAAACTCACAGGCAGGTAGTTACTAAAAGTGAACCTGGAAATTATAGGCCAGTAAGTCTAACCTCCATTGCTGGTAAAATATTTGAAGGGTTTCTGAGGGATGTTATTCTGGATTATCTCAATGAGAATAACTGTTTAACGCCATATGAGCATGGGTTTATGAGGAATCGCTCCAATCCAACCAATCTAATCAGTTTTTATGAAGAGGTAAGCTATAGATTGGACCGACCAAGGTGAGTCTTTGTATGTGGTATATCTTGATTTTTCCAAAGTGTTTGATACCGTGCCACACAAGAGGTTGGTACACAAAATGAGAATGCTGGGTCTGGGGGAAAATGTGTGTAAATGGGTAAGTAACTGGCTTAGTGATAGAAAGCAGAGAGTGGTTATAAATGGTATATTCTCTAACTGGGTCGCTGTGACCAGTGCGGTACCGCAGGGGTCGGTGTTGGGACCTATTCTCTTCAACATATTTATTAACGTTCTGGTAGAAGGTTTACACAGTAAAATATTGATATTTGCAGGTGATACAAAACTATGTAAAGCAGTCAATACAAGGGAAGATAGTTTTCTGCTACAGATGGATCTGGATAGGTTGGAAACTTTGGCCGAAAGGTGGCAGATGCAGTTTAACAGAGACAAATGTAAGGTTATACACATGGGAAGAAAGAATCAATATCACCATTACACACTGAACGGTAAACCACTGGGTAAATCTGACACGGAGAAGGACTTGGGGATCCTAGTTAATGATAAACTTACCTTGAGCAGCCAGTACCAGGCAGCGGCTGCCAAAGCAAACAGAATCATGGGGTGCATTGAAAGAGGTCTGGATACACATGATGAGAGCATTATACTGCCTCTGTACAAATCCCTGGTTAGACCGCACATGGAGTAGTGTGTAGTTTTGGGCACCGGTGCTCAGGAAGGATACATTGGAAATAGAGTGAGTACAAAGGAGGGCAACAAAATTAATAAAGGGGATGGGGGAACTACAATACCCATAGAGAATGTATAGCACAAAATATAAATAATTTTTATTCTCACTGAAATTCATATTACATATAATCACACATAGATGCCTCAATCCATCAAAAAATCGCTTGCAGCTTGAACAAAAAACACTTCTGTATCCGCCAATTAAACCATTTACTAGTGCATAGATGGCAAAAAATACCCATTCAATAAGAAGATAATTGCCGCTGAAAATCCATGTTATGTAAGGTGCCCATGTAACACCAATTTACATCTAAACATAATGCCTGGATTCCTACACAGCAAACAACATCCTTTCCATATGATGGGTGATGAACCATAAAAGACGCTACTAAATATATAGGTAGCGATACCTGAATGTGTGTCCAAGCTGTCACCGCGACCCACCCCGACGCGCGTTTCACCTGTTCTTCTTCCGGGGGCGTGTCTAAGAGGAGGCTGGAAGTCCTTATATATTACCGGTGACCAATCATATAAGAAGTAACGGCCCACACATTAATCCACAGGGAGTGTGCTAATAACAAGCCGGATAATATAGCGGCGCATCCGGCGCCGAGACCGCACCTCATGGAACGACCCACTTCCGGACAATGGACTGCAGACAATCGGGAGGAAGTTCAGCGCTACCATCTTGGTGCCGGGACTGGGAGATTCAGTGCGATCCGGGCAGCGCATGCGCACATAAACCGGCAGTGAAAGTACTTAGTGCCTGTTAATAAGTGTAATGTAGTATAAATAAAGTGCGATGTGCATTATTAAAACTAGCTTTGACCTCTTATATCAAACTAGCGAGTTTAAATTAAAGCTGGGCAACCATATACCCATACAAAAATCACATAGCAACACCTATTAATGTGAATTAGGGTGAATTATTAAGTGTGTAAACATATATATATTTTACCAACGTAAAGTGCTCAACTATAAAATTACTTCATTGTACCATAATTATTAATAAAGCCACTGTGAAAACCCGGCTTTATGTAATATGGGGATGGTCTATGGGTAGATAACAATGCAAGTTCTGTGTTCTCAGTTACTTGTAGCTGTGCCAGTACAGAGAAATCAAGAGTTAAAATTTCTGTGTTTCCTTCTGTGTGGAGCTGCAGACTATTTAATCTCCTGAAAGCCTGCAGTCCACCAACAGTTATAATTTAACCTGCTCCTAGTCATCTTTGCAGTCCCTGTACGTACCTCCTGGTTCTATCCCTGCTACTAGACTCTACCATACTTGCCAGTTTGCACAACCAAACAGCAGATAACTCCTTGACCACAGTCAAGGGGGTCCTTGTTAAGTGTAGACCCCTATATAGGTGTTTGTGAGGAGCTTGCCGTTTACTGGTAGGGAGCACTGGTATGTCGATTTTATTGTTATGTTTATTAGAGATTTGCTTGCTCTTCGGTTTAAGGTGCACAAATCTCTCCTGGAAAGTGTTCAGCCTCAAATCAATGTTTCTACTCAGTAACAGTAAGCAGATTAAGAAGTGTGGGCTGGATCTCATGTATACATAAGACCTACATTAGCATTTATGTCCAGCATCTGGTGCAGGCATGTGTGTCTTTGTTCCTCTCTGCAGGGGGCATCCCTAATACATAACCCTTCAGGCAAGCTGGAATCTAGGCTTCTGGAACATTATTCAGCAAATGTTTAGATCGTCTTTGGAAATTGTAGATCAGTTGCTGGTTGGAGCTGGATACAATTGTTACGGTCGAGTTATCTGTCATCTGAAATTGAGGAACTATCCTAAGGACTGTTTCTGCTGGCTGGTGCTAGATACATGTGCTATGGTCGTAACATCTGTCGTCTGGATTTGAGGAACTATCCTAAGGACTGTTGCTGCTGGATGGAGCTAGATACTTGTGCTACGGTAGTGGTATCTGTCATTTGAAGGAGCATGTACTGTGACTATAGAGTATACTGGCGGGAGATACAAAATCTGTAAGGTAACCAAAGGTTGGGAGACAGTGAGTATTGCCTGGCATGGGAGCAGTGGAAGTACCTGCCTCAGGTTGGAATCTTGTGGACAGGGGGCAATGTATTTTGACCATCTACCTCGAGTTGTTGTAAGACCATGGACATAAGGAATAAAAAATAGTTGCATTGTGTCATGATCCATGCTGGATCAGGACTGATAAAAAGCACAGGTAACCTTTTTTTTTCTAAGCTATGCTTAAGTTTGGTTTTTGCCCCCAGTGGCCATTAGGATTATTGCACTGTGGTGCCGTTTGTTCAAGTTTGCCCCCGGTGGTGGTGAGCATCATTGCACTCAAGTTTCTTTAGTTAAGTGCACATGATTATAATGCAGGTGTGATTGCTGGCTCTGCTATAAAAGAGTCACAGGTGTTGCAATCAGTGTTGGTGATAGTGTTCATTTCAACCATCCTTGGTGGAGGAAGGAGCTGGAGAGCGTTCCTTGCAGCACTGTCTTAGCCCTGGTGTGGAAGGAGTCATAGGGGATTTCATTGTAGCTCTGACAGAGCTTGGTGGCAGCGATTCAGGAGGAGAGCTGCATTCTGGTGGTGGACTCTGTTGCCAGGAGCAAGTGCAACAGAGTAAAGCTAAGTGGTGTTTCCCCGTTTGTGTTTTTCCTTAGTGTGTATTAGTACAGCGGTGGGGCCAGTGCCTGCGCCACCCAGCTCCCTAGCAAGGAATAGGTGTAGGGTGTGCTAGGGCGACAGGTTCCTGATTGGCGCCCAGTGCGGAACAGACATAGGGAACTGTTGTGAGTTCATTTTTCCCTTCACCATTGAGGTCTGATGAACTCCCTCTTCTGGTGAAGGAAGGTAGTGAGGCTGATTACAAAGCACCTGAGCAGAATGATGACGACTGGGTGACTGGAATTTCTGACTGGATATAAAGCAGCCGACGCCCTTCTGCCTTGCGAGTGATTTCTCTGAGGGATTCTTGGAGACCAGTCTGATTCCTGCTCCTCAAAAGCTAAATTTTCTGCTCTGCTTTTTGCATTTGTGTTTTGGTTTTGTTTTGCCTTGTTTTTCTGGATTTCTGCCTTTCCCTGCTGGGTGAGCTGAATTCCTTTTTGCTCTGTCTTCAGAAAATACCTGAGTACTGATATAGTCTTTTTGAAGCCTAGCGTCTTCAGGGCTTTTTTCCCTATCAGTCTGTTGGCTCTTGTTTTGAGATGGTTTTGGCGGATTGCAGACAGCAGCTTTTCTATCCTGTCCTATTTAGTTAGCTTGGGCCCCATCATTTGCTCAGCCTATCTTTCTATCTGTGTGAGTGTTTTTTCATCTTGCTTCACCGTCATTATATGTTGGGGGCTGCCTATTGCTTTGCGGTCTGCTCTGGGGCAGTTTAGATTTCCCTTTCTGTCTTTAGGCTATGTAGTTCTCCGGCTGTGATCGAGGGGTCTAGGGCACCGTAGGAACCCCCCACGGCTACTGCTAGTTGTTGTTGTTAGGTTCAGGGGTCTGCAATCCGATAGCTGCCAACTTCTCTGGTTTTCTGGACTTAGCTAGTATTTCTGTTTTTGCCTCCTACGGTGACTCATTCATAACAGGGAACGTTAGGAGCGTTAGGGACACTGACTCAGGGGAGTGCAGGAGGTCTCCATGTCCCCTTTCCCTATCGCAGGGCCCACCGTCATAACTGTTTTCCCTTCCCCTTGTCTTTGTTATGAATGAGTCACCGAGGAGGAAAAAACAAAAAGCAAGCTAAGCCCAGAAAACCAGAGAGGTTGGTAACTAGCGGATTGCAGACCCCTGATCCTATCCACACAACTAGCAGTAGCCGTGGAGCGTGCCTACGGTGGTCCTAGACGCCTCATCACGGCCGGAGAACTAAATAAGCCTAAAGAAAGAAAGGGTAAATCTAAACTGCCCCAGAGCAGACCCCAAAGCAATAGACAGCCCCCAACATGTATTGTCGGTGAAACAAGATAAAAACACAAACAGAGATAGAAAGATAGGCTGAGCAAACGATGGGGCCCTCACTAACTAGAAAGGACAGGAAAGAAAAGCTGCTGTCTGCAATCACGCAAAAAACCCTGTCCAAAAATGTCCAACACGTCTGATAGAAAAAGGCCCTGAAGTCGCTAGACTTCAATTCCCTATATCAGCACTCAGGTATATTCTGAAGACAGAGCAAAAGAGATCAACTGATCAGAGACAAAATGGGGATTCAGCCCAGTCCCAGCCAGGGCTGGCTGAACACAAAAACTAAGTAAACCAGACGGAAGCTCATATGAACAATAGCAGAGAAAACTTAGCTTTAAGAAGGCAGGAACCAAACTGGAAACCAGAAGCCACAGTCAGGAGAAATCACCAGCAAGAAACTAAGGAGTCGGCTGCCTTAAATCCAATCAGAAATTCCTGATGTCCAATCACAGTCCTCTTCCTCAGGTGGCCGGTTTCTGCCATTTAGATCAGCTTCATTACCTCCCTTCACCAACAGAGGGAGTCCAGATAGAGAACTCACTACTCCTCTGTCAGCACAGCCAGCTCCATAACCCTCACCAGAAGCCAGAGGTAAACCCTAAATTGAGCTCACAACAGTACCCCCCCTTGAGGAGGGGTCACCGAACCCTCATCCACACCACCGGGCCGATCAGGATGGGCCCGATGAAAAGCACGAACCAATCTATCGGCATGAATATCAGAGGCAGAGACCCAAGAATTGTCCTCCTGGCCATAACCCTTCCACTTGACCAAATACTGGAGTCTCCGTCTAGCCAGACGAGAATCCAGTATTTTCTCTACCTCATATTCCACATTAACTTTAACCAATACAGGGTCAGGAGGTGCCGCCATAGGAACTACTGGCTCAACATATCTCTTCAACAGCGACTTATGAAACACGTTATGGATCTTAAACGTAACAGGAAGAGCCAATCGAAAAGAAACCGGATTAAGAATCTCCAAAATCTTGTAAGGTCCAATAAATCTTGGCTTGAAATTTGGAGAAGCCACCCTCATAGAGATATTCTTTGATGACAACCAAACCATATCACCCACTTTAAACTGGGGACCAATGGTCCTATGCCGGTTAGAAAACCGCTGGGCCTTTTCCTGGGAGTGAGACAACTTATCCACTACTTGGTCCCAAATCTGCTGCATTCTCTCTACGACAGTGTCAACACCTGGGCAGGCTGAAGATTCCACTTGCCCTGAAGAAAATCAAGGATGAAACCCAAAGTTACAGAAAAAGGGGGACATCAAGGTGGCAGAACTAGCTCTATTATTTAAAGCGAATTCGGCCAAGGGCAAAAATGAAACCCAATCATCCTGATCAGCAGATATAAAACATCTCAAATAGGACTCCAAAGTCTGGTTTGCTCTCTCCGTCTGCCCATTGGTCTGAGGGTGAAACGCAGAGGAGAAGGACAACTGAATTCCTAGCTTGGAATAAAGGGCTTTCCAGAATCTGGAAACAAACTGAACTCCTCTGTCCGATACAATGATCTCAGGAATCCCATGCAACCGAACCACCTGTTGTAAAAACAAGGGTACCAACTCTGAGGAAGATGGCAACTTTGGGAGTGGTACAAGATGGACCATCTTAGAAAATCTATCACAAATCACCCAGATAACAGTCATTCTCTGAGAGACAGGAAGATCAGAAATAAAATCCATTGAAATATGGGTCCATGGCTTCTTAGGCATCGGCAAGGGCATCAACAACCCACTAGAGCGAGAACAGGGTTTAGACCGGGAACAAGTCCCACAGGACTGCACAAAATTCCTGACATCACGAGATAAGGCAGGCCACCAAAAAGACCGACTCACCAATTCTCTGGTACCAAAAATACCTGGATGACCAGCCAATGCGGAGCAATGAACTTCAGACATCACTCTCTTCCTCCACTGGTCAGGAACATACAATTTTCCCATAGGACAACGATCAGGTTTGTCCTCCTGGAATTCTTCCAGAGCACGTCTCAAATCGGGCGAGATGGCAGAAAGAACTACCCCCTCACCTAGGATGGTAGTAGGCTTGGTCACAATAGGAGAATCAGCAAAGAAACTCCTAGAAAGGGCGTCTGCCTTAACATTCTAAGTGCCTGGAAGAAAGGAGACCACAAAATCAAAATGCGTAAAAAGCAAGGCCCACCTTGCCTGTCTAGGATTCAAGCATTTGGCCGACTCAAGGTAAATAAAATTCTTGTGGTCAGTGAGGACCACAACTTGATGTCTAGCTCCCTCCAACCAATGTCTCCACTCCTCAAATGCCCATTTCATGGCTAACAATTCCCGATTCCCCACATCATAGTTGCGTTCAGATGGGGAGAACTTTCGGGAAAAGAAGGCACAGGGACAAAACAGCTCCTGCACCAATCTCTGAAGCGTCTACCTCCACCTGAACAGGAAGTGAGACATCAGGTTGCCGCAAAACCGGGGCAGAAGTGAACCTCCGCTTCAGCTCCTGAAAGGACGAAACAGCCTCTGAAGACCAATTCAGCACATCAGCACCCTTCTTAGTTAAATCAGTCAGTGGTTTAGCAATACCAGAAAAGTTAGCTATAAATTTACGATAAAAATTAGCAAAACCCAAAAACTTCTGGAGAGCCTTCAAAGAAGTGGGTTGAACCCAATCACAAATGGCCTGTACCTTGGCCGGGTCCATTTCAATAGTTGACGGAAACAAAATAAATCCCAAAAATGAAATCCTCTGCACACCAAAAAGGCACTTCAATCCCTTAACATACAAGGAATTCACTCTCAAAATCCGGAACACAGTCCAAACATGTTCCACATGAGAATCCCAATCCTTGGAAAAGATCAAAATATCATCCAGATAGATGATCAAAAACTTATCCACAAAGTCCCGGAAAATATCATTCATGAAGGATTGGAAGACAGAAGGGGCATTAGTGAGCCCAAAAGGCATCACCAGGTACTCAAAATGTCCCTCCGGAGTATTAAACGCCGTCTTCCATTCATCCCCATGCTTGATGCAAATAAGATTATACGCCCCCCTGAGGTCAAGCTTAGTAAGCCAGCAAGCACCTTTAACTCTGGAGAATAGATCAGAAATCAGGGGTAACGGATACTGATATTTAACCGTAATTTTGTTGAGGGAACGATAATCAATACAAGGCCTTAATGAACCATCTTGCTTGGCCACGAAAAAAAAAACAGCACCTAATGGTGAAGAGGATGGTCTAATATGACCCTTCTCCAACGACTCCTTAATATAAGATCGCATAGCCTCGCGTTTGGGTGCAGATAAATTGAAAAGTCGACCCTTGGGAAATTTACACCCAGGTCTCAACTCAATTGCACAGTCATAACTCCTATGAGGAGGCAAAGACGCAGACCTGCTCTCACTAAATACATCATAAAAATCAGCGAAATAGTCAGGAACATCATGCGACTGGGGAGAGGTGGAGAAAACAGGAGTGTCGCCAAGAGCAAACCGACAACCCCAACTCACCACAGACACAGATTTCCAATCCAAAACCGGACTATGGATTTGCAACCAGGGAAAACCAAGAACAATGGTATCATGTAAATTATGCAACACCAAAAATCTGCAATTTTCTTGATGGTCTGGGGCGACCCGCATTATCACCTTGGTCCAAAACTGAGGTTTATTCTTCGCCAAAGGAGTAGCATCAATACCCCTCAAAGGAATAGGCATCCGCAGAGGTGTCATAGGAAAACCACAATGTTTAGCAAAATCCAAGTCCATCAGATTCAAGGCCGCTCCTGAATCCACAAAAGCCTTCACGGAAAATGTGGATAAGGAGCAGATCAGAGTAATTGCCAAAAGAAACTTAGGTTGTACGCAAAAAACCCTGCCAAAAAATGTCCAACACGTCTGATAGAAAAAGGCCCTGAAGTCGCTAGACTTCAATTCCCTATATCAGCACTCAGATATATTCTGAAGACAGGGCAAAAGAGATCAACTGATCAGAGACAAAATGGGGATTCAGCCCAGTCCCAGCCAGGGCTGGCTGAACACAAAAACTAAGTAAACCAGACGAAAACTCATATGAACAATAGCAGAGAAACTTAGCTTTAAGAAGGCAGGAACCAAACTGGAAACCAGAAGCCACAGTCAGGAGAAATCACTAGCAAGAAACTAGGGAGTCGGCTGCCTTAAATCCAATCAGAAATTCCTGATGTCCAATCACAGTCCTCTTCCTCAGGTGGCCGGTCTCTGCCATTTAGATCAGCTTCATTACCTCCCTTCACCAACAGAGGGAGTCCAGATAGAGAACTCACTACTCCTCTGTCAGCACAGCCAGCTCCATAACCCTCACCAGAAGCCAGAGGCAAACCCGAAAATAAGCTCACAACAGTCTTGTTGTTTTAGTTACCGGCCTGCGAGCCGTGTCACACAGGACAGTATCACGTGCCACGTCTTGTTGTTTTAGTTACCAGCCTGCGGGTCGCATCACACAGGACGGGTCCACGTGACATTATCACCAACCGACAACTTTTTTTCTGCTGAGCCATGGACCCAGTTCAGACCTTTGCCCAAATGCAGCAGACCCTTACTAATGAGATTAGGGGGCTGCGTGGAGGGTTAGTGCGGCAGCTGCAGCTGTTGGTGGGCTCTGGGGGCTTGGTTCAGGAACAGGCTCAGCCAGAACCCAAGATATCCCTCCCTGACAGATTTTCTGGAGGGAGAGATCAATTTTTGCTGTTTCAAAAAGCCTGTAAATTGTATTTCAGGCTGCGCCCTCGTTCATCAGGGAGTGAGGAGCAACAGGTGGGAATCATTATGTCCCTTCTTAAAGGGGATCCCCAATCCTGGGCCTTCTCCCTACCGGACGATTCTCCATCTTTAGAGTCCGTGGACAAGTTCTTTGCGGCTTTGGCGCTTGTGTATGGGGATCCTGATGGCGTCGCCCTGGTGGAATCCCGAATCCGTAGGTGTAAACAGGGAGCCCGGGTCGCTGAGGAGTACTTCTCAGAGTATAGGAGATGGGCCACTAATACTCAGTACTCAGTGGAATGACCCTGCACTTAGGAGTCAATTTGTGCAGGGTTTGTCTCCAAAGTTGCAGGATACTCTGGTGCAGTACGCCGCCCCCAGGTCGCTGGAGGCCGCCATGTCCCTTGCCATCCGGGTGGATAGACGCCTTAGGGAAAGACATATACAAAAAGTGCCCCCTGATGTCCTCGCTAGGGAGGAGGACCCACCAGTGTGGACGGAGGAACCCAGACAGCCCGGTGTTGTTGATACAAAAAAGGGGGTGTCTGAGGCTTGTCATGGTGGGGGGTATCCTTTTCCTGTGGGAAGCCTGGCCATTTTATTAGAGCCTGCCCAGTTCATGCTAAGTCTCCTGTCGAACCTATGCAAGTAGGAGGAGCTAGTTTGTATTCGGACCTGCCTATGGTTCGGGGAGTGGTGTCGGCATGTTTGTACTGTGGGCAGACTGGTCATGTCCTGAAGGCTTTCCCATTGCGCGCCAAATTATCTGTGCCATCTGAGAAGCCGCATTCCCCTGGTTGCTTGGAGGGAGGCGACCAGGGAGTATACATTTCCTCCATTTTGCCCTCCCAAGGTACCATGTCAGCAGAGGTCTTGGCTGGCGGGGTACCGGAGGTGATACCGGTATTTGTGGACAGCGGAGCAGGAGTCAGTCTGGTGGATGCTCGCTTTGTCCAGACTCATGGTCTGAGGTGTAGGACTCTAGCCCAGCCTATAAGCGTCCAGGCCATAAACTCTGTTCCACTGAGCCAGGGGAGCTTGACCAAGGTCGTAGAAAATATCCATCTGTGTATAGGACATCATGAGGAGTCCTTGTCATGCTACGTCTTAGAGGGAATGCCAGTACCTATTGTTTTAGGCCTCCCTTGGCTGAAGAGACACAACCCGGTAATAGATTGGCGGGCGAGGGAAGTGGTCAGCTGGGGGCACTCGTGTGAGGGCTGCTGCCTAGGAACTACTGTCTCTGCCATCTCTCTTCAATGGACCCCTTCCTCTCTGGTGAGGGCAGCGGATGTGCTGCAGGAGAGTAGGGGCAAGTCTCAACCCTCGCCATTGGCCATCCCTGGGAGGCGCAGACCTCGTGGTGGAAGGGGTTGGAGGGTGGTGTACCCCTTGGTGAGGTGCGGGGGTGTGAGTGTGGTGACACAGGGGGATGCCTCTGTTGTCAATCCCAGAAAGAGTTCTCCAAGTGGTGACAAACGAATGAGTGGCAATAAACGTTCAGGTCCGGACCTGTGTGTGAACGAGCGTGTATGGGTGGCCACCAAAAAACATTTAGTGGAAGTGTGTTGCGGAGTGTTACCAGCTCATACCAAACATACACATACACAACCCGTTCCCCAGGTCAGCGCTTCGGAGATGTGTGTTGCCTCCAGAACATACGTTGCCAATACCAGCGGGCTCATTTCTCATCAACCTGACATGCAGCTAGTTGCTGGGGTGAACTCTGGGTCTGGGTGTCCCCGCTGTAGGTGGTTCCCTGCTGGGGAGTGGTCTTGAGGGTCCAGAGGCCCCTCATTAAGGGGAGGGTACTGTCATGATCCATGCTGGATCAGGACTGATAAAAAGCACAGGTAACCTTTTTTTTTCTAAGCTGTGCTTAAGTTTGGTTTTTGCCCCCGGTGGCCATTAGGATTATTGCACTGCGGTGCCGTTTGTTCAAGTTTGCCCCGGTGGTGGTGAGCGTCATTGCACTCAAGTTTCTTTAGTTAAGTGCACATGATTATAATGCAGGTGTGATTGCTGGCTCTGCTATAAAAGAGTCACAGGTGTTGCAATCAGTGTTGGTGATAGTGTTCATTTCAACCATCCTTGGTGGAGGAAGGAGCTGGAGAGCATTCCTTGCAGCACTGTCTTAGCTCTGGTGTGGAAGGAGTCATAGGGGATTTCCTTGTAGCTCTGACAGAGCTTGGTGGCAGCGATTCAGGAGGAGAGCTGCATTCTGGTGGTGGACTCTGTTGCCAGGAGCAAGTGCAACAGAGTAAAGCTAAGTGGTGTTTCCCCGTTTGTGTTTTCCTTAGTGTGTATTAGTACAGCCGTGGGGCTAGTGCCTGCTCCACCCAGCTCCCTAGCAAGGGATAGGTGTAGGGTGTGCTAGGGCGACAGGTTCCTGATCGGTGCCCGGTGCGGAACCGGCATAGGGAACGTTAGGAGCGTTAGGGACACTGACTCAGGGGAGTGCAGGAGGTCTCCACGTCCCCTTTCCCTATCGCAGGGCCCAACGTTGTAACTGTTTTCCCTTCCTCTTGTCTTGTTGTTTTAGCTACCGGCAGTATCACGTGATGCGTCTTGTTGTTTTAGTTACCAGCCTGAGGGTCGCGTCACACAGGATGGGTCCACGTGACACATTGTTAACCTGCCTAGGTGATTATTACTATCCAAAACCTCAGATCTTCACAGTGATAAAGGGTGAAGACTAGGGCAACCCTTGTGATCTGAAAAACGGTGCCAAGTCCTGTTTGTGGTAGCCCTCTTTAGAGCTGCCAATTGACCATGTACTGTACTCCATTTCCAATTAGCTGTATTGACTAAAAAATCCTAATATGTATGAAGACCTTAACACATCTGAGGAAAAACAGGGTGTAAGAGGTAGTATCCACACTTATATGAGATGTGATAATACTAGGAACAACTCTGTTTCAATGTCTTGGGATGTGAAAGAATCAGCTGCAGCTCTTTTTGGATACTCGGTCAGCTGTTGGATGCTGACATTATGTTCAATAATAATTTAAAATAAAAAATATGAATGGGAGTAGCACGGCAGTGCTGGAGAATTTGAAGTTTCCAATTGAAGCATTTATTTGTACATGGATAGTGCAGGGCTAGGCATTTCAATACTGAATCACTGCCTTCCTTTGGGCCACTTAAGGCACAGATTAAGTGCAAAACCCATAGCCCTGCTTATTCTATTCCCATTCCTCTTTTTTTATTTTTAAATATTATAGGTGTAATGTATGTTTTAAAAAATAAATACCCTATTTAAAAGTGTTATTTAGGCTTACCCATGAAAACTTACAAGGCCATGCTTCAAAATTGTGCCACCAAATAGCACAGATTTTTACATAGTGACAAAAGCAGCTACATAACAACCTTTAGTGTTAATTTTGCATGAAAACACCATCTGCTTGACATAACAATCTTAAGCCCAGGATCTCCTATAGTCTGGGTATGCTTAATATGATATCTAAAGGTCACACAAAAGGTTTAATTGCTTGCCATACTACTTAAAGGGCTTAGACACTAGTGCAAAAATATTCTCACTTCAGACTGTTTGGCTGCCTATCTATCCCATATCTACTGTATCTATCTATCTATCTATCTATCTATCTATCTATCTATCTATCTATCTATCTATCTATCTATCTATCCCATATCTATCTATCTATCTATCTATCTATCTATCCCATATCTATCAATCTATCTATCCCATATCTATCAATCTATCTATCTATCTATCTATCTATCTATCTATTTTTAAATTAATAATTATGCAGCACAACTTGTTTTCTACATTTGGGTTGACCCCATACTGTTGTCAGCATTGTATTATGAAGAATATAGCAAATGTGGCAGAACTGAATAAATTGCCTCGGTCATAAAAAAATGGTCTTGGGAGCTTTGGAATTAATAAATTCAAAAGTATTAGAGTACCATATATATGGTAGTTTACATGGTGTAGATCACTGTAGATGTAAATGTGGCACCCCTGAGGGTCTGGTCACCACAGAGGTACTGCACCTCATCCAGAGCTGTGGTATCCCACACTCAGGTAAGGAGGGAACACCACACAGGACTCCTATCACTTGCACCCAATACACACCAGACTGGCCAGGAAAGGGTGTTGGGAGGCAGGTGGGAATGGTAGGTAGAGTGGGAGGAGCTTAGCAGTGGAGTGATAGCTAGGCATCCAATCAGATTGAGGAAGGTGACAGTTGGTGGGAGGAGTTAGTTCTGAGGTAAATAGATCTTTCCAGAGGGTAGTCAGTTGGTGACAGGATAGCGGAGGAGCAGGACTGGCGCAATGAGAGTCTCAGTCAGTGAGAGAAACATCCAGAGGGAAGCTCCTGAGAGAAGAGAAGGGGCCTTTGGGGCACGGATCGTGCGTTAAGCCAACCGTGGGACCCGCATCCTGAAACGAGGACCAGGTCGCAGTGAGGAAGCCGGCCCCTCAAACTAGTGGAGTACTACAAGGCTCAGCTAGAAAGCCGGAGGCTGAGGTGACTTTAAGTACCTCGGCCACAACCGTACACATTCCTAGCAAAGGTGGCTGTAGAGGATCCCGGGGCCTGACCCCTGTCGCCTGGTGAGATCTGTGGCTGCCGGCTTGGGGACACTGTGTGCGAAGGCGCAGGGCAGGAGAGAGAGGAGTGAACAGCGCAGAGAGACAACCTAGAAAGGTTAACACAAGGAGGAGTCCTGAAAAGGTGAACCCAATCTACCTTGGAGTTGGCTGGACCCCTCTCCCAGAGGACACAGTACCAAGCGGGGATTCAAGTAACAAGAAACTTGTGAGTAAAAATCCAGAAACTGCACCCGACTGTGTCCTTTGTCTTCTTACATCTCTTCTGCCATACACCGCACTCAATATCACCATCACCGGCTCAACTGCCCTGGGACACCGCTCTACCTGTGGAGAGCTTTACCATCCCCGCTGCCCTAACACCGTCCCAGAGGATCTGCAGAGCAGCGTCGGCTTAACACCCGCATTGCCGAATACCACAGGTGGCGTCACGAATCCCCTTTTCCTAATTCATTTTCCTACCATCTTCCCTCAACATCTGAACTTCCATCATTGACATTGGACCCCCAGGGCCACGGACCAGGTCACCATCACCACCGTGACACACTTCCCCTTTGAAAGAGCCTGAAAGGCCCGGTTCCGAGTAACCCCCGGCCCCGCTGGGCACTCCATAAACTGTAGAATACATTTCAATTAATTCCGAAACTTTTAAATGTGTTTTTTGATGCAAGCGACTGTTTATGTGGTTCTGCCACATTCCCAATATCCTTCACCTGGAGTCAAACTTCTGGTGTCCAAGATCAGACTGTGGCAACATCATAAGTGATTTCAAGTGATTTCTTGTTGTTGTCAAGAAACATTCCTGGTGAGTGCGGCCTCATTGATTTTTACCTGTTTTTGTATCTGCAGTCCTAAAAATTATAATGCCTGGTTTTCCTTTTTTTTCTAAGATTGTATTGTGAGCAGGGGTGCAAAGATTATGGTCGCAGAGGGGCCCAACAACACCAGCGCCTATTTCACCTTGTTGTGTGTCCTTGGACTAACATTAAGCCTAATTTTATTGTGGCACAGAGTTCTGCTTGTTCCATGCACCGCAATACATACTGCCAGCCAATTAGAGACTAGCAGCAGACGTAGGCTTGCCCGTCACAGGCAGAACATGGCAGCGGCATAAGCCGAAATCAGCTTCTGACTTTTGCACTGGCTATAGAAGATGGAGCAGGGAAGGTAATGTAACACCCCTTTATGGCTACCACTGTACCCTGGGTGTTATGGGGGGTCTCACCTCTTCTGTACGCAGTGCCTCCACCCGAATCTTGATTGGAGCTCTGTCTCTGGGCTGCAGAAGGACAGTTATCTTCTGCCAGGGGCTGATTCGGGAAACCCCTGTCACAGCTCGGTACACACTCAGGAAGCAGGAGTAAAACAGTTTAGCAGATTTATTGCTATGAAGCAGAATTAAAATGGATTTACAGGAATAAACATACGATGTGATTAACTGTGCTCTATAAAAGTCATATACCCATCACAGACTAATTAAACCCCGACCCTGCAAATATAACGTGGCCAATTCCCTCTCTTTTGCATTTACTCAGTCCGACCGTTGGGGCCCAGTTGCCGTGGATGTTGGAGCGCAAAGGAAGGTTGGCGCGCAAAGTAGAAAATGTAGGTGCACTTAAATGAATGTTGCTGTCAATAGTCTGGGTTGTAGTGTACTCACTGTAAGTCGCACTGATAGAATCACAAGTCTCAGCAGAACACTCACTGTGTCTCCAACAAT
This sequence comes from Dendrobates tinctorius, assembly GCF_039654945.1. Lineage (NCBI taxonomy): Eukaryota > Metazoa > Chordata > Amphibia > Anura > Dendrobatidae > Dendrobates > Dendrobates tinctorius. The sequence continues at coordinate 11,966,453 of NW_027361716.1, forward strand.
CGGAGGATTCTTTAGACTCCAACTGAGGGCTGCAGGATTTAGACCTTTATCCGATAGGAGTGCCGGCAGAACTCTCTGGATCTTTGCTCTCTCCGGCAACACTGTTATCTCCGCAGGGTCCCCCACACTCTGCAACTTAGGGGAATCAAGATCCACACTGCTCTGTTTCTCATAACCAGCAGCAGCAGTCACGTTTTCTCTCCTCTCCCTCTTTACTTTCACTTTCTCCTCAGCGTCCTCCCCCAAGTCCCTCCTCCTCCCTTCTTCTATCATTTCACTGGAACAAGGATCCCTGGGAGTTGTAGTCTTCTGCCACTCAGGAGAAAAATGATTAGTATCTGTAGGTCCCTGTTTAACAGCCACTGCAAAATTCTTCTTAGAGTCTGTAAGCTCCAGCATGCCGGTAGATGCTCTGACAGTTCCCTGTGCATGTGTTACAGTAAGAACAATCATGTGTTTATTTTTATCATGTGCTAGTGGGTCGCCCTCCCAGGGCTGTGGGGTACTCGGTACCGGGCCGGTCTCTCAGAGGGGATTGTCACAGCAGTGGTGACCCGGTCCGTGGCCCTGGGCGCCCATGTAAAAGGGGGGTATTGAATGGTGGAATAAAGTTGAATGATTCGTGACGCCACATGTGGTGTTAGGCAAGGGGGGTGTTAGGCCGACACTGCATGCATATCCTCTGGGACTGATGGTATGGCGCAGCAAAGATGTTATAGCGCCCCACAGGTGGAGCTATAGTCCCAGGGCAGTGTAGATAAGCGTTGTAGGACTGGTGCAGTGTAGGCACAGGGATGTAGTGGTGCAAGGTGTGTGGCGCAGGAATGAGTGGAGGACACCAGGGCATGTAGTTCCAAAGCTTTACTCACAGTCTGTTGTACAAACAGGTGCCTGCTTCCGTGCCGTGTCCTCCGGGCTAAGGACTCAGTCAACCTCCAGGCCAGATGGAATACTCCTTTCCAACACTCCGCCAACATGTGCCTTTCTGAACGTCTCCTCTTATAGCGCCTTTAAGTGAAGTACTCCTAGTACTGAGTTACACTGGAGTTCCTCCTGTCCGATGTTCTTATGAACTCTGCTTGTACAGCAGACAGCTGTAGCCTGCTTCGGGGACTCCTTGCTACTAAGTTCCGGCTCACTATCCAGTTGCTGTTGTGCCCCCACGTCTTGTGTGGTAATAAAGCGGTCACTACTTCTATTCCCCCGGTGTCTGCTGCAGGAGCATTAGTATCCATACAACCTCTGGGACCGGGCCCCGGCCTTGCACTTAGAACTTCTAGGAAGGGTTCTCTTCTAACCCACATCCTCTGTTCTCTTTTGCTCCTCACGTTCTGTACTAATCTTTCTTTCTATGGAAAATCAGGCTTTCAGTCTATGTCGCTCTCTCTCTTCATTTCCTGTGCCAGCAGACCCAGGTCACTGGGATCTGCTGCAGCACTCCCATCCATCTATCCCTCTCTCTGGGGATCTTCTTCTCTCTCCAAGTGAACAACAACTCTCCACCTAAACTCTTCCCGCTCTCTTTAATGCCACTAAGCTCCACCCACCACCCAGCACGTTACGTGTTCCAAGCAGGGAGCCACCAATGGGTGCTTTGCTACACTCCAAGCAGGGAGCCGCCGAAGGTGCTTTGCTACACTACTTTGTGGTGTTGGGTGCAGGTGTTGGAGTGTGGTCAGGAGCCTCCACCTTACCTGGATGGTGGGATACCACACCTCAGGAGGAGGTGCAGTACCTCTGTGGCGACTGAGCCTCAGGGGCACCACATACCCCCCCGTTAAACACAGCATGTCCACGGGCTGCAAGGAAACAAAGTTGACAATACAGGAACATGCAAATTTTTATATTGCATAATGAACATGTCTTATACTAAACTTCCCAATGTGGGAGGCACTGTTTCTTGAACGTTACAAAAAAATTAACTGTCTATCTATATTTAAAGTTATGCTACCTAATTTAAAGTGCTATGGAAGCAAATTCACTATCAGCTTTAGTAACACATTTCTTTTCTGTTGTCTTTCACATTTTCTATTCTCTTCTTTTCCTTTTGTCTTAGTAGTGACAACCGTTACTGCCTGATTCGTCATCTGCATATTTTTATTCAATTCTCACATCTTTATTCAAACATTGTAAAACATTCATTGTACTTCTTCACTTCAGACTATCACTTTCTGGTTTCTTGTTCAAAAATACTAAGCATTATCAATAAGTGCAAAGAGTAGACATTGGACCGGCCATCATGTCTGGAAATGTCCCTATAACGAAGTAGTCCTTGTTCCAAGGGTAGGTTCCTATGTAAAACCAAGAGAAAGCACCTAAAGAGGTGCAAACTATGTACATTAGCAGTTATGGATCACTCAGCGTCCATGATCTCCACAATTCAAGTGTACATTAAAGGCTGCCAACCAAACTGGGCAACAACTGGGAAGAAAACAAGAAAACTACAACATGATAACCAAAAAAAAATAGAAAACAAGAGCAAAGGTGCAAATACCTGCCTGGTTAACAAAAGTTAGTTTAAATCAACATTATGGCTAGTTATGCCCTCCTGGGGTTCCGGAAGCTGGCTGCTTGGGCTGCTTCCAGGGGAGATGCTCTGGGTGTCCACCTCCTGGTGGGTTGATGAACTGCTGGTTCTCATCTGGCATGGCTGCTGCCTGAAGTACAGCTGGTGTTGCGATACCAACGGTTGTCGGTGATGTCTCTGCTACCAGTGATTCAATGGGAATGGCAGCTGGTACCAATGGATGAGGTTCCACATTTGCGGGTGATACTGCTGCTCTGGCCCTTGGTCTAACATCTGGTGATGCCGCGGCCTGTTGGCGTTGGTAAGAGGCTACACGGGGGTTTTGCAGCTGCGGCCAAGGGAAACGATGATGCACTTCAAGATCCCAAAGCTGTCAAGGCCTTTCCAAGTCCTGAAGGTGTCGGCTAGTACGTGCCTGCTCCAACCGTACCTTTCGCAACAGGGCTTTCTTCCACTTCCGCATCTCCGTCAGCCTGGTGCTCCCGGATGACTCGTCCAACAACCCATTTCAAGCTACAGCAGGCCAGCCTCCGACAATGAGAATTCAGGGGGTAGTCCGTTGGGAGGGCCAGCATCCATACCCGGTGCCTCCCGGCGGTGCGGCCTCAGGTCCGGCACAGGACCGGTGCAGGCCCTGGTGGCAGCTGTGGTAGTGGTGGCTGTCCGCGTAGATATCGGAGACGGTGGCGGTGCAACTGGCGGTTCCTGGTCTGCGGGGGTCTCCGTTGGGATCTGCACGGCCGCGTCAGGTCCAGGCGGGAGCTTCTCTTCCTCCGCTTCAGCTCCCAATGCCTCACACAACGGCGGTGGTAACGGAGAGATTGCAGGGGATGCTGCCGTGGTATTGCAGCGGGCGCAGGCTCTACAGGGTTTGCCTGTGGGAGATCTGGTGCTGCTACGGCGGGTACCGGTAACTGGGGTACCGCGGGTGTAGGCCCCTCCAGGGCGTGCTGCCACTTCTTCCTCCAGAGCGCCTCCTGCTTCAGCCGCAGATCGTGAGTCAACCGGGCAATCTCTTCCTCCAGCTGTTGACAGTTCATCCTGGAAGCCGGGTCAGCGCCTTCAGCCATTGCGCCGGGGAGATTCAGCTCAACCTCCTCGTGCTCCGCAGGCCTCCTCCCTTCTCCTTCCAATATGGAGTTCTGGCGTCCTTCTCCCTGCCTGGGCTCTTTTCCCGCCACCGGCTCTTGCCCCTCCTTCTGAGGGCGGTGTCTTCTTCCTACTCCTCCATACCAGGCCAGTATATGAACCCCTCGGGGGGGTGGGCCATGTTGCTGTTGCATAGAAGTTCAGACAGGGGAAACCCAGGACAGTTCGCGGTCTTTTCTTAGGACCACCCATATTGTCGCGCCCTTCTTCACCGCGCCAACGGCCATTTTTAGCGTTCATTTTACAGTCTATTAAATTGGGTCTTCTGCAAATTTCAAAAGATTTGAGTCCTAGGCACACAGAACCCGATGGCATCGGGTCTCGTCATCCTGTTTGTGACGCCAAAATGGGTCGCCCTCCCAGGGCTGTGGGGTACTCGGTACCGGGCCGGTCTCTCAGAGGGGATTGTCACAGCAGTGGTGACCCGGTCCGTGGCCCTGGGCGCCCATGTAAAAGGGGGGCATTAAATGGTGGAATAAAGTTGAATGGTTCGTGACGCTACCTGTGGTGTTCGGCAAGGGGGTGTTAGGCCGACGCTGCATGCAGATCCTCTGGGACTGATGGTATGGCGCAGCAAAGATGTTATAGCGCCCCACAGGTGGAGCTGTAGTCCCAGGGCAGTGTAGATAAGCGTTGCAGGACTGGTGCAGTGTAGGCACGGGGATGTAGTGGTGCAAGGTGTGTGGCGCAGGAATGAGTGGAGGACACCAGGGCATGTAGTTCCAAAGCTTTACTCACAGTCTGTTGTACAAACAGGTGCCTGCTTCTGTGCCGTGTCCTCCGGGCTAGGGACTCAGTCAACCTTCAGGCCAGATGGAATACTCCTTTCCAACACTCCGCCAACATGTGCCTTTCTGAACGTCTCCTCTTATAGCGCCTTTAAGTGAAGTACTCCTAGTACTGAGTTACACTGGAGTTCCTCCTGTCCGATGTTCTTATGAACTCTACTTGTACGGCAGACAGCTGTAGTCTGCTTCGGGGACTCCTTGCTACTAAGTCCCGGCTCACTATCCAGTTGCTGTTGTGCCTCCAAGTCTTGTGTGGTAATAAAGCGGTCACTACTTCTATTCCTCTGGTGTCTGCTGCAGGAGCATTAGTATCCAAACAACCTTGGGGACCGGGCCCCGGCCTTGCGCTTAGAACTTCTAGGAAGGGTTCTCTTCTAACCCACGTCCTCTGTTCTCTTTTACTCCTCACATTCCGTACTAATCTTTCTTTCTATGGAAAATCAGGCTTTCAGTCTATGTCGCCCTCTCTCTCTTCCTTTCCAGGTCACTTGGATCTGCTGCAACACTTCCATCCATCTATCCCTCTCTCTGGAGATCTTCTCTCTCCAAGTGAACAACAACTCTCCACCTAAACTCTTCCCGCTCTCTTTAATGTCACTAAGCTCCACCCACCACCCAGCACGTTTCGTGTTCCAAGCAGGGAGCCACCAATGGGTGCTTTGCTACACTCCAAGCAGGGAGCCGCCGAAGGTGCTTTGCTACACTACTTTGTGGTGTTTGGTGCAGGTGTTGGAGTGTGATCAGGAGCCTCCACCTTACCTGGATGGTGGGATACCATACCTCAGGAGGAGGTGCAGTACCTCTGTGGCAACTGAGCCTCAGGGGCGCCACACTAGAGAAGGACAAGGTGTTATGCGAATCGGTTTATCTACTTGGTAGCGACTGGCACTGGACCAGCAAACGTACCATCACAGACACATTTTGTGCAAGTCGCCATTGCTAGACAAATCCTATAGGCCCGGGATATTCTTTATCCACTCCCGATAAGGAAGGGGGCTTTACAGAGCCCTTCCCAGACTCTTGTCGCAGGGTAGCTGACATCTGGTGATGCAAACGATGTTTGAGTCAGGATACCAGAGTAAGTCCTTAGCTAGTAGCATTAATCCAAACTGGAAAGCAAAAGGGAACTCAAAAATTATAGCCAAGGAAGAAGAACTGGAAAAGACCATAAGCATCTGCTGAGAAGCAACCTAAACTTCCACCAGAAATCAATCATCTTATCACTACACAAGGGAATCGAATAAAGGGCACTGTAATGGATAGGGGCAGTCTTAAATACCAATCCCAATGCTAAAGATAAAAATCAGGAGATGCATTCCTCCCAGGCACGTGATGGGAGCCACTACCTGCTCACCAGAACAGCAGACAAAGCAGTGTCCTGCATTGCCTGGCACCCAGAAAACACAATGTCCCATGTCTCCCGGACCGCCAAACAAGTTGGAAGCATGGCATCCCACATCACTCACTACTTCCACTTACGAGGCACCACCATGTGTAGTTTCATCATCCACATGCACAATAGCTCCTCCCCCAGCAGGAACCGACCAGCAGGGAAGTCTGGAAACTGGAGGAGGACGATTGTGTCCATGGTAGGTATGTCTAACACTAGGAAGTGGCCCGGGATGGGGGACATTATACTAGGAAGAGGCTCAGGATGGAGGACATTATTATAGGTCCAAATTTTGCACATCAGATTCTAGTTGCGCTATTGATTGTGAACATTGTGCCTAATAGCAAGGAGCAATTACCTTTAAGCTTTAAATATTTAGTTTAAATCATAGTATGAATCATATATCAGTGCTGGTATATTATGCTTCTGTGCAGAAAAAAAAAGTAAATTTTTAATGAGTCACAAAATACAGAATACAAAAAATAGAAGTCAAAAAAGTGTCATAATACTGTACATTTATATTCTAGGTCAATGGAAATTGTCCCTTGAAAGGTCAGTTAACAATATTGGTATAATTGTTGCATAAGATATCAATATGCACTGATTACAGGGTAAACTGCATCCAAAATAACAGAAGCCTTAGTGCACCTCTGACAACCGTTTTGTGGTCTTCAACAAACCTATCTGGCAATTTTAGATACTGTATATGGATATACAGTATGCAGGACAAAGAATATAGTAATATAACCAGGAGCTGAGTGAAAACCAATGTAATACATTAAACCAATATGCTAAAAAGGGCTGATGTTGATCTTTTTCTGAAAAAAATAAAATAAAAAACACAGCAAGAAGTCAGCAAAACACCCCAAAGGAACAGAATTAATAGTGGAAGATACGATTAGTTTTGCAGGACCTTGAGCAATTGGAACAGAAATCCACTAATGATGTGCACACCTTGCGTCATGTTCCATATTAAAAATAACTCCCTTTTAGCCAGACATATCATAAAACCTTAGTAGATGGAATTCCTGTAGACTGGGTAAATAATAAAATGGTCAAGATTTCAGTTTTTTCTATCGGTATCTGTTATTTCTATTTACCACTGACTCAGTTGTGTCTATTGAACCCAGTTAAAATAATATTTTTTTCGATCTTCTTGAGAGGTAAGACAGTTCCTATTGTATAATTCGCAGGAAATAACAATTTTCAAAGACAAAACATTTCCTGTGACATTCATGTAGATTACTTTGATATTTTGTGTTTAAATAATTCTTCTGGTTTGGGCAAAGACTATAAAGAAAAAATGAATTCCAAATTACAGCTAGTATTATAACCCACTCTACATCTGCATCCATAATTCTGCTGGACGATGAGCCGTAATCTCTCAGCATTATCTGCTTGTTCAGGGTTTAGACTAAGCATGATTTCTATTCCGGGGATTAGAGACACTATACCAGGCATTCTACAGAGGTAGGACATAAAGTTGTGAACATTAGAACATTTATCCATAGACATCATCTATATGAAAAGAGCAATGCAGAACACAGAATCTAACATGATAAAGTGGAACAGAATCGTCACAGGCATTAGCATTATACTTTCAAAAGAAGGGAATTAAAGGGGTTGACGCCATTATGCTACAAGTCTGTAGTCACTTTATGTGACTACAGGCTTATGTATCCTCACATTGCACCCACTGCACGTTGTGAGGACTCTCCGGTGCTGACAGCAGGTGGTCTTCTGACCGCCAGTATGATATTTGTATACTTCCGAACACATTCCAACTAGACTTATCCAGTCTCTCTCAGTACACTTGCATTGAGAGAGGCTGCTCCCATCTAGTTGGTACATGACTACATGTATGCAAATCACTTACTTGTGGCCATGCGCCCGCTGCTCCTGGTGCCAGCACTGGAGAATCATCACAGTGTATGCAATGTGAGGATTGACAAGTCTGCAGTCAACATAGAGTGATTGCAGTCATTCGTCTGGGATGAAAACCTGCAGAAATGGCACTTAGAAAATATAAGCAGCCCCAGGAAATCCAGTACAGTTTGCAAATTTGAAGAGGTAGGCAGAATTGGGGCTGCCCAAATAGTGTACCAGTAAATGCTCTTGTCAACCCAGACTCTTACACAAAATTGGGCTGCAATGGCCCAGTTGAAGACAATTTAATTTTGTTTAGGGTCAATTTCTTATAGGCTGATTCATTTTTTGGACCTTAGAAATGTCCTAAATGTGCAATGATATCAACATAGTTTACAATATGACACACATGTTATGTGTAGATTGGGTTAGCTGTAGTGAATTTACTTTCTGGCCTCCCTCTGGTTATTACTGAAGGTAGTGGAGCTGGTCTGATTGACAGAGGGGTTGCTATTTCTCTTTCTGGGCTCCCTCTGGTGGTTACTGGAGGTAATGGAGCTGATCTGATTGACAGAGGCTTGCCACCTGATAATGAGGATGACGATTGGAGATCTGGGGTTTCAGATTGGGATTTAAGACAGCTGACTCCCTCTATCCCTGCTGGTGATTTTCTTCCTGTGCCTCCTGAGGTCTGATGTCTCCAGCTCTGTCCCTGCATGTTCAGCTAAGTGGTTCATTTGCTATTCTGTTTGCATTTGATCTGGTTTTGTCTATCTCTGTTTTGTGTGGGTCAGCCAGCTCCGGCTGGGGCTGTGCTGAATCACCGCCCATATGTTACTGCTTGTGCCAGTTTGTTTTGTCCCCTTTTAGATTGGTCACCTTTTGCTCTGCTTTCAGAATATACCAGAGTGCTGATATAGTAGGGAGCGAAGTCGAGCGACTTCAGTGTTTTTGTGCATCAGACGTGTTGGACTTTTTGCAGGGTTTTTTGCATGATTGCAGACAGTGTGTTTCCTTTCCTGTCTAGTCAGTGTGGGCCCCCATCATTTGCTCAGTCTATTTTCCTGCCTGCGTTTGTGTTTTCATCTTGTCTCACTGACAATATATGTTTGGGGGCTATCTATTCCTTTGGGGTCTGCTCTGGGGCAGTTTAGGTTTCCCCTTTCTTGCTTTAGGCTTAGTTAGCTCTCCGGCTGTGCCGAGGCATCTAGGATCATCGTAGGTACGCTCCACGGCTACTGCTAGTTGTGTGGATAGGATCAGGGGTCTGCAATCCGCTTAGTTACCAACCTCTCTGGTTTTCTGTGGCTTAGCCTGGGCCTGCTCTCCTCCTCGGTGACCCATTCATAACAGTTAGCACTGTTATATAACTACTCGTTGCTTGGGTCTCCCGGAGCTTGCTTGGGTGTCCTCCAAGTATTTTGGTGTGCTCTGAGATTTTGTTTTCGTCGCCTCAGCTTCATGATTTGTGGCTGCTTGCCAGCCTGAATACATGTGTAGATTCCCTAACAAACAGACATTCCTCACATGTATTCAGGCTGTCCAGCAGATGCAAATCATGCAGCTACGTCGACAGAAACTAAATCTCCGAGCACGCCAAAATACTCGGAGGACACCCGAGCAGGCTCGGAAAAACCCGAGCAACGAGTATACTCGCTCAACACTAGCTAGCACCTATAAAAGATTTCCTTGAATGGTCCAGGACCCCCAGTATTACACTTGTTCTGATTAAGCCAGAATGGACTGCACCACAAAGCATTGCATTACAGAAACCTAAATGCATGTCTAGCTCAGGAATGGTTCTAGATATTTGCATTTTCTATGATTTCCAACTTATTATGTTGGTTGTATCTATTTTAAAACTTTTAAATGTTAAATTGATAGTTAAAAATGAACCAATTCTTTTTCTTACAAATTTCCATTTAATTGTTCAAATTTAAAAATATTATTATTCTCCATTTAAATTCAAACCTAGCTCGACTTCTGGCATAGAAAGCAGATAAATATCGGGTCAATAAGAGACGTTTAATACATTCCTTTAACCTCTTTCAATTATTTTGATTGTTCCTTTCTTTTTTTCTGCTTCTTCCAAAAGCCGCATCTTACGATGGCTTTTTTTTTTATAGGATAAGAAATAGTTTTGAATTACATAATATTTTTTACCATATAATATGAGTTTACTAGTGTTGAGCATTCCGATACCGCAAGTATCGGGTATCGGCCGATACTTGCTGTATCGGAATTCCGATACCGACTTCCGATATTTTTTCAATATCGGAATTCGGCATCGGAATCGGAAGTTCAAAGTTGATTGACAGCCTGACGTCATCATGATGCGCGGTGTGTGCGCATCATGATGCGCCGTCATTTCGGGCCTTCCGGGGGTCTCTGCCGGCCTGCCGGGGGCTGTGTGGACTGCCCGGGGTCTGTACCGGCCTGCCGGGGGGCTGTGCCGGCCTGCCGGTGGTCTGTGCACCCTGTGGGGGTCTGTACCGGCCTGCCGGGGGGCTGTGCCGGCCTGCCGGTGGTCTGTGCACCCTGTGGGGGTCTGTACCGGCCTGCCGGGGGGCTGTGCCGGCCTGCCGGTGGTCTGTGCACCCTGTGGGGGTCTGTACCGGCCTGCCGGGGGGCTGTGCCGGCCTGCCGGGGGGCTGTGCTGATGTCCGGGGGTCTGTGCAAGCATCGTCCGATGGGACTACAAGTCCCATCTGGCGATGCCTGCTACCATGACAGTGACTGACACATTAGCCAATGATGGGACAGTAGTAGTCCCATCATCCGGCTAATGTGTTAAATGTTAAAAAAAAAAAAAAAAATACTACATACATACTACATACATACTACATGCATGCTACATACATACTACATGCTACATACATACTACATATATACTACATGCATGCTACATACATACTACATGCTACATACATACTACATATATGCTACATACATACTACATACATACTACATGCATGCTACATACATACTACATGCTACATACATACTACATGCTACATACATACTACATGCTACATACATACTACATATATACTACATACATACTACATACATGCTACATACATGCTACATACTGCATGCTACATACATACTACATACATACTACATACATACTACATGCATGCTACATGCATGCTACATACATACTACATACATGCTACATATATACTACATGCTACATACATACTACATATATACTACATACATGCTACATGCTACATACATACTACATATATACTACATGCATGCTACATACATACTACATATATACTACATGCATGCTACATACATACTGCATGCTACATGCATACTACATACATACTACATACATACTACATGCTACATACATACCACATATATACTACATACATGCTACATGCTACATACATACTACATACATACTACATACATGCTACATGCTACATACATGCTACATGCTACATACATACTACATATATACTACATGCATGCTACATACATACTACATATATACTACATGCATGCTACATACATACTGCATGCTACATGCATGCTACATACATACTACATACATACTACATGCTACATACATACCACATATATACTACATACATACAATACATTCATACAATACATACATAGACATACAGTACATATAACATAGAGTAACATACTTACCAATACTTGTCACATTGTTCCCCGAAGCCATTGTCTTTTCCGGAATAAATATTAACATAACAAACCACAAAAATACTCACCCACGATCCGAAGCAGTCCACGAGTGTGTCCCACGACGATCTTGGGTAGAGAACTGCAGCATCAGATGATGCTGCCGTTCTCTACGGGCTGCAGGAATCCAATGACGGAAGGTAGGTATCCTTCCGCACTGTATTCCTCCGCCACTTAAAAAAAAAAAAGTCCCAAGTCTCACTTTATGCCATTGCTGCGTGGGAAATTCCCACACAGCAATGGCATAAAGTGAGACTAGGGACTTTTTTTTTTTTAAGTGGCGGAGGAATACAGTGCGGAAGGATACCTACCTTCCGTCATTGGATTCCTACAGCCCGTAGAGAACAGCAGCATCAGCTGATGCTGCAGTTTTCTACCCAAGATCGTCATGGGACACACTCGTGGACTGCTTCGGATCGTGGGTGAGTATTTTTGTGGTTTGTTATGTTAATATTTATTCTGGAAAAGACAATGGCTTCGGGGAACAATGTGACAAGTATTGGTAAGTATGTTACTCTATGTTATATGTACTGTATGTCTATGTATGTATTGTATGAATGTATTGTATGTATGTAGTATATATGTGGTAAATATGTAGCATGTAGTATGTATGTAGTATGTATGTAGCATGCATGTAGCATGCAGTATGTATGTAGCATGCATGTAGTATATATGTAGTATGTATGTGGTATGTATGTAGCATGTAGTATGTATGTAGCATGCATGTAGTATGTATGTAGTATGTATGTAGCATGCATGTAGTATATATGTAGTATGTATGTAGCATGTAGTATGTAGCATGCATGTAGTATATATGTAGTATGTATGTAGCATGTAGTATGTATGTAGCATGCATGTAGTATATATGTAGTATGTATGTAGCATGTAGTATGTATGTAGCATGCATGTAGTATATATGTAGTATGTATGTAGCATGTAGTATGTATGTAGCATGCATGTAGTATATATGTAGTATGTATGTAGCATGTAGTATGTATGTAGCATGCATGTAGTATATATGTAGTATGTATGTAGCATGTAGTATGTATGTAGCATGCATGTAGTATATATGTAGTATGTATGTAGCATGTAGTATGTATGTAGCATGCATGTAGTATATATGTAGTATGTATGTAGCATGTAGTATATATGTAGTATGTATGTAGCATGTAGTATGTATGTAGCATGCATGTAGTATATATGTAGTATGTATGTAGCATGTAGTATGTATGTAGCATGCATGTAGTATATATGTAGTATGTATGTAGCATGTAGTATATATGTAGTATGTATGTAGCATGTAGTATGTATGTAGCATGCATATAGTATGTATGTAGCATGTAGTATGTATGTAGCATGCATGTAGTATATATGTAGTATGTATGTAGCATGTAGTATGTATGTAGCATGCATGTAGTATATATGTAGTATGTATGTAGCATGTAGTATGTATGTAGCATGCATGTAGTATATATGTAGTATGTAGCATGTAGTATGTATGTAGCATGCATGTAGTATGTATGTAGCATGCATGTAGTATGTATGTGGTATGTATGTAGCATGTAGTATGTATGTAGCATGCATGTAGTATATATGTGTTATGTATGTAGCATGTAGCATGCATGTAGCATGCATGTAGTATGTATGTAGTATGTATGTAGTATGTATGTGGTATGTATGTGGTATGTATGTAGCATGCATGTAGTATGTATGTAGTATATATGTGGTATGTATGTAGCATGTAGTATGTATGTAGCATGCAGTATGTATGTAGCATGCATGTAGTATGTATGTAGTATATATGTAGTATGTATGTTGCATGTAGTATTTATGTAGTATGAATGTAGCATGTATGTAGTATGTAGTATGAATGTAGCATGTATGTAGTATGCATGTTGTATGTATGTAGCATGTATGTAGCATGTAATTTTTTTTTTTTTTTTTTTTTTTTACATTCAACACATTAGCCGGATGATGGGACTACTACTGTCCCATCATTGGCTAATGTGTCAATCACTGTCATGGTAGCAGGCATCGCCCGATGGGACTTGTAGTCCCATCGGACGATGCCTGCACAGACCCCCGAAGCCTGCACAGACCACCGGCAGGCCGGCACAGCCCCCCGGCAGGCCGGCACAGCCCCCCGGAGCCTGCACAGACCACCGGCAGGCCGGCACAGCCCCCCGGCAGGCCGGCACAGCCCCCCCCCGGAGCCTGCACAGCCCCCCGGCAGGCCGGCACAGCCCCCCGGCAGGCCGGCACAGCCCACCGGAGCCTGCACAGACCACCGGCAGGCCGGCACAGCCCCCCGGCAGGCCGGCACAGACCACCGGAGCCTGCACAGACCCCCTGGCAGGCCGGCACAGCCCCCCGAAAGGCCCGTACAGACCCCAGAGAGGCTGTACAAGGCAAAAACAGGGTTTTTCTTATTCCGATACCGGAAGTCCCATAGACTTGAATGGGACTTCCGATATCGGAATCGGCGATACCGATACTTTTTTTAAAGATCGGCCGATCCATTCCGATCTGATACTTTGAAGTATCGGACGGTATCGCTCAACTCTAGAGTTTACCAAAAACATGACAAATTCCAAATTGTATGAAATAGTGAAAAAAAACCGGAAGTCTGTTTTTTGGGTTTTCTTTTTACAGTGTTTGTTGTTCTATAAAAATTACCTGCCAATATCATTCTTTTGGACAATATAATTACTGTGATAATAAACTTGTTTAGTTTTTCACATTTAAGTTTATAAAGCATTTTTAGAATGTTATAAAAAAAATTCTGAGACCTGTGCCTTCTTTTTTTGTTGATGGACCAGTGTGAGAGCTTATTTTTTGGATGGCTCCAATTTTATTCATTGGTATCATTGTGGGGCACATGTGACATTTTGATCACCTTTTTTCCCACTTTTGGTTGAGGTGCAAATGGCTAAAAAATGGCAGTTCTGGTGTTTTGATTGTTTTTGTGCCGTTTACTGTATTGTTTAACTCATTTTTTTATTTTTATAGATTGCGGTGTTCATGTTTTTTTTTATTATGTTTTTGAATAAGGAAAAGGAGTTATTTGACTTTTTATGTTTTTTCACTTTTTTAAATTTATAAAAACATTTTTCATCACATTTACTTTTTTGTAGTTCAAATAGGGGACTTCAATCTGGGATTATTTGCAGTATTACAGTATATAGTGGAAATAATGATTTACTGTGAAGTCTAACATGGACTGGCCTTCTTAGGTATACAAAGAAAGCAGCGACAAAGGCCTATAGCTGCCAAGGTAATGCCCCCCAAATCATGTCTAAAGAGCAGAAGGTTATGGGTGTCAGAGCAGGTGTGCAGATAGTAGCTAACCATTTATATGCTGTTAGTGATTGACAGTAGCATTCCAGATGGTTAAATAGCAGTGATTGGAGCTGTCCTTCCCTGCCTTAGTCCTCACTGAAACTTCCATTTTTAACCCCTTTCCTACCTTAGACGTATAATTAAATGTAAGGTAGGCTCTCCCTGTTTGCAACGGGCTCCGGCAGTGACCCCACAACTTTTCCGGCATGTGTCAGCTAATCTGATCAGCTGACATATGCACCAAACAGCCGCGGGTGTAATCGTAATCCACTAGCAGCCGTTAACATGTTAAATGCTGCTGTAAATCTCTGACAGTGGCACTTAATATGCTCGTGCCAGAAGCATGTCACTAATCCCGCCCATCGGTGCCCATGTCTCATGAATGTGGGTGGACGATGGGTTGGCATGACATCCTTAGGTATGGAGCATATCCCTTTGGTTGTCATTGCCGGACTGCCATGAACCCGCCGCCTAGCAGTCAGTGCTCATAGCAAGTGAGCATTTTAGCTACATACTGTAGAGCAGGGCTTCAGCCCAGCTCTGTGTCGCACAAGTGATCAGATGATCGCAGCTTCTAGTCTCCCATAGAGACTATTGAAGCAAGTAAAAAGTAAAAAACGTTTTTTAAAAATATTTTAAAGAAGTTCAAATCACCTCCCATTCTCCCCATTCAAAATAAATCAATAAAGAAAAAAAAATCACATATTTGGTATCACCGTGTTCAGAACTGCCCGATCTATCAAGATATAAAAAGAATTAATGCAATTGGTAAATGGCGTAATGAGAAAAAAAGTAAAAATGCCAGAATTACATTTTTTTTGTTCGCCTCAACATTGCATTATGGTTATGGGCGATCAAAAGATCATATCTGCACCAAGATGGTATAACTAGAAATATCAGCTCAGCGCACAAAAAATAAGCCCTTACCCAGTCCCAGATCGTAAAAAATGGAAAAGCTACTGGTCTCTGAAAATGGCGACTATTTGGATTTTTTTTCACCACTTAAAATAAAAAAGAACCTATACATGTTTGGTGTCTATGAATTACCTGGAAAATCATAATGGCCAATCAGTTTTAGCATTTGGTGAACATGGTAAATTAGCAAAACAAAAAACTATTTTGGGATTGCACTTTTTTTTGCAATTTCACCGCATTTTGAAATTTTTTCCCGTTTTCCAGTACACTATATGGCAAAACCAATGGTGTCGGTCAAAGTTAAAACTCGTCTGGCAAAAAACAAGCCCTGACACGGCCATATTGACAGAAAAATATAAAAGTAATGGCTCTGGGAAAAAGGGGAGAGAAAAAAACAGAAACTCAAAAATGGAGACAACCCAAGGTGGTGAAGGGGTTAAACACGTACATGAAAAATTGGTGCGAATGTCATTAGTGCTTTGGATCAGTGTGTCATCTTTTTGTTTGTTTTTAGCATCATTTTCATCCGTGATAAAAGAATGGATAAAGAAATAAATTACAAAGCGTCTCCAATACTTTACAATATTAAGTATGGAGCGTACACGGTACATGTAAAAACACGGACATGTGAATATCACCCCAGATTATAATGCGTCCGTGTTCTATATGTGAAAAAAACAAATGCCTGATTGTGGCCTTATACTGCTAGATGGACTGCCATTAACCCCTCTAGGGCCTTATACCATTAGGGATATTGTCACTAACTCCTTCATTGCACCAATAAATCCTTTCACTGCGGCACCTACTAAAGAAACAAACATGAACCCCTTCATTGCCATAGACTAAAGGCCCCTTTACATTTAGCGATGCACCAGCGACCACGATATGACCCGGTCAGGATTGCTGGTGCATCGCTAAATGGTCGATAGTGAGCTGCCAAACAGGCAGATCTCACAGCGATGTAGCGACGCAGCAGCGGTCGTTACTTACCTTTCAGACGCGGCGATCCTGAAGTCCTCCTGCCCGCGTCCACGTGCCGCTCGTCGGTGCCAGCAGGAAGCCCAGCAGGAAGCGGCCGACGAGAAATGGAGCTGCACGATCTCGCGCGATAAGTGACAGACAGCGGGGGAGCCGGTAGGAGGTAAGTATCACACATAGCGATATCGCTAGCAATATCGCTGCTGCGTCACAAAATCAGTGACGCTTTAGCGATATTGCTAGCGATATCGCTATGTGTAAAGCCCCCTTAACAGAGAAGCAGGCATTAAGGCTGGTTTCACACTAGCGTTTTTTAACGCAGCGCATCGTGCGCGTACATGCGCATGCGTCCTGATCCCCTATCTTTAACATGGGGGTGCATGGTCTAGCGTTTGCACGCGTTCGTATGCGTTTTTGTGCGCATGCGTTTTTTGTGGTGTGCACCCAGGCGCGCCGGATGCAACCTGTTGCATTTTTGGTCCGTCCGACCTGTCTCAAAAAAACGCGTGCGCACGTAATGCGACAAAATAACACATTACAGCCTATGGGAACGCAGACATGCCCATGGACATGCGCACGTCAGCGTTTAAAATCGCATGCGTTTTAAGAGTCAATATGGCTACAAACTGGTTAAAATGCATGCGCATAAAATAAGCAAACGCATGCAAAATGCTTGATGCGTTTTTTGTATGTGTTTGGACTGCGCACGCAGCGCAAAAATATGCTAGTGTGAAAGTAGCCTAACAACACTTTCTCTACCCTACGCTCAAATCAATCAAATTTCAATGAATTAAAGATCCAGGATGAAAATCTTTACTGACATAAACTGTATAATTTGTTGAGTTCAAAACGACGTAATGGAAAATAAAATAATGAACTATGGTCTAAATTCCAAATCATCAGGAAATCAAATGAAAATTCAGAAATTACAGGCAGTTCAACCAGCGTGAATTTGATCACTGCAGCATATAATATGACTCAATAATGTGTTTGACCTTAAAGTGCCTATATGCAATCCTGACGACGTCTGGGCATGATCCTTATGAAATGGTAGATGGTGTCCTGAGGGACGACTACCAGATTTGGATCCAGGCATTACTGAGATCATGGATAATCTGTGATGTTGCTTGGCGACATCATATTGGATGATGCTGAAGGTAGTATAACATTCACCATGCATCTCTAAACTCGTTCACGTTTGTCACATGTGCTCAGTGTAAAACTGCGATTGTGTAAAAAGAACAGGGCGATAACAGCAGATCTGCCAAATCTGGTATTCTCTAGTGAATGTCAGTTAAGATAATGGTGCTGGGCTGCGAACACAGGTTCAACTACAGGATGTCTGACCATCAGTCCAATCTCAAGGTGTCTGTAACAGTTCGGTCAGATACATGAACACTTGTAGCCTGCTGGAAGTAATTTTGCATGGCCCTGACAGTGCTCCTCGTTTTCCAACTTGCAGTAAATACACTAAAATCCTCACTGATCCTGCTGCTGGGCTGATGCCTCTCTACTGCCCTTCTGGCTCTCGTTGCGTGACAACCCCTTCCTGTTATCTTGCTCCACGCTGTTCAAGCTACACTGAGAGAAACAGCAAACCTTCTTGTAATGACATGTATGGTGGTGCCATACTGAAATAACTGGGCTACCTGGCTTCCTGAATCGGCTGAAGGTACTAACTAATGCTACCAGTAGAGACAAGGATACTACAAAAATGTAAAACTAGTGAAGAATCAGTCAAGAATGATAAGGAGAGAATAATTGTGTGCGTCCACCTCCGGCAAAACTGTTCTGCTTTTAGGGTTGTCTTGCTGTTGCCGCTCCGATGCAACTGTTGTCATTCTCATTTGCACCACAGCAGGTGAAACTGATTTACAATTGCTTATTCTTACTACCTGGACAGGTTGATATCCGTGAAGTTTAATTGGTTTCGGTTTATACTATGATGTGCCAATGATCCTTCAATTTGACATGCAATTTATTTCTCTGGATGCTATGGTCCTATCCGCCTGGATGCTACGGAATGATCATTGTTCAGTGATATTTTTTATATGTTGCTCTTTATCCCACCGGTTTAGCAGGTACCACAACTACTGCATTTCTAGTTGTTCCACATACCAGCACCAAAGGCTTAACTAGAATATTGCTATCATACTGATGTACAGATACTTCCAAAAAGATTCTTTTGGTTCTTTTTAACTTCTTCACTCCAGAACACTTGATATTTCTCTGGTGCACCTGAAGGTCTAATTTCACTTCGCAATTTACTTCATTAAGTCCAAAAATATGTCCTCAAATTGTGATTTACATTTACTGTAATCCTGTAGGGAAATGTGTATTTTTGTACTCAATTTCCAAGCAGCACCTTAAAAAGGAAATGTGCTTAATACATGAAGATGACATTTACTTCATCAGCCTGAGTGCTTAAAATGATTATTACATTACACAAGTTACCGGCATTATTACGCTTCTTTCCTTTAGGACACTAATCTCTGTAGAAAAGATTACCTACAACCCCACTAATGTCCTTTTTGTAAGACAATCTCTGCAGAGTATAAAAATCATGTTGCTAACTCATAAAGTTGAGGCAGTAAATTTTCTTGGCCAGTGTCCATGAAATACTTTAGTCTTGCTCTGTAGGTGGGCTTGACCTTACCGTCTAGCTGATCAGTAGTTTCTCGGGATATTAGGATAATGTTAAAGTAATTGACTTTTGGACTTTGGGCTCTTAAACGAACTTAAATGTAACTGCTAATTTCTGCCATGCTTTTTTCAAAAAAGGCATTTTATGCTCTGAATTTGAGACCTACAGTCATTGGTACTCTAGCTACTGCCGTGTGGTGCTTTCATACAACTCTGTATTGTGGAACTATTTTCTGCAGAAGAAATGTCATCCATTGGAACATGGAATTGTACAACTCAGTAGTAAATCAATATGCAAACTCTATACAGGTGTAATGAGGCTGTCTCAGTGGTTGCCTGGCAGCTCTAAGATGGCTATCATGGACAGATTAAAGGCCCTTTTACACATAAGTATGTCCCAGCGATCCCACCAACGATCCGACAGGGATGGGTGGGATCGCTGGGACATTGTTAGGCTGATCGCTGGTGAGCTGTCACATAGACAGCCCCTCCAGTGATCAGGACCAGCGAGCATGTTGGTTTCCAATGTAAACAGTGGGTATCTAAGAGCCACGCGGCTCGTAGATACCCGTTGTTTACATTGGAAACCAGCGTCCAGCATCGCTGATCCCTGGTCTCTCGCTGCCACACGCAGCGATGCACGCTGGCCAACGGGAGACCAACGATCAATAAACGGCCCAGGACAATGGAGCGCAATCAGCGATACCGGCAGGGGGGCCGGTCACTGACACATGTCACATACAGCGATGTCGCTGGTGAGATCGCTGTGGTGTCACAAAATCAGCGATCTCGCTGGCGATATCGCTGTGTGTGACGGGGTCTTTAGCGCAAACCACTCTGCTTAACAGATCCCAGGGATGGTTGCCCTGACCTTCAACCTTTAACCACTGTATAGGGATTTCCACTAAACAGGGACTCCTGTGATAGGGCCATGGAATAAGTTGTGGTTCAGTGATGCAGATTGGCAGGAGTAGTCAGGTATCCGGGTCAGAACTAAGAGGGGAGGAAAAGTTCAAAATCGGAAGACGCAAGTATAGTCAATAAAACAAGCCGAGTTCAAAGATAAGAAACAAACAAACTATGCTAGAGCTAACCTAACAGGCCTGAACCAGAGAAGCACAAGACTATCTCTGTCAGCTTCCAGCAGTAAGCTGGAAGTTTAAGTAGGGTGTGGTGCTCTCCAACTGGCTAGAGCTCCAGCTGGACAGCACAAACACCCATACTGTCAGACTGGACAGCACTGCATTTCCCAGCCATTGTAATCTTAGTCGTTGGACAGAGCCTGCGCCATCAGTAGCGCTTGCCTGCAGAATGAATACAGTGGCGTCTGGCGACAGTAGCAGACATCGCAGGGGCAGGTCCTGGTGTAGAAGTGACAATAGGTCTGTTTAAGATATACAGACCTGTAAAGCAGCAATTATCGATTCACTTAAGTCCATTGGGCTCTTCTACCTCAAAAAATCTCTAATTTCATGAGTACAATCGAGAGAAAAAATGTCCCATTGTAAAAAATGAAGTTCACTTTCTGGACAATAGGAAGGAGAGATGCTGTAACATTATTCACAATAAGCTCTTTACTAGAGAAGAGAGAGAGAGGATTCAAAAAGATTTAAATAAACTGGAGAAGTGGGCAGCAACTAACAGAATGGTTTTTAACAGGGAGAAATGCAAAGTACTACATCTGGGCAATAAAAATGAAAAAAGCATATATAGAATGGGAGGAATAGGACTAAGTGACAGCACATGTGAAAAAGACTTGGGTATACTAATAGATCACAGACTGAATATGAGTCAACAGTGTGATGCAGCAGCAAAAAAGGCAAATGCAATTCTAGGATGTATTAACAGAAGCATACAGTCTAGATCACGTGAAGTCATTATTTCCCTCTACTCCTCTTTGGTCAGACCTCATCTGGAATATTGTGTCCAGTTTTGGGCACCACATTTTAAAAAAGACATCAACAAACTGGAGCAAGTTCAGAAAAGAGCGACCAGAATGGTGACCGGTCTGCAAACCCTGTCTTATGAGGAAAGGTTGCAGGATTTGGGAATGTTTAGTTTGCAAAAGAGAAGACTGAGAGGAGACTTAATAGCTGTCTACAAATATCTAAAGGGCTGTCACATTGTAGAAGGATCAACTTTATTCTCATTTGCACAAGGAAAGACTAGAAGCAATGGGATGAAACTGAATGGGAAGAGACACAGATTAGATATTAGAAAAAACTTTTTGACAGTTAGAGTGATCAATGAGTGGAACAGGCTGCCACGAGAAGTGGTGAGTTCTCCTTCAATGGAAGTCTTCAAACAGAGGCTGGACAGACATCTGACTGGGATGATTTAGCGAATCCTGCTTTGAGCAGGGGGTTGGACCAGATGGCCCAGGAGGTCCCTTCCAACTCTACGATTCTATGATTCTAATTTCTTAAAGAAGGTAGCAAACAATACTGGTTACTTCATTTCCTTAGTGGCATTGTTCACGAGGAGGTACATTACCGTAGGTGATAACAGAGCACATGTTACCTGTCTGACCCCAGCTCTGACAGGCACAAAGAAGCTATGCTGGCATATAATACTAGAATGACTCGAACCAGCAATTAGGTTGGCATTGTGGTAGCAGCTATCCTTCTTTCTAGGTTCTTATTTCAGAGAAGCGGATCAGTAGACAAGAAACACAGCGTAAGAATCTATATATTGTGTCTGCTGCCTCCTTTAGTTCTCTCTCCCTTCTCTCTGTGGCATCACCAGGACAGTAATTTCTTGCTACAATTCTCTAAGACCAAAATGGAAGAGGCTTATTTCCTTTTACTGCCCATAACCATGTTTATCCAGGAGAAGCAAGAGTGACAATACTTTCTCTACACACCTGCCAAAAGTAACAAAGAATGAGCGTAATAGATCACACAGATATAAGGGTCATTTGCCACATACTCAGATACCAACTGTCTTAGGTCAGTACCTAATAGGACATTTGTAGGAATATTCTGTGATATCCCCTCTTCCTTTAATTACTTCACTGCACTCGTGTAATGAATGGAAGTGGAGGCAGAGATGGTGAAGTTCATTCCTTTTTATTTTTAAAGTGGAACCTCGGGACCATGGTCCGGGGGGCTCCAAAGGGGGCATGACTAGTGAGCCCCGGGCACCCGTAGTAAAGCCCCTCAGACAGGACCAGAATGGAATACCCGTAGGACACAGGTGCTACCTCCAGTTAGACCCCGAACACGTGGCAGCTGTCCCAGCGGGACCAAAAGGGATAACAGTAGTTACAGCAGAGTCCGTAATTAGCCGGGTCCTGGATCTGGGTAGATGGTAAGGAGTCGGTTCCAGTGACCTTCTCACAGTCCTCAGACACCGATGGCTGTTGGCGGAACGGGATGGCTTTTGCCCAGATGGTTGCAGATATAACCAGGAAGCACAGGATACAGATATGCTGTGGAGACAGAGAGCATTATAAAATGCACAGAGACTGCAGACACAGCGCAGACAGGTTAGCATGAGAACCGGAAGTAGCAATGATAGATACTTGTTGCTCCGGCGCTCTCCCTATGGAGGAGAGGCCAGAAATAGCAGCATGTGCACTGCCATTGGTTAATTGCATTTTTTTGAATAATGCACGCCGTCCCTTTAAGAAGGCAGGAGAGCGGGCGGGCATGCCCTAATAGCCTTAGCTACAGATCTCCCCACAGGGCACCAGGAGGTGGAGGCAGGAGGGAGACCTGAACGCTGAGCAGCAGCATGAGATCCAGAGGAGGCCGGCTGCCGCCCAAGGACAGCACGTGAGGCTCGAGGTGAGTGCCCAGAATGGGGGGCAGCGGCAAACCTGGATGCAGCGCCAGGACGGGGACCAGGAGTAACAGTGGCAGACCCGGGTGCCGCGCCAGGACAGGGACCGAGTGTAACAACTCGAGTCAAGGTTAACCCCGGCAAAACAGGGTTATAATAATAATAATACATTTTATTTCTATAGCGCCAACATATTCCGCAACACTTTACATTTTAGAGGGGACTTGTACAGACGATAGACATTACAGCATAACAATAATCACATAGATCATAACAGATAGCAAGAGGAATGAGGGCCCTGCTCGCAAGCTTACAATCTATGAGGGAAAAAGGGGAGACATGAAAGGTGGGTGGTAACAATTGCCCTAATTGTTAGGACCAGCCATAATGTTAAGTGTGTAACAGTACGGACACAGAGGGCTAATAGATGCATAAAGCTTGTGGGAACATGATGCGGGGAACCTGGTTATGGTAAAACTTTTGACTGTGCCATACAGAGATAGTTAGGTTAATGTGTTGAGGCGGTAGGCCAGTCTGAATAAATGAGTTTTCAGGGCACGCTTAAACCTGTAGGGATTGGGGATTACTCGTATTGACCTGGGAAGTGCATTCCAAAGAATTGGCACAGCACGTGTATAGTCTTGGAGACGGGAGTGGGAGGTTCTGATTATCGAGGATGCTAACCTCAGGTCATCAGCAGAACGGAGGGCACGGGTAGGGTGGTAGACTAAAACAAGGGAGGAGATGTAGGGTGGTGCTGAGCCATGGAGTGCTTTGTGGGTGAGGGCAATAAGTTTGTACTGGATTCTGGAGTGGATGGGTAGCCAGTGTAAGGACTGGCACAAAGTAGAGGCATCGGTGTAACGATTGGCGAGGAATATGATCCTGGCTACAGCATTCAAGACAGATTGGAGGGGGAAAGTTTGGTAAGACGGAGACCGATTAGAAGAGAGTTACAATAGTCCAGACGAGAATGAATAAGAGAAACAGTAAGAGTTTTTGCAGTCAAAGGTAAGAAAAGGTCGAATTCTAGAAATGTTTTTGAGATGCAGTTAACTAGAGCGAGCCAGTGATTGGATGTGGGGGGTGAATGAAAGCTCGGAGTCAAGTATGACCCCAAGACAGCAGGCATGTTGCTGGGGAGTAATAGTGGAACCACAAACAGAAATGGCAGTGTCGGGTATAGGTGCATTAGTAGAGGGAGGAAACACAAGGAGTTCAGTCTTTGACAGGTTCAGCTTCAGATATAGTGAGGACATGATGTTAGACACAGCGTTTAGACAATCGCCGGTGTTTTCTAGAAAGGCTGGCGTGATGTCAGGAGAAGAAGTGTATAATTGGGTGTCATCAGCATAGAGATGGTACTGGAAACCAAATCTACTGATTGTTTTACCAATAGGGGCAGTGTACAAGGAGAAGAGGAGGGGGCCTAGAACCGATCCTTGAGGAACCCCAACAGTAAGGGGAAGATGAGAGGAGGAGGAGCCGGCAAAAGATACAGTAAAGGAGCAGTCAGAGAGAAGGGAGGAAAACCAGGCGAGAACGGTGTCCTTGATGCCGATGGAGCGGAGCATAGTGAGGAGGAGCTGATGATCCACCATGTCGAATGCTGCAGAGAGATCCAAGAGAATTAGCATGGAGTAGTGACCGTTAGATTTAGCTGTTAGTAGATCATTAGAGACTTTAGTGAGGGCAGTTTCAGTAGAGTGTAGAGAGCG
Source organism: Dendrobates tinctorius (assembly GCF_039654945.1). Taxonomy (NCBI): domain Eukaryota; kingdom Metazoa; phylum Chordata; class Amphibia; order Anura; family Dendrobatidae; genus Dendrobates; species Dendrobates tinctorius. The sequence continues at coordinate 11,991,275 of NW_027361716.1, forward strand.
GAAACCGGATTGGAGAGGGTCAAGAAGAGCGTTATCAGAGAGATAGCGGATCAGACGGGAGTGGACCAGGCATTCCAGGAGTTTAGAGATGATGGGAAGATTAGAGACAGGTCTATAGTTAGCGGCACAGTTTTGGTCGAGGGATGGTTTTTTAAGTAGTGGATGTATGATGGCATGCTTAAATAAGGAGGGAAAGATACCAGAAGAGAGAGAGAGGTTAAATATTTTAGTTAGGTGAGGGGTGACAGCAGGGGAAAGGGACTGGAGCAGATGTGACGGAAATGGATCACTGGTGCAAGTGGTTGGGCGAGAAGCAAGGAGCCTGCTTACTCCTTCTTCTGTGACTGGTTCAAACTCAGAGAGTGAGCTAGATGCAGTGGGGGAGAGAGGACAATGCATGGTATGAGATGATTGGGAGATAATTTCCTGTCGGATATGATCAGTTTTTTCTTTGAAGTAATTGGCCAGATCGTCAGCTTGAAGCTCTGTGGTTGGGGCCTGCTCTCTTGGGTTGAGCAGGGAATGAAAAGTGTCAAAGAGACCTTTCGGGTTATTGGACAGTGAGGTGATGAGGGTGTTGAAATAGGTTTGTTTGGAGAGGTGAAGGGCAGTGTTGTATGTTCTAAGCATGTACTTATAATGGATGAAATCTTCGTATAGATTGGATTTTCTTCATAGACGTTCAGCACACCTGGAGCACCGCTGCAGGAAACGTGTTTGCAGGGTGTGCCAGGCTTGTAGCTGTCTTTGTCATGTTGTTCTATGTATAGGAGGTGCAAAATCATCCAGGGCAGTTTGAAGTGTTTAATTGGAATGCTTCAGTGCAGAATCAGGACTTGAGAGGGAGGAGATAGGGGCCAATGAAGACCGCAAGTTCATCGTAAATTTCTGGGTGTTAATGGCCTGTATGTTTCTATAAGTATGGACAGTGGGGGTGACCTGAGCGGCCTGGCAGTTCTTGATAGAGAATGAAAGAAGGTTGTGATCAGAGAGGGGAGTTTGTGAAATCATCCACTGCACAAAGCCGAGAGAAGACCAAATCGAGGGAGTTTCCGTCTTCATGCGTTGGAGAATTAGTAAGCTGTGAAAGGCCAAACAAGGAGGTTAGAGATAAAAGGTGAGTAGCAGATGGGGAGAGGGGAAGAGCAATGGGGTTGTTGAAATCGCCCATGATGAGGGTAGGGATGTCACAGGAGAGAAAATGTGGAAGCCAAGTGGCAAAATGATCCAGGAACTGATGGGTGGGGCCGAGAGGACGATACACTACCGCCACTCGCATGGAGAAGGGGGTGTAGAGTCTGACAGCATGGACCTCAAAAGAAGGGATGACTAGTGAGGATACTTGAGGGATAACCTGAAAGGTACATTTTGGTGATAGAAGCAGACCAATGCCTCCACCTGTTCTTTTGTCTGATCTTGGGGTATGAGAGAAGTGTAATCCACCATATGAAAGAGCAGCAGCAGCGGTAGTGTCTGACTGCTGGATCCAGGTTTCAGTAAGAACCAGGAGGTTAAGAGAATTAGACTCATCTCATTCCAGTGACAGTCCGGGTTTTTCCAGGGATAATGTTCCTTGATGAAATAAGTTCCATATGACCAGAGTCATCTGCACACCGGTGATTCCCAGTCCCAGAATGACAGTATCTCCAACAGTAACTGTGACGAGCGTCAGCTTACGCTGAGTCGTTTTTCTTGAATAAGTGGACCCTCTGGGCCGTGGCACCCACCTAGGGCGAGCTGACCTAGTGAAGAGCCACCCCCTATACAGGGAGTGTCAGGGGCAAGACCAAGGGGGTGAGCCACCTCGGCAGCTGGACAAGACGGCCGGCTCAGGGAAACAAGACAAGGCGAGACAAGACGTTAGTTCAAGTAACTTCATTAAGGAACACTTCAGGGTACAGCAGGTGCAAAACGTAGACACACAGAGTACATATAGCAAGGTGTGTGCTAGGGCACGCCGAAGACCAAAGCATGGTAAGTGCAAGATGGTAGGCAGGGGCACGATGACAACGGACTCCGGACAGCAGGCAACGATCAACCAGGACATCAGATTCTGTAGCTCTGTAGGCGATCGGCAGGATCCGGACATCCGGTAAGCAAACCAGGGTTCCATGCAAGGAGACAAGACAAAGTTAGAAACAGGATGCATGTCAAGGAACACGCCGGGGTTCAAGACAGAGTGGGTGCTCGAAGACACGCCAGGATCCAAGATAGGGTACGGTGGTATCGGAATCCGGAGTGCTGGCATCGACCGACAGGATCCAGGAATCAGACTGCGGAAATCAGCTCCGGACATCAGGCCGCAGTCATCAGGGTCTGGACCTCTGGCAGCGGTCGGCAGGTTACGGAATCCAGCAGGCAAGACAGGGTAAAAAGCAGAGCAAAGTAAGCAAAAGACTTTGTGCAAGAGTAGCACGAAAACGCACAGTGCAAGAACCAGCGTGAGTGCAAGGGAGCACGGAAACCATGGCTGGGGCACTGGCAGGCGGTACTGACGGTGGCACAGGCAGGTGGGCACGACTAGAGGCGGCACAGCTGAGGCACACACAGGCGATAACCACTTTAGCACTGGACGGCGGGCACAGCTGAGGCACACAGGCGAGCACAACTAGAGGCGGCACGACTGAGGCACAACAGGCAGGCACAGGGCAACCAGGCGCGTGCACGAGGGCATGGAGCCACAAGGCAGGGCTAGGCAAAGGTACAGGACAGAGACGCATGTGAAAAAGCACGGCAAAGCCTAGTACGAAAAGTGCAAGGGCACACGAAACATCAGAGACAAGGCATAGGGTAAGAGGCAGAGTCCTGCACATGCAGTACAAGTACAAGGCGAGACCCGCGAGTGCTGAGTCACACGCCAGGGACTGGGTGCAAAGCAGCAAAGCAAGGCAAGACAGGAAACCAGGCTGATCTTAGGCAGAATACGGAACCAGGAACGGAGGCATAGCAAGATGAGAAACACGGAATCAGGTCAGAGCAAGAACAGAGCTAGCAGCGGAGCGTAGGCCGAAGCCTAGAGCCAGGCCAAGGCAGAGTCTTGGGACTAGCCTAGAAACATGCAAGAGAGCACAATAGAAAAGAGTCTACCAGTGGAGCGTAGGCCGAAGCCCAGAGCTGGGCCAAGGCAGAGCCTTGGGACTAGACATGGAAAAGAGCACCAAAAGTAAGAGAGGAGGAATGGTGCGTGTGCCAGGGAGCACTACAGAGAACCAAAGGAGAGAGCGAGGCAGAGCAAGCAAAGACAGAGACCATAGGGAGGAACCAGGCAGAGCAAGACAAGGTACGGAACAAGGAACAGGAGCTAGACTGGAGCACAGAACGGAATCAGAGCAAAGAAGGACTACAAGGCAATGCAGAGCAGAGACAAAACAAGGCACGAGGGACAAACGCTAGACAAGGCACGAGACAAGAGACGGAGTACGAGCACGGAGCGTATGCAGAGATGCACGACAGAGCAAAGTGCAAGGGCACAGAATAGAGGGAGCAACCCAGCAGACCAAGCAGCCATGCAGGGAAGCAGCACAATACTCAGGCCCTGAGCATAGGAAGGGGCGGTCTGATATAGGGCATAGCACCTCCACTTCTGGGTCAGGACCAGGGAAGAACTTCCAGTTCAGATCCTCCAGGATCACAGGGAGCAGTCACATGATCAGGATTCCAGACATGCAGGGATGATTGCAGAACCAGTGCTGAAAGCTAGGCAGGTCACATGATAAGAATTCCAGACATGCAGAGATGATAGCAGAACCAGTGCTGAAACCTAGGCAGGTCACATGATCAGAGTTCCAGACATGCAGAGATGAATGCAGAACCAGCCTCTGCTGGAACATAGGAAGGACACATGATCAGGGGTTCTAAACATGATGAGACGATCACAGAAGGCAGAGCAGAAATGCAGGCATCCCGCAGCTCAACAGTCATGAGGTGAGTGTGCACACTGCTCCAGGGAACATGCAGGATAGCAGACATGAGATGCGCGTGCACACCGCTCCAGGGGTCATGAGGCAAAACAGACATGGCGGACATGACAGACATGGCAAGTATGACAGTAACAGACTGTAAATTGTCACTAGGATTCCAGTGTAACCCACCAACAAACAGGTGGAGAGGAGACACGGGGCTTAGTCCTCAAAGATAGTAATAGATAATACAGGAACCCACTGCTTCAGGTTGGTTCTCAGCCCATCAATCACATCGCAGTAGCTTTTAGGTTAATTTTGGAATATCCTAAATGTTTTGCTGTATTCTTTCTGGGTCAGCTGATACTTCATATCAAGGCCTGTTTGATGGCCTCATAGTCTCCACTTTTGTTTCTAGGGAGAGATGCAATCACTTCCAGGGCTTTGCTTTGTAGCCTTGGCGTTAAGTATCTAGCCCAATGCTCACTGGGAAACTGGTGTCTGCAGGCCTTTTCAAATGGGGTTTAAAAGGTGTTGGTATTACTGGACTCACTGCTCTGTATGGTGCATTACTACATCTCCAGCTGGTACTCTCTCTCAGCTTGTTGCTGTGCAGCCTCTTGCACAGCCTATCGTTCTGCAGCCTCCCACTCAGCCTTAACCTGTCTCTCTGCAAACTCAAACTCTGTTTGACGGTCTCATAGCACAAGTTGCATCCTCATTTGAGGGTCACATGTTCCCATTTGCTTAAGATTGAGTGGCAAGTAAAATTTCATTCTACTCTGAGAGCTGTGATTGTTGCTGGAACACTTTAGGTTGGACAGCTCTGGAACCAGATCCATAACTGGGCATCCTAATGCTTCTCTGCACCTAGTCTGTGGTATAACATTGTGTTAGTGCAAGGCAGCATTCTCAACAAAAGCACAGATAAACATTTCTTTGGTTTTATCCATCTCATGACACCTTGCTCTTTGCATAGCCGGATCAGCACATCGTTCTCTTGCTTCTTATAAGCTGTTGCCATCTTAGTTACATGTCAAATAAAAGATAGAAAAGAAAAACAAGAAGGAGGGGACGGTTTGCAGGTATATCTCAATAAACAAAATTAAGCACTGAGTTTGACCTCTTAAATGGGGCATTCCTTGAAAGGATTTTACCAGTCCATAAGTGCAAGTGGATCGCCCCAAGGGCCGTGGATTACTTGGTACCGGGTCGGTGTCTTAAAGGGATGTGTCACGGCAGCAATGACCCTGTCCATGGCCCTGAGTGTCCATGTAAAATAAGAACTGATGAGGAATAAAGTCTATGTGTAAATAACTTCGTGACGCCACCTGTGGTTTCTGGACAGAGGAGACCAGAGCTGCAGTGCAGATCCTCTGGGACTGATGGTGTGATGCAGCAGAGTTGGAATATCTCTTCACAGGCAGAGCTTTTGTTCCAGGGCAGTTGTGATAGAAAAGATGTTATATTTGGTGATGGTAGAGGTAGCAGTGCTGAGTGGGTATTGCAGAAAGAATTCAGAGGACACAGCTGGGTGTAATTCCAAAGCTTTACTCACAGTTCACTTGTATGCACATGCCCGTTTGGCGCTGCGTCCTCCAGGTGACGGGTCCAGCAAACTCCCAGGCAGTTGGAGAACACCGTTCCAGAACTCCTTTCGGTGTGTTCCTTTCCTGGCCATCTCCCTGTGCTAATTTCCTCCCTCCTATCCAGCACCTTCACAAGCAGTGTCCCAAGCCATGAGACTTGGATCTTGGCGGGAATAACCTCTAGGTTCCAGAATCCTATGTGTCTGCCTTTTCAGCGAAAAATTGTGGATTTGGCTGCAGCACTTGCAATGCTCAGAGCTTCTGGTTGAGCTAGCTGAGTATGCTGTCCACTCCACTAGTTTTAGGGACAGCCCCTGTACTGCGACCTGATCCCTCCACCTGACATCAGCCGGCGTGGAACGAGCCACACGGACAGTATGGTTGCTGTACCTTGCCTCTAGGATCCCTTCCCTCTTCAGCGAGCTTCCTTCAGTTACTTTCTTCCCAGCAGCTCCTCCTTACCAGAAGCTGCTTCACACATGTCCTTCCACTTCCTCCCCTCAGGGCGGACTCCCGACTAAACTCTCTTCTCCCACTCTCATCCTACTAGCTCCACCCACCTCCCAACACCATTTACCACACAGACAGAGTTGAGATCATCCTTCCATAGGGTACATCCAGATGCCCTGCTGCTATAGGGTGTGTGTTGGATGCAGGTTTTTGAGTAGTGTCAGGTGCCTCCACCTTACCTGGGATGTGGGATACCACACCTCTGGGTGAGCTGCAGTACCTCTGTGGGGACTGAACCCTCAGGGGTGCCACACAAGGTTAAATCAATAATCCAGGCACTTACTGTGTTAATAACAAACTATCCCATCTCTTGCCACCAATTTGTCACATACATCACTTGTTCATGTGTAAGGTGGCCAGGGTGGTAGTCGTGTCAATGGGCTGTAGTGTTCCCACACCCTGGTGCCCCACAGATGAAAAAAATTATCCCTTCAGCATGTGCAGCATGCAAAGCAGTACACTTGCGTTCACTGTCAGCGTCCTTTCAAGTTCTGTCATCCCAGTCGTGTGTTTCCGAGCTTCACAAAACATTTCAGAGACACAGTTCTTTTCCAACATTTGAACTTTACTCATCAATAGGGCATTCATCACACTGACAGCACAGGTTTCACAAAGGGACAACTTCTGCTCTTTTCCTGCCTTCTGGGTAGCCTCTACTCTTCCTGTCAACTCTATCTCTGTTCTTCCGGCAATCCCTGCCTTATCACTAGACAATCTCTGTCTCAACCGTGTCGTCAATGTCACCAGCTCCCTGCCAGCCCCTAGTCCGATCCAATAGGGAAAGATGCCGGGAACGCCATCTCAGCGACTTCCGCCCTGGTCATAGACCCAGAATCCTTCTTGGGGATGGTCCTTCTTAGCTGGTGCCCGACTGCACAGTCCTCAGCCTGGGGCCTCTTCCTGTCATAGCAGCTCTATCCCCACAGCTGGCAGTCTGTCTCCTTTACTGCTCCTTACATTTTGCCCTGGGCAAGGCTGCCTTGGCTCTGCTGCCTAACCAGGAAGTGTCCTGACTAAATCCCTATGCTCTGCCCTGCTCTACTCTAACTCCTACATACTAACAAGCCCCTATGCTAATTGTACCTAACTAACACTCCTAATCTATTCTAATCTATTCTACAGTATTCTATTCTATTCTATTCCCTATTCCTATGATGCCACCACTATTATAATCCTCCTACTGTCCTATGCTACCTAAGATCCTATCCTAGCCCTAATTCTATGCAGAACACATATTAAAGACATCCACATTACAGTACATGAACAAATACATTCACAGTAATGAACATTAATAGACTTCAAGGTGCCGCACGTGAGATATGTGCATAGTGTCCAAGGGAGAGGAGGCATGTGAGGGTCCCTGCCACCTCCTTACACATGACACATGTGCCTGCAACTGTAGAGGGGCACTGTATTTCCCACTCACTCTTCCACTCACCTATCGCAATAGGCCAAAAGTTAGCTAAGTCTACCCACAGACAGTCCCCACATCCACACCACACTTTACACTGCCACTGCACACTGTTTTGCCAGGCCAGTGAGATGCCTGCACTGGGCAGGCAGAACACTGGTACAGTCATGGCCAAAAGTTTTGAGAATGACACAAATATTATATTTTCACATGATCTGCGGGCCTCTGGTTTTTATGTGTGTTTGTCAGATGTTTTTATCACTTACCGAAATATAATTGCAATCATATTATGAGTAGCAAAAGGTTATATTGACAGTTAGAATGAGTTAATGCAGCAAGTCAATATTTGCAGTGTTGACCCTTCTTCTTCAGGACCTCAGCAATTCTCCCTGGCATGCTCTCAATCAACTTCTGGATCAAATCCTGACTGATAGCAGTCCATTCTTGCAAAATCAATGCTTTTATTGTGTCTGAATTTGAAGGTTTTTGTTTGTCCACCCATCTCTTGATGATTGACCACAAGTTCTCAATGGGATTAAGATCTGGGGAGTTTCCAGGCCATGGTCCCAAAATCTCTATGTTTTGTTCCCTGAGCCATTTAGTTATCACCTTTGCTTTATGGCAAGGTACTCCATCATGTTGAAAAAGGAATTGTTGATCGCCAAACTGCTCTTGAACGGTTGGGAGAAGTTGCTCTTGGAGGACATTCTGGTACCATTCTTTATTCATGGCTGTGTTTTTAGGCAAGACTGAGAGAGAGCCCATTCCCTTGGCTGAGAAGCAACCCCACACATGAATGGTTTCAGGATGCTTGATAGTTGGCATGAGACAAGACTGGTGGTAGCGCTCACCTGGTCTTCTCCGAATAAGCCGTTTTCCAGATGTCCCAAACAATCGAAAAGGGGATTAATCAGAGAAAATGACTTTACCCCAGTCCTCAGCAGTTCACTCCCTGTACCTCTTGCAGAATATCAGTCTGTCCATGATGTTTTTCCTGGAGAGAAGTGGCTTCTTTGCTGCCCTCCTTGAGACCAGGCCTTGCTCCAAGAGTCTCCGCCTCACAGTGCGTGCAGATGCACTCACACCTGCCTGCTGCCATTCCTGAGCAAGCTCTGCACTGCTGGTAGCCCGATCCCGCAGCTGAAACACTTTTAAGAGACGGTCCTGGCGCTTGCTGGTCTTTCTTCGGCGCCCTGGAGCCTTTTTGGCAACAAGGGAACCTCTCTCCTTGAAGTTCTTGATGATGCGATAGATTGTTGACTGAGGTGCAATCTTTCTAGCTGCGATACTCTTCCCTGTTAGGCCATTTTTGTGCAGTGCAATGATGACTGCACGTGTTTCTTTAGAGATAACCATGGTTAACAGAAGAGAAACAATGATGCCAAGCACCAGCCTCCTTTTAAATTGTCCAGTGGTGTCATTCTTACTTAATTATGACAGATTGATCTCCAGCCCTGTCCTCATCAACACCCACACCTGTGTTAATGGAGCAATCACTGAAACAATGTTAGCTGGTCCTTTTAAGGCAGGGCTGCAATGAGGTTGAAATGTGTTTTGGGGGATAAAGTTCATTTTCTAGGCAAATATTGACTTTGCAAGTTATTGCTGTTAAGCTGATCACGCTTTATAACATTCTGGAGTATATGCAAATTGCCATTAGAAAAAATGAAGCAGTAGACTTTGTAAAAATTAATATATGTGTCATTCTCAAAACTTTTGGCCATGACTGTACATGTGCACACCTAGCTTTCCCAATCTCCTCACTGGTAACACAACCCAGCTATTTCCTCTCCTTGAGATTATTGGAACGTTAGAGCAAAGACGAACAAACTTAGTAGAGTGCTTAAAAACATTAGAATAGGTGAAATAACAAAAAGACATACACAAAACAAACAGTCAGTAAGGATAACTAAAGAAACCTTACACAATTGGATCATGCGACGGCTTTATGGGAAAGATGCCACAGAAAAAGTTGTGGTACAGAACAAGCAGACATCTGTGGATCTTTCGAATCTGACTTGGTTATTCAATGAATGAGATGTTATAAAGGGTCTCACCAGACCCCTCGCTCCTCCATCTGCTGACGTAAAGGGGGTTTTACACATAGCGATAACGCTAGCGATATCGCTATAACGTCACCGATTTTGTGACGTTATAGCGATATCGCTATGTGTGATACTTACCTCCGACCGGCTCCCCCGCTGTCCATCACTGATCGCGCGAGAATGTCCGGCTTAATTTCTCGTCGTCAGCTTCCTGCTGGGCTTCCTGCTGTGACGACGAGCGACGCGTGGAGGCGGGCGGGAGGACGTCAGGATTGCTGTGTGTGAGAGGTGAGTATCGTGCGCTGCGTCGCTGCTGCATCGCTGTGAGGTCTGCCTGTGTGACAGCTCACTAGCGATCATTTAGCGATGCACCAGCGATCCTGACCGGGTTGGATCGCTGGTCGGATCTCTGGTGCATCGCTAAATGTAAAGGGGCCTTTAGTGGTGAAGGGCTGATTAGATTAGATTCTAATCCAGCTTTAGCCCTCATTTCATATTTACCCCCAGAAAAGTCCTAGAGAGAGAAAATGGCCGTCATCTTACTAAACATCCTTCAAGCATTCAATACATGCCACACATGAATAGATGTATCCATAATTCAAGGAGATGTTGCGCTCCTGTTAGTTGACAGCTACCAAAACTTTAGCAATTTTACCCCCAGATATGCATAAGCTACCCAGTTATGGATATATCTATTGATTCTGTAAAACTAGAAGCATAATACAAAAAATTAAAATATTGTTTTACCTTGTCCTATCTATACCATACACACAGAATGGCTGCAAAAGTGGAAAGCACTTAACACCTATATTTCAGTGGAGGCAAATAGGGACACATCTGCTGGCCCAAACGGTTATCCAACATTGACAGGTACCTGTTAATTAATCTGTGTACCCATGCCATGTCTGCTCTTCATCAGATAACCTGCTTCATTTCCTGCTTCATTTACCACACAGTGCAGAGAGTGATCTAGTGCCCACAGGTTTTGATCTGAATAGCTCATAAACATACCCTTTGGAGTGTGGAAGGAAACCAAAAAACCTGAAGGAAAGCCACATAAACATGGAGAGACCATATACCAGAAACTCCTTGCAGATGATATCATTGGTGGGATTTGAACGCAGGACTGCAGGTCTACAGTGCTAAACACTAAGCCACTATGCTGTCCTACTTTTACACAGGCAAAGGGGTGCTTTTTATATTTTCTATTTGTATTCTATAAATTAAAAGATTAGCTTTTTCCTACACAACATGTAATGGCCACTCTCCGCTCTCCTGATCTCACTGCAGAGCTGTGTGTGATTATAACTAACACATCTGCAGGTTCCTCTCAGCTTCCACCTCACAGGCAGAAAGGTTTTCAATAGCCTTGGAGGCAGATTCTCATGCAGATCAGTGTCTGGTCCATAACCTGGAACAGCTCATTTACATAAAGTAGATTTCTCTGGAATTAAACATCGCATCGCAGATATCAAGGTATCATTGTATTCATCTTTCTATGACCTACATATTAATATATCCATATCCATCTGGCTTAAGTGGTTTGATCCTACTGACAGATTCCCTTTAAACAAGCAGATGTTGGTGTATAAGATTTTATTGAAGTTTCAATTTGCCATGATTTGAAACGTAGAATAAAGAACACAGAATTGTATGGGTTACTGATGAATATGAATTTACCTTACTGTTTTTATGAACATGATCCAGATACAACTAGCATTTTTTATGACATTGATCTGGTGGACTAATATAAGTAACCACCGATTTCTCCATGCACTATTCTTACTATATATGCCCAAATTTATTGTGCATTTTATGGCAGTACCTAGTAGAACAATAACTTTTATACAAGCACAGTGACTTCCACAATTATCTCTCTGAAAAATTTTCTATGAATCAGATTTATCAAATACAATCCCGGTAAGTAGAACGGACTCATAATTGTCTCTATAATACCTTCATCTGTAATATACTGCTAGGTAGTTAAAGTCTCAATTGACTCTGGTCCAATGTTTTGATCTGGTTGCCGGGTTTGCTCAATCATTTCATGCCTCACTTGTCTCTTCTAGAGAGATGGTGTGTAAAATGCTCGAACCTATCATGTCTTCTCCCCCTGAAACATTTCCAAGCTCAGGTCATAATGACTGCACCAAGCAGCCAACCTCTTCCAAATTTCTACTTTAATGACTCTCGACGCCTCCTCCCCAATTACAGCTCCTGCACTGTGCTCTCCTGATCATTTCCTGGTGATGTAATCCTCTTCTATTACAGCCCAAGTTATTAGAAAATGACTTTCCGCTACTTACTGCTCTCTCTTTTCATTATGTTTTACTATCCTGTTTTCCATCTCAATAAGCATATTCTACACCCTTCGGTCGTTATCTTTCATTTGTTGTCTTTACAGCTCGTTTTACATCTGCAGCACCAATCTGTGTGTTTACACAGATGACTGACATTTCCACGCTGGCCATAAATGGATTGTGAACCGTCTCACCTGCCTTACATGATGGAAAATACTGAAGTATAGTTTGGCGTGGAACTTAGTATAATACATGCCATTCATAGTCCTATTAACGGGAAATGTTATACTTGTTCTGAATGCCCAACAATAAATGTGGTTTAAACAAAAAGATTTGTAAGCCAATTTAAGGTTTTGGTTAAAAGTTTAGGCAGATGTGGAAGAATGCTGCAATTTAAAAATGCTTTCAAAAATAGAAGTGTTAATACCAAATGTAAAGTGAATGAACAGAACAAAATACGAATTTAATCAATGCTTGGTGTGGTCAATCTTTGCCTTTAACTGGAACACCCGCCAGGGCAGTGGGGATACTCGGTACCGGGCCAGTTCTTAAAGGGATGTGTCACAGCGGCAGTGACCCGGTCTGAGGCCCTGGGCATCCAATAAAAGGGGATATTTACAGGGAAAAAATAAAGAGTTTGCAAAGTGTTTGTGATGCCACCTGTGGTTTCTGGTCAGAGGTGACCAGCGCTGCAAGGCAGATCCTCTGGGACTGATGGTGATGCAGCAGAGTTGGTATAGCTCTCCACAGGCAGAGCTTTGTCCCAGGGCAGTTGTTGTAGTAAAGATATTGTGTTTCATGATAGCTGTAGCAGAGTTGGCTGGGTGACACAGGCATAATTAGAGGACACAACAGAGTGCAGTCCTGAAGCTTTACTCACAGTTCTGGCTGCAGTCCAGATGCCCGCTTGGTGCCGTGTCCTCCAGGTGAGGGGTCCAGCAAATGCCCAGATAGATCGGGATACACCTTTCCAGGACTCCTTTAAGTGTGTGCCTTTCTTGGCTGTCTTACTGTGTTGATTCTCGCCTCTCCTACCCAACACCTCACAGTCAGTGTCCCAGGCCAGCAGCCACAGACCTTGTCGAGTAATGTTCTCTCTGCGTTCCCTTACTCTCTTTTTGGCTGCCTTTCTGGCGAAGATAACTGTGGCTTGTGGCTGCGACACCTAAAGATGCCTCTACCTCCGGCTTGCCAGCTGAGTCTGATGATTATTCCACTGAACTAGGGGGCCAGAACCCCACTGCGACCTGGTCTCTCCACTACTGGATCGGGCCCCACAGGTGGCATCTGCACTACCCATGCCCCTGAGACCCCTTCTACTCCCCTCTGGGAGCTTCATTCTTAGCATTCCCTTCAGCTTCTCCAGGGAGCTGCTTGTCAGCACGTCTTCTCCCTTTCACTTCCTCCTCACTCTCTGCCTCGCTCTGCACTGTTCTTCCCGCTCTCCTTCTGTTACACTCCACCCACCCCCAACACCCTTTCCTACCCAGCAGGGATGATAGGAGTCCCTGCTACTGTAGTATGTGTGGGGTGCGGATGTCAGAGTCCTGTGGGGTGCTCCCTCCTTACCTGAAAGTCGGATACCACACCTATGGGTGAGGTGCAGTACCTCTATGGCGACTGAACCCTCAGGGGTGCCACATAACCCCTTAGTGACTAGGACAAATTTGTTAAATTCTGAAATTAGTTACAGTGGGGAAAAAAGTATTTAGTGAGCCACCAATTGTGCAAGTTGTCTCACTTAAAAAGATGAGAAAGGCCTGTAATTGACATCATAGGTAGACCACAACTATGAGAGTCAAAATGAGAAAACAAATCCAGAAAATCACCTTTTCTGATTTGGCAAGATTTATTTTCAAAATTATGGTGGAAAATAAGTTTCTGGTCATTAATAAAAGTTCATCTCAGTATTTTGCTATATTTCCTTTGTTGGCAATGACAGAGGTCAAACGTTTTCTGTAAGTCTTCACAAGGTTGACACACACTGTTGGTGGTATGTTGGCCCATTCCTCCATGCAGATCTCCTCTAGAGCAGTGATGTTTTGGGCCTGTCGCTGGGCAACATGGACTTTCAAATCCCTCCAAAAGTTTTCTATGGGGTTGAGATCTGGAGACTGGCTAGGCCACTCGAGGACCTTCATATGCTTCTTAAGAAGCCTCTTGTTCGTTGCCCTGGTGGTATGCTTGGGATCATTATCATGCTAAAAGATCCATCCATGTTTCATCTTCAATGCCCTTGCTGATGGAAGGAGGTTTGCACTCAAAATCTCACGATATATGGCCCCATTCATTCTTTCATGTACACGGATCAGTCGTCCTGATCCCTTTGCAGAGAAACAGCCCCTAGGCATGATGCTGCCACCCCCATGCTTCACAGTAGGTATGGTGTTCTTTGGATTCAAATCAGCATTCTTTCTCCTCCAAACACGACACGTTTTGTTTCTACCAAACAGTTCTACATTGGTTTAATCAGACCATATGACATTCTCCTAATAATCTTCTGGATAATCCAAATGCTCTCTAGCAAACTTCAGACGGGCCCTGAGATGTATTGGCTTAAGCAGGAGGATATGTCTGGCACTGCAGGATCTGAGTCCCTGGCGGCATAGTGTTTTACTGATGGTCGCCTTTGTTACGATGGTCCCAGCTCTATGCAGGTCATTCACTAGGTCCCCCCATGTGGTTCTGGGATTTTTTTCTCACCGTTCTTGTGATCATTTTGACCCTACAGGGTGAGATCTTGTGTGGAGACCCAGATCGAGGGAGAATATCAGTGGTCTTGTATGTCTTCCATTTTCTGATTATTGCTTCCAAAGTTGATTTCATCTCACCAAACTGCTTGCCTATTGAAGATTCAGTATTCCAAGCCTGGTACAGGGCTACAATTTTGTTTCTGGTGTCCTTTGACAGCTCTTTGGTCTTCACCATAGTGGAGTTTGGAGTGTGACTGTTTGAGGTTGTGGACAGGTGTCTTTTATACTGATAACAAGTTCAATCAGGTGCCATTACTACAGGTAATGAGTGGAGGAAGAAGTTACAGGTCTGTGAGAGCCAGAAATCTTGCATTTTTTTTGGTGACCAAATACTTATTTTCTGCCATAATTTGAAAAATAAATCTTGCCAAATCAGACAAAATGATTTTCTGGATTTGTTTTCTTATTTTGACTCTCATAGTTGTGGTCTACCTATGATGTAAGTTACTGGCCTCTCTCATTTTTTTTTAAGTGGGAGAACTTGCACAATTGGTGGCTGACTAAATACTTTTTTTCCCCACTGTAGAAAGCCTCAAAGGTCACTAGATTACTCTGGAACTCTGATGAAGGCTAAAATATAGCCGAAACCTCTTGTATGTTAATTTTTTAATTATTCAGGAAAACCACTTTTTATTGGCAATTAGTGGACTTATATAGACCGTCAGCATATGTTGAGATTATTTCCATATGTTTTTAAATGTTGTGTCCCATCATTGCACAACCCCATAGGGTGAGCATTTCCAACTACACCTCTATATCATTCATCCATATGGTCATTACTATGCTTACACAGCGCTGTTGCTTCCCTTTTTTCCTTCATTTAATTTTGAAGGGCGCTCTCTAAAATCAATACAAATCTGACATCGGCCTCTTTGTGTGATAATAAGGCTGAGTTCACACGTGGCTTTTTTTCGCGTTTCCACGGCGGTTTTAACCGCGCGATTTTGCCACGAAAACGCGAAAAATAAGCATCCCATGCATTCCTATGGGATTCCGCAATGCTGTGCTAATGCTGCGGTTTTTACCGCGGCAGAATCGCTTTGCGGTAAAAAACGCAGCATGCTCATTAATTTACGGAATCGCAGCGATCCCGCACCCATAGGAATGCATTGTTCCGCTTACTTCCCGCATGTGGCTGTGCACACCATGCGGAAAGTAAGCAGAACAATTGCGGATGGTACCCACGGCCCGGAGGAGAGGAGACTGTCCTCCGGGCTTTGGGTACCATATCCCTGTAAAAAATAGAATTTAAAATAAAAAATATTGTTATTCTCACCTTCTGGCGTCCCGCGCAGCCTTCCCGCCTCTCTCCACGCTCCCGGTCCCAGTAAGCCTTTGCGAAAATGCCCGTGATGGCGTCCGTTCTCATAGGATCGCGAAGTCTCGCGGTCATTCGTGCGACGTCATCGCGAATTACCGCGAGACATCGCGATCCCGCGAGAACGGACGTCATCGCGGGCATTTTCGCAAAGGATTACTGGGAACGGATGCGCGGGATGTCGGAAGGTAAGAATAACACCATTTTTTTTTTTTTTTTTACATTCTATCTTTTACTACTGATGCCGCATAGGCGGCCTCTGTAGTAAAAAGTTTGTCACACTCGTCAAACACTATGTTTGATGATTGTGACCAACCTGTCAATCAGTTCTCCAAGCGATGCTACAGATCGCTTGGAAAACGCTAGCATTTTGCAAGCTAAATACGCTTGCAAAATGCTAGTTTTTCCGCGGGAAAATCGCAGGAATTTAAAATGCGATTTTCCCGCGGAATGGAATCCCGGAATTCTCGGGTAATTTCCGCGAGAGTTCCAGTACGTGTGCACTTAGCCTTATTCTGGAATGCTTCATCACATCCAACTGATTGTCAGAATCTTTTTTCTTAACACATTGTAGTTTATGCTACTGGTAAATTTAGACTGAAAATATAGAACATTTACAAAATTTATCATAGAATTTTAAAATCCTTGAATAAGATTTTCATACCACACAAAGAGATGATAAATAGCATTTACCATATGTCTACTCTACAACTGAATCATTTTTTAAATGTCCTTTTATTTTTTGAAGACGTTAGAAGGTTTAAAGTTTAGCAGCAATTTTTCATTTTCTTTAAAGGTAAATTACAAAACTAGAGATTTATTTAGGTTTCAAGTGACTTTTAAGTGATGCCATTTTAAAATTAATGCCCCTAAAAGTATGCAGAACTGTTGTCAGCTAGTTTGTTAACCCTTCCGATGTTTTACAGTAATTAAAGTGAAATGATAAAATAGCTAAAATCACTAACGTGATGCTGCAATCTAGCAGGTCATCATAGCTGACAGACCATGAAGTCATTATTTGGCTTTAAGATGGCATGGCAACCATCAGGATCACATGATATGATTATGATCATCGGGTGCCAATGGGAGTACCCTTCCTCTGTGAAAGAGGTTGCCCAGCCTATGGCCGGTATCACACATGTGAGAAACACGGCATCTTAATCCTCGGCACTGCCGCCGGCACTCTCAAGCGGAGCGTGCGGCTGCATGTATTGGTGACAATTGGTGAAACACTAATATAGGCCACTTAATGCATTTTCTCCTGTAAAGCCATGGGCACTATTCTCTTATTTTTTCGGGTAATAAAAATGTGTATTAGAAGTTACTGAAGGATTAAAGCATCACTTTGGTACATTTGCACTCAGTTTTTGAAGGAACTCGGCAGGGAGGTTGTTGCAAACATCTTTGAAAACTAACTACAGATCTTCTGTGTATAATAAAGGTTTGTGCAAATCCTTCCGTCTCTTCATGATGCTAAGATCAGGGCTCTATGGGGGCAATATCATCACGTTCATGAATCCTCATTCTTTTTTAGGCCGGATCACACATGCGAGAAACTCGGCCGAGTCTCACATCTTAATACCCGGCACTGCCGCCGCCACTCTGATCGGAGCGTGTGGCTGCATGTATTTCTATGGTCCGCTCCCAAGTGCCGGCCATACACTTAGGGTCGTTCTTAATGACATTGGCTGTATATTTGGGGCTGTTGCTCTGTTGGATACATTTGGAAATTTTGGTTCTGCACTTAAAAGCATCTACATTTTTTCAGACTTATAAAGAAAAATAGCAACAAAACTGCAAAGTTCAGCAGCATCTTTAGATGCACACTGGGCTGGAGTTTTCATTATATCACATTTCATGAAATCGCAATTTTCTTCAACAGTTATATGCAGAAGATGTTTTGTGCAAAAAAAAGCAACAGAAAAAAAAGCTCAGCATTTACGCTACATTTGAACATTGCCTAAAAGTGGATGTAATTTCACAAAAACTCTTGCCCACTGTGCATATAAAGACACGGTTTAACTGTGCAGATTTGGTGCTTTTTTCACTACAGGCTTCTATATGAAGCCTGAAAAAACTGATGTAAAAATCAGAGTTTTGTTTTAATTGCAAAATCAAAGTTTTTCATGCTTTTTTGTGGAACATATTAAAAACACTGCTTCAAATATGCACCAAAAACGTATCAGATAATTGAGGAAAGAGCATTAAAAATACAACAAGAATTCAACATCCAGAGAAGAATGCTATAATATAGAAAACGTGGAGATAAACAGCAGCAGAAACAAAATGCAGCATTTTCCCTATATGTGAACACAGCCTCAGCGTTACATTTTTCTTGCATGTTTTATTGATTTCATGGAGAACAAAATCAATTGCGCCATGTTTTTCCGCTATTTACAGATCACTATAAATGATCTGCTCATGGTATTATACTGGCTGGTACAATTACAGGGACAACAAAAATGTCTAGTATTTGCTGATTTGTAGTGCTTATTTTAGGTTTCTTTTTAAATGCATTAAAATGTGATTATTTTAATTGTTTTTCTTTTTTTTTGTAATAATTTTATAGGAAGAAAATAATCTCTCATCTCTAGAATACAATTATACATAAAAATACTCATATATAGAGATTTATCTTAATATATCAGTACGTTGAGTCTATTCTGAAGCAGAATACATTGCACATTCAAGTATAGTAAATTATAGTTTTGATGCTGCCTTCAGTGATACATGTTGAGAGTTTGGTTCCCAGGGAGACAAGACTTAAAGAAAAGAGAAGAATGGTTTATTTAAATGATTAAGAACATAGCAGATAGTTGTCAGAACTCCGAGGACAGTGGGACAGCTAAATTAAATCACGACAGTACCACTAAATCCGGGACAGTAAAGAGTTTTGCTATGGGCCCCAATCGTCATTGTGTTTGTGTAATGCCCTAACGTTGAGCATTACATTACTGTTTTTATTTTGTTATTTGTACATGTATGCCTTAATACTTGAATTAATATACTGTTTTACTGTTTAGTACTAATTATACACTTCATCATGTGCAGTCCCTCTCCGCGCTCACTTAATCATTTGCAGTCCCCCTCACCCCGCTCACTTCTTCATTTGCAATCCCCCTCCCCCCACTCACTTCATCATTTGCAGTCCCCCGTCATCATTGGCAGTCCCACCCTCACCCCACCTTCATCATTTGCAGTCCCCCCACTTCATCATTTGAAGTCACCTCCTACCACTTCATCATTTGCAGTCCCCTCCCTCACTTCATCATTTGCAGTCCACCCTCCATCACTTGTAGTCACCTTCCACCTCTCCCATTTAATTCATTTTATAAAGAAATGAGAAAGAAAAAAAAAAACTTTTTCATACTTCTGCTTCTGATGTCCTGGCGACAACCAGTGGCACTTGTACAAGCCAACGCGCACTCTATGACATCATTGCATATGTGCCGTCACCTGACTAGAAGTCCAGAGGGCAGAGGGCGCGGGAACTGCATAGCAGTCCAGGTTAGATTGCTGTGTAGCTCCAGGAAAAACTTCCAGTGCCAAGGCTGCTTTCACACATCAGGTGTTTTTGTTCCAGCGGCGTGCGGCAGAAAGCCGGACCGCTGGATCAGGCCTGCAGCGGTGACACCGGATGCAGATGCGGCGCCTGATCCGGCTTGGAAAGCATAAAGGAGCCACACCGGGGACGAGAGAGGCGGCGGGATGCGGGGGGGAGAGAGAGAGATACGCGCGTGCGCTGGGCACTTGTGAGTTAAACCTCACAGTGTCCGCGCATGCGCTGTAGAAAAAGCCGTTCCGGCGCTGCAAAAAAACGTTGCAGGCAACGTTTTTTGCTGATGCCGGACGGTGCAGGTTTGCTGTTTCCGGCTAAAAACGGAGGCGCCGCATGTCCTTCTGACACGATGCGGCGATCATTAAATTCTATGTGCCAAAACCGGATCCAATTCCGGATCCGGTTTTCACACTTTTCGCCGCATCGTGCCGGATTCAAGAAGCCGGATATGTGAAAGCAGCCTTACACAGAATTTCAGTGTTCAGTGTGTCTGGAGAGTCTAATCTCAGAGAGGTGCTTGTGTTTGTGCTAACATGATCTGTGTGTTTTGTTAACCCTGAGCAGGTGAATCCCCTCAGCAGCAAGGACTATGTCTTTTATTATGTTTTTGTTGTTCCTTAGGCTAGAAAGGCCATGGTTTGTTTTTGCCACCAGTGAGAGGTTTAAAGAGACAGCATCCCTGATTTTTTAATTCACTGAGTGGTGTTGTTTGTAAAATGATGTCACTTATTTGGCTCTGCCAATATGACATGGCACCCTCAAACCCTTCCAGCAAAATCCAAACTCGAATATGACACTTCTCCCATTCTGAGCTTTGCAATGTGCCTTAAAAATATTTTTTGACCACATATGGAATATTGGCACACTCAAAAGAAATTGCACAAAAAGTTTGACATATTCCTTGCCCAAGTGCGGTATCTGCTGGGAGATTTCACTGACCTAGGGAGAAGTGAAAAGAATGAATAATAATGATTAGGGATGAGCGAGCATACTCGTGAGGATTCGGTACTCGGCGAGTAATGCGGTACTTGAATTCTCACGAGTATTTCACTACTCGCCTCGCAATATTCGCCACAGCCTGCACAGTCCCCGCACAGCCCTCGCACAGCCCTGCACAGTCCCCGCACAGCCCAACACGGCCCACCACAGTCCCACACAGCCCAGCACAGTCCCGCACAGTACCTGCAAAACCTTGCACAGTCCCGGCACAGTCTTCGCACAGGCCAGCACAGTCCCGCACAGCCCGGCACAGTCCCCGCACAGGCCAGCACAGTCCCGCACAGCCCAGCACAGTCCCCGCATAGGCCAGCACAGTCCCACATAGCCTGGCACAGTCTTCGCACAGTCACCGCCCAGTCCATCACAGTCCCCGCCCATTAATCGCATTTCCCATAGACTTACATTGGACTCGGTACTCGTTATGAGTACCCGAGTATTATGAGGTACTCGTAACGAGTACAGCGAGTCCAAATACTATAGTACTCGCTCATCCCTAATAATGATGCGATGGGTGTGGAAAATTTGAAAAGGCACTTGGCTGACCATGACTGAAAAGTTAGAAATCCCCACCCCTGTGACTAAAACAAAAGGTAAGTGGCGCAATTATTAAAGTATAAAAAATGTTTGTTTTTTTTGTGAAATATACTTAGCCATTTTGCTAGAAAAAAACATGTTAGTGATGCAATGTGCATCATTAACAAGACATTAGGGTCACTTTAATATTAAAAAAGAATGTGTCAGGTTCCCTTAAATGTGAAAATCCATTCTTTTTTCTACCATAACGTGGTTGTTGTAAATAACCTCTTCCCTTATGATTATCATTGGAAAAAAACCAATCCAAAAGCAAATTTGCCAATTGTGTTTTGAATGGAGAAAACGATCAGCCTGGTTTGCACGAATGAGTACAGCAGCTCATATCAAGGAAAAATGATCTATCCTTTGTTGCAGCACTTACTGTCTAGGTCCAAACCACCCCTAGAAGAAGCATAAAAATCAGAACTGATCATTGAAAGCTTTATTCAGCGGATTTTGTTCTTTATCTGAAGAGCAGGCAGAAGTCTTGAATGGCCATATAGTCAATGAAAAGCAGTGGCTCACATTGGGCAATTTAAGCTGGTCAGAACTTATGATTGGCCCTTTGACCCCATATGCTGCAAACATGAGTACCGACATGGCAGGGTTGCACTCAAAGGAAGTCACGCAACAGTAACAGTTAAGGCTAGATCACACTAGCATATAAATGGGATGAGTACAATGCGAGAAAACATCACATTGCACTCTGACCAATGTTATTCAATAAGTCAGTGCTCATCTGCAAGGTTTTCCTCAGCTCCAATCGGACTCAGGTAAAAAAAAAAAAAAGATGCAGCATGCTGCAAGTAGATGCGAGAATCAAGTCGATGGGGGCGAGAAAAAAAATCGAGCGTCACACGGACCATGTGTTTGCTTGCTTAATTTTTATGCACACATCTCAAAGGAACCGCAAAATTTCATCAGCCACGTACAGAAAAATCACAGCTTGAACCATCAGAATAGCATAGATAGATATATAGAATAGAAACAGTGGGGCAAATAAGTGTATGATTCTTTGCCGATTTTGCCGATCAACTCTACTTGTACGGCAGACAGCTGTAGCCTGCTTCGGGGACTCCTTGCTACCAAATCCCGGCTCACTATTGTTGCTGTTGTGCCCCCAAGTCTGGTGTGGGAATAAAGCGGTAACAACTTCTATTCCTCCGGTGTCTGCTGCAGGACCATTAGTATCCATACAACCTCGGGGACCGGACCCCGGCCTTGCGCTTAGAATTTGGGAAGGGTTTTCCTCTAATCCTAATCCTTAGTTCTCTTCTTCTCATGTTCCATACTAATCCTTTCCTTCTTATGGAGAGTCAGGCTTTCTATCAAAGTTCCCTTCCTGTGCCAGCGGACCCAGGTCACTGAGGTCGGCTGCAGCACCTCCTTCCTCCATCCGACTCAGGGGATCTTCACTCTTCCTCTGACTCTGTCAGACTGACTAAATCCTAAACTCTTCCCGCTCTTTTGTGCAATACTAAACAACACCCACCTCCCAGCATGCTTCGTGTTCCAAGCAGGGAGCCACCAAAGGGTGCTTTGCTACACTACTGTGTTCTGTGGGATGCAGGTGTTGGAGCGTGGTCAGGTGTCTCCACCTTACCTGGATGGTGGGGTACCACACCTCAGGAGGAGGTGCAGTACCTCTGTGGCGACTGAACCCTCAGGGGCACCACAATATCATTCCATTGTGTATCACATAAGGATTCTCTTAGTACTTTTGCCTCCCCCTGACCCCGCAACTTTCATGCATAAATACATTTTTTATATCGATTCAGATGTATGTAAACTGCCGTTGTCCGGTCCGCTGGGCGGGGCTTATTCACCTGCTCCCCTCCCTGTCTTGCTCTACACATTTCTTCTTGTATTCAGAACACATGACACATGCACAAAAACTGAACGGGTCATAAGACCCTGTTCACGCCACCCAAGAACTAAGACACAAAAACAGAACACAGTATGACAAACGTGCATAAATACTCTGCTGTAAAACATATGTAACTGTAAGTAGCAAGTGCTAGTAAAAGATGTTAACAAAACCAGGGTATTTTGTTGATACGTTTTTTTGCAAAAAAATGTACGCTAAGCCACTCCGCCGCATCAAGGCATACCCTTCTCGGAGCAGTCCTATCTAATATATTTAAAAACCTGAACATGTGAATAATACCTTCATGAGCAGGGTTCAGAAAGGTGCTGCCCAGTATGGGCTCGCTGGGCAAAATGGCTTTTTATGCATGTCCCAAAGGAGAGAGGCGGGGATCTCCCAAAGCTTGCATAAGCAAGAAATCAATGGATTCATAACACATGACACATGCACAAAAACTGAACGGGTCATAAGACCCTGTTCACACCACCCAAGAACTAAGACACAAAAACAGAACACAGTATGACAAACGTGCATAAATACTCTGCTGTAAAACATATGTAACTGTAAGTAGCAAGTGCTAGTAAAAGATGTTAACAAAACCAGGGTATTTTGTTGATACGTTTTTTTGCAAAAAAATGTACGCTAAGCCACTCCGCCGCGTCAAGGCATACCCTTCTCGGAGCAGTCCTATCTAATATATTTAAAAACCTGAACATGTGAATAATACCTTCATGAGCAGGGTTCAGAAAGGTGCTGCCCGGTATGGGCTCGCTGGGCAAAATGGCTTTTTATGCATGTCCCAAAGGAGAGAGGCGGGGATCTCCCAAAGCTTGCATAAGCAAGAAATCAATGGATTCAGAACACATGACACATGCACAAAAACTGAACGGGTCATAAGACCCTGTTCACACCACCCAAGAACTAAGACACAAAAACAGAACACAGTATGACAAACGTGCATAAATACTCTGCTGTAAAACATATGTAACTGTAAGTAGCAAGTGCTAGTAAAAGATGTTAACAAAACCAGGGTATTTTGTTGATACGTTTTTTTGCAAAAAAATGTACGCTAAGCCACTCCGCCGCGTCAAGGCATACCCTTCTCGGAGCAGTCCTATCTAATATATTTAAAAACCTGAACATGTGAATAATACCTTCATGAGCAGGGTTCAGAAAGGTGCTGCCCGGTATGGGCTCGCTGGGCAAAATGGCTTTTTATGCATGTCCCAAAGGAGAGAGGCAGGGATCTCCCAAAGCTTGCATAAGCAAGAAATCAGTGGATTCAGAACACATGACACATGCACAAAAACTGAACGGGTCATAAGACCCTGTTCACACCACCCAAGAACTAAGACACAAAAACAGAACACAGTATGACAAACGTGCATAAATACTCTGCTGTAAAACATATGTAACTGTAAGTAGCAAGTGCTAGTAAAAGATGTTAACAAAACCAGGGTATTTTGTTGATACGTTTTTTTGCAAAAAAATGTACGCTAAGCCACTCCGCCGCGTCAAGGCATACCCTTCTCGGAGCAGTCCTATCTAATATATTTAAAAACCTGAACATGTGAATAATACCTTCATGAGCAGGGTTCAGAAAGGTGCTGCCCGGTATGGGCTCGCTGGGCAAAATGGCTTTTTATGCATGTCCCAAAGGAGAGAGGCGGGGATCTCCCAAAGCTTGCATAAGCAAGAAATCAATGGATTCAGAACACATGACACATGCACAAAAACTGAACGGGTCATAAGACCCTGTTCACACCACCCAAGAACTAAGACACAAAAACAGAACACAGTATGACAAACGTGCATAAATACTCTGCTGTAAAACATATGTAACTGTAAGTAGCAAGTGCTAGTAAAAGATGTTAACAAAACCAGGGTATTTTGTTGATACATTTTTTTGCAAAAAAATGTACGCTAAGCCACTCCGCCGCGTCAAGGCATACCCTTCTCGGAGCAGTCCTATCTAGAGTTGAGCGACTTTTGCTTTTTTAGGGTCGCTTTTCGTTTCGTGAAACCCGACTTTTCCAAAAGTCGGGTCGAGCAAGATCGTCCGATTATAGGGAAAAGTCGGGGTCGTCCCGAAACACGAAACCCAATGTAAGTCAATGGGGAATAAAAGTCGGCAGTGAGAGGAGGACAGGAAACACACCTACAGTGCCCATTTGAATGCCAAAAGCATCAATTCTTCTTATTTAAGCTTGTCAACCTTAATTAACTTCATAATACAAGTTACGCACTGAAAAATGGGGGTTATTTGGCTAAATTTGTGGGGGGGGAGGGCTGGCTGCAGGTTTTCATGTGCCCTGGGCGAAAGAGCGCCCCTTTAACACATACCACAACTCATCATGCTCCGATACGGCAGAGAAATAGCGGTATAGTACAATGAAAAATACCTCACTTTTTACATCTCATGACGAGGCCCATCTATTTCTCCATACAAAATCATTGGTCCCATATAATGTTTGAAACAGTATATGATGAGCTCCACATAATGCTACAGTATATGTTGGTCCCCATGGATGAAGCTCCACTGTCTTATGGGCCCAAATAATGCTCCAAACATAATGGGCCCCATTTCTACTGCTCTAGTGTATAATGGGCCCTGTAAATGCTGCTCCAGTGTCTGATGTCCAACTTTGGAATGTTCCAGTGTATGGTGGGCCCCATCTATCATTCTCCAGAGTATAGTGCTCCCCAAAAATTGCTGTCCCAACATAGAAAACAATCAAATAAGTCTCCTCGCTAGGGAATCCCTGTACTTGTCTGGACAGGTGCTGTAGCTTGCTTAACAGCTCGCCAGCCGTTCTCACGCCCAGTATGGATTGCACGTGATTGCACAAAGGTTAGAAAGGGTACCGTATCCCTGGATAACATGTATGGATAGCGTACACATTCAAAATATATGTCTATACAGCATGAGGCAGGCTCAGACGGTGTTAGGCCCAGTATGGATTGCACGTCATTGCACAAAGGTTAGAAGGGGTACCGTATCCCCGGATAACATGTATGGATAGCGTACACATTCAAAATATATGTCTATACAGCATGAGGAAGGCTCAGACGGTGTTAGGCCCAGTATGGATTGCACGTCATTGCACAAAGGTTAGAAGGGGTACCGTATCCCCGGATAACATGTATGGATAGCGTACACATTCAAAATATATGTCTATACAGCTTGAGGCAGGCTCAGACGGTGTTAGGCCCAGTATGGATTGCACGTCATTGCACAAAGGTTAGAAGGGGTACCGTATCCCCGGATAACATGTATGGATAGCGTACACATTCAAAATATATGTCTATACAGCATGAGGCAGGCTCAGACGGTGTTAGGCCCAGTATGGATTGCACGTCATTGCACAAAGGTTAGAAGGGGTACCGTATCCCCGGATAACATGTATGGATAGCGTACACATTCAAAATATATGTCTATACAGCATGAGGCAGGCTCAGACGGTGTTAGGCCCAGTATGGATTGCACGTCATTGCACAAAGGTTAGAAGGGGTACCGTATCCCCGGATAACATGTATGGATAGCGTACACATTCAAAATATATGTCTATACAGCATGAGGCAGGCTCAGACGGTGTTAGGCCCAGTATGGATTGCACGTCATTGCACAAAGGTTAGAAGGGGTACCGTATCCCCGGATAACATGTATGGATAGCGTACACATTCAAAATATATGTCTATACAGCATGAGGCAGGCTCAGATGGTGTTGGGCCCAGTATGGATTGCACGTCATTGCACAAAGGTTAGAAGGGGTACCGTATCCCCGGATAACATGTATGGATAGCGTACACATTCAAAATATATGTCTATACAGCATGAGGCAGGCTCAGACGGTGTTAGGCCCAGTATGGATTGCACGTCATTGCACAAAGGTTAGAAGGGGTACCGTATCCCCGGAGAACAAGTATGGATAGCGTACACATTCAAAATATATGTCTATACAGCATGAGGCAGGCTCAGACGGTGTTAGGCCCAGTATGGATTGCACGTCATTGCACAAAGGTTAGAAGGGGTACCGTATCCCCGGATAACATGTATGGATAGCGTACACATTCAAAATATATGTCTATACAGCATGAGGCAGGCTCAGACGGTGTTAGGCCCAGTATGGATTGCACGTCATTGCACAAAGGTTAGAAAGGGTACCGTATCCCCGGATAACATGTATGGATAGCGTACACATTCAAAATATATGTCTCAGGAGTCAGGCTCAGACGGTGTCAGGCACAGTATGGATTTGACGGCCCAGATTACACAGCGGAGGAGCAGGGAGAGGTAAAGATTGCAAATGCTGGGGCCCTGCCCAAGCAAGGGGGGCCCACTCGTGGGCGTCGGTACTGGCACTGGGCCCCTCATAGTACAGCGGTGTGTCTGACGGCGGGTGTGCACCACCACCATCAGAGACACTTGATTGCACTATGAGGGACCCTGTGCCAGTGCCCGCGCCCAAGAGTCGGCCTACCCACCTGTCCAGGGCAACGGCACTCGCACGGTGTCGTGCGCTAGGTGGTGACCCCGGCCATGGGGGGGGGGAGGCAGCACAGTTAGGGAGTTTTAGAAAGTGGCATATGTTGATGTTGGACATTCAACTGATGCAAAAGGCGAAATAGGTGAAGTACCAGGAAGAGGTGGACCAAAGCAAGCCATTTTTCTGTCACCCTATGTGTCATCAGGGGAAGGTGGGACAAAATCCTTGGAAACCCATGCGTGGTTCATTTTAATGAAGGTTAGATCATCCACATTTTGGGTTGACAGACGGGTCCTTTTTTCTGTCAGGATTGATCCAGCTGCACTGAAGACTCTTTCCGATAGCACACTTGCAGCTGGGCAAGCGAGCTCCTGTAAGGCATATTGGGCCAATTCAGGCCAGGTGTCCAGTTTAGCGGCCCAATAGTCAAAGGGGAATGACCTGTGTGGGAGAACATCGATATGGGAGGAAAAGTAGTTTGTAACCATAGTTGACAACTGCTGTCTCCTGTCACTTTCCATCGATGCAGTATTACCAGTTGTGTGAGCGGTATTTGAAAAATCAGTCCACAACATTGTCATGAAACCCCTGTCTCCAACGCCACTTCTGCTGTGTGCACTACGAACACCTCTGCCAAGCTGCCCCCGGCCCGTACGGCTCGTGTGAGAACCATCACCGCTGCTGTGTGCTGGGAATGCCTCAAGCAACCGATTTACCAGAGTTGCTTGTTTATTAGCCAATATTAGGTCAAGGTTCTCCTGTGGCATGATGTTTTGTAATTTGCCTTTATAGCGTGGATCCAGGATGCTGGCCAACCAGTAGTCGTCATCGTTCATCATTTTGGCAATGCGGGGGTCCCTTTTTAGGATCCGCAAGGCATAATCTGACATGTGGGCCAATGTTCCCGGTGTCAATGATGCACTGCGAGTGCTGGGTGGAGGAGCACTTTCTGGCAAATCCACATCCCTCCAGTCACGCACAAACCCTGTACCAGACCTTGCCACGCCAACATTTTCACTTGCCCCACGAGATGCATCCTCCTCCCCTAAGTAATCATCCCCATCATCCTCCTCCTCCTCTTCTTCCTCCACCTCGTCCAGGAGAGGTCCCTGAGCAGACAATGGCTGAATATCATCAAGGATTCCCTCCTCCTCTTCCTCCTCATCAACATTGGCTGCAGACGCCTGCTCCTTAAGGTGCGTCAAAGTTTGCATGAGCAGACGCATAAGTGGGATGCTCATGCTTAGGATGGCGTCGTCTGCGCTTACCAGCCGTGTGCATTCCTCAAAACACTGAAGGACTTTACAAAGGTCTTTCAGCTTCGACCACTGCACGCCTGTCAACTCCATGTCTGCTCTCAAAGTGCCTGGCCGTGTATCCTCCCACAAATGCATTATGGCCTGCCTCTGCTCGCACAGCCGCTCCACCATGTGCAGGGTGGAGTTCCACCTTGTTGCAATGTCGATAATGAGGCGGTGGTTGGGAAGGTGGAGCAATCGCTGCAGCTTCTGCATACGAATGGAGTGTACAGGCGACCGGCGGATGTGCGCGCACAGTCTTCGCACCTTCTGGAGCAGGGCTGTTAACTCCGGATAATTTTTGAGGAAGCACTGCACCACCAGGTTCAAGGTGTGAGCCAAGCAAGGTATGTGGCTGAGTTTTGAAAGGGCTATGGGTGCCACAAAATTACGGCCGTTATCACTAACTACCTTGCCTGCCTCAAGATGTACACTGCCCAGCCATGACTCAGTTTGTCGCTTCAAGTACTCGGCCAGCACCTCGGCGGTGTGTCTGTCGCCCAAACACATCATCTGCAACACAGCCTGCTGACGCTTTCCACTAGCTGCTCGATAGGGGGACACATCGTGTGCAACAGTGGCAGCTGCAGATGGAGTGCTCGTACGACTGCGCTCTGTGGACGAGCTGTCGCTTCTGGAGGAGGAGGAGGAGGAGGAGGGTCGAACGCCTACAGCCAACTGTTTCCTATACCGTGGGCTAGGCAGCACTGTCCCACCACCGCTGTCCCCTGTGGACCCTGCATCCACCACATTAACCCAGTGCGCAGTGATGGACACGTAACGGCCCTGGCCATGCCGACTGGACCATGCATCAGTTGTGAGGTGCACCTTTCCGCTCACTGACTGCTTGAGTGCATGGACAATGCGGTCTTTCACATGATGGTGGAGGGCTGGGATGGCTTTGCGAGAGAAGAAGTGGCGACTGGGTAGGTCATAGCGTGTTACTGCATAGGCCATGAGTTCGCGGAAAGCTGTGCTTTCCACCAACCGAAAGGGCATCATCTCAAATGAGATTAGTTTGGCAATGTGGGCGTTCAAACCCAGTGTACGCGGATGAGAGACTGAGTACTTTCTTGACCTACTCATAGTGTCTGGGAGGGTGAGCTGGACTTGAGAGCTGCATATGGTGGAAGTAGCGGTGGACAGGGCGGACTGAGAGAGGGTTGATGATGGTGATGGAGTTGGTGTTCTTTCTGATGGCCTAGAATCAGTCTTTCGTTGATATAACAGTGGGATTCCCTGACTGCTGTGGCCTTGCAACGACACCTCAACATTTGCTGCTGTGCTAACCGGTGGGCTTACAGTGGGGGAAACAATGTAGCGTTGCTGACTACCTTCTTTGTGATCAGTTGCACATGTGGCACTTGAGGTTTGGTGTTGTGTCCACGCTTGCAAGTGCATGCTGGTTAAATGTCTAAGCATGCAACTGGTATTCAAATTTTTCAGATTTTTCCCTCGGCTAAAGGTCTTTGCGCACTTCTTACAGATAACCTTGGCCTGATCATGAGGATTTTGGTCAAAAAAGTGCCACACTGCACTCTTCCTACTTTGGCAGACATTTTGCGGCCTAGCACGCTGTGATCTTTTGACCCTCTGGACAAGCTGTCCAGCAACTCTTTTGATGTTTGGAACCTGTCTTTGGAGTGCTCCGGGCCTGCCAGACAACAGCTGTTGCGATGTCGATGTCTGCTGTGGATGCTCCTCATCTGAGCTATTGGAAGCAGCACCCTCTTCCCCCAATGGATGCCAATCTGGGTCAACAACTGGGTCATCCATCACCTCCTCTTCTATGTCATGTGCACCTTTCTCTGTGTCACCGTGTATGGTGGTATAGTGTGCAGGAAGGGGCACCTGAGTCTCATCAGGGTCAAAATCTGGCTCTGTACACTGCGAGGACAATGTAGTGCTCTGAGTGAATGTACCAGCAGAATCATCCATCAGCGGCTGTGCATCA
Organism: Dendrobates tinctorius; assembly: GCF_039654945.1. NCBI lineage: Eukaryota > Metazoa > Chordata > Amphibia > Anura > Dendrobatidae > Dendrobates > Dendrobates tinctorius. Next base: position 12,021,837 of record NW_027361716.1, read on the forward strand.
GTGCACTCCATGTCAGATTCATCTTGGCCTGGGTAATTCACCATTTGACTTGATAATCCAGGCATGGTATGTGAAAACAGCTCCATGGAGTAATCAGTAGTATGGCCTGCGTCATCCTTCAATCTTGGTTGGGGTGAAGGACACAAGGAAAGGTGTGGTTCATGAACATGAGCCTCCAATGATGACTCAGTGCTTTTACTTTTTACAACTGAAAAAGAGGAGGCGATAGAGCTGGAGGCTGAGTCAGCAATGTAAGACAAAACTTTTTCCTGATGCTCTGCCTTTAAAAGCGGTTTGCCAACTCCTAGAAAACTAAGCGTTCGAGGCCTTATGTAGACAGATGATGACGCAGGGTCAGCACCTCCTGCATTCGGTCCTATTTTGCTCTTGCCACTACCATCAGATCCACCACCAACACCATCATTACCAGCTGCCAACCCCCGCCCAATTCCACGGCCTCTTCCACCAGCCTTCCTCATTTTTGGTAGAAATGTAGACAAAATCCAACAAACTATATAGTAATGTAAAACAAGGTACAAGGTGTCTATAGGACAGGGGAGTTTTAGAATTTCTGCACACACTTGTGGACAGTGGACAGTTGTGGATTGTGTGCGGCCCACTGATATCTGAGCTCTATGTGACACGCTCGATGGCACAGCTGTCTGTGACCAAAGTGACGAGAGGATAATGGAGATTTTGAATCTCTGCGTACACTTTTGGACACTGGACACTTGTGGATTGTGTGCGGCCCACTGATATCTGAGCGCTATGTGACACGCTCGATGGCACAGCTGCCTGTGACCAAAGTGACGAGAGGATAATGGAGATTTTGAATCTCTGCGTACACTTTTGGACACTGGACACTTGTGGATTGTGTGCGGCCCACTGATATCTGAGCGCTATGTGACACGCTCGATGGCACAGCTGCCTGTGACCAAAGTGACGAGAGGATAATGGAGATTTTGAATCTCTGCGTACACTTGTGGACAGTGGACACTTGTGGATTGTGTGCGGCCCACTGATATCTGAGCGCTATGTGACACGCTCGATGGCACAGCTGCCTGTGACCAAAGTGACGAGAGGATAATGGAGATTTTGAATCTCTGCGTACACTTTTGGACACTGGACACTTGTGGATTGTGTGCGGCCCACTGATATCTGAGCTCTATGTGACACGCTCGATGGCACAGCTGTCTGTGACCAAAGTGACGAGAGGATAATGGAGATTTTGAATCTCTGCGTACACTTTTGGACACTGGACACTTGTGGATTGTGTGCGGCCCACTGATATCTGAGCGCTATGTGACACGCTCGATGGCACAGCTGCCTGTGACCAAAGTGACGAGAGGATAATGGAGATTTTGAATCTCTGCGTACACTTTTGGACACTGGACACTTGTGGATTGTGTGCGGCCCACTGATATCTGAGCGCTATGTGACACGCTCGATGGCACAGCTGCCTGTGACCAAAGTGACGAGAGGATAATGGAGATTTTGAATCTCTGCGTACACTTGTGGACAGTGGACACTTGTGGATTGTGTGCGGCCCACTGATATCTGAGCGCTATGTGACACGCTCGATGGCACAGCTGCCTGTGACCAAAGTGACGAGAGGATAATGGAGATTTTGAATCTCTGCGTACACTTTTGGACACTGGACACTTGTGGATTGTGTGCGGCCCACTGATATCTGAGCTCTATGTGACACGCTCGATGGCACAGCTGTCTGTGACCAAAGTGACGAGAGGATAATGGAGATTTTGAATCTCTGCGTACACTTCTATGTGACACGCTCGATGGCACAGCTGCCTGTGACCAAAGTGACGAGAGGATAATGGAGATTTTGAATCTCTGCGTACACTTTTGGACAGTGGACACTTGTGGATTGTGTGCGGCCCACTGATATCTGAGCGCTATGTGACACGCTCGATGGCACAGCTGCCTGTGACCAAAGTGACGAGAGGATAATGGAGGGTTTGAATCTCTGCGTACACTTATGGACAGTGGACACTTGTGGATTGTGTGCGGCCCACTGATATCTGAGCGCTATGTGACACGCTCGATGGCACAGCTGCCTGTGACCAAAGTGACGAGAGGATAATGGAGATTTTGAATCTCTGCGTACACTTGTGGACACTGGACACTTGTGGATTGTGTGCGGCCCACTGATATCTGAGCGCTATGTGACACGCTCGATGGCACAGCTGCCTGTGACCAAAGTGACGAGAGGATAATGGAGATTTTGAATCTCTGCGTACACTTTTGGACACTGGACACTTGTGGATTGTGTGCGGCCCACTGATATCTGAGCGCTATGTGACACGCTCGATGGCACAGCTGCCTGTGACCAAAGTGACGAGAGGATAATGGAGATTTTGAATCTCTGCGTACACTTTTGGACACTGGACACTTGTGGATTGTGTGCGGCCCACTGATATCTGAGCGCTATGTGACACGCTCGATGGCACAGCTGCCTGTGACCAAAGTGACAAGAGGATAATGGAGATTTTGAATCTCTGCGTACACTTTTGGACACTGGACACTTGTGGATTGTTTGCGGCCCACTGATATCTGAGCGCTATGTGACACGCTCAATGGCACAGCTGCCTGTGACCAAAGTGACGAGAGGATAATGGAGATTTTGAATCTCTGCGTACACTTGTGGACAGTGGACACTTGTGGATTGTGTGCGGCCCACTGATATCTGAGCGCTATGTGACACGCTCGATGGCACAGCTGCCTGTGACCAAAGTGACGAGAGGATAATGGAGATTTTGAATCTCTGCGTACACTTGTGGACACTGGACACTTGTGGATTGTGTGCGGCCCACTGATATCTGAGCGCTATGTGACACGCTCGATGGCACAGCTGCCTGTGACCAAAGTGACGAGAGGATAATGGAGATTTTGAATCTCTGCGTACACTTGTGGACAGTGGACACTTGTGGATTGTGTGCGGCCCACTGATATCTGAGCGCTATGTGACACGCTCGATGGCACAGCTGCCTGTGACCAAAGTGACGAGAGGATAATGGAGATTTTGAATCTCTGCGTACACTTTTGGACACTGGACACTTGTGGATTGTGTGCGGCCGCCTGATATCTGAGCGCTATGTGACACACTCGATGGCACAGCTGCCTGTGACCAAAGTGACGAGAGGATAATGGAGATTTTGAATCTCTGCGTACACTTGTGGACAGTGGACACTTGTGGATTGTGTGCGGCCCACTGATATCTGAGCGCTATGTGACACGCTCGATGGCACAGCTGCCTGTGACCAAAGTGACGAGAGGATAATGGAGATTTTGAATCTCTGCGTACACTTTTGGACACTGGACACTTGTGGATTGTGTGCGGCCCACTGATATCTGAGCGCTATGTGACACGCTCGATGGCACAGCTGCCTGTGACCAAAGTGATGAGAGGATAATGGAGATTTTGAATCTCTGCGTACACTTTTGGACACTGGACACTTGTGGATTGTGTGCGGCCCACTGATATCTGAGCGCTATGTGACACGCTCGATGGCACAGCTGCCTGTGACCAAAGTGACGAGAGGATAATGGAGATTTTGAATCTCTGCGTACACTTTTGGACACTGGACACTTGTGGATTGTGTGCGGCCCACTGATATCTGAGCGCTATGTGACACGCTCGATGGCACAGCTGCCTGTGACCAAAGTGACGAGAGGATAATGGAGATTTTGAATCTCTGCGTACACTTGTGGACAGTGGACACTTGTGGATTGTGTGCGGCCCACTGATATCTGAGCGCTATGTGACACGCTCGATGGCACAGCTGCCTGTGACCAAAGTGACGAGAGGATAATGGAGATTTTGAATCTCTGCATACACTTTTGGACACTGGACACTTGTGGATTGTGTGCGGCCCACTGATATCTGAGCGCTATGTGACACGCTCGATGGCACAGCTGCCTGTGACCAAAGTGACGAGAGGATAATGGAGATTTTGAATCTCTGCGTACACTTGTGGACAGTGGACACTTGTGGATTGTGTGCGGCCCACTGATATCTGAGCGCTATGTGACACGCTCGATGGCACAGCTGCCTGTGACCAAAGTGACGAGAGGATAATGGAGATTTTGAATCTCTGCGTACACTTTTGGACACTGGACACTTGTGGATTGTGTGCGGCCCACTGATATCTGAGCGCTATGTGACACGCTCGATGGCACAGCTGCCTGTGACCAAAGTGACGAGAGGATAATGGAGATTTTGAATCTCTGCGTACACTTGTGGACAGTGGACACTTGTGGATTGTGTGCGGCCCACTGATATCTGAGCGCTATGTGACACGCTCGATGGCACAGCTGCCTGTGACCAAAGTGACGAGAGGATAATGGAGATTTTGAATCTCTGCGTACACTTTTGGACACTGGACACTTGTGGATTGTGTGCGGCCCACTGATATCTGAGCGCTATGTGACACGCTCGATGGCACAGCTGCCTGTGACCAAAGTGACGAGAGGATAATGGAGATTTTGAATCTCTGCGTACACTTGTGGACACTGGACACTTGTGGATTGTGTGCGGCCCACTGATATCTGAGCGCTATGTTACACGCTCGATGGCACAGCTGCCTGTGACCAAAGTGACGAGAGGATAATGGAGATTTTGAATCTCTGCGTACACTTTTGGACACTGGACACTTGTGGATTGTGTGCGGCCCACTGATATCTGAGCGCTATGTGACACGCTCGATGGCACAGCTGCCTGTTACCAAAGTGACGAGAGGATAATGGAGATTTTGAATCTCTGCGTACACTTGTGGACAGTGGACACTTGTGGATTGTGTGCGGCCCACTGATATCTGAGTGCTATGTGACACGCTCGATGGCACAGCTGCCTGTGACCAAAGTGACGAGAGGATAAGGGAGATTAGATTGCTTTTAAAAAAGCAGTTTGCGGAGCAGTGGGTAAACAGCAATGCCAGCGTGTCAGGAAGCCTTAAAAGGCAGCCCAACAACCAACACCACTGATACACCACAATATAGCCTCCCCTTGCACTGCACACACAGTGACTTGTGTGTTGTGCAGGCCAAATCGCTAGCAGCAGAAGCAGTTTTTTTGTCTTCTTCCCTGCCTAACGCTCTCCCTACAGAATCAGCAGCAACCTCTCCCTATACTAAGATCGGCAGAAGTAAGATGGCGGTCGGTGTGCACGCCCTTTTATACCCCCTGTTATGCCCACCAAAGCAAGCCAATCACTTGCATGCCCTTCTGAAAGATGGTGGTGACCCGTGCCTATGTCATCACGTTGCCCACAGTGTCCGTGGATCCTGATTGGCTGAAAGAGAGCGCAAAACAAACTTTTGAAACGCGACTTTGGCGCGTAAGTCGCCGACCTCGTGGCCGACCTCATCCTAGGGTCGGGATTCGTTTCATGAAACCCGACTTTGCCAAAAGTCGGCGACTTTTGAATTTTTTCGACCCGTTTCGCTCAACTCTAGTCCTATCTAATATATTTAAAAACCTGAACATGTGAATAATACCTTCATGAGCAGGGTTCAGAAAGGTGCTGCCCGGTATGGGCTCGCTGGGCAAAATGGCTTTTTATGCATGTCCCAAAGGAGAGAGGCGGGGATCTCCCAAAGCTTGCATAAGCAAGAAATCAATGGATTCAGAACACATGACACATGCACAAAAACTGAACGGGTCATAAGACCCTGTTCACACCACCCAAGAACTAAGACACAAAAACAGAACACAGTATGACAAACGTGCATAAATACTCTGCTGTAAAACATATGTAACTGTAAGTAGCAAGTGCTAGTAAAAGATGTTAACAAAACCAGGGTATTTTGTTGATACGTTTTTTTGCAAAAAAATGTACGCTAAGCCACTCCGCCGCGTCAAGGCATACCCTTCTCGGAGCAGTCCTATCTAATATATTTAAAAACCTGAACATGTGAATAATACCTTCATGAGCAGGGTTCAGAAAGGTGCTGCCCGGTATGGGCTCGCTGGGCAAAATGGCTTTTTATGCATGTCCCAAAGGAGAGAGGCGGGGATCTCCCAAAGCTTGCATAAGCAAGAAATCAATGGATTCAGAACACATGACACATGCACAAAAACTGAACGGGTCATAAGACCCTGTTCCCACCACCCAAGAACTAAGACACAAAAACAGAACACAGTATGACAAACGTGCATAAATACTCTGCTGTAAAACATATGTAACTGTAAGTAGCAAGTGCTAGTAAAAGATGTTAACAAAACCAGGGTATTTTGTTGATACGTTTTTTTTGCAAAAAAATGTACGCTAAGCCACTCCGCCGCGTCAAGGCATACCCTTCTCGGAGCAGTCCTATCTAATATATTTAAAAACCTGAACATGTGAATAATACCTTCATGAGCAGGGTTCAGAAAGGTGCTGCCCGGTATGGGCTCGCTGGGCAAAATGGCTTTTTATGCATGTCCCAAAGGAGAGAGGCGGGGATCTCCCAAAGCTTGCATAAGCAAGAAATCAATGGATTCAGAACACATGACACATGCACAAAAACTGAACGGGTCATAAGACCCTGTTCCCACCACCCAAGAACTAAGACACAAAAACAGAACACAGTATGACAAACGTGCATAAATACTCTGCTGTAAAACATATGTAACTGTAAGTAGCAAGTGCTAGTAAAAGATGTTAACAAAACCAGGGTATTTTGTTGATACGTTTTTTTGCAAAAAAATGTACGCTAAGCCACTCCGCCGCGTCAAGGCATACCCTTCTCGGAGCAGTCCTATCTAATATATTTAAAAACCTGAACATGTGAATAATACCTTCATGAGCAGGGTTCAGAAAAAACGTATCAACAAAATACCCTGGTTTTGTTAACATCTTTTACTAGCACTTGCTACTTACAGTTACATATGTTTTACAGCAGAGTATTTATGCACGTTTGTCATACTGTGTTCTGTTTTTGTGTCTTAGTTCTTGGGTGGTGTGAACAGGGTCTTATGACCCGTTCAGTTTTTGTGCATGTGTCATGTGTTCTGAATCCACTGATTTCTTGCTTATGCAAGCTTTGGGAGATCCCTGCCTCTCTCCTTTGGGACATGCATAAAAAGCCATTTTGCCCAGCGAGCCCATACCGGGCAGCACCTTTCTGAACCCTGCTCATGAAGGTATTATTCACATGTTCAGGTTTTTAAATATTTTAGATAGGACTGCTCCGAGAAGGGTATGCCTTGACGCAGCGGAGTGGCTTAGCGTACATTTTTTTGCAAAAAAAGTATCAACAAAATACCCTGGTTTTGTTAACATCTTTTACTAGCATTTGCTACTTACAGTTACATATGTTTTACAGCAGAGTATTTATGCACGTTTGTCATACTGTGTTCTGTTTTTGTGTCACATTTCTTCTTGTGTAGAGCAAGACAGGGAGGGGGGGAGCAGGTGAATAAGCCCCGCCCAGCGGACCGGACAGCGGCAGTTTACATACATCTGAATCGATATAAAAAAGGTATTTATGCATGAAAGGTGCTGGGTTAGGGGGAAGCAAAAGAGAATCCTTATGTGACACACAATTTAGTGATATCATTATATGATATCTCAAAAAAGGGGTGACAGATTCCATTTAAGTTGTATTTCAAAGCTCATTAAAGGGTCCATAATGACTTGTAGGATTGCTACTTCCAATAGGTGGAACTAGAGTTCAATTCCTCTTCCTCTCTGAAGAGACAATTTGCATGTTTCATTTCCCAGAGAACCATGCATGGTGTTTAAGTCTTTTAATTCTCCTAATACAGGCATGCCAGACCTGGCATGTCACTATCCACAAGGAGAAACCTTACCCCTTAGAAAGAGTGTTATAGGATGTAAATAATGATGTTAAAAACGGAAAACAGATTGTATACAGGAGTCGTGCAGATGCTAGGTGACAAAATAATTGCAATGTACTCAGATGACACTCGATCTACTTTTCTGAATCAACATCAAAACAATTTTTTATATAATAACCACAACAAAGAAGAAACCGAGGACGGCACCGCTTTTACCGTGAATGTGTTGGTGATGTGCGGCAATCAGTTAGCCAACAACCAGGAATCCCGGTTGGTGCTTGACCTCAAGAAATCACAACTTGGTATCCTTATAGAAGAAAGGTCGCACTCGTCGGGATAAATCCTTCAAATTTATTGACACATGTTACATGTCATAGTTGGGAGGGTGACATCTAGAGTGCAAAAAGACTGACAATGGCCATTTCGCGCTGCTCAAGTGCTTCAACGGGTCACGACGAGTGCGACCTTTCTTCTATAAGCAATTTTTTATATGATTGTGTGACTCAAGCCTTACAGTTAGGGCTCATTCAGAGGTCAGTTTTTCACGTACGAATTCTGTGTTTTTCATTATAGTTTATAGCGTGATTCACATGTTCATCATGTATTTTTGAAGACATGTGGTCAAAATGATCACCAAGTCAATGTACGATTTTATTTAGAATCACGTAAAAGCTCACTAATGCAAGTTTATGGGTCCAAGAAAAAAAAATTGGACAGGACTCAGATGTGCTGTCGATTTTTCATTGACTGAGAGTAGAAGCTTTAAAAACCTCCATCAATTTTTTGCATACAAGAAAAGCTAAATCTGAAAATCAGTCACCTTTTGGGGTACTAGAAAAATTATTGACATCTGATTGAGGCCTTACTCATTTGAAGTCATAACTAGTTTAAAGGGAAACTGAGGTTTCAATCATTTTTAATATGTATTTCATCAATCAATAGTACACATGATAACAAGCAACTTTGAAATATATCTTATCAGAGAAATCTGCTTCTGTCTCTTCCTGGCCTGATCTTTCATTCTCTAATATCTCTATAAATTAGTAGAATATGTAAAATCTGTATTCACTGAAGATTCTATGGAGGAAGCGAGATGAGCTAGAAACAAGAACAGATATTCTGCTTCAAGTTTTCATGAAACAATGATCTCCATAGAACATCATGAGCACCAAATGTCACCTCATCTCAGTAGTGAGAAAATCTGTGTTCACTAAAGAAAACCTTAACTGAGAATTTTGAGCTTGAATGTCCTGTAGGGAAAAGAAGTGGATTTCTCTTATATAATATGTTACAAAGTCTCTTTGTTAAGAATGCTTTTAGGAAAAAAAGTGGTCAGACAATCGGCGCTGCGAATCACTATGAACAATTATTATTACAGTGGTCTTTATTCGAAGTTTCACAGAACTCCTTCCTCAGGAAAAAACCTGAGGAAGGAGTTCTGTGAAACTTTGAAACGCGTCAAATAAAGACCACTGTAATAATAGTTGTTCATAGTGATTTGCAGGGCGGATTGTCTGACCACTTTTTTTCCTATCCTGCATCCTCTATGTCGGTCCCTCGTGGATCTGTGGTTTCTGCAGCAGCGAATCCTCCATGCTTATTACAAGCTCCATCTGGTGAGTGTATTATTTTTAAATTGATATACCTACACTGGATAATGCACTATTGCGCTATTTCTCTTCAATAGTATCCTTATGAATGCTTTTGACATAGGTAAAGAAAAATATAAAATAAAATGACGGCTCTATAATGATTACAAGTTAATACTGAGGCACAGAGCTTTGCCATTACACAAATGCATGCTGATTCTTATCTTGTTGGTTGCAGTACAATAAATGATGCTGGTATCTCCTTATGTAGAAAAATATTTTTTGGGCTCGTCAGACCAGGGCTGCATGCAACCTTCCCCCATGCACTCCTCTAGCCATCTTATTGAGAACCTAACACTGTTTGAAAATTAGGTTCATGCAGTGGCATAATATGGGTTTCCAACACTTGGGGCAAGGAAAGTATCTTGCCCCCTAGAGCCCATGGATCATTCATGAGCACTCCTTAAGACTAGTGATGAGCGAGTGTGCCCGTTACCCGAGTTTTCCGAGCATGCTCAGGTGTTCTCCGAGTATCTTGGGCATGCTCGTAAATTATGTTTGTGTCTCTGAAGCTGCATGATGTGCGGCTGCTAGACAGCCTGGATACATGGGATTCCCTAACAAACAACCAATCCCTACATGTATTCAGGCTGTCTAGCAGCCACAAATCATGCAGCTGCAGAGACACAAACATAATCTACGAGCATGCCAAAATACTCGGAGGATACCTGAGCATGCTTGGAAAACTTGAGTAACGAGCACACTCGCTCATCACTAATTAAGACCCTTCCCCCAGTACAGTATCACCTTATTCCCCAGGCCCATGTATTGTACAGGGTGGGCCATTTATATGGATACACCAGGGAGGGCCATGTGTATGGATACACCAGGGAGGGCCATGTGTATGGATACACCTAAATTAAATGGGAATGGATGGTGATATTAACTTCCTGTTTGTGGCACATTAGCATATGGGAGGGGGGAAACTTTTCAAGATGGGTGGTAACCATGGCGGCCATTTTGAAGTCGGCCATTTTGGATTGCATCTTTATGATTGGCCCACTAGGTGTATCCATATAAATGGCCCACCCTGTATTTTAAGAAGATACTGACATAAATATAGTTTTGCGTTTTGCCCTCTTTGCTTAGACCGCAACAGAAATGACAAAGTTTATTTAATCTATGTTGCTAGCCAGTCATTCACTGCACCCCTGCACCACTCCAAGAAGAAGCGGTGAGCAAAATATTGCACCCCTTAGAATTTGGCACCAGGGGGCAATTACCGCTGTGCCTTAACTATGCTACACCACTGGGTTCATGGAAAAAATTGTATTTGATAAAGGCATTAGATTGAGAAACAGTGATAATTGGGCTAGACAGAATTCATGATATTCACTTTTCTTATTATTTACTTTTTTCCATACAGCTGACTTGGGTAACATACTGCGTGCTATAATTCTATAAAGTTGCCTTTCTTGGTAATTATTTTTCCATGTCGGAGAAGAGGACGGCAGGATCTCACGGTGTTGTAGCGGTCCTCTCTGAGTGTAATGTGCTATATGCGTTGGCTTTACCGTCTCTACTTGCTTCCATGCCAGCTTCTTATCGCTTTCTATAACGTAGACAATCAATCTGGCTGCCAGACTCCGCTGTCATCTGCGATGCCGGTGAAGGAAGCGCTTTCATGCATTGCAGAGATAATCAGATGACTGAAGTGTCATTTTCTATTTAAGTGGCTGAATAGCACAAACCAAAGCTGCATCTAGTAATATCTGGGCAACCGGTAAGTGTGGCAGGTTAACAAGCCAAACACAGACTCACCTGAGCAGTCATCTAATGCTATTGGTACTCCCTTAAAAATCAGATACGCTAAGAATGGTAACCCCTTAATGGCTGGCCTATTTGTTATATTTTTTTTTTTAATATCTCCTCTCTGCGATTTATTTTTTATTGATGGGGCGATTTGAGACTTTTTATCTGGCACAAATAGTATTTTTTTTAAATAATTTGGGGGGAGTATAAAGATTGCCCTATATGTGGTAGCTCAATGGTTTGCATTGTTGCTTTGTACTGATGGGGGGGTCTTGGATTCAAATCCCACTAAAGGCAACATCTGCAGAGAGTTTGTTTGTTGTTTCCATGTTTGCGTGGATTTCCACCAGTTTCATCCGACACTCAAAAGACATGCTGATAGGGAATTTAGACTGTGAGCCCCAATGGGGACAGTGATGACGACGCTATATAAGATATGCTTTTTTTTGGAATAATAAAAACTGCAGGTTAATTGCATTCAGAACCTGCCCTGCGCCTGCCCATAGAGCCCTGCTGCCGGGAGGGAATTTATTTCTCCTGGATGCATTTGGGAGCGGCATCAGTGCGTGTTCAGTCACCGCTCTGTATATAGAGAGTAGCAGATGGAATCACGCCACCCCCGGCACTGATTCATAGAATTATAGAATAATTATAGACTCATAAAATCCTAGAATGTTAGAGTTGGAAGACCTCCAGGATCATTGTGTCCAACCCCCTGCTCAATGTAGGATTCACTAAATCATCCCAGTCAGATGTCTGTCCAGCCTCTGTTTGAAGACTTCCATTGAAGGAGAACTCACCACCTCTCGTGGCAGCCTGTTCCACTCATTGATCACCCTCACTGTCAAAATGTTTTTTCTAATATCTAATCTGTGTCTCCTCCCATTCAGTTTCATCCCATTGCTTCTAGTCTTTCCTTGCGCAAATGAGAATAAAGATGATCCTTCTACAATGTGAATGCCCTTAAGATATTTGTAGACAGCTATTAAGTCTCCTCTTAGCCTTATTTTTTGCAAGTTAAACATTCCCAAATCCAGTAACCGTACCTCATACATACATTGCTGTTTGCTCACCATCCTGGTCGCTCTTCTCTGAACTTGCTCCAATTTTTCACCATCTTTTTAAAAATGTGGCGTCCAGAATTGGACACAGTAGTCCAGATGAGGTCTGACCAAGGAGGAGTAGAGGAGGATAAATGTTTCATTATTTTTACTTCTTAATCCAGAGAAAGATTGCTTATCTGTTGGCAGTCAACTGATTTATTGAATGTGACAGATATCCGCTCTCTGTTATAAGGTGCATTACTACAGTTCGGTATGCCTATACATTGCTGCAGAATCTAGAACAAGTTTCCCTTTGCTTTGTGTAATTCATCACAATAACAGACTAGCCATCATTTGTGAACAGAAAAAATACAATATGTCATAGGAAATATAGGAACAGAGGAAAAGTAAACAGTACACCTGCACATTTTGGCATATTTGAGTCAAACCCATCAAAACAAATCACAGGAACAACATTAAAGTCAACCTATTAGCAGGATTTTACTCAGTAAACTACAGACGTTGTCAGGTCGGCGCTGTTATACTGATTAAAATGATATCTGAGTTAATGAAATCCGTCTTGTGATTGTTTAATCTTTATTTGTAGTTTTCAGTTAGTGAGATTCTCGTGCTTTGGGGTGGTATGTGGGGGGGTCTTCATGTGGTGCTGCATCTGTATGGGCTTATGGCAGGTCACTGATCATTCACTGCAATGCACAGAATGTTGTGGGGTTAGAAAGAAAAAAATTACATTCAGCAAAATGGCACTGGCCAGGCATCTATGCAGTATCATGTATGGCAAACTGCATATAATATTGTCCGGTTAAAAAAAGACAACTAACTTTTTTCCACAACGAAATGGCTGCAGCGCTTGCGCTATCGGAAAATGATAGATGCTACTGCGCATGCGACAACGCCGGCGCCATTTTGATGAAGTTAAATTGTTTTTTTACCCGACAATATTATATGCAGTTTGTGATACATGATACTGGGCCACCGCCAGCAAAATTTTGCTGAATTTAAACTTTTTTTTACCCACAATATTCTATGCATTATGTAAAATAGGAGGCAAGTCACTGAAGATCAGGAGCCTGTCATCAGCAGAGATGAGCGAATGTCATGTCCGCCATGTTTGTCATGTCTGCCATGTCTGTTTTGTCTCAAGAACTCCTGGAGCGATGTGCATGCGCATATCTTGTCTGCTGTCCTGCATGTTCACTAGAGCAGTGTGCACACTCACCTCATGTCTGAGCTGCAGGATGCCTGCGTTTCTGCTCTGCCTTCTGTGATCTTCTCGTCATGTCTAGGATTCCTGATCATGTGTTCCTGCCTGGATCCTCCACTGTCTGGTTCTGCAATCATCTCGCCATGTCTGAAACGCTGATCATGTGACCTTTCCTAGGATCCTGCACTGTCTGGTTCGGCAATCATCTCGTCATGTCTAGAACTCTGATCATGTGACCTGTCTAGGTTTCAGCCCTGGATCTGCAGTCGTCTCGTCATGTCTGGAACTCTGATCATGTGACTGTGCTCTGTTACCCTGTGGATCTGAACCCGGAAGTGCTCCCCTGGTCCTGACCTGGAAGAGGAGGTGCTATGCCCTATATCAGGCCGCCCCTTCCTATGCTCAGGGCCTGAGTATTGTGTGTGGTGTCCCTGCATGACTGCTTGGTCTGTGGGGCGCTCCCTCTATTCTGTGCCCTTGCACTCTGCTCTGTCGTGCATCTCTGCACACGCTCCGTGCTCGTATTGTCTCTTGTCTTGTGCCATGTCTTGTGTTGTCCTTCGTGCCATGTCCTGTCCCTGCTCTGCTTTGCCTTGTAGTCCTTGTCTGCTTCTGTTCTGTGTCTCTGTCCCTGACATGCCTCTCTGCACGCGCAGGACTCTGCTTCTGTCTGTCCCTGGTGTGCCTCTCTGCACGTGCAGGACTCTGCCTTGCCTGTCCCTGGCGTGCCTCTCTGCACGCGCAGGACTCTGCCTCGCCTGTGTACCTTGTCTAGTCCCAAGGCCCTGCCTTGGCCCGGCTCTGGGCTTCGGCCTACGCTCCGCTGCTAGACTGTTCCTGTCCCTGGCATGCTCTCTGCATGCGCAGGTCTCTGCCTTGTTCTTTGTATTGTCCCTGTTGTTTCGTGCGCCCTTGCACTTTTCGCACTAGGCTTTGCCGTACTGTCTGTACGTGTCTCTGTCCTGTGTCTTTGCCTAGCCCTGCCTTGTGGCTCCGTGCCTCCGTGCACGTGCCTGGTCGTCTGTGCCTCCCTGGTGTGCCTTAGCCGTGCTCGCCTGTGTGCCTCAGCCGTGCCCCGTCCAGTGCTTTAGTGGTCTGGCTGCGTGGCCCCGCAGCGGTGCCACCTCTAGTCGTGCCCGCCTGCAACTGCCATCGTCAGTACCACCGGCCGGCGCTCCCAGCCGTGGTCTCTGTGCTCCCTTGCACTCACGCTGGTTCTTGCTCTGTGCCTTTTCGTGCTACTCTTGCACAACTCTTTGTTAACTTTGCTCTGCTCTGATCCCTGTCTTGCCTGATCGTTGAACCCTGTTCCTGGCGTGCCTCTCTGCACGCGCAGGACTCTGCCTCGCCTGACCCTGGCGTGCCCTTTGCACGCTCAGGACTCTGTCTCATACCTTGTGCCTTGGCGTGTCTCTACACACGCACTCTGTCTCGTTCCTTGGCGTGTGTCTACACTCGCACTCTGTCTCATGCCTTGGCGTGTCTCCACACACGCACCCTGTCTCGTCTGTGAACCCTGGCTTGTCCCCTACACACGCACCTAGCCTTGAACCCTGGCGTGTCCCCTACACACGCACCTAGCCTTGAACCCTGGCGTGTCCCCTACACACGCACCTAGCCTTGGACCTCGGCGTGTTCGCTATCACGCACCATGCCTGGATATCTGTCGTGTCTCCTTGCCTGAAACCTGGTTTGCCTGTCGGATGCCCGGAACCTGCCGATCGCTGCCAGAGATCATGAGCTGGATGACTGCGGCCTGACGTCCGGAGCTGATGTCCGCAGCCT
This sequence comes from Dendrobates tinctorius, assembly GCF_039654945.1. Taxonomy (NCBI): domain Eukaryota; kingdom Metazoa; phylum Chordata; class Amphibia; order Anura; family Dendrobatidae; genus Dendrobates; species Dendrobates tinctorius. The sequence goes on from NW_027361716.1 coordinate 12,037,089, forward strand.
GATGCCTTGATGATGTTGATCATTGCCAGCAGTCCGGAGTCCGATGCCATCGTGCCGTTACCTGTACCTAGGCGTGCCACCTGGCACGTACCATGCTATGGACCTTGGCGTGCCCACGCGCGCACCTTGCACGTTTTGCTTGTTTACACTGTATGTGATCCTGAGTTATCCTAATGAAGTTACCTTGCACCTACGTCTTGTCTCGTCTTGCTTCCTGCTCGTCCTTGTCGTCAGACACTCGTCTAGTGTCCCCTGAGCAGGCCGTCTGGTCCCAGCAGTCGTGGTGGCTCACCCCCTTGGTCTTGCCCCTGACACTCCCTGTATAGGGGGTGGATTCTCACAAGGTAAGCTCGCCCTCGGTGGGTGGGTGCCATGACCCAGAGGGTCCACTCAAAAAAATGGGCTCAGCAGGAGCTGAGTCCGTCACAGCGAACTTGTTCGGAAAATATTTGCCAATCTCAAATTCAGCATGAACGCAGCTTATTCGGATTCGTGTTCAGATTCCCGAGCATTTTTCCTCAAGGTCAACTAAATTCGGGAGCAGTTCTGTAAATTATCGTGTTTCTGCATATGTTTTTGTTTGAACTTTGGCAAGGATAGTGGTGCTGTATGATGAGCGGGGGGGATGTATTTTATGAAGGGAGGGTGGGTATTAGGTCAGAGGAGAGTTGGACTGCTTTTTTTTAATTAACTTAATGTGTATACATTCAAACAGCCAATCAGGGCACAGAAACCAACTATATCGTCCCGACACAAGTGCTTCTGTCATTGACTGCTGAAGTCACATGTCCTTCTCAATATAAAAAGCAGACATTTTGTATTGCTAGCGCCATTTTGTCAGTGTAATAGCGTGGATATGCTGCTGCAAATAGTCATATAGTTAGATAGGATCCTGTGTGAAATCTACCTTCCATCATTTAACTAGTTTGTGCCAATAGTGTTGTGCAGGCAGGAGTCCACATTTCCTTACCATAATTGTTTTGGCTAATACTGTGTTGCAGTCAGGAGGTCATATTTCCTAATAAATATCATTTGGGTGCAGGCACAAGGCCCTATTTCCTAATCAAAATTGTTTGGGCTAATATTGTTGTGCAGGCACCAGGCCACATTTCCTAGTCAAAATTGTTTGGGCTAATATTGGGGTGCAGCCAGGATTACACATTTCCTAATCAAAATTGTTTAGCTAACATTGTTGTCCTGGCAACAGGCAAAATTTCCTAATCAAAATCACTTGGGCTCATATTGGGGAGAAGGCACCAGGCCCATTTCCTAATAAAAATCATTAGGTTAAATCTCCTAATCAAAATCATTTGGGCTAATATAGTTGTGCAGGCACCAGGTGAACTTTCCTAATCAAAACGGTTTCGGCTAATATTGTTGTGCAGGCATCAGGCCCCATTTCTGTCATGATCTGCTGAGTTTGTGGGATCAGGTAGTTTAGAGGTTAATCTGGACAGCCTCACTCTGAGATTCTGGGAGGCTTTTTATAGCCTCATTGTGGGCTCACTCCTTGTCGCTTATGCTCAGATCCTTGGCCAAGTGTGTGACCCTGGTGTGCTTTGTGACTGTGATACTTTGTGCTTGCTTGGTTTTGATCCGGTTCTGTCCAGTGTTATGAGTTCTGCCTGTTACTTTTGTACTGCTCTGCTATTCCAGTGTATGACTCTTTTGCCTTGGACCTGACTACTCTCTGACTGCCTCCCTTGTACTGCGTTGCTATCTCTGTGTATGATTCATTGCTTACGTTTTGACTATTCTCTGCTTGTCCCTCTGGTACCACGCCGTCCTCCCCGGGTATGACCCCCGCTTGTCTAACCTGAGTTTCCCTAGCTTTTGCTCCAGGATTCCTGTAATAGAACCCTATCCTGCAGCAGGACGCTAAGCCACGCCCCATGTGGTCACATGATCGTATGTCCTTGTACTGCTAAACTACTTTCAGTGTCGCAGGTCCTGTTGTCTGAACTTTCCCTGCAGTATCGGACCCCGGGTCCTCCCGTAGTGTGGGTGAGATACCCTGTTCAGCTGCGGCAGCCCGCCGGCGCTGACAGGATCCTGATAATTTCCAAATCAAAATTGTTTGGGCTAATATTGTTGTGCAGGCAGCAGGCAAAATTTCCTAATCAAAATCATTTTGTCTAAAGTTGTGCAGGCACCAGACCCCATATCCTAATCAAAGTCAATTGGGCTAATATTGTAGTGCAAGCAGAAGTCCACATTTCCTAATCAAAATCATTTGGACAAATGTTGTGCAGGCACCAGGCCCCATTTCCCAATCAAATAGTTTGGGCTAATATTGTTTCACAGGCACCAGGCAAAATTTCCTAATCAAAATTGTTTGGGCTAATACTGTGTTGCAGTCAGGAGGTCACATTTCTTTATCAAGATCATTTAAGCTAACATTGGGGTGCAGGCACCAGACCCCATTTCCTAATCAAATCGTTTATGCTAATATTGTTGTGGAGGCACACTATCTAAGCAAATAAATACTGATTGCTAACTGAGTTACAGGTGACTGACAGGTCTGGGCCTAGGGTTGTGAAACAGCTGGCTAAAAGAGCAGAAGGGTACATCAAACACAAATGGGAAAAAGCGAAGTTGTGGTTGAAGGGGGAATAGGCTTTGCGTTCGACGCGTATGTTGGCTAGGTGGTAATGTTACTGAAAGCTCTACTGAACAAACACCATCTTGTCCTATCTGAGGACAACTGACAACATCTATTACTATTTGGACTACTTGACTCCCTTTCTTTGGCAGCCGCAGCGTAACGCCTTGTAGATGAGGGTGAGAAAGCTTGTGCCCCAGTGGATGGCAAGCACTACAGCTACATCACTTGGCCTCGTCTCCTCTTCCTGCATCTTAACATCACACACAGTACAATCCTCAGAGGAGGCACCCCAATTACCCTTGTTTCACCCAGCATCATAACTCTCCAACTGGCCAACAGTCTATGGTGAACCACAGATGGGCGAGTCTGCAGAGCTACTTACACATTTTATTCCATGGGCATCACAGGTCTACGCCAAAGATTCACAGAATCCAGAGGAAGAAAGCATCTGCACCAATGGCAAAATTTTTTTCCTGTTGGATCTTTGGACCGATGAAGTAAGGTCTGAGCAGAATCCACATCCTTGTCACCAGATGTTAACCCCCGGGATGGACATAGTCAGATACCTGAGGTGAACACAGACTGTACTGTGCTGTGTAGAGGAGGAAGGTGACTCTCAGGGTGAGGAGTGGGAGAACAGAGAGGATGACAATGAGGTTGCATATCCCACTTGGTGTGAACCCAGAGGCACATGGGTCGCCCTCACACCCAGGGCAGTAGGGTACTCGGTACCGGGCCCAATGGTCCTCAATGGGAGCTGTCACGGAAGCTGGAACCCGGCCCGTGCCCTGAGCGCCTATTGTAAATGTTCAGTGTCAATGTGTAAGTCATGATGCCACCTGTGGTATTCGGCAATAGAGATGTAAGCCGACGCTGCAGACAGATCCTCTGGGACAGATGGTGTGGTGCAGCAGTGATGTTATCGCCCTCCACAGGCAGGGCTGTAGTCCCAGGGCAGTGTAGGTGAAGTGACACTTAGATGATGTAGTGTCAGGCGCGAGGGATGTAGTGGTGCTGGGCAGGTTGGCGCAGGAATAAGTGGAGGACACCAGGGTATGTAGTTCCAAAGCTTTACTCAGTCTGTTGTGCAAACAGGTGCCTGCCTCTGTGCCGTGTCCTCCGGGTCAGGGACTCAATCAACCTCCATGCCAGATGGAATACTCCTTTCCAACACTCCGCCAACATGTGCCTTTCTGAACGCCTCCTCTTATAGCGCCTTTGGGTGAAGTACTCCTAGTACTGAGTTGCACTGGAGTTCCTCCTGTCCGATGTTCTTATGAACTCTACTTGTACGGCAGACAGCTGTAGCCTGCTTTGGGGACTTCTTGCTAATAAGTCCCGGCTCACTATCCAGTTGCTGTTGTGCCCCCAAGTCTTGTGTGGGAATAAAGTGGTCACTACTTCTATTTCTCTGGTGTCTGCTGCAGGACTATTAGTATCCATACAACCTCGGGGACCGGGCCCCGGCCTTGTGCTTGGAACTTATAGGAAGGGTTCTCTTCTAACCCATGTCCTCTGTTCCCTTTTACTCCTCACGTTCCGTACTAGTCTTTCTTTCTTAAGGAGAATCAGGCTTTCAGTCTAGGTTGCTCTCTCTCTTCCTTTCCCATGCCAGCAGACCCAGGTCACTGGGATCTGCTGCAGCACTTCCATCCATCTATCCCTCTCTCTAGGGATCTTCTCTCCAGCTCTCTAACCAATCGACTGACTCAACTAACTGTTGTCCTAAACTCTTCCCACTCTTTGTAATGTAATCTAACTCCACCCACCTCCCAGCACGTTTCGTGTTCCAAGCAGGGAGCCACCAATGGGTGCTTTGCTATACTCCAAGCAGGGAGCCGCCGAAGGTGCTTTGCTACACTACTTTCTGGTGTGGGGTGCAGGTGTTGGAGCGTGGTCAGGAGTTTCCACCTTACATGGATGGTGGGATACCACACCTCAGGAGGAGGTGCAGTACCTCTGTGGCGACTGAGCCTCAGGGGCGCCACACACACAGCTAAGTAGCTCAGCAGAGGAGGTGGAGGTAGACAAGGAGGTTACGCACAGACATGGAGTGATGCAGCTACAACAAGCACTGCATCCTCAGCCAAAACTATGACTGTGGCCACCAGTGGCCACAAGTCTGCAGTTCGCAGAGGCAGCAAGGGTTAGCCTGGGCCTTTTTTGAGACTGCAAATGATGACCCAACTCACGTTACCTGTTAACTTTGCAAAAAAGGACTCAGTAGAGACAAAATTGCAATAATTTGACAACTACATGCATGAACCCTGCACAAGCGCAATCAGCATGCATTAGCCTGGAAATCTCACTGCACAAAAATGCAGACTAATGGGAATGCCAACCACAGGATGTCCCATCAACCGCATCTGCTGCTTCTTCCTACTCCGTCACCGTGGCAAGTGTTCTCACACAGGTCTATGGCTGCAGAACCTCCACTTATTTATCCACGACAGTCAGAGTGAGTGGAAGCCCGTCAGCTGTTACAGAAGTGGAGATGTTTGCTGTTTTTATTTCACGCAGCACACCACATATTTTGCAATCCACCATAACATCTTTGTCTGCACCGCACTCACAGTCCAGCATAATGTCATGTTCACCCTACTCCACCATCTCTCAGCAAAGCAGCCAGCCCTTGGTCCCATAGTTGTGGTCATGTACATATGCCAAAGTAAAAAGCTTGAACTCCACCGTCTCCAATCTGTTGGCCATGGAAGAGCTTCCTTTCCATTGGTAGATACAGATGCTTACTGATAACTGATGGCCGTTGCAGTCTCCCAATGCCAGTTGCTCAGTCACCTTCTGGCTGCACTATTTGCAACATCATGCCTGTATTGTTATGATTAGAAATAGTTCTGATGTGTGGCAATAAATTTTGGAAATGTGAAGACTTCAAGTTGGGTCTCGATTTGGTGGGTTACTTGTCTTATAAGGGGTGTCAGAGTCTCATTATGCTATTTCTACTTTGGAAAATTGATGCAACTTTACTGGTATGTGTCAATAATTTTTTGAAATGTGGAGACATCAAGTTGTGCATCCATCTGGTGGATTGCTTCTGGTAGAAGGTGTTAGGGCTGGCGGAACGCACCAAATTATAAAATAGTAGTAGGTGCGTTCGCAGCCCGGGGTCCACCGTGCAGAGGTGGTACACTGCTGCTAGATAATGGCGGAAGAAATAAGCGGTGTGAAAACAGTCATACGTGGGTTACGTCACCCAATGTGAACAGGAGCAAACTCTGTTAATTCACAGAGCCGCACAACCGCTGAACGTAGATACTGGAGCCTGTTTAGCTCACAGAGCCCGGCCAAAAGAGCGCACAGTGTATGGCCACAGAACTCTACCCCAAGGACACGGGGTTAGAATCCCTCTAGGCCCACTGAGCGCGCGGTGTCGCTGCCGCAAGCGCCGCTATAGATGCTTGCTATGGAGTGTGGAGCACGTGCACTGAGACATGCTGAGTCACTGGTGAGGACTGATGCCTGACTCAACCTTTGACCTACCTACGCCTAAGCCTGGGCGCTAGCAAGCTAGGCTGCACAACACATGTGTACCGAGGGTAGGGGTTTCTTAATGAGTCATTCACCAGAGACATTCATACGTGCATACATCACTCACTCCTCATAGTCTGAAAATACAGTCTATCCTAGCGCGTGGCCGAGCGGCCATACGAACCTTTTATAGCCGCGAGTGTCCAGGACCCTCCTGGCTTCTCGGATGGGTCAATCCGAACACGAGCAGGACCTGAGCACGTGACCTTCGATCTCCAATGAGAGAGCACTCCACGGGCATGCTCAGTAGCCCAACATGAGGACGTAGTCCCTGGAGAATCTCGCTGCTGAGCAGCATGCATTGCCATAGCTGTGCCAGAGGTGGCAGCAGCAAGCAAACACATGGAGCTGGTCAGGGCAGAGCGCCTGGACCAACGAGTTTGCTGAGCAACCTCCTCTGCGGCTGGAGAGGAATGGGAGACCGCCGGAAGCAAGGCTCGGGATTCTGCCTGTGCAGCGACAGAAATCCCACGCCTAACAGAAGGGATCTCAGAGCACCATTATACTATTTAACTCTGGGGAAATTGATGCAACTTTATTAGAGTGTGCCAATACTTTTTTAAATGTGGAGACTCCAAGATGGGTCTCCATCTAGTGGGATGACAGTAGTTCAAGTGCTCTAAGAGCACCATTATACTGTTTCCACTCTGGGGAAATTGATGTTACTTTAGTGGTGTGTGACAATAATTTAGGAGACTCCAAGCAGGGTTACCATCTGGTGGGTTGCTTGTAGTGGAAGGGGTGTCAGAGTCTCATTATACTATTTTTACTCTAGGGAAATGGATGCTACTTTACTGGTATGTGGAAAATTGGCAATTATTCTTTTAAATGTTGAGACTCCAAGTCTTCATCTGGTGGGTTGCCTGCAGTGAAAGGGGTGTCATAGCTCCACTATTCTATTTCTACTCTGGGAAAATTGATGCCACTTTATTGATGTGGGCCAATATTTTTTTGAAATGTGGAGACTCCAAGTGCGGTCTCCATCTGGGGGGTTGCCTGTAGTGGAGGGGGTGTCATAGCCCAATTATGCTATTTCTCCTCTGGGGAAATTGATGCCACTTTATTGGTGTGTGAGGATAACTTTTTGAAATGTGTACACTCCAAGTTTGGTCTCCATCTTGTGAGTTGCCTGTTGTGGAAGGGTTCTCAGAGCACCATTATACTATTACTACTTTGATGAAATTGATGCCACATTAGTGGTGTGTGCCAATATTTTTTTTAAATGTGGAGACTCCAAGTTGGGTCTCCATCTGGTAGGTTACTTTTAGTGGAAGGGGTCTCAGAGCACCATGTGGTAGATCGGCTCACTTGGCTGCACACTGAGGTAGACACAAGTACACTGTCTCTTAAATCTTCCGTTGGTTTATTATGTATGCAGCATATACTACTGTGATGTGAAAATAAACACAGCCCTTGGGCAAAACAGGAGAAAATAGCCAAAATGGGATATCATAGCCCGCCCCTCTCAGGGTAAGTAAAGTCTCCTCTTTCAGTTTAGCACCAACATAAGATCTTTCCTGGAGTTCTCTCCACACATGCGAAACGCCGACTACCTCTGGAGGCTAGCTATTTAAGCCCCAGACCACACCCTGGGGTGGAGATAAGGTGAAAAACCTCCCACCCATTCTATGGTTGTTAACAAAAACCCAGCCCTTTACAAATTTGCTGCTAACCTCTTGCAGCACTTAATGTGCTGAAGGAAAAACTCCGGGGTTTCACATCACTGAAACCACTAGCCTCAGCGAAACCTATCTCCCACCCAGCACCTTGTACCTTGTCATTGACTTTATCACAACTATTATAATGTTTCTACTCTGAGGAAATTGATGCCACTTTATTAGTGTGTGCCAATCATTTTTTGAAATGTCGAGATTCCAAGTTGGGCCTCCTTCATGTGTTTTGACTGAAGCAGTAGGACTCCCAGACCGGCAGACTGCACTTACTTTTAGTCAACTACCTGTGTTACTATCCTTAAATGTTTCTAACAATAGTAGTCTATGAAGCTGATATTTGTGCCGCTTAACTGTGGTTGGGCAGAAAAGCAGTTTGAGCTGTTGCTTGAAGTATCAGGGCTCCCAGCACAGCAGGCCTACACCAGTCCCTCACCCACCTCATCTTAATTTAAACTTAAATTCAAAGCTATAAATATTGGCCCAGACCCTGATACCTCATGTATGGCCCATGGCTGTCTGCTGCTGTGCCATTATCAAATTTCTACAATGGGTCAAATGATGCCACTTTTCCTGTTGTCTTTCCCTTATTTTGGAAATGTTTGGACCCTAAGTTGGGTATCCTTCATTTGTGCTGCCTGAATTTTGCAGGCCTCTCAGAGCACCAGGCCTACACCTGTCACTGATCCACCTGTTACTGATCAATGGTTCAGCTAGAAATGCTGGTCCAAGCTCTATCCCATATATCCATGCTGCACAATTAAGTCATTGGTACTGTGAGTCAATTGATGCCACTTTTCCTGGTGTTTGCACCTAATTTTAGATGTTTGGGAACTTAAGGTGTTGCCTATCTTGTTTTTGCCTCCCATTGAACTCAATAAGTTCTATGTATGTTCGATGTTTGCCGAACCGAAACGAACCTTGAAAGGTTCGCCTATCTCTAGTCATAAGCTCATACAGATGAATATGTAAGCAGAGCACCACATAAAGCCCCACCCACAGCCCCGCTCACAGGCCGTCCCAAAGCACCAGAATCTCATTGACTGAAAACTACAAATACAGATAAAGCAACAACCACAAGACATATTTCATAAACCAACATTGTAGTCAGTATAACGGCGCCTGCCTGACTGAGTCTGTAGGTTACTGTGCACAATCCTGCTGACAGGTTCCCTTTAAGTCTAAAGAACCAAAAGGTTATATCATTTTTCGATATACTTTCTATGTCGCTTCTTCATAGTTTTCAAAAACTCTACTTGCTGACGTTCAATAAGCACTAACATTCATATACCTAATTTGGACTTGTCCGTGTGTCTGTGCAGAATGAAAAATATTCAGAATTGAGAGTCCTCAGTGGTTGATACCTTTTAATGGCTAACTGAAAAGATGGTAACACATTGCAAGCTTTCGAGACTACTCAGGTCTCTTCATCAGGCATAGACTAATACAAAATCTGAAGAGTCACATATTTATGCACAATACAGGACAGAAAAAATGCAATAGATGAGACAAGTGACGTGAAGCAGAATTATGATTATGGGAGAGGGAGAAACATAAATATTGGACCAGTTCATAGATAAAGAGTCCGGATGTTTGATTGTCCTCTGATTGGGGTCTCCTTATGTGTTGTGATGCCCCCACAAGGTCTTAGGAGCAAATTCCTTAATTGATGTAAAAAGACATAAATCCATGCGACACATTCATTCCAGCATTGAGAGTGTCAAAGGTCGTCATAAATTTATACTCACAGACTCTTCTCTCTCTCTGGGATTTGAATTTACCTTTCAATACCAGTAATTTCATATCCCTGGTGTTGTGATCCATCATACAAAAATGTTTTGCCACAGGTAGATCCATTCTTTTTCTCTTATTGTGTGACAATGAGCATTCATCCTTGTTCTAAGCTTTTGCCCTGTCTCTCCCACATACAGACCCCCAGTTGGATATTTAGTACAAATAATTAAGTACACCTCATTAGATGTAATGCAGCTGAAAGTACCTGTGATCTTGTAGTCATGATTGAATTGGGGATCTTTATCTTGTCCGTGGTCATTATAGATGGACAGGTTTTACGTTTTTTCTGGTTGCAAGGAAAGGTTCCTCCAGCTGTTGGTTTTCCTGGATGTGCACAATGAGTCATCCATAGCTCAACAGTAACTTAGGTATCCATAGTTACTACCACTAGCAGCTAACTGACTATATGCGTGGGATTCCTAAGTACTGTAAGGCCCTGTATAGGAGTTAAGTGACATATCTAATCAGGAGAGGAGCTCTCCCTTGTGACGAGTTAAGGCATAAGCCTTTTTTGAATGTTAGCCTTTGAGGCAACTCTGTGAGGCAACATTGTGCGGCAACACTGTGAGGCAACATTGGGAGGCAACACTCAGGCAACAGTGTGAGGCAACATTGCAAAGATGGATCAAATTGATCACGCTGCTGCACGTAGAGAAGCGACTTGCAGATGGATACTGAACCTGCATCTTAATGAAACAGAAGACGAACAAAATTGTCGAAGAACTACTGATGCAGCGAGACAGAAGACGGCCAGAGCAAGAGAAATGAATGATGTAACTGAATCACGTAGAACAACTAATGCTGCATGACAACGAGCAACAAGCAATGCACAAAGTGATACCCAAATTTCACAAAGACGAGAACAAGATAGAAGACATGTCCAAAATGCAAGAGCCACTCGACGGCGGCAAGTTGCATTTGCCGCTAGAGGACTTCTTAATCAAATTGATGAGACACGTATTGAAGAGCACTATGCTGGCGAACTGACATTTCGATGTCAGTTCTGCCAATCTAAAAATTTAAAAAACGAAATGTCGCAGGACAAAATATTCCCTTCCTGCTGCAAGAGGGCACATCCAATTACATCCCATTCGTATGGATGATCAATTAGTCAAGTTGATGAATGGAGAGCATCAGCACTCCAGTAACTTTATGGCTAATATAAGGCAATACAATAGCTCTCTTGCTTTGGCATCAATGGGAGCACAAGTAGCGCCACCTCCTGGGCATGGTCCATACTGTTTTTGAATTCATGGACAAATTTACCATAGAACTGCCCCATTGCATCCCGCTGTGGGTAGTACTCCCAAGTATGCCCAGATTTATATCTTGGACAGTGAAGTAGCATTAAGTACAAGAAGTCAAGCAAACATTGGGCATGGGCAGGGCCTTGGGGCAGATCTCAAGTGCGCTCAACCATGTGAAATAGCTTACGCTCAGGAACATTGAGGGATAGCGCTATTGGATAGCTCTACCTGTTTATTTCCTTTAGGAATAGAGCTATGGGATAGCTCTGCCCGTGCACTTTCTTCATGGATAGCGCTATTGAATAACTGTACCCGAACAGTATTAACGACAGAGCTTTTTCATACACAAGGTAGGAGTGGCAGGAGAGGTACACCAGGTATTTATGTTTGCTGATAGTCTGCACATATGCCTGTCTGGTGCGTGGTTACACACCATTGCGTGGTTCATAATCCCCGTGCGCGCCCGAGGGGTGCGCAATTATTCGTTAATTACTAAACAAGAGGTAAAATCCTGTGACATGTATTAAACTAGTTTTTCACAGGTGATAAAGGTTTAGAATAAATTTTTATCTTCAATAAATGTAAAAATGAACACGTAAAAGGAACATTTTATGATTATCTTATACTAAAATTAGTTTGCTGTAAACAATTTGCATGTGACAAATTGGCAAAAATAGGAGATATTGGGTAAGAGATACTTTTCACTGCCCTGTTTATACTTTGTCTTTCTCATATCTTCTATATGACAGTATGCTTTAACATTAAGCGTGTGTGCAGGGAAAGCTGCCACATACATGCTAATGTGTCCAAGCGCGGCATTGGTATACTTATAAGATTTTTATGCCTTTTGTTATGAACTGGACTTTATTACCACACTTGTATATGGGTATCTACAGTGTACAGTGGCATGTAAAAGTTTTGGCACCCCTGGTCAAAATTACTGTTATTGTGAACAGTTAATCAAGTTGAAGATGAAGTGATCTCTAAAAGGCCTAAAGTTAAAGCATTAAAGATGGCACATTTGTTTTGCATTTTAGGCAAAAGAATATTTTATATATATATACAGATTCTTTTCTTCTCACAAAATTAGTATGTCATCAAAAAGTTAATTTATTTCGGTTTTTCAATACAAAAAATGAAACTTATATATTATATAGAATCATTACAGAGTGATCTATGTCAAGTGTTTAGTTCTGTTAATGTTGATGATTATGGCTTACAGCCCAAAAGTCATTATCTCAGTAAATTAGAATAATTAACAAAAAACACCTGCGACTGCCAACCTCTTTACACTGAAAGATAATTATTAAACCAGTGTTCGCTCACTTTCAGTGTATATGTAGCCTGAAACCCAACTCAGATTTAAACAAATCTGTGAGCAGGATTTCACTCACCATCCCCTCAAACTATTTCTATAGATACCTTAAGGTACTGTCACACTTGGCGATGAACCAGCGATCCCGACCAGCGATATGACGCGGTCAGGATCGCTGGTGCATCACTAAGTGGTCGCTAGTGAGCTGCCACACAGGCAGATCTCACCAGCGACATAGCAGGGGTCGGGGGTCGCTACTTACCTGTCAGACGCGGCGATCCTGACGTCCTCCCGCCCGCATCCACGCATCGCTCGTCGGCGCCACAGGAAGCTCAGTAGGAAGCTGATGACGAGAAACGGCCCAGGACGTTCTTGCCTGATCAGCGATGGACAGCGGGGGAGCCGGTCGGAGGTAAGTATCACACATAGCGATATCGCTAGCAATATTGCTGCTATGTCACAAAATCCAGTGACGTTATAGCGATATTGCTAGCGATATCGCTTAGTGACAGGCCCTTTACACTTTCACAGACAAGTCCAGTAATACCTTTACATGGCAAACCTGTTCCTCCGTTACTGAGAAATCAGTATTTGTATTGATATGGAAATAAGGCTGTAGATCTGAAGACTCTATTCCCCGCGCAGCTCCACTTCCTCCTGACTGACTGACAGCCTTTAATCTGTGTGACTGCAGGCAGGCAAAGGAGCTGTCAGTCAAGCAAGAGGAGGTGGCGCTGGGCGGGAGGAATGGAGCTGGAGTGACAGAGGCTTCAGATTTGCTATAGCTCTTCAGCCTCATTTGCACATTAATTTAAACAGTGACTTGTCAGTAACTGAGTAATGGACTGGCCATTTAAAGGCTGGATTCATCTTTTAAAGAGCTACATGCAAATGTAAATAGTTTGGGGGGGGTGAAATTATGCTGACAGATTTTTTTAAAAATAAACCCTAAATTGCTGTAGCAGTTGTGTTCCTTACTGAAATATGTCCTCAACTACTGAGTTGCCACACTACAATGGTTTACTCCCTTGGCAAGGAAGAGGTTAAGCTTACTAAATTGAAATCTGAAGTACTGTATGCGTCTTACAAAAGCAACACGACATTACAAGTAAAACAAAGCAGAATGTGGTACTTTAATTTGAGGATTAAGATACATGTGCATTTTTGCCCTGTATATTATTTGTTTCATTTGTTAAAGCCTAGTCAGCAAACAATGGTGCTTTTTATTGCCGTCATTGTAATAACCAAGGGCAGCGCAAACAATAAAGTTAAGCTATTCAAATTACAGAAATGATTGTCAATTAAAATAAGTAATGTGGACAGAATGCAGACTTGCTGAATCGCATGGAAATTCACCATTAAATCTCTCTTAGTTGCAAACTGATTTTGTATAATGCCTACACAAATGATATATTTGTATAACACATCGGTTGCGCTCTGGCTTTATTGATGTCGAATTGTTTGCTTTAACTCCTTGTATTCTGCAATAGTGTTGCCAATGAGATGTTCTATTATCATTTAATCCCCAAACCTGAGATTGTCTTGAGTGTAAAGACTACAGACGTTTGGTTACGTCTACTGACGGCGCAAAAGTCTTAAACCTTTCCGGCAGCGGTCACTGACCCTGGAGCAATACAGGGATCAGGGGCCATTTGTTGTCCGGGAACTGGTTGGCTCTTTTGTGAGGAACTTTGTAAATTCCAGGCCTTCTCTATATTCAAGCATGACTTCTCTGCTTGTGAAGGGGCGAGCGCAGTGATCAGGTGTCCAAAACTACAAAAGGTGGGCAAAAAACCCACAGGTGCAACTGACAATAAAGACATCAGGGAGCGTGGCATGACTGGAGGAACCCAAGTAAAGAAGTAAAGACAATACTGTGCAGCTGCATCTTAATTTTTATTACGGTTTCGTTATCAATTTTTCCTTTCAAATTCACCCATGTTCAGTGACAACTTAAAATCAGTCATAGTCCACCTGGTTGTATGCAAGAAAAGAATCAAGAGATGAGTGTTTTGCCCCTGGTAGCTGTAGCTTAGACGGAGAAAGGACAGTTCTGGATAATAGACAACCTACTGTTCCCAAAGGGCATGTCAATAAATGATTGCATCTCAAAAGAGGATGTCTGTCTCATATGTATCCTTCGATAGGGTTGTTTTATTGTTGCAAGCCCCTGGGAAAAGGGTGTTCATGGTTAATTTGGATGAGCGAATTTGTTTGGATTCGGTTCCGAATACTATCGGACTCGATCATTGTTTTTGCAATATTCGTCGAACACATCCAAACGTCATTAGAGTCCATGGGAGTAAAATTACCGAATATGTTTGGAACCAATCATAAGACATACATTTGTCACGAATAGTGTTCGAATATGGGTCGACTATGTCAAAATCAGATTTGGGGCCGAAATCCAAACAAATTTGCTAATCTCTGTCCGAATTAGCCATGAACGCCTATTAACTTTTTTCACAAAAAATTTACTTCAGATCCAAATTTTTTACTTTATCAATGGTAACAGGAAAAAACGAAGCCCAAAATTTGTTATGTAATTTCTCCTGAGAATACCGATACTCAATATGAGGGAGAAAACCACTGTTTGGGCTCACGGCAGAGCTCGGAAGGGAAGGAGCACCATTTCACTTTTTGGACGCAAAATTTACTGAAACAATTGGCGGATGCCATGTCGTGTTTGGAGAGCTTCTGATGTACCTAAACAGTGAAATTCGTTCACAAATGACACCATTTTGAAAACTAGACCCCTCAGGGAACTGATCTAGATGTGGGATGAGCATATTGAATCCTCAGGTGCTTCACAGAAGTTTATAACATTGAGCCATGAAAACAAAAAAAAATCACATTTTCCCCACAAATAAGTTTTTAGCCCCAAATGTTGCATTTTCATAAGGGTATCAGGAAAAGTTGCACCATACAGTTTGTTGTGCAATTTCTCCTGAGTATGCTGATACCCCATATGAGGGAGCAGACTACTGTTTGTGCAGTCGGCAGGGCTCGGAAGGGAAGGAACGTCATTTGACTTTTTGAATGTAAAATTTCTTGAAATTATTAGCGGATGTTATGTCTCATTTGGGGTGCCCTTAATGTGCCTAAACAGTGGAAACAGAACAAATAACCCCATTTTGGAAACTAGACCCCTCAAGGAATGTATTTAGATGTTTGGTGAGCACCTTGAACCCCCAAGTGCTTCATAGAATTGTATAACCTTGAGCATTGAAATAAAAAAAAAATCACCTTTTCCCCACAAAAAAATTTTGCATCTTCATAAGGACAACAGGAGAAATTTCACCATACAATTTGTTGCGCAATTTCAGGCACAGTGCAAAGTTCAGAAGGGAAAATGTGCCATACTGGAGTTCAGATTTTGCTGGAATGGTTTGAGGGTGCCATGTCACATTGGCAGAGCCCCTGAGGTGCCAGAACAACAGAAATCCCCTATATGTGAACTAATTTTACAAACTACACTCCCCAATTAATTCATCTGGGGATGCAGTGATCATATTGACACCACATGTGCCTCACAGAATTTTATACCATTGAGCTGTGAAGAAAGTATAAATTACATTTTTACCACCAAAATGTTGTTTTAGCCCCAAGTTTTAAATTTTTCTAAGGGCTAATAGGAATTTTTTTTTATAACAAACTGAGGTCCATTTTTTCTTGAGTGTGCCAATACCCTACAGGTAATCGGGAAATATCTTTCAGGCACAGTGCAAAGCTCAGAAGGCAAGGAGGGCCAGATTTTACTGTTACGGTTTGCACATGTCATGACCCACTGGGAGAGCCCATGAGGTGCCAAAACAGCAGAACCCCCCCATAAGTGACCCTATTTTACATACTACACCTCTCAATGAATTCAACTAGGGTTACAGTGATCATATTGACACAACGGGTGTGTCACAGAATTTTATACAATTGGGCCGTGAAGAAAAAATAATGACATTTTACTACCAATATTTTGTTTTAGCCCCATATTTTACATTTTCACACAAGAAGTGACTAAAAATGGCATCAAAATTTGTCCCACAATTTCTACTGAATGGGACAAAACCCCATATGTAGCTGTACAGTACTAATAAGCCATATGGAGAAACTTGGGAGGAACAGAGCGCTATTGGTCTCCTGGAGCGCAGATGTTCCTAGAAAAGTTTGCAGACTCCATGTACAAAGCCCCTAATTGCTATATGAGCAAAATCCCCCATGAAGTGACCTCATTTGAGAAATTATACCCCTTGGAGAATTTATCTACAGGTGTAGTGACGATTTTGACTCCATGGGTATTTCCAGAAAAAAAAGCAATGAATGTTGCAGAGTGAAAATTGCAAACTGCCATTGTAATGACCAGTATGCTGCAGTAACCAGTACATTGCAGTTATCATTATGTTATGCCCAGCCCTTGCTTCTGAAGGCATGCACCCATAAGTTAGGCTGGCTCTCATCGCTTCAGAAATGGCAAACGTGGACGCTATATGTGGTTTAGGCACACTGTGGGGCTCAGAAGGGAGGGGGCAATTTGATCTGGGTGTGGAGAATTTGCCGAGTTTCTTTTGGTGGGTGGGGAGCCATCTAGCTTTTCCAGAGCCTTTGTGCTACCAGTAACATGGAAGCCCCTATATTTCCACTAACAGAAGACAGACCTGAGTGGAGACTTGCTTTTTTGTGGATTGAGTTGAAGCTTTTATTGAGAACATTTTACAAAACATTTGGGATCACATTTATTCGGCGATCTATGCTGACCACTTAATTTGGGGTTTCCATCTAAATCTCTGAGTGACGTGAATCAGAAGAAACCCCCAAGGGATCCATTCACTATAATAAGGCAGAAGAATTACTCTGGACTCCATCTGGCCTCTGTTCAGAAGTCCTTCTTTTCAAAAGTATACAAAACTGTGGCACTTTTATGCAATCCTAAAAAGACGTAAACCGCCAAATCACATGTCAGACAGCATCTACAGTGCCTCCATCTGCCCCATTATAGGGAATCTTCCGCCAGAGTTTCCATCTGAATGACATATTTCAAATATTTACACAGAAACCCCAGTACAAGCGCTCAGTGCAGAGCGCAGGATAAATGTGCGCCGAGCCTTACTGCGACCTTTGGGAGGCAGAATGAAAATATCAACAGCAGGTTTAAAATTGGTTTGATTTATTTTTCACGCTGTTCCATGTGCGGTGTAAGTGATTAGGTGACTTTATTCTTCAAGTCAGTGCGATTACAGTGATACCAGATATATAGGGTTTTTATTTTTAGCTGGTATCACACACTAAAAGATGCTTTTTACAGAAAACATTCGACAATCTCAAATATGGCATGAATGTAGCACATTCGGATTTGTGTTGTCTTCCAGGAGCATTTTTACTCAAAGTCGGCAAAAATCAGTCACAGTTCGGTAAATCATTGCGTTTTCACTAATAGTTTTGTTATTACTTTGGCTAGGATAGTGGTGCTGTATGATGAGGAGGGGGATAGCGTCACATGTCACATCTTCCTGGCCATATAGAAAAGCAGATAACTTGTTTTACTGGTGCCATTTTCTCAGTGTCACAGTGCAGAGAGGTCGCTCCTGCGCTAGTGCTGGTGCTGAAAGTAAACTTGCCATTTGAATAAATAGGATCCTATTCTGTGTGAAATTGATCTTCCAGCATTGAAGTAGAAAAACTGTGTGGAATTCAATGGAAGCCCCATTTCCTACTCAAAATCGTTTGTGCTAAAACTGTTTCAGTGGCAAATCAGAGGGCCAGATTTCCACTTAAAACTCGTTAGGCATAATATAGTGTTGTAGGCACGAGGCCCAATTAGCTACTCCAAATCATTTGTGCTAAAACTGTGTTTCAGTGGCAAATCAGAAGGCCAGATTTCCACTTTGACTTTGTCACACCGACAGATCGCGTGCCTTGACAAGACGCTCCCCAGCAGTGAGACCCTGCCTTACCCTGAGACGCTTCCCTGTGACCAAGGGACGTACCGTAACGTGACACTGACCAGCCATGAGAGACTGTCCCAGGCAGAGCCCCTGACCCTGGTGAGAGAACGCCGCTGCCGCAGCAGAGGGAAGAACCTTGAGTACAAGGGGATACCGCCATCCACATACCCCTTGGGCTCCCACGTTAACCCCCCATACACCAGTTGGACTATACCTAGGACCCCAGAGACAGAGGACATCAAGCACCCCTTGTGCCTCAGTGCCTACGTGGGAGAAGAGTGATCTCTGCAATCAAGACCTCCAGGAACTGATAAGTTTCTTCTCCATAAGAGAATAACTTTCTATTGTTTTGTACCTCTGTTATTTCTCCAGTTTCTGATATTATCTTTTACAGCATTTTCTCTGTTATATTATATGTTTACCAGTGTTACTCCCTGTAAATAAACCTCCCCTTTTACTGTTGGTCTGCCTGCTCCATGGTGACATATATTCCTCCTGCACGTTATTACACTTGGCGTAGTCGGCAGGATGTCACACGAAGACACGGACAGAGCGGTCCAAGCAGTCAGGGAAGACCCCAAGACTAGCATCTCCTTGGGAGCCATGTTGAATAATCTGCCAAGGTTTACGGGGAACAATGTGATGTTATGGAACTGGACAGAGAGAATTCAGGGGTTACTGCGGATGCACCCCTTGGCACCAGCACTAGAGGCAGAAATAGCCTTGATGGCCCTAGAGGGGGAGGCATGGGACTCTGTCATGCATAGACCCCCCTAGAAAGAAATACTTTGCAGAAAGTGTTATGTATCCTAGAGGAGACACATGGGGACCCCACTGACGTAGGGGAACTACGGATGCGACAGTTCCATTGGGTGCAAAGAGAGGGGAAGACCGTGACCCAGTTTATGAACGCCCTACAAGAGCTTCACACTGCTATCAAAAGAAAGGATGGGGTAGGTGTAGGGTCAGTAGACGTGGTGCTTAGAGACCAGATGGTGACGGGGTTATGTGACGGAATGATGAAGCAGGCTATGTGAGAGCACCTGCGGGTGAAGCAAGGCATGACCTTTTCTGAAGTAGGTAGTGAGGCGTGCACACGCGAGCAAGAACAGGATGTGACAGGCTCGGTGGGAAAGGTGCAGAGCGGGGAGGCAACTAGCACTGAAGACAAAGTCCCCCAATGGGTGGAAGACCTGAGGATGGAGATCAGTCAGTTCCGAGAAGAAATGGTGACTTCCAGGAGAACCCAGGCAGAGGGGCCCGAACCATGGATGCATTGAAGAGGAGCTGTTCCCCGAAGAGAAGCTGCAGCTTCCCCGAGAAGACACCCTCTCACATGCTATACTTGTGGAGAGCCCAGTCATATTGCCCGGTGGGGTCCCCAGCGGAGCCGACCATCCCCACGGCTCCCGTTAAACTAGGGGGCTCCGAGCGGAGGGACACCGCCCGGAGCGAGAAGAACAGAGGAGGAGTGAAAATAGTCCCACCAGCCTTGTTTCCATGTGCCCATTGGTCTGGGCCGAATCAACGGGAGAGCTGTGCGATGCCTGGTAGACACCGGTTCACAA
The DNA here is from genome assembly GCF_039654945.1 of Dendrobates tinctorius. Taxonomy (NCBI): domain Eukaryota; kingdom Metazoa; phylum Chordata; class Amphibia; order Anura; family Dendrobatidae; genus Dendrobates; species Dendrobates tinctorius. The sequence continues at coordinate 12,056,770 of NW_027361716.1, forward strand.
CTGACCACCATGCCTGAAAATTTTTTTCGTAGACACTTCACAGAGGTGCTGCGGCCTGAGTGGGGCCCAGTCAGTAAACTTATGGCAGCCAATCACCTACCCATCCCGGTCGCAGGGGTGGTGTGGTTGAACATAGAAGTCTGTGGAAAAGATGTGGGGAGAAAAGGAGTAGTATTGGTAGATGGAGAAGGCGCTCGGGATCATACTGTAGCCCTGGGCATGAACGTGCTTAAAGACCTCGGAAGCCTACTAGTCAACGAGACCCCAGATCAATTCTTACGACAGTGGAGTGACCAGACCCCACAGAAGAAGGTCTTTCAACAACTGATCCGGGCAGCACGGGTCCGGGAAATCTGCAGCGGCGGAAAAGAACTAGAGCAAATGCGGGCAGAACTCTCAGAAATGCCCTCTCATCAGGTTCCCCAGGTGGAGGCCTTGCTGGGGAAGCACCAGGAGGTGTTCGCAAAGGATGACGATGATTTTGGGTGCACGACGGCCATTACACATGAGATACCCACTGGGACGCGACACCGATACGGGAGAGATATCGCCAGATACCCCCACAAATGTATCAGGAGGTTAAGGGAATGCTGTCACAGATGCTGAAGGGAGTGATCCGTGAGAGCCAGAGCCCGTCAGCTGCCCCCAGCGTCTTGGTGCGGAAAAAAGATGGAACTCTACATTTCTGTGTGGATTGCCGCCGGCTTAACGCTTGCACAGTGCGAGATTCATATCCACTACCACGGATAGAGGAGTCCCTGTCAGCACTGGGAAATGCCCGATATTTTTCCACACTAGACCTGGCCAGCGGGTACTGGCAGGTACTCATGTCTGAACAAGACCGAGCCAAGACGGCCTTCATTCTCCCGATGGGACTTTTTGAGTTCGACCGCATGCCCTTCGGGCTGGCCAACGCCCTGGGAACATTTCAGCATCTCGTGGAGCGGTGTCTGCGGGACCTGAACTTCGAAGCCACCTTGATTTACCTGGACGATATAATTATCTTTGCTCCCACCATTGAAGAACATCTCCGGAGACTGGAGCAAGTTCTGAGTCGGCTACAAAAATTTGGTTTGAAGGTGAATCCCCAGAAGTGCCACCTCTTTCGAACACAAATTGACTATCTGGGGCATGTGGTCTCCGCCGAGGGAGTGAAGCTCTCGCAGGAGAAAATCACTGCGGTGCAGGAGTGGCCGACTCCAAAAACCGTGAAGGATGTACGAGTGTTCCTGGGACTCACAGGATACTTCCGGCGCTTTGTGAAGGATTTTACCCACATCGCAAACCCCCTCCTGGAATTGCTGAAAGGAGTACCCTCATGTGCGAAGAACAGGAACTTACACTGGGGAGAGCAACAGGAGAAGGCATTCCAGGCCCTAAAGAATGCCCTGACTGAGGCCCCGGTGTTGGCCTACGCTGATTTCACGCAGTTGTTCGTCTTGCACACTGACGGAAGACTACAAGGACTCAGGGCAGTACTCTCACAGATGCAAAATGGGAAGGAGCGTGTCATCGCATACGCCAGTTGCTCCTTACATGATTCAGAAAGAAATCTGGAAAATTACAGCTCATTCAAGCTGGAGTTGTTGGCGCTGGTGTGAGTGATGACTGAAAAATTTGCAGAGTATTTGGCCGGCTCGGAAGTCCACGTGCGTACGGATAACAATCCGTTGGCCCACCTCGAAACGCAAAGCTAGGGGCCTTAGAACAACGTTGGGTAGCACGAATGGCAAAATTCTGGTACAGGATCTCCTACAGGAGAGGAGTGGAGAATACTCATGTGGATGCCCTTTCTTGAGTGGATTACCACCCGCCAGCGCCCAGCTGGGATGAAGAGTTGGAGGCTATAGAGGTTCCAGAATTTGGAGGGACTGCCAGGACGGTGGCAGCAACGCAGGAGACAGCTCAAGGAAGTACACCAGAGAATTTGTTGGAACAACCCCGTGATGAGTGGGTCCGGATACAGCAAGAAGATCGAGAGAGAGCCCAGCTGAGGCGGTGGCTCGTAACCGAACAGGTGCCTGGCCAGAGTGAGTGGGCAGCCATGCCCCCTGAGATGTTGAAAATGTTGCGTCAGTGGGAGCGGCTACAGATACGGGATGGAATCTTGTATAGGAAAGTGAATCTGAACTGAGCTTCGTTTGGCAAGCGATCATCCCCTCGTCCCTGGTAGAACAGGTGGCTAAGGAAGCACACGAGAAGGGAGCACACTTCGGGATGGAAAAAACATTTCAGTGGCTGCAACGGTTGTTCTATCATCCCCACATGAGGACTGTCGTGGAGAAAGTATGTCAGCAGTGCCGAAATTGTGAACTAGTTAAGCTGCTGGAACAGTGAGCCCCTACAGAAACGGTGAGGTCCTCTGCACTCATGGAGTTACTGGCCATAGACTACTTGACGATTGGCCCAGCACACCAGGGCTATGAACATTGCCTGGTGATGATCTGCGACTTTTCTAAATTTGCTGTGGTCACACCCACTCGGGACCAGACTTCCGAATCTACGGCCTATGCTATCTGTAAACATTTCATTCAAGTGTGCGGGTGTCCCAAGCGAATCCATTCGGATCAAGGAACCTGCTTCCTGGGAAAGGTGATGGAGGAGTTGCATCACTTGTACAAAATCGATAAGTCTCGGACCACTCCTTACCATCCACAGGGGAACGGAGCTTGTGAGAGATTCAACTGCACCCTGATCCAGATGCCGAGGACACTTGAAGAAGATCAGAAAGCACGCTGGACTGAGTCGCTCCCCGAATTGGTGTGAGCATACAATAACCGTCAACACAGTACCACAGGTTTCACGCCCTATTCACTGTTCTTCGGCCAATCCGGGAAGGGACTGACTGAGTTGGAGTTAGAGCTTGAGGAGGACTACCTGCGGACGGGGGTGTACTCCTGGGTTCGAGAACATCGTCGCCGGCTACGGACCATTCAACGGTTGGTGCAGAACCGGCTCCGAGGGTTGGAACACCCGCAGGTCCCTCCCCAGAAGGGGACAGCCCTACAACCAGGGGATCGGGTCTTAGTCAGAGAGAAGCACCCAAACAGCAAATTGGAGTGTCAGTGGGAGAAGAGCACGTATAGGGTGACACGACGGCTCGGTAGGCGGGGACCCATCTACGAAGTTTAGCCTGAAACAGGTCAAGAACTCCCCACTCGTACATTACATCATAATATGCTGCATCCCTGTTTGTCTCAAGATTCTCCAGTGGTGCCATCTGTCCCGGTGCCCCCGATAGCTGAACCCGTGTTCATTCCTAAGGACGAAGAAGACGGAGACTCTCTACTCCCTCAGGGAGACCCGGAAACTGGGCTGGTGCCTGAAACAACGGAAGTAACAGAGGAGGTTCCAACTTCAACTTTTCCGGTGGCTGATTCCACAATCTCCACTGATCTGAGATGTTCTGAATGATCAATGGCAGGTGTGCCCCCCAGACACTACAATCAGGATGAATTCATCTGGCAGCAAATTGTATGAGGTCTTGACAATTGTCATCAAAAACTCCAGAAACTCTCACCCGTGGAATGGCGAGTTCACAGAGAGGGGGAATGTAAGGGGGTGAAGCACCGAAGGAGCTGAGGGGGAGTTGCCTTTCTAGCTCCGTGCCTGGAACCATCGAGCAGGGCATTAGGTTCCCAGGGGGATGCTTTAGGGAACTATACTAGAACCAGGAACAGGAAGAGGGCAGGACTGAGAGTGGGAGAATTGCACGTGCTTTCAGCAGAGCAGCGCAGGGACGAGAGCAGAGAGGATGCTGACACAGGAGAGGAGAGGAGACGGGTGTAGCGACTGAACACTGAGGTACCACAGACACAGGCGGTGAGCACTGAGTACGAGAAGCCTGTCACTGCACCGCTTGGAGGGCTGGTCGCTCCCCTCCTGGTAGAGACTTTGTCACACCGACAGACCACGTGCCTTGACAAGACGTTCCCCTGCAGTGAGACCCTGCCTTACCCTGAGACGCTTCCCTGTGACCAAGGGACGTTCTGTAATGTGACACTGACCTGCCTTGAGAGACTGTCCCAGGCAGAGCCCCTGACCTGGTGAGAGAACGCCGCTGCCGCAGCAGAGGGAGGGACCTCGAGTACAGGAGGAAACCGCCATCCGCATACCCCTTGGGCTCCCACGTTAACCCTCCCATACGCCAGTTGGACTATGCCTAGGACCCCAGAGACAGAGGACATCAAGCACCGCTTGTGCCTCGGTGCCTACGTGGGAGACGAGTGATCTCTGCAATCAAGACCTCCAAGTTTCTTCCCCATAAGAGAATTACTTTCTATTGTTTTGTACCTCTGTTATTTCTCCAGTTTCTGATATTACCTTTTACAGCATTTTCTGTGTTATATGTTTACCAGTGTTACTCCCTGTAAATAAACCTCCCCTTTTACTGTTGGATTGCCTGCTCTGTGGTGAAATATATTCCTCCTGCACGTTTTTACACAGCCATGAGGCCTAATTACCTACACCAAATCGTTTGTGCTAAAACTTTTTTGTTCAATGGCAAATTAGAAGGATAGATTTCCACTTTAAAATCGTTAGGCCTAATATTGTTGTGCAGCCACGAGTCCCAAATAGCTACTCTATTATTTGGCCTCTTCCTTCCCTAAGGCACATTTTTGGGGGATTATGGTGAGCCCTGTATTCCTCAATGCATCCAGGATTGCCTGTACCTTTGGTAGATGACTACCCCAGTCAGGGCTGAAGGCCACAATGTCTTCTTGGTAGGCTGCAGTATACTTCTTATATAAAGCCAGGACCTCATTCATAGCAGTAGCCCTTCGTCAAGTCAGGGATTGTAATGTACCTCGCGGTTCCCAGTCTCTCAATGAGTTCGTCCACATGGGGGCATCAGATAGACATCACGTTTGGAGACGTCATTCAGCCTGCAATAGTTATTGCTAAACCGCCACTCACTGTCGGGCTTCGGCACGAGAACTATGGGACTCGACTATCCAATTTTCAACTCCTCAATCACCCGAGGTCTAACATCCTCTTCACCTAATTTGCTATTACCTCCTGACGTGCTTCGGGAATTTTATAGGGCCTGAGATTCACCCTTACATGCGGTTCTGTCAATACGTCATGCTACACCACCTACATATGCCTTGACAACTCCGGGAACAGGCCACAGTTCTGCTGCAACAGTTCCTGACACTGTTGTCTCTGGGCCAGCGTTAAAGTCTCTGCAATGGTGACATCTACCACTGTGGCTTCATGATTGGCTCCCAGGCAAAGGGTTTCCATCGACTCCCAATCTCGCTATGGCTTGAGCAAGTTCACATGGTATATTTGGTGCGGCTTTCTTCGACCTGACTGGTGTACCTTGTAATTCACCTTGCTCAGTTTTTCCACTGCCTTGTATGAGCCTTGCCACTTGGCTAGGAACTTGCTCTCCACCGTGGGGATCAGCACTAGCACATGGTCCCCGAGCTGGAAGTGCCTCAACCTCGTTGAATGGTTATACACCCTTGCCTTTGCCTCCTGTGCCCAAAGAAGATTCTCCTTCAAGATAGGCATTACTTTTGCCATCCTCTCCTGTAACTGGGCAACATGCTCTATGATGCTCTGGTGTGGAGTGACCTTGGCTTCCCAGCACTCTATGTTGCTACATCGCATTTAATCTGAATTATCCAGACATATTATTTCAGTAGGCCCAGGGACATGAGCTAGAGTTCATGTTAGAATAACTGTTGACCCTTATTGTCATTGAATTATTTTTCAATGGCTGCCATCTGTTGACTGGCTGCTGATTAGCTATTGCTTAGGTCCTTGTATTGCAGTCCTTGTATTGTTCTATTATCTTTTGAAAACAAAGGCACAATGTTTGAATGTTTGTTAATATGTTGATGACCCATTAGTGCTCTTCAATATGAAGAACAATCTATGCATGTTGTTTGAATACTCCAGTAGTGAGGGATGGTCTCCTTCCACCTTCCCCCAAGCCTGTGGTGGAATGCCTAAATTAAAAGTTGTGACTTATCTGCCTGTGTTCAGAGAGACTGTTACAATAGGCATAGCATTATGGCTCCAACTGAAGGAATACAGAGCTGCCTCGTGATCATCACTGAAGCTCCAATGATGTTTAGAGAATCCACATTGGTTCAATCAAGTCACCTGGCCTCGTACATCAATAGACTGTCATCTTCCTAAGCTTGTCGATACCTCCACACTAAGGGAGCCGGCCAAAAGCAGGGAACCACTGGTGGTGGGTACTCGGCCCTGAAAACATCTCTAATCCCGGAGGTCAGCAGAAGGGTGAGACTCGGTATTTTGCACCATCTTGGGTATTTCCTGGGACTGTTCTACATGCTATTATATGTTGGTGGTTGAATAAATTATTTCCACACTGTTTTACCTTCACCCTGTGTTATCTGAGTAGTGTTTTGCCCACAGGGAGAGAGCAGGCATTCATTGGTATGAGGCCTGGTCCATGCAGTCTTTCTAAAGACAGCCGGACCAGTGAATGAGAGCACCCACTAACCCTGTATCTCTACAATCTACAGGCTGTCTGTCTGTGGATGGTAGACTGAGGTTTGCAGCTAGGCAATCTGAAGAACCTTACACAACTCCCTCATTACCTTGCTCATAAAAGGGGTAACTGGTCTGTCAAAATCTTCTTTGGTAGACCCGTCCTAGCAAAAATATGGACAAGTTCCAGGGCAATACTCTTGGCTGAAGAGTTTTTTAGTGGTACTGCCTCCGGGTACCGGGTCGCATAGTCCATGACCAATAAGATGCATTCATGCCCTCGTACAGATTTAACAAGCGGACCCTCTATATCCATGGCAATCCTCTCAAATGGGGCCTCTATCACAGGTAATGGAACTAGGGGACTTTGGAAGTGAGTAGAGGCAGGTGGGGTGGTTAGGATCTACAATAATTTAGGATCTCATGGTAACACTCCAACCAATAGAGCCTCTGCATTATTCTCTCCTGCATTTTCTCTATCCTTAGATCTCCTCTCAAAACATGTGAATGGTCCATGTCTAAAACCTTCCGCCGATAGGAACCTGGAACCAACAGCTGCTCCACTATCTACCCTCCCCTCAGTGTGGTCACACGATACAATAGCTTGCCATTGACTGCAAAGTCTGGGAATCTGGTGTTAGCCCCCAGCTCTTGAGCAACCCCATCTATTACAGATACCTTTTTCAATGTCCCTTTTTTAGTAAGATCCTGCATTTGAGCAGAGCCTAAATCTTTCCCAGAAATCCCCAGATCAGGAACCTCAGCCTCACTAGCCACCATCTCATCCTCGTCACCCGCCAGGACACAAAAGGGGAACTCCTCCACCTCCGGATGTGATGGGGATTTATAAGGGTTGAGTTGGCTTCTTTCTGAGTCACTTAGCATCCCCGTCTTGCCCCACAAGTCCCAAAACAGGCAGAAGTCCTACCTGATTATAATGGGGAGTGGTAAGCCTTTCACAACCACGACCTCATGGAATTCACTACCCCTACTTGTTTTTATCAACACTCTGGTGATGGGGTGGGTCCTTGGCGTCCCCGTGGATACTTCGGAAGCCCATGTGTTTTCCTGGGATCAACTGGTGGAAGAGTGTGGCCCTTATCAGGGTTACCAAACTCCCTGAGGCCAACAGTCTGGAGACCAGCACCCCATTTATGGCCATGGGATATGACTGTGGCCCCTCTCCGGGCTGATAATCCACACTACAAGCGGGATGAGCATAGTGCGAGCAGCGCCTGCCTAGGCTACAATCCAGAGATAAAGGACAATGGCCCTCTATGTGTCCAGGATTATGACATCGTCAGCAGATCAGTACTTTACTAGCTGTCTTTGGGAACCCCTCAGCGGCTCCTTGGGACCTTGGACTCCCCCCCAGTGGTGGCTGTCCTACCCCTCTTTTGGGATTCAGGCTCCCACTGGGTACCCCAGTATGGAGATTGTATTGCCAACTGTTTAGCAATAAGGTTTGGATACGGCTTTAAAGAAGGCACCACTTGGATATGACACAATTTTATTATACAATGATTAATTTAAATGATAAAGCACCAAATTAATGATGACAATGATATACAATGATAAAGCAATTACGGGACGTATACTTATATATTCAAACTACAAAGATTTTAGTACATATACTTACATCACAAAGAAGAAGAGAAAAGAATCTTCACTAGGGGCATTTACATCTGTCCGGAAATACTTCAGCTGGAGGAGCGGTCAGCGAAGACAGAATGCGCCCTAGGGCCTACACTGTGAAGAGCGTCCTCTTACACAGGTCTACAAAGCTCCTGCCTCTTCTGACTGCCTCCCTGGCTTTTATATGCTTTAAACAAAAGGTTTACACAATATAATATTGTGTAAACATGAAAATACACAAGTTAGTTGTCTGATGTTCCAATCACGACAATGGCCAGCTATCATGAATAAATAACATCAAACAAGACTTGCCTCTTCGGACTATTTACTCTTGCCCTAACATTTACATATGATAAGAGTAACTCATACACCAGAACAAAGTTTCCAACAACATGCTATGATCAGAACCCTAGCACAAAATATATATATTTCAGACTACAGTTAAAGAGATCTTTAAGATTGAATACACTATAATGGTTTCAGATAGCCAACTATATTTCTGGTTCTACATTAGGCTTCCCCAGCTATATTTCTATAGCCTTATATACAATAATGTGCAATTGTCTATATGCCTAGTCCACTTTTAACCCCCATATGACACAAATATCAGGTGATGCCTGGTCAATATACTCACACCATTCACTGCTCTTAAAATTCAAGTAAGTCAACAGCGTACGCAAAGGTTAATCCTTTCCAGTAATCCAGATTAAACATACTGTTTCAACAAGCATTGTCTTTTAGTATACTCAACACTAAAGGCTGCATCTCAATAGCCATTGCGTGTCTGACCTCATTAACCCTAATCAATATATTACAAAATGTAGGCTATAAGATATCCATATTTTTCTTAGCACCACAGAGATGCACCACCCTCCGGATTCCTTAGGGACCTCTTGACCACCTGGTACCTTTCTACGGGGCCCACCAGGTCATCCACAACCCAGGTCGGCACTGGCCTGGGGAGGGAGTTAACAAACCTGTCCATGACCACCCGCTTGACCATCTAGGCTGGAGGGGAGGATTCTAGCTGCAACCACTTCTGTACCAGATGCAGTTGGTCAAACATCTGAGAGCGAGGGGATTTGTCACCACAATATGCCCAGTTATGATCCCTTAGGGCTCTAACAGAAATAGTGACCCCAGAGCTTGCCAATATCTTGGTTTTTAATTTGCAATATTCCCGGGCATTATGTAAGGCCAAGTCATAATAAGCCTTCTGGGGTTCACCAGTCAAATAGGGGGCCATCATCTCTATCCACTGCTCTGGTGGCAGCTGTGTTCAACCCAGTTGAACACAGTCAAAAATGCCTCTACAGCACATTGTCACTCCACGTCATTTTAATGCTAAATAGGTGCAGCAGGTGCATAAAGATATTATGGCTTAAAGAAGCATGTGTACCCTGATGTGTGTTTCGCGTTTAGCTTCATCCAGGGGGAAGTTTGTCCATTATAAAGCCACTACAAATCCACTGCCACCAATGACAAAAGCATGATATATAAGCACCCCCTTTTCAGACGGACAGACAAACTTCCCCCTGTATAAAACTTAACGCAAAACGCACGTCAGGGTATCAGCCAGCATTTAAAGGTAGTAACTACAGGTTTGCCCTCAAATTACTCTATTTAGTACACATGCGTCTTTAAGCCATGATATCTTTATGCACCTTTCCATTTGTTGAACTTCTATATATTGTGGCATAAAGTTTTTTCTGATTTACAGTCTATGGGGCATTCTCTCTGCCATATGTCATTTTGAATGCCATGACTATTAATTGTATTCATTTTATTTGGCCTAATTTATTATTAGTATAGGATGTTTACTTATAACTCCTGATTTACTCTTTTGGCCTCTTACCATTCTGTACAAATTCTCCATTTGAATTTTTCTTGATATTGGCATCTTTCTACGTTTTATCATCGGTGCCGTACCTGTAATGCGTGGCTCATATTTTGCACATTTCTCCCCATTCTGTATATATATATATATATATATATTTCTCTAATGTTTTAAATTTTATTTTTTTGTCTCAATAAAAATTGCAATTTTATGGCTATTAGCTTCTCCTTCTCTTTGGGCGCATTTTCATTCTATGGCAGCTGCCACATTTTCTAGGCAATAATATATTTTTTGATGTGATACAAGAGCAGCAGTCATGTCTACTTCATTAACAGCTGATCAGGCTCTCACTCACCCCGACTGTGGTAGGTATAAAATTGTAGTTTCTGCTGCCGGAGACCTTTGTGTAAAGACTTGGAATGGTGATGGAGGAGGAAAAAGTAGCAGATGGGGTTGATGGGACAGCTGGTGGTTGGCGAGGCCCGCTGTTCCACATTTTAGGTCCATGAGATTCCCACACAAAGGAATGTTGATCACGCTTGTGCCGGTTCATGCATGTAGTTGTCAAATTATTGCAATTTTTGCATCTACTGATTTTTTTTTTCAAACTTGAAAGATAACGTGTGGTGAGTTATCCTTTGCATTCGCTAAAAAGGCCCAGACTAGGATACTCTTGCCACACATGTGAACTGCACATTCGCGACTGATGCTGGCCACAGCCAGAGTTTGGACTAAGGATTCATTGCTTGTCGTGGTTGCATCACTTCGTGTCTTTGTGGGAAGCCACAACATATCTCCTCATCTTCCACCTTCTCCACCACATTGGTGAGATACTCAGTTGCATACCTCTGGGTTTACACCAAGTGGGAGCTGCAACCTCATTATCATCCTCTCTGTTCTCACAGTCCTCACCCTGAGTGTCCCCCGTTTCTTTCTGCCCTGACACCACAGTACAGTCTGTGTGCATTTCTATATCTGTGTCTCATCGGGATCACCTCCACCCCTGGTGGTTAACTTGGACCCTACTTTGTCCGGCCCCTGATTCAACATGAAAATATTTTGGGCATTGGTGCAGATGCTTTCCTCCTCTGGATTCTGTGATTCTTTGGAGCAGACCTCTGATGCCCATAGAATAGAATGTGTGGACAGCTCTTCAGAATGGCCCTTTTGAGGTTCACCACAGTCAGTTGGGAGTTTGGAAATTTTTGACACAGGGGGAAACAAGGGTGATTGGGGTGCCACCTTTGAGGATTGTACTGTGTGTGTTGTTAAGGTGGAGTAAGAGGAGTTGAGGCAATTTGATGCAGCACTTGCCATCCACTGGAGCACATGCTGTTTCTGAGCCTTATATACAATGCGTACCGCTGTGCGGCTGCCAAAGAAAGGAAGTCGAGTAGGCCGAACAAGTGACAGATGTTGTCATTGGTCTTTGAATAGGAGAAGACAGTTCTTGTTCAGTTGAGATTTCATTCAGATTAACACATTACCCACGTACATGTTGAACACTAAACCTATTCCTCCTCCCATCACAACCTCACTTTTTCCCACTCATGTTGTAAGTAGCCTTCCCCTCTTGTACTCTACTGTTTCACAACCTTAGGGCAACAGCTGTCAGTCACCTGACATTAAATGAACAATCACTATTTATTTTCTTAGATAGTGTGCCTGAAAAACACTGTTATGCCTAACGATTTTTAAATGTAAAACTTGCCTTCTGCTTTGCCACTGAAACATATTTTTAGCACAAATGATTTGGAGTAGCTAACTGGGCTTTGTGGCTTCACCACTATATCAGGACTAACAATTTTTAAATGGAAATCTGGCCTTCTGATTTGCCACTGAGACACAGTTTTAGCACAAATGTCAGCAGCTCTGACAACTGGGATACTACATCTGATTCTGCAGCTCCCATTGAGTCCCACCTAAACTCCCTTATGTGATTCCCCCGACCAAATTCCTCTCCTAGGAAAATTGAGGCACGTATCACAGTGCCTCATTTGAACCGAAGACCCCAGACGTTTCTGGAATTTCCGCTTTGAGTTTATGACTGAAGTTCCTTTGCTGCTGAACAGCTCGTGCTCCTTGAGCCCTCAGACCTCCAACTACTGATGTCTCCATTTAATCTCTTACATTCACTGCACTAACCATGAAGTGTTCCTCTTGTTAACTAGCCCTACCCCTCCCACACCAGAGCTGTTCCTAAATCTCTCTACTTCCTGAATTCATTGTGCCTTCAACTGCACTATACCCAATCCTATCTATACCTATATCTATTGCTTTATCTTATTCATTTACTTATCTTACGTCCTGATGTTATCCTTTCCCTATATCTAATACATTTATCAAAGCAGACTAAGTCACATATTATAGCAATACATCAACCGTGCACCTTGGTCACCCTCTTACATCTTGGCTTTGTAGCGATGTGCCAAATTAGATATTGAATCCCATAGCAGCTATTTTACAATATTTGTGTATTTGGTGCAACCGGAACCTGTTTGAAATAAGGACTAGAATGCCATTATGTTGCCTTGTAAAGTTATTCAAAGTGTTTTATACAATTTTGATAATCTTTCAGTAAAAGATTGATCATAATATAAATTATAAGCCAAGTTTCAGCCATAATGAAAACACCTTCATGAACGATACCTTCTTCCCTCAAGTGCCCAAATACTGCACCAAGACAAACTTTGCTTCTATCTGTGCACCATTAATTGCTTCACTTCGTATAAAATTTATTTGCTACAGTAAAAAGTGAAGGTTTAATCTTCACAATAAACCTCCCACAGAAATGCCATACTTCCGAGCATATATCATCTCTGGCCTCCGCTGCCTATATCCTGTAACCTGGCTGTTATTCTTACACGAGGAAGTTTAACCTGAATAAAAATCCTATTGAATTCCCCGTAATAATTGTACAGAACTGTATAATCCATTTAGGTCAAACACTTCTGAAATGTCAATTCATTTCCTCCCTCATATGTGTTCGCGGTCTTCTGACAGACAGAAAAGAATTTCACCCCGTACAAAAGAGAGATGAGTCTCAGTCAAGAGTCAGCGACATTAGCTGAAGAAACTAATAAAGTGCGCGTATTAAGTAATAACATTTTTAAATTCATTGCTTCCAGGCGGAATTTATATTCAAGGTCTGGCACAGGCTATGAAATCTAATTTTGTTCTCATGGATGTGTGATATAATTTTATAAGTGTTATAAAGCAAGGTCTTTACTTATGCTGACCGGAGAGCTGCGTTATGTGGCAATATATAACACAAGTGGCCCTTCTCTTCCAATAATATCAGGGCACGGAGGTTTAAACAGAATTGATCCACTAATATTTCTTTCTTCAGAAGAATAGATTTACTGCTATTCTTGATATGAGTTCATAGTGTTTTTGTATTATATATACACGCTCTGCTTAGATTCTATCTGTGCATGAACAATAACACAACGTTAACTATAATAACACCATCATTTGCAAATTAATCTTGGATATTTATTTCAGGTCCACATGAAGGAAAAAATAAAGAGGTTGATGATTGCGTTGCCCCAATCTGTTTGTGTTACTAGTAGTCTACTTTCCATAAGAATCAGGTACAATTGGGATTTACCAAGAAGAGTTCTGTAAGGACTGAAGTAATATTTTCAAGGTAGCAGTGGGAAATAGGATATGTGGTCCTGCAAATATACCAGACATGAAGCAGTTTTCCCATTCGTCAAGGGTCCAACCACTAAGCTCCCAACCGGGGCTCTGAAGAGCCATGCGTAAATGGAGCAGTAGTTCCATTCATTCTTAATGGGTCTGCTGAATCTGAGTACTTGACTAGTCTTTGATACTCTCATAACAATAAAAGGAAAGGCAGTGTGCATGAACGACCAATGCTCCATTCACTCGGGGTTTTTCAGAGCCCTGGTTCTCAGGATTTGTGTGGATTCCAGAGGTCGGAACCCCAATTACCAAAAAAGTAATCTCCTATCCAATGGATGTGGGTCGCCCTCCCAGGGCAGTGGGGTACTCGGTACCGGGCCGGTCTCTCAAAGGGGAATGTCACAGCAGCGGTGACCCTGTCCATGGCCCTGGGCGCCCATGTAAAAGGGGTTAAGTGATGGAATAAAGTTTATGAGTGAATGATTCGTGACGCCACCTGTGGTGTTCGACAATGAAGATGTTAAGCCGACACTGCAGACAGATCCTCTGGGACAGATTGTGTGGTGCAGCTATGATGTTGTGGCCCTCCACAGGTAGGGCAGTAATCCCAGGGCAGTGAGGATAGGTGTTGAGGAAGAGGGTGCAGTGTCTGGCAAAGGGATGAAGCAGTGCTTATGGGGTTGCAGGAAGAAGGCAAGGACACAATAGGGTGCAGTTTCTTTACCTTTACTTTGCTTGGCAAATGCAGTCCAGGGTCCAGATTACAGATGGCACTGGAGCTGGCTAGCCTGGAAGCAACTTAGGAATCTCTCTATGCAGATGGGTTGTGGAGTCTCCTTCCTAGCACTTATTTTTAGGTACTTGCAGTACTGTGTTACACTGAAGTTCCACTTGCTTATTCTCTTTAGAACTCCCTCGTATGGCAGACAGCTGTAGCCTTCCTCTTCTGGCTCACACATCGCTGTTTTGCCTCCAAGTCTTATGTGGGAATAGAGCATTTACAGCTTCCTATTCCTCTGGTTTCTGTTGCAGGACCATCAGTGTCCGTACAGCCTTGGAGACCGGGCTCCAGATCATGCGCTATAGCTGGGAATGAGCCTGAACTCTCTGCTCAATCTCCCACCTCTTCTCCTCCACGTCCACACACGTTGCCCTCCTCACACAAACTCCCAAATCTTCCTTCCTGGCCCCCAGAGAGTAGCTCCTCCCCCAGGTTTGGTTCAGAGCTCCCTCTGCTGACCTGGAATGGAAACTCTGTTGGGAGTTGTGGTTAACTGCCAGAGAGATGCTTTATTGCTTCCAAGCATGACATCACACTCCCTAGGAGGAAGGTAATGCTACTGTGGCGACCATACTCCTGGGGGCACCACAGATGCATGATGATAACTTGAGAACTTTCAAATTTGAAAATATCCCTTTAAAAATGGGTAGATCAAAATTCAAAATCAGTTAAGAAGTGCAGAGTTTTTAACGGGAGAAAATCATTTAGCATCACACTTTCTAAGTTTGTATTGTTTTCTTATTAAGTTCCCTTTTCTCCTATTTTTATGGTTCGTTATGCTTTGCCTTCTTTTCTTTTCCATGTTATTAAGGGCAATTCTCAAAAAATATGATTAATGTTCTCATTCCTTGGAAATTACGTCTCCTGCTGCGTCACTGTTTTGACGACCATGATCCATATACAACTGAAGACTTGTAATCTTTTGTGATTTCCCTAAATAAGTTATGAGTCAACTATCTATATGGCATCTGTTTTTTATAAAAATATATATAAAAAAAAAATGTTTGAAAAAATAAAGCATACTTACTTTCCTGACCGTCTGTCACAAGGTGTAGATTCCTGTGTTATACTCTGTATATAAACGAGCCAGGCATTTTAGTAGCAGGGATCTGTGTCCATTTAGCCAATTCACATGTTGGTGCTAACTGTAGCTACTTCCATGCAATGCTCATGTAAGACTAGCATCTAAAAATTTGGTCCAATGTTGATCCAGAAAAGTAGGACGAGTGTCATGTGAGTACAATGCGATTTTTAGCAAGTAGCATTCCTCTGACGTGTGCATGCAATCTGTATACAATGAATTTTTAACATCAGCTTTTATATACAGTAATTATCTACCTGTCATTTCAAGCTTGTTTACTAACTAATAAAACAATCTTAATTATGGACAGATAATAGAGAGATGTCATTGAGATATATAATCTGTGCAGTGTGTATCGCTTACTGTACATGAATTTAGCTACTAATTAAATAAATAAAAGAAAAAAATGGAGTGGGGTCCCCCATATTTTATTTAACCAGCTAAAGGAAAGATGACAGCTGGGGGCTGATGTTTATAGTTTGGGAAGGGGATAATAAACACGGCGCTTCCTAGACGACTATTAATATCAGCTCAGAGCTGTCTACTTAGCCTTCATTGGTTATTAACAAGGGTTGACCCCACCAAAAATGATGTGGGGTCCCCCCTGTTATTATTAACTAGCAAAGGCTAGGCAGACAGCTGCAGGCTTTTATTAATAGCCTAGGAAGGGGCCATGGATATTGGGCCACTCCCAGACTAAGGGACTGCAAGTCATTTTTGGGGGATCACTTCTTGTTAATAGCCAGAAAAGGCTATGCAGACAGTTTGAGCTGATATTAATAGCCTTTGAAGCTCCATGGTTTTTATCCTCTTCCCAGACTGAAACCATCAGTCCCCAGCTGTCGGCTTTCCCTCAACTTGTTAAGAAAAGTAAGGGGGACGCCATGCCAGTTTTTTCTTTTATTTTTTTATATTGTATTTTGACAATTCAGACTGTGAATCTGCTGTACTTGGGTTATGAAATGTCAGGTTTCCTATGAGATGGGTGCAAAAAAATTGCATGGCACATGCATGGTCCTTGTGCCATGCAATTTTTTTTCTCGCACCCATTGACCTGCAGTGGCAATTGCAATCCGAAATTCGCCTCCACTCGGAGCATGCTGTAATTTTTTATCAGTCCGATAGCAATCTGAGCTGATAAAAAAAATTGCAGATGAGCACTGAATCATTGCTTACCATTGGTCCGAATGCACTCGACCGATTTATTCGCTCTTGTGAGTGAGCCATAAGGTATAAAACAGTAGATTGTCCACAAGTTGATGGCTTTCTTTCTGCTCCTTACGAAACTGCTCTAAGTAAAGCAATTGTTTGGTTAAGAGCTGTGTACAAGACCCAATGAGTCAGAACTTTTTCTGCTGTTGTATGGAGCCAATAAAACTGGTTACTGCAGTTGTATAAAACCTGCCTGATGTGAATTGTGCCCTGGAGTGCCTAAAGAACTTGTCTAGCCAAGGAGCTTGTGATCCCAAGAACTAATTCTCTAATCTTGTCACACAGCATAGACATCAGACAGTGAAAACTCTTTATGTATAATATTGAAGATGTTACCTGTATTCCTATGTAAGAAGAAATACAGTGATAGCTCACTATACTGTACATATAATGTAGTAGGTGTTGTCTGCAGTCCTATGTAACACAGGGACAACTGTCTGAGTACAGATTATGAAATGTACCATACAGGGGTAGATACCAGTTTTAGACAGGCTTTCTGCACACATTGTATGTGTATGAGGTCCAGATAAATCCAGTGACTGATGACGTTATATCTTATCGTTTATTTCCCTTTTCTTCTCCATCTGTTCAGATCATCATGACAACTTTGTCTATCCAGGACTCGTCTTTGCAGAATTTATACCTGGGAGTCTCCTGGACGTTCTGGGAGAGTTGACAAGTAGACCCTAAATATTTTCCTCTATCTGTTGAGTCAAGGTGTGTATCCTGAATCCCCATTCTGTGACTTTACAAAATAGAAGTGTGCTGCCTTACCTCCAATATATGCTTGTATGCCAATCCCAGGTACTGTAAAGTATATACAGCTGAAACTAGATGTTTACATACACTATATAAAAAGACATATATGCATGTTTTTCTCAATATCTGACATGAAATCAGAATAAACCTTTCCCGCTTTAAGTCAATTAGGATTTTCATAATTATTAATATTTGCCATATGCCAAAATAATGTGTGAGAGAGAATGTTTTAAGGCATTTACTTACTGCAAAGTCAGAAGTTTACATCCACTAAGATTACTATGCCTTTAAACAATTCTGGACTGCCCATTTGACGATGTCATGTGTTTGGAAACTTCTGACAGGTTTTTCTGGCAACATCTGAGTTAATTAGAGACACACCTATGGATGTATTTTAATGCACACCTGAATCACACTGCTTCTTTGTGTAGCATCATGGGAAAGTCTCAATAAATCAGCCAATATTTCAGGAAGACGATTGTAGACTTGCACAAGTCTGGCTCATTCTTGGGTGCAAGTTAAAGATACCTGAAGGTGTCTCGTTCATCTATACAAACAATTAAATGCAAGTACAAACAAGATGGTTATGTCCAGACATGATACTGTTCAGGAAGGAGACGGTTTCTGTGTCCCAGAGATGAATGTGCTTTGGTCCGACATCTGTATATAAACAAAAGGATAAATGCAAAAGACATTGTGAAGATGATGGCAGAAGCTGGTAAGATTGTGTCAATACCCACAGTGAAATGAGTCCTGTATCATCATGGGCTAAAAGGCCACTCTGCCAGGAAGAAGCCATTACTCCAAAAGAAACATAAAAAAGCCAGATTAATGTTCGCAAATGGAACAAAGACCTTAATTTTTGGAAACATGTCCTGTGGTCTGATGAAACTAAAATTGAAATTTTTGGGCATAATGACCATTGTTACATTTGGAGGAAAAAGGGAGAAGTTTGAAAGCCTAAGGCTAGTTTCACACTAGCGTTTTTAAGCGCTGCGCTTCGTGCACAATAGAATCTAATGCAAAAAACGCATCATGCGTTTTGTATGCTTTTGCTTTTTTTAGGCACATGCATTCTAACCAGTTTCTAGCCATGTTAACTCTTAAAATGCATGCGATTTTAAAAGCAGGCGTGCGCATGTTCATGCGCACGTCCATGTGCACGCCCGCTTCCCATAGGCTGTAATGTGTTATTTTGTCGCATTCCGTGCACATGCGTTTTTTTGAGACAGATCGGATGAACCAAAAATGCAACAGGTTGCGGCACACTACAAAAAACGCATGGGCATGAAAACACATATGAACGTGTGCATACACTAGACCATGCGCCCCCATGTTAAAGATAGGAGCGCAGGATGCATGCACATGGATGTGCACAAAGCACAGCGCTAAAAAATGCTAGTGTGAAACCAGCCTAAGAACACCATCTAAACTGTGAAACACAGAGGTGGCAGCATCATGTTGTGGGGTTGTTTTGCTGCTGGAGGGACTGGTGCATTTCACAAAATAAATGTGGAGAAACGGAGCAGAATGGAGACAAGGGGCAGAATGGAGACATGGGGCAGAATGGAGACACAGGGCAGAATGGAGACACGGTGCAGGATGGAGACACGGGGCAGGATGGAGACACTGGGGGCAGGATGGAGACATGGGGTTAGGATGGAG
Source organism: Dendrobates tinctorius (assembly GCF_039654945.1). Classification (NCBI taxonomy): domain Eukaryota; kingdom Metazoa; phylum Chordata; class Amphibia; order Anura; family Dendrobatidae; genus Dendrobates; species Dendrobates tinctorius. The sequence goes on from NW_027361716.1 coordinate 12,075,859, forward strand.
ACATGGTGCAGGATGGAGACAGATGGGGCAGGACTATAGGGCAGAATGGAGACAGATGGTGCAGGATCATAGGGCAGGATGGAGACAGATGGGCAGGATCATTGGGCAGGATGGAGACATGGGGCAGGATGGAGACAGTTTGTACAGAATCATGAGGCAGGATGGATACGATGGAGACAGATGGGGCAGGATCATAGGGCAGATGGGGAAGGATCATCGGACAGATGGGACAGGATCATAAGACAGATGGGGCAGGGTCATGGGACAGATGGGGCAGGGTCATGGGACAGATGGGGCAGGGTCATGGGACAGATGGGACCAGGATGGGAGAACATATGGGGCCAGGATGGGAGAACATATGGCTAGAGCCAGGAATGAGACACACTGGGGGGGGCATGATGGGGGATATTACTGCCATAGGGGCTAATTAAGGGATATTATTACTGCAGTGATGTATTTATTTTATTTATTGAGGATACTGTTTTAAATGGGGGAGTCAGTCCTGTTACTGTGCAGAGTGACACTATGTCGCCTTTTTTTCTTCATCTGGTGTAGTTTAGAATTTTGGGACAAAATTAAGTAATGTGTTCTGCATACAGTGCTCTACGTAACTATGTTATTTCCTGCAGAGACGAGCCCTGACTGGAAGAAGTGATCAGTCTAAACAGAGAATTTGTATAGGTTCCCATTCAGATGAGGACTTCAGTCTAAGCGAGGACTGGCATAGATAGGGTCCTGGAAAACGAGAAATGCCTTCCCGTGGCTTCCAGGTACACATAAAATTGGCCATTGGCTAAACTTTCTCAATTTTTCATACTTCATTTCATGTTTGCATGTTATGGCACTACAGTGTGCTTCCTTTTTTGTTTGAATGTATATGAGTTGATGACTCTAGGTTAAGCACCTGTTCACACTTTGCTTATGCTTAAATGTGACAGTCAGTTTTTGAAATCTAGAAGAAGTGATGATGGCCTGGGCTGGATGAAGATGAAAAGCGAACATGAAGGACTTCACCTAGAGACATCACTGGTGAGTCAGTGTCCTACCTGTACACTGACACTATACACTGTATACTATATACAGTGGTCCTGTGTACAATGTCACCAGTGATTACTGTGTTACCTTTACACTTTACACTATATACAGAGTTCCTGTATGTAATGTCACCGGCGATCACTGTATTACCTGTACACAGACACTGCATACTAAGTACAGATCTCCTGTGTATAATGGCATTTATCACTTATGGTGATATTAGTATTGTGTTTTTTATTAAGCATCAGTATTGTAGTATTCAGTCACTATGTGGTGGTAATATGTTGTCTGGCTATGGTGTGGTGGTATTTGTTCCTTGTATGTGCTATCATTTGGTCACTATGTGGTGGTAATATGTGGTCTGGGAATGGTGCAGTAGTATTTGTCCCTTGTATGTGATATTATTTGGTAACTGTGGTGGTAATATGTGGTCTGGTCATGGTTTGGTGGTATTTGTTTCTTGTATGTGGTATTATTGGTCACCATGTGGTGGTAATATGTGGTCTGGGCATGGTGCGGTAGTATTTGCCCCTTGTATGTGATATTATTTGGTCACTGTGGTGGTAATATGTGGTATGGTCATGGTGTGGTGGTATTTATCCCTTGTATGTCATATTATTGGTCATTTTAAAAATTAAAAAATAAATAAACATATGCCTAAATTGTTTTGGGTATATTACCAAATGTTTAATAGGTTAGAGTAGAGTAGAGCTCAGCGTAAAGAGCCTACCTTGTCGTGGTGGTGGCGGCTTAAAAAAATCTTTTGGCCAAAACAAAAGCTGCTGGCTGTATGTGTGACCTGGTGATGGGAACTGTTAATGTGTGATTGGTCAGAAGTGGAGTTTTTCCAAGAGAGAGTGGTGAGACTGTGGACAGTTTGAGAAGTGGAGGCAGGGCTGTAGTGGAACCTGGGCTGAGTCTCAAGGGGGCCATGAAAATTTTGCCAGTATGGGACCCCGAAATTCCTAGTGGCAGTCCTGATGGTACCAAATACTAATGAAATGTATGCAAACTTTTGACTATGCAGTAAGTAATAAAAATTCCTTAAAACATTATTTCTCGCTCACATCATTCTGGCATTTGGCAAATATTAATAATTACGGTAATCCTAATTGACCTAAAATGGGAAAGGTTTATTCTGATTTCATGTCAGCTATTGAGAAAAACATGCATGTGTCTTTTTATATAGTGTATGGAAACTTCGGGTTTTATACTGAATCCAGATCTAGAGTATGCAATAAACTCTTCTCTACTGGACTACGTATTCACCTCTGCTTTTTTCTTGTAAAGCTGTAATGTAATATAAATGTAAAGGTACTGCAGCTGCTTGGACTTGCCAAAAAAGCAAAAAACAAAATCAACGATACCTAAAACCAATGATACCCCCGAAAGATGCCCAAACCTCTTTCAGAATGTTTTGCCATCTTTTTGCTAAAAAAGAAAAATGCTAGCGGTTTCTACATTATTCAGCTGAGTGAAAAAAATTAACAGAAAATGCCAGTAAAAAAAGATGTGGCAGAAAACATGAGAAAACCCTTCAAAAAATATTGGTGGTTTCCTGATGTGACATTTTGATATGAGCTATTGAGCAACTTCCAAGCAGAAGCCACCTGAAGAATGGACTGATCGCCTCTTTTAGCCTCTTCACAGCTTTCAAAGCCTGAAACGAATAAAAAAAAATCTAAAAAATAACGTCATTTATACTTTGCAGTGCATATGTTCATTCCTTTAAGGATTTTAAATTGCTTTTTTCCAGGCAAATCCACCTGGAAAAGGTGTCGTGTTCACAGCTGGAGATCATTTATTCCTTATGACGCTGTTCATTGTGTTAATATAATAAAATATTTAATAAAGAATTAAATTATCAATGGCATGTTTTATACAGACAATGTAAATTTGACAAAACAGACAACAGATTTAAACTCAAAAGGTAAAGTAGCAATATTAGCGTACATAGGGTAACAGCGCCACACGGTGGTCATATATAGTAAAGAAAAAAATAAGCTTATTTGCTCAGTTGCTCAAGATCCTGTCATTTATTGTAGAGATTTTTTTTATTTCAAGAAGTTTTTTTTTTTGTAAAACATAAAAATTGCTTTCAAATAGAGATGAGCAAGCACTAAAATGCTCAGATGCTCGTGACTCAACGCGACCAATTCCTAAAACTCAGATGCTCGTTTCGAGTAACAAGTATAGTGGGAGTCAATGGGAATCCAAACATTTTTCCGGCAGACCCTAGAAAGAGGTCCGGGGGGCAGTAAAAATGCTAAAATGGATGGAAAAGGTGCTGAATTGAGGGAGAACAGTATGGGGAAGGCCCTGGAAGCATCTCTGACTCCCTGATCTCTTTAAGGACTGACAATAAAACATTCAAAATCGACAAGAAATTGTAGTTTACAGGAAAAAAATATTAAGAAACATTCTTTCCTGTATTGTGACTTGTACATAAGGGTAAGCAGGTTCAGATATAACAAACATATATAACCTTTAATACTCAAGATTAAACTATGGGTGTCCAATACCTCGCAATGACATATACAGACATTAAAGTAATAAAGTGAACCAGTGCTCAATTAAAAAATGGTTGGATCTTACCACTTGAAATTTTCCTCATGCAGGAGGGAGAAAAGGGAAACAAAGTCAGACAGGTAAAACTACATTCCCTGTCATGCCCAATGCAATATCTCCGGTCCTGACAAGGACAGCACCCAAGCCATGCTGCTGTCCGGTCATATGCTGATGTCAGGGCACATAACACTGGGAACAAGGGAACTGGGAGTGTTTTCCATAACAACCAGCTGTCCCATACTGATATATCCCTGCCTACCCACATATCTCCCTTTCCATCCTTTATCCCATCTGGTCAGTGTCACAATTTTTTTATTTTAGACATAATGCCAACCCACTTTTTGTGGAGCTTTTATTATTGCCAACGTTTGCAGTGGTAATGTGTCTCGGCGCTGGCAGTTGCCGTGGTAATATGAGCCGACGTCTGTGATTGTATGCATGCCTAGAGTCCGCGCCTTGTTGGTGGCCAATCATTGCTGTGGTGATGCGTCCCGGCGCCTATTGTGCATGTCTAGAAGTCTCATTCTACTATTCCCTGGTAAGTTACCTCGGTGTTGCATGCCAACATGCGCAATCAGGTAAAGCACTTTACGTTCATGTACTGGAGGTAGAATCGCGCTGAAAAAAACAATTGATAAACAAGGAAAGGTAAAGATAAAAAAGGGGGGATTTACTAGTAGTACTCAACAAGATGAATGTACAAACAAGGTCAATTAGTCAATTGGTACATGAGATGTTGCAACTGGCCTGATGGTAAAATGGAGTCTGAAAAAAATGTATATGTATATAATTAAATCAATAAATGGTTAGTTGAGGCAATTGGTCCAGTATTCACTTGGTCCAGTAGTCAACAGGTGCTAACAGATAATTGCAACTGGCCCGGTGGTAAAATGGAAACTGAAAGAAATATATAAAAGTTAAAGAAATAAATGGTTAGTTAAATAAAGCAATTGGTCCAGTGGTTAGAAGATGTGAGCCGATGATGCTGTAATAAAAGCTGCAGACAATGAGCTGCAAGGAGTAAAGGGTTAATAGCTATAGAGCTTATAGTAAATCATTTTTTACCATATATAGGTAAGTAGTAAGTCCCAGCACAAGCAATAGTCCAAAATGTCCTGATTCCGGTGTCTAGAAGAGACGTATAACCATGGTACGGCTTATAACTAGTTGTCTAATTACGTAGGGAGAGCTGTCCCGCCGGAGGCAGCTGCTCTGGGTGAAGTTCTTTGGAAGCAGGAGGGGAACTCATTGCACGGTGAAGTGCTGTGTGCTAAGGAGCACAAACTACTGCAATGCTGCTAGATACAATACCTCCAGCGGTTGGCGGGGGATCCTGTCACTCTGGTAAGTAACTGCATCCTGGCAGTGAGCGATGGGAGCAGGACCTATGTAACGCAGCGGATCATGTGACACCGCATGACCAACGCGGAATAAGAGTAGCAGAGAGGACCATAAAGCATCCAACACATTTCAGAAACGTAGTTTCCTTTCTTAGGGATGGTCCCTCTAGCTGTGAGAGTCCTTATAATGGTCCACTATTGATCAGCTGACATTAGTAAACCCAAAAAGTTCTATTTCGCTGTTCAGTCTGGTAGGGATCAGAGTGTCCAAAGTGAAAATCCATTTACTTTAAGCACGGGTCATCAATGTGATATAATTACCCTTCCTCCAGTGTTGGAATACAATTTCAAGACCCATTATTTCCATGGACTGTACCGCACTTCCATGGTACTCCACAAAGTGTTTTGAAAGGTCAGCACTCTGAGGGATGGGTTGCGTGGAGTTGTCAGCTGGAGCAGCGGAGAGGGAGTCAACCTACCCCTGTCGCTTTCCTGCCAAGTCTGACCCGTTCCCGTGCTCAGTCCTCTTTATATTCCCCGCTCCCCCTGCTGTCTAGCATGAAGGTCCTTCCCTCCCAGAAGAACTCTCCCCCGGCAACAGTGGTGACAATCCCAATAGTTCCGGCCTCAAAGGGCACCAGATGCCGCTGACTCTGTCTCAGCTCATCCTCTTACACCCCCACTCTCTTTTCACTTGCCATTCCACGGGCGAGGCATTCTGAACATGGTTAGAGAGCTTGTTGACTGTTCTAGCGGTTTGCCAGCAAATAAACTGGTCCTAATCGTAACGATTGGGGGGTTGTCCAGCCATTATTCATTTGGAGCGACGTAGATTGGAAGAAATAGTGGAGTCTTCTAGCGGAGGCAAAGTTGGATCTGCACTTGTCGCAATGTTATCTTCCGGGGTCCCAGGGCCCGGACCAACGGATGTATTTTCAGATGGCTGCTCAAGACTTTCTTCTTCTTCATCTTCTATGGTCACGTGAGGTACCTCTTCAGGAACCTCAGGGATTTCTTCCCTTTGCATGGGGTCCTCGGAAAGGCATGGCCGGAGCATACTCCTGTGGACCCCTCTGGTGGATGCATTCTCTTCTCCTTCTGGGTTGATCTCGTATACTGGCCCTTCTGTACCGACCCTACGCTTCACTCTGTATGGCCTACTCTCCCACCGATTTTTCAGCTTGTCACGTGGACGCTTCTCCCGTTCCAACACTAGATCACCAACCTGAAGGTCTTTCCCCCACAGAGGAAGCTTCTCAGGGTCCTCCAACTCCCGGAGCCGTGTCTGAATTAGACGATGTAAGGTCTGTAGACAGTGGTGATGTTCTCTGACCCAGGTAGACACCCTTGTCCGTGGGTAGTCTTCTCCTGGATCCAGCTCTGTGACTTCTTTTCTAGTTCACCAGAACAACAAGGAGTAAGGTGTGTAGCCAGTGGTTTGATGGACCCGATTGTTGTAGATCCACACGATTTCAGGGACATACTCTGGCCACCTGGCCTTTCTATTGTCTTCCAAGTTGCTCAACATCTGGATTAGAGTATGGTTAAACGGCTCACAGGCCTCGTTTCCCTGAGGATGGTACGGTGTGGTGTGCGACCTGTTGAACTGATAGATCCTCTGCAACTACTTTTCCCAGGAAACAAGTTCCTTCATCCGAATGGATCTGCTGTGGGCATCCATACACCTGGATAAAATATTTACAAATGGCGTGCTCAGTGGACTCAGCAAACTGCTGTAACCACTGTAAAGTTTTTTCAAGACCGAGGTGAGCCCCTTTTTCATGATCTTTGGTGGCCACGGCAGACAGCACTGTCTCTGGAATCACTACTTGCCAGGAAGCCCCGAGTTCCCTCTGTAGTTGAACCTTCCGATATAACAGCCCATTTCTCATCTGGAGACGCTCCCACTGCCAGAGCATCTTCAATGCTTCTGGAGTCAGAGCACTCCGCTGTTCTTGATTAGGCAGCTTCTTCAGTGTCACCCGCTGTCTGAATTGGGCAAGTTCACGATCCTCCTGCTGCAACCGATCCCACTCGTCCTGAGATTTTCCCAACATTCCTTCATGATGGGGGCTTGTACTTAATCCAGCATAGCCGCCTCCATCCCAGCAGTCCTTCAGAACTGGGGAACCTCCTCTTCCTCTAACATCTCATCCTTACTCTTTCCTGGCGGTGCATATCTTGCTCTGGATAGAGCGTCAGCGTCGGTGTTCTCCTCCCCCTTTTATAGGCGATTCTGTATCGGAACTTCGCCATCAGGGCCACCCTGAGTTGCACCAAGGCCCCTAACTTGGCATTTTCCCGATGCGCTAACGGGTTATCAGTGCGCACCAGCACCTCCGAGCCGGACAGGTGTTCTGTGAATCTCTCTGTCATGGCCCACACCAACACCAGCAAATCCAGCTTAAAGGAACTGTAGTTATCCAGGTTATGTTCGGAATCATGAAGGGACCGGCTAGCATAAGCGATCACCCTCTCTATTCTGTCCTGCACCTGCGGCAACACAGCCTCAAGTCCATGCAAGCTGCTGTAAGTGGAAAATGAACGGTATAGAGAAGCCCGCATAAGCCATTACTGGAGCTTCGGTCAGTGCCTTCTTCAAGTCACAAAATGCCTTCTCTTGCCTCTCTTCCCTATGGATGGATCGACCCTTTGCATTTGGGGCTACCTCTTTCAGGAGTTCGAGTAACGGTTGCACCACCCAGGCAAAGTTCTTCACGAAGTGACAGTAGTACTCCGTCAATCCCAGGAATGCCCGGACATCCTTTACATTCTCCGGGGTTGGCCAATCTCGAATCACTGCAGTTTTCTCCTGTCATGGCTTCACTCCCTCAGCAGAAACAACATGGCCTAGGTACTCGATCTGAGTCTGAAACAAGTGATATTTTTGAGGTTTCACGTTTAGTCCAAACTTCTGCAGATGACTCAACACTTGCTCTATTCTCTGCAGATGATCTTCAAATGAAGTAGCATATTATGATGTCATCCAGATAGATAAGCATGGCCTCAAAGTTCAAATCGCCTAGACACCTCTCCATCAGTCATTGGAATGTACCAGGGGCATTGGCCAGGCCGAACGGCATCCTGTTGAATTTAAAAGGCCCAAGGGGAGTATGAAGGCCATTTTCACCCAATCCTTTTCCGACATGGCCACTTGCCAGTAGCCACTGGTGAGATCCAGCGTCAAGAAGAATTGGGCCTTTCTCAATGTGGACAGAGATTCCTCAATCCGGGGCAGAGGGTATGAATCCCGTATAGCACGGGCATTACACTTGCGATAGTCTACACAGAACCGCAGTGACTCGTCCTTCTTCCAAACCAGCACAATGGGAGCTGCCCATGGACTCTGGCTCTCCCTAATGACATCTGTTTGCAACATCTGACCAAGCATTACTCTCACTTCCTGATACAACTGGGGGAGTATCTGCCGATAACGTTCTCGAATGGGTGCTGTATCCCCCGTTGGTATGTTGTGAGTGATCGCTGTGTTGCAGCCGAAGTCATCTTCATGATTCTCAAAAATGGACTGATATTGCCCCAGTGACGCTTCTACTTGGTGCAGTTCAGCGCACATCTGTTCTAGAATGCACTGACCCTCTTGGATGTATTGAGGTTCGGCTGTCAGAAAAGTAGTGACTTTTCTCAACCGTGGGTCCTCCGGATTTACCGCCAGTTGTATGACCTGGGGCGGAATGATCTTTGGGCATGCCCACAAATCCGTGCGACTTCCACTCTGCGTGGGATGACGGTCTCCTGGTCTGTTAAATTCACACAGCGTACAAGCACCGTCCCTTCTCATACCATGGCCAGCATTTGGGCCACCAAGAGTCCCGCAGGCAGTTGTTCCACTACCGAGGGTCCCAATTGGACCTCCACCCCCTCCAGTGGGGCATGTGCCAGGAGGGGCAGGATTAGTACGGTCTGTCCTAGTGGTAGGATGAGTTGGGTGGAGGCCGGCACTACCACTTTTCCTAACGTTTCCCCTTGACTAGAGACTTCCTGCACCCGAGCTGTGCGGATTAACTGTTAGAACACCCGCCGCTGGTGGGTGTGCGGACTCCACTGGTTTAAAGACAAGTGAGATGGCTCATCACTCAATAGTTTTCCAAATTCTTTCAAGATATTCATTATGAGTTAACTATATGACAGTGGCTAGCCTCTCCCTGGGTCAGCATAATACCCCTCATCCAAGATCCTTCCCACACAAGGAGACCTGTATCCATACCACCCCTGCGACCAGGATGGGCAGGTAATTTACCACCGTCAGTTTTATTACCGGGCCCCACTCAGGTCAGAGAGTCTCTGGGAAGTGCCGATGGAAATACACTTTCGGCATCGTGGTCACTTGAGACCTGGTATCCACCAGGCAATGCATGGCCCGGCCATCAAACTCAGCCCAGACCAGTGGGCATGTAGACCCCAGATTCATGGGACTTTCACTACTCCTTCCTTTCCATTCTGGCTCTGGGTGACGTCCCCCCAGGCTTGGAGCCTTCTAGTTTAATGGGCAAAGTGGGCAGAAGCCAGCCCGTCGCGGACATTCCCTATCATGTGTCCTATATCTCCACAGTTATATCAAGCAAAGGACCTCTGTCGATGAACCCTCCGGGCCTCATTGGCTTTGCCTTGGCTTTCCGTGGTGCACTGGCCAGCCTCTACTTTCTCTTTCACCTGAGCCAGTTCCCCTCGAATATTCAACAGTTCTTTCCTCATCTCTTCAGCCCATTGAGGTTCAGCTATCGACTGCACTGCTGCTTCACCACTCTGGATCTTCCCTACCGGGACTGTCACCCGCTGCTCCTGTTCACGTGAGCGGGCCTGTCTCGCTATGTCAGCAAAAGTGATGCTAGGGTCTGTCCGCACCCGCTCTCTCAGGGTCTGCTTGGTCAGGGTGTCCCGCAGGCCAGTCACCAACAAGTCATGCAACAAGACATCTGTCGGCTCTGTCCCCACTCCATCTTTTCTGACAATGGTGGTGTGTAGTTCTTGTAGGGCATTCATATATTGCGTAACCATCTCCCCCTCACTTTGCATATGGCTAAACTGGCGAGTCCTAAGTTCTCCTACATCAGTGGGGTGCCCATGAGTTGCCTTCAGGATTTGGAGCACTTTAACAAACGTATCCCGGTCTCGGGGGGACGCAGTATTACAGATTACAGAACCTTGAGTGTCCCCATCCAAAGCCATAATGGCCACCTTGGCCTCTAATGTGGGGGTCATATGGTGCATTCTCATCATACCCCTCATACGTTCCATCTAACTCCACAACATAGTATTAGACCCCGTAAAATTCGGCAAGTTCCTCAGCATGACCCCCAGAGAGATACTGGTTCTGGGCCCAGCCACCTTTTCTGCTGCCTCCATGCTATCAGGCTGCATCCTGCTGACTACGCCAAAATGTAAGAAGAGAGGTTTGTTGAATGCAGTGGAGAGTCGGAGGCAGAGAAGGGGTTAACAGAGTTTTACTGTACAGGAAGTTAAACAAGGAATACTCCACGCAGGGAGACAAGAATAATAACAATAATTACGGAAATTAAGCACAACCACCATGCAAAATGGACAGATATGCAAAAAACGGGGTAACTTATCGCTTGCAGTTCTTGCAGGGGAAAGGCTGGAAAATCTCCCGACGGCGTCGGAAATCGCGAACGAAGTCTCTGGCTTTAATACTGTCTTACAACAATGCTGATGGATCCGGTCCTGGCTGGTTTGAGTGCGCTGGGTGGTAGAAACAGTCCTTTGTGTGTATTCCTCAGCCATGGTGTCGAGCATGAGCTATGTGCCCGCTCTCAGACCACGGTAGCGGGCGGTCCTTTGGGATAGTCTCTAGGAACGCAGCAAGTCAGCTTATCAGTCACTACAGGCAGGACTGGACTGTCCACAAGAACAAGGTCAGACGATAACTCAATAGCGTCAAAGTCAATCGTGTGGTCAGCGCTCTGAGGGATGGGTGGCTTGGAGTTGTCAGCTGGAGCAGCAGAGAGAGAGATCAACCTTCTCCTGTCGCTTTCCTGCCAAGTCTGACCCGTTCCCATGCTCAGTCCTCCTTATATTCCCTGCGCCCCCTGCTGTCCAGCGTGAAGGTCCTTCCCTCCCAGAAGAACTCTCCCCCGGCAACAGTGGTGACAGTCCCGATAGTTGCGGCCTCAAAGAGCACCGGATACCGCTGACTCTGTCTCGGCTCTTCCTCTTACACCTTTGCGGAAGGGAGAAAGCCGGGTGTCGGACATACGCTTGCGGCCTTCCCTGTCAGTTGCTGTACGCCAGTCCACGTTTGACTCTGGGAGTACTGTGGCACTGTTTGCCTTGGCCGCACTGGTTTATGGACTAGAGGCTCAGCGGAAGGTACCAGAGACCGACCTCTGCCGCCAGAAGACGGACCATTGTTTAAAGGACCAATCTGTGGTCATCTTCCCCGCCGTTGCCAGTGCTACAACCCCTGCAGGATCATCTGCGGAGGAGGAACATAAAGGACATGATAAGTTTCATAGTTGGACTTCTACTATTCTGCATTTGTTGTTTTTTTTACTTTTTGGCATTAATTATTTAACTATTTATCTCCCTGTGAGGAGTTTATACTCTGTTAGATTAAATTGTTAAATTTGTTAACCATTGCCCTGTCTCTTGTCCATCACTGCATCCCGCAACCTGCTTACAACTACACTTGAAGATAAATTTCCATAGACGTATAAATTCTAAAATGAGGTCAAATGAGGGAGGGATTCTGCTTCAGCACTTAGGGGCTCTGTATATGGAGTCTGCAAACCATTCTAGGAAAATATGCATTCCAGGAGGAAAATATCGCTCCGTCTATCCTGAGACTCGCAGTATGGCTGTACAGTCACTTATGGGGTATGTCTACATTCAGCAGAAATTATGGGACAAACTTTAGTGCCATTTTTACCCTACCCACTTCCTCATGTGAAAATGTAAGATCTGGGGCTAAAACAAAATTTTTGTGGTAAAAATGTAATTTTTTTTCACTGCCAAGTGAAATAAAATTCTCTGAGGCACACGTGGTCTCAATATGATCACTGCACCACTAGATGAATACATGGAGGGTTGTAGTTTGTAAAATTAGGTCACATGTGGGGGGGTTTCTGCTGTTCTGGCACCTCAGGGGCTCTGCCAATGTGACATGGCACCCTCAAACCATTTCCGTAAAATCTGAACTCCAATATGGTACATTTTCCCTTCTGAGCTTTGTACTGTGCCTGAAAAGTATTTCCCGATTACATATAGGGCATTGCTGCACTCAGGAAAATTGTTTACCACTAAAGGAGGTCCATTTTTTCCTATTAGCCCTTAGAAAAATTGGAAACTTGGGGCTAAAACCACATTTTAGTGGTAAAAATGTAATTATTCTTTCTTCACTGCCCAATATTAAAAAATTATGCGACGCGCATATCGTGTCAATATTTCTTGCACTCCTAATTGATTCCATTGGGGAGTATAGTTTGCTAATTGAGGTCATATATTGGGGGGTTTCTGCTGTTCTGGCACCTCAGGGGCTCTGCGAACATGACATGGCACCCTCAAACCAATCCAGCAAAATCGGAACTTCAATATGGTGCTTTTTCCATTCTCAGCTTTTCACTCAAAAGTAGTTTTAGACAACATGTGGGGTATCGGTGTACTAAGGAGAAGTTGCACAACAAATTTTGGGTTCTATTTTCATCTGCTATCAATGTGAAAAATGAAAAAATTGGGGCTAAAGCAGTTTTGAAGAATATTTTTATTAATTTTCACAGCTCAACGTAAAATTCTATGAAGCACCTGAGTATTCATCACTAGAGTTGAGTGAAACGGGTCGAAAAAATTCAAAAGTCGCCGACTTTCGCCAAAGTCGGGTTTCATGAAACGAAACTCGACCTTAGCGTGAGGTCGGCCACGAGGTCGGCGACTTCAGCGCCAAAGTCGCGTTTCAAAAGATGCTTTAGCGCCCTTTTTCAGCCAATCAGGAAGAACGGACACTGTGGGCAACGTGATGACATAGGCAGTGGTCACCACCATCTTGGAGAAGGGCATGCAAGTGATTGGCTTGCTTTGTGTGGCGTCACAAGGGGTATAAAAGGGCGGGGACACCATGCTGATCTCAGAATAGGGAGAGCTGCTGCAGCTGCTGATTCTGTAGGGAGAGTGTTAGGAAGGCAAAAAGGAAAAAAAACTGCTTCTGCTGCTAGCGCTTTTCACTCTAGTTACTGTGCAGTGAAAGGTGAAGATTTTTGCTTTTGTACAGTAGCGCTGGTGGTGATTAGCCTGCCTTTTAAGGCTAGCTGCATTGCTGTGTGCACACTGGTGTTCAAACTGCTTTTTTAAAAGCAATCCAAATTGTATTGTTTTGTCCTGGTGAGGTAGTGAGCGTTCATTTTTTCACACACCGTACAGCGGTGTACGCTCCTCACACAGTACCGTGTAACGGCTGTTATCACGGCCAAATTGAAGCTATCTACGTGTGTGACTCTGTAAGGAAAAGTCGAGGAGTTTGTCTGTTCTTACCGACCTACACCTTATAGTTTTGTCCATTTTTCAAACAGTTTAGTATATTTGCTGTTTGATTACATTTAAAACTAGAGAGAGACAGCATGTGTCAATCCGTATACAAAAACACAGAGCTTGACAATTTTACATACACCGTACAGCGGTGTACGTGCACGCTCCTCTCTCAGTACTGTGTAACGGCTGTTATCACAGCCAAATTGAAGCTATCTAATTGTGTGACTCTGTAAGGAAAAGCCGAGGAGTTTGTCCGTTCTTACAGACCTACACTCTAGGGAGATTCCAATTCTGCCCAATTCTATATACACCTTGTCGTTTGTCATAAACTAGGCAAATTCTGCCGGTCACATTGCGGTGTTATAGACACAGAGCCTGACAGAATCCAACTGTGTCCTGAAGTGTAGAGAGATTCCAATTCTCCACAGTCCTCTATCCACCTTTCTTACAACATCCAGAATCTGCCTGTCACATTGCGGTGTAAAATAAACAGGGCCTGACAAAATCCAACTGTGTCCTGAAGTCTACAGAGATTCCAATTCTCCACAGTCCTCTATCCACCTTTATTACACCATCCAGAATCTGCCTGTCACATTGCGGTGTAAAATAAACAGGGCCTGACAGAATCCAACTGTGTCCTGAAGTCTACAGAGATTCCAATTCTCCCCACTACTATATACACCTTGTACCTTGTTTTACAGTACCATATAGTTGGTGGTTTTTTGGGTACATTTTCCCCAAAAATGAGGAAGTGTGGTGGAAGAGTCCGCGGAAGTGGGCGGGGGTTGGCAGCTGGTAATGATGGTGTTGGTGTTCGTGGTGGATCTGCTGGTAATGGCAACAGCAAAATAGCACCTAATGCAGGAGGTGTTGAGCCTGCGTCATCGTCTGGCTCCGCAAGGCCTCGAAGGCTCCCTTTTCTGGGAGTAGCTAAACTGCTTTTAAAGTCGGAGCTTCAAGAACAAGTTTTGGCTTACATTGCTGACTCGGCCTCCAGCTCTATCGCCTCCTCTTCTGAAGTTTTAAAAAATAAAAGCACTGAGTCATCTTTGGAGGCTCATGTTCATGAACCACACCTTTCCTTGTGTCCTTCACCCCCACCAAAATTGAAGGATGCGGCAAGCTACACTACAGATTACTCCATGGAGCTGTTTTCACATACCATGCCTGGGTTATCAAGTCAAATCGTGAATTACCCAGGCAAAGATGAATCTGACATGGAGTGTACTGATGCACAGCCACTGATAGATGATTCTGCTGGTACATTCACTCAGAGCACTACATTGTCCTCGCAGTGTCCTAAGCCAGAATCTGACCCAGATGAAACTCAGGTGCCCCTTCCCGCATACTATACCACCATACACGGTGACACAGAGGAAGGTGCACATGACATTGAAGAGGAAGTGATGGATGACCCAGTTGTTGACCTAGATTGGCATCCATTGGGGGTAGAGGGTGCCACTGCCAATAGCTCAGAAGAGGAGGAGGAGCATCCGCAGCGGGCATCGACATCGCAACAGCTGTTATCTGGCAGGCCCGGAGCAGTCCAAAAACGGGTTACAAAAACCAAAAGAGTTGCAGGACAGCTTGGCCAGATGGTCAAAATAGCACAGCGTGCAAGGCCTCAAAATGTCTTCCATAGTAGGAAGAGAGCAGTGTGGCACATTTTTTAACAAAACCCTAATGATCAGGCAAAGGTTATCGGTAAGAAGTGCGCAAAGAACTTTAGCCGAGGGAAAAATCTGAGAAATTTGAATACCAGTTGCATGCTAAGACATTTAACCACCATGCACTTGCAAGCATGGACGGACTACCAAAACTCACGTACCACATGTGCTACTGCTCCCAAAGAAGGTAGTCAGCAACGCTACATTGTTTCCCCCACTGTAAGTCCACCGGTTAGCCCACCACCAGCAGCAAATGTTGAGTTGTCGTCGCAAGGGCAAATCAGTCAGGGAATCACACTGTTATTGCAACGAAAGACTGAATCTAGGCCATCAGAAAGAACACCAACTCCATCACCACCATCAACCCTCTCTCAGTCCACCATGTCCACCGCTAGTTCCACCATATGCAGCTTTCAAGTCCAGCTCACCCTCCCAGAGACTATGAGTAGGACAAGAAAGTACTCATCCTCTCATCCGCGTACACTGGGTTTGAACGCCCACATTGCCAAACTAATCTCGTTAGAGATGATGCCCTATTGGTTGGTTGAAAGTGCAGCTTTCCGCAAACTCATGGCCTACGCAGTACCACGCTATGACCTACCCAGTCGCCACTTCTTTTCTCACAAAGCTATCCCAGCCCTCCACCTTCATGTGAAAGACCGTATTGTCCATTCACTCAAGCAATCAGTGAGTGGAAAGGTGCACCTCACAGCTGATGCATGGTCCAGTAGGCATGGCCAGGGCCGTTACGTGTCCATCACTGTGCACTGGGTTAATGTGGTGGATGCAGGGTCCACAGGGGACAGCTGTGATGGCACAGTGCTGCCTAGCCCACGGTATAGGAAACAGTTGGCTGTAGGCATTCGACCCTCCTCCTCCAGAAGCGAAAGCTCGTCCACAGAGCGCAGTCGCACGAGCACTGCATCCGCAGCTGACAGTGGTGCACACGATGTGTCCCACTATCGATCAGCTAGTGGAAAGCGTCAGCAGGCTATGTTGCAGATGATGTGTTTGGGCGACAGACACACGGCGGAGGTACTTGCCGACTACTTTCAGCGACAAACTGAGTCATGGCTGGGCAGTCTACATCTTGAGGCAGGCAAGGTAGTTAGTGATAATGGCTGGAATTTTGTGGCAGCCATAGCCCTTTCAAAACTCAGACACATACCTTGCTTGGCTCACACCTTGAACCTGGTGGTGCAGTGCTTCCTCACTAATTATCCGGAGTTAACAGGCCTGCTCCATAAGGTTTGAAGACTGTGCTCACACATCCGCCGGTCGCCGGTACACTCCAGTCGTATGCCGAAGCTGCAGCGATTGCTCCACCTTCCCAAGCACCGCCTAATTATTAACGTTGCAACAAGGTGGAACTCCACTCTGCACATGGTTGAGCGGCTGTGCGAACAGAGGCAGGCCGTAATGCATTTGTGGGAGGATACACGGGCAGGCACTTTGAGGGCAGACATGGAGTTGACAAGTGTGCAGTGGTCGAAGCTGAAAGACCTCTTTAAAGTCCTTCAATGTTTTGAGGAATGCACACGGCTGGTAAGCGCATACGACGCGAACATAATAAGCATGAGCATCCCATTTATGCGTCTGCTCATGCAAACTTTGACGCACATCAAGGAGCAGGCGTCTGCAGCTGAAGATGATGAGGAAGAGGAGGAGGGAAGCCTTGATGACAGTCAGCCATTGTCTGTTCAGGGAACTGTCGTGGACGAGGTGGAGGAAGAAGAGGAGGAGGAGGATGATGATGGGGATGATTATTTAGGGGAGGAGGATGCTTCTCGTGGGGCAAGAGAAAATGTTGGTGTGGCAAGGTCTGGTACTGGGTTTGTGCGTGACTGGAGGGATGTGGATTTGCCTGAAAGTGCTCCTCCACCCAGCACTTGCAGTGCATCATTGACACCGGGAACATTGGCCCACATGTCAGATTATGCCTTGCAGATCCTAAAAAGGGACCCCCGCATTGCCAAAATGATGAACGATGATGACTACTGGTTGGCCAGCATCCTGGATCCACGCTATAAAGGCAAATTACAAAACATCATGCCACAGGAGAACCTTGACCTAATATTGGCTAACAAACAAGCAACTCTGGTAAACCAGTTGTTTGAGACATTCCCAGCACACAGCAGCGGTGATGGTTGTCACACGAGCCGTAGGGGCCGGGGGCAACTTGGAAGAGGTGTTGGTGGTGCACACATCAGAAGTGGCGTTGGAGACAGGGGTTTCATGACCATGTTGTGGACTGATTTTTCAAGTCCCGCTTACACGACTGGTAATACTGTATCAATTGAAAGTGACAGGAGACCGCACTTGTCAACTATGGTTACAAACTACTTTTCCTCCCATATCGATGTTCTCCCTCACTGGTCATTCCCATTTGACTATTGAGCAGCTAAACTGGACACCTGGCCTGAATTGGCACAATATGCCTTACAGGAGCTCGCTTGCCCAGCTTCAAGTGTGCTATCGGAAAGAGTCTTCAGTGCTGCTGGATCAATCCTGACAGAAAAAAGGACCCGTCTGTCGACCCAAAATGTGGATGATCTAACCTTCATTAAAATGAACCATGCATGGGTTTCCAAGGATTTTGTCACAACTTACCCTGATGACACATAGGTTGACAGAAAAATGGCTTTCTTTGGTCCGCCTCTTCCTGGGACTTGACCAATTTCGCCTTCAGCAGCAGGTGAATGTCCCACATCAAGATATGCCATTTTGTAAACCTCCCTAACTGGGCTGCCTCTTCCCCCCATGGCCGGGGTCACCACCTAGCGCACGCAACCGTGTGAGTGCCGTTGCCCTGGACAGGTGGGTGGGCCGACTCTTGGCTGCGGGCACTGGCACAGGGTCCCTCATAGTGCAATCAAGTGTCTCTGATGGTGGGGGTGCACACCCGCCGTCAGACACACCGCCGTACTATGAGGGGCCCAGTACCAGTACCGACGCCCACGAGTGGGCCCCCCTTGCTTGGGCAGGGCCCCAGCATTTGCAATGTTTACCTTTCCCTGCTCCTCCGCTGTGTAGTCTGGGCTGTCAAATCCTTCACTGGGACTGCCACTACAAATTTGGTGAACTGATAGAAGATGATGGTTAAGACGTAGCTATGCCCTGTCCCGCTGGCCGGGATCTAGCTTCAGATGATCAATGGCTTCCATTTCTTATGGACGTCGACTCACAATGAGATGCAGTGGTGGTTTCTCATCAGCTTTCACAGTTTTCCTACCCACAGACGTGTGACATTCCAGCGCACATTTTTAAATGTGCCCTCTCATGCCAATCCAAATGAATCGCCTACGGCCTGTGGCTTCTGTCTTTTGCACTCCAAAGTTACGTGACAGAGCATGATAGGCAGTGAGCACCATGTTTACATCTCTCCCTGTGATCAAAATTATATGGATATGAGTAAAGGCGATGGGATCAACGGTACTGCGATACAGCAACACTTTCTTCACAAAGAAAGGTTTTCGCTGTCTCCACACACTAATTAATTGAGGGTCTGCATCGCCTCTGAGAATTGTGACGGAAGTTTATCCCGTGAATAGGAATTCCTAGATTTCTGCAATCACTAGAATTTATGTCAGTAATTGTATGCATCTCATTTCCTATTGCGGAGAGTCTGGACTGTCTTACTGAGACAGAAATATATATGAAGATTTAAAAATACCACCAAAAGTGTATACTGGTGTACGCTTCAAATACATTTCTTTTTTTCTACTTTTTAGATTGTTGTCTAATCCATACTGAGAACATGGAGATTTTAAATATTTAAACTATGCTATATATACCTGCTATCCAGTGATAATGTACCCTTTCTCAACTTTGTACAAGCTGGTCAAATCCATACTGGGCCTGAGACCGTCTGAGCCTGCCTCCTGATCTATAGACATAGGTTTTTAATGTGTAAACTATGCTATATATACCTGTAATTCGGTGATACGTTACCCTTTCTCACCTTTTTCCAATCATGTCTAATCCATACTGGGCCTGAGACCATCTGAGCCTGCCTCCTGATATATAGACCTACGTTTTTAATGTGTAAACTATGCTATACATACCTGATATCCTGTGATACGGTACCCTTTCTCACCTTTGTCCAATCACGTCTAATCCATACAGGGCCTGAGACCGTCTGAGCCTGCCTCCTGTTATATAGACATAGGTTTTTAATGTGTAAACTATGCTATACATACCTGTTATCCAGTGATACGGTACCCTTTCTCACCTTTGTCCTATCACGTCTAATCCATACTGGGCCTGAGACCGTCTGAACCTGCCTCCTGATATATAGACATAGGTTTTTAATGTGTAAACTATGCTACATATATACGTGTTACCCGGTGAAACTGTACCCTTTATCAACTTTCTAGAAACTTGTCGAATCCATACTGGGCCTGAGAATGGCTGCCGAGCTGTTAAGCAAGCTACAGCAACTGTGGTTTGGACACGTAATTTTTTGCATTTTTTCAGGAATGCCAGTTAGGCCTAATTCAGGAATTGCGGTTGACCTGCACTTACTGGGAAATCATCGTTCGCAGGGAATAATTGGAATCACAGATCCCCATCACTAACAGTGTTCTGCTGGTTATCTGCACCTGTAAGCGACAAAAGCGGGTCCTTTCAGTGTAGCGCGCATGCAGCCCCGGAATGTAACGCCATGATAGACCATGATAGTGCCAGAGCCTCGCGTATCCCTCTAGTAAGCTTGACGCGTACCGCGGGGGCATGCCGGAGTCTCGTTCGTTAGCGGAATAAAGCTGACAAATTGCTAGCACAACTACAAACAGACATACCACACCACACACACAATCGACAAAGCTTTCAATATGTGCATCTTTTCTTGAGGTGGCATGGTTGTGGTTTCCCGGGTGGAGTCCAATAAAGCCGCAGGCTCCACTCCCGGTGGTGCCCTTTTGGACATTCCTTTAAGGTTCAGCTTTGCAATCATACTGCCCCCGGAAAGCAAACACTTTGCCTTCATGGACGCTGTTTGGAGGTTCGTGGGAATAACGCCGCCCGATCGCCAGGTGGCATAATTTATTGGTGGGAAGTCCGACAGTATATGATAGTGTTCGATTTCAGAATTTTTTTTTTTTTGGTTGGTATTTTACATTTTTATTCCAGCCTTTCTTGACTTCATAAGGGAATGACAAGCCTATATCTGTGTCTCCTCCACCTCCTCCTTTTACTCCTCCACCTCTTTTCTAAATGTAGTTGCCCTTTTCCATATGTAATTTTTGTCTTCTGAGCATTTTCTCTACTTTGGGACACCTTTTAAGGTGTTTTGTAATTGTTTTCTATGTGTTTGTATGTGTTTGAGTTTGCCTGCCATTGTTTTCAATGGGGTTCGACGAACATTCGACGAACTTGCCTCCTGTGTGACGAACCAAAACACTAGCGTGGTGGCTCAACACTACTCCTGATATATAGACGTACATTGTTAATGTTTAAACTATGCTATATATACCTGCTATCTGATGATACTGTACACTTTGTCTACTTTTTATATTCTTGTCTAATCCATACTGAGCCTGTGAGCGTCTCTGTGTGACTGATGGAATATATATGGAGATTGACAATTATTCTTTGACTGAATAGAGCTGTACATTTCTGATACAGTGCCATATATCTGATGTTATTTTGTGTCTATTTTGTGCAAAATTTTGAAGTTTGGTGGAAGAGGCCGCGGACGTGGGGGTGGGGGGGCCAGCTGGTGATGATGGTGGTGGTGCATCTGCTGGTAGTGGCAAAAGCACAATAGCAGCTAAGGCAGGAGGTGTTGAGCCTGCGTCATGGTCTGGCTCCGGAACGCCTGGAATGATACCTTTTCTGGGAGTAGGTTAACCGCTTTTAAAGGCGGAGCATCAGGAACTGGTTTTGGCTTACATTGCCGAAACAGACTCCATCAAATATGCCCGCCTCTTCTGAAGTTTCAAAAAATGCAAGCACTGAGTGGTCAAGTGCTGGCTCCTGGTCAGGAAGAACCCCTTTCCTTGTGTCCTGCACCCCCACCCAAACTGAATGAGGCAGCAGGCCACACTTCACATTAGTCCATGTAGCTCTTTCTATCATACCATGCCTGGGTTATCAAGTCAAATCGTGAATTCCCCAGTCCAAGATGAATCTGACATGGAGTGTGGGTGGCCAGCCAGGGCAGTGGGGTTAATCGGTACCGGGCCGGTGTCTCACAGGGATGTGTCACGGAGGTGGTGACCCGTTCCGTCGCCCTGGGCGTCCATGCAAAGGGGTGAATTATGTTTATAGGTGAATGATACGTGATACCTCTGGTTTCTGATTAGATTGACCAGCGCTGCAGTGTCGCTTCTGTGGGACAGATGTTGTGGTGCAGCTAAGATGTAGAAGACCTGCACAGGTAGGGCCGTAGTCGCAGGGCAGATGAAAGAGTTGGGAGATGGTGTGCAGTGCAGGATGTAGCTGAGCCGTGCACCAGGTGCAGGAGAAAGATGACAGACACAGTCATGCAGTTCCTTTACCTGTACTTGGTAGGTGCTGTCCAGGACCCAGAGTACAGATGGAGAAGGAGTTGGTCAGCCTGGAAGCCAATTTGGATTTCTCTCTCTGCAGATAGGTATTGTGTCTTCCGTTCTAGCGCTTATCTGAGGTACTCGCAGTGCTGAGTTCAATGAAGTTCCCCCTGTTGACTCTCTTTTGGAACTTTCTCGTATGGCTGGCAGCCGTAGCCTTTTCCTTCTGGCTCACACATGTCGATGCTGGGGCCTCCGAGCCTCAGTTGGGTACAGAGCATTTACAGCTGCTACTTCCTCCGGATTCTGCTGCAAGAACGTCAGTGTTCCTACAAACTCGGACACCGGAATCCGGACCATGCGCTCCAGCTAGGAGTGAGCCTTAACTCTGCTCATCCTCCAGCTCCCCTTCTCACGTCCACACACTTCCCCTTCCCTGCACAGAATGGCCTAACTTACCTCCTCCCGACCACAGAGAGCAGCTCCTCAGCAGTCATGTTCAGAGGTCTCCCTGCTGGCGTGGAGTGGAAAATGTGTTGTGTGTTGGTTTAACTGCTAGAGAGATCCTTCGTTGCTCCCAAGCATGACATCACACTCCCTAGGAGGAAGGTAATGCCACTGTGGCGACCGTACTCCTGGGGACGCCACAAGTGCACTGATGCCCAGCCACTGCTAGATGATTCTGCTGGTACATTGACCCAGACCACTACATTCCCCTCACACTCTACACAGCCAGAATCTGACCCAGATGAAACTCAGGTTCCCCTTCCCGCGTACTATACACGGTGACAAAGAGGAAGGTGCAGATGAAAGTGCAGGTTCCTTGAGCTGGTGGGGGGGGCATACTCATGGGCGACGGCACTGGCACAGGGCCCCTCATAGTATGCAAAAGTGTCTCTGCTGGTGGGAGGGCACCCGCCGTCAGACACACCGCCACACACCGCCGTACTATTAGAGGAGCCCTGTGCCACTGCCGTCGCAAACGAGTGGGCCCCCCCTGCTTGCTCAGGATCACAGCACTTGCAAAGTTGAAATACTTACCTCTCCCTGCTCCACTGCCATGATGTCTTCCGCGTTCCCTGACAGTGATAGTCTGATCAGAGAGCGCAATGACATCATGTCTGTACGCCCTCTGCCTAAACAGCCAAGTGCAGTGAGATGGACGATGGGAATGACGAGGAGTCCAGACTAGTACAGGAATTCCATAGCGAGGAAACTTATTTAATTGTTTTCAATAGAGTTGAGCGAAACGGGTCGAAAAAATTCAAAAGTCGCCGACTTTTGGCAAAGTCGGGTTTCATGAAACGAAACCCGACCCTAGGATGAGGTCGGCCACGAGGTCGGCGACTTACGCGCCAAAGTCGCGTTTCAAAAGTTTGTTTTGCGCTCTTTTTCAGCCAATCAGGATCCACGGACACTGTGGGCAATGTGATGACATAGGCACGGGTCACCACCATCTTTCAGAAGGGCATGCAAGTGATTGGCTTGCTTTGGTGGGCGTCACAGGGGGTATAAAAGGGCGTGCACGCGGACCGCCATCTTACTTCTGCCGATCTTAGTATA
Source organism: Dendrobates tinctorius (assembly GCF_039654945.1). Lineage (NCBI taxonomy): Eukaryota > Metazoa > Chordata > Amphibia > Anura > Dendrobatidae > Dendrobates > Dendrobates tinctorius. Next base: position 12,099,019 of record NW_027361716.1, read on the forward strand.
GGGAGAGGTTGCTGCTGATTCTGTAGGGAGAGAGTTAGGCAGGGAAGAAGACAAAAAAACTTCTTCTGCTGCTAGCGATTTGGCCTGCACAACACACAAGTCACTGTGTGTGCAGTGCAAGGGGAGGCTATATTGTGGTGTATCAGTGGTGTTGGTTGTTGGGCTGCCTTTTAAGGCTTCCTGACACGCTGGCATTGCTGTTTACCCACTGCTCCGCAAACTGCTTTTTTAAAAGCAATCCAATCTCCCTTAACCTCTCGTCACTTTGGTCACAGGCAGCTGTGCCATCGAGCGTGTCACATAGCGCTCAGATATCAGTGGGCCGCACACAATCCACAAGTGTCCAGTGTCCAAAAGTGTACGCAGAGATTCAAAATCTCCATTATCCTCTCGTCACTTTGGTCACAGGCAGCTGTGCCATCGAGCGTGTCACATAGCGCTCAGATATCAGTGGGCCGCACACAATCCACAAGTGTCCAGTGTCCAAAAGTGTACGCAGAGATTCAAAATCTCCATTATCCTCTCGTCACTTTGGTCACAGGCAGCTGTGCCATCGAGCGTGTCACATAGCGCTCAGATATCAGTGGGCCGCACACAATCCACAAGTGTCCAGTGTCCAAAAGTGTACGCAGAGATTCAAAATCTCCATTATCCTCTCGTCACTTTGGTCACAGGCAGCTGTGCCATCGAGCGTGTCACATAGCGCTCAGATATCAGTGGGCCGCACACAATCCACAAGTGTCCACTGTCCACAAGTGTACGCAGAGATTCAAAATCTCCCTTATCCTCTCGTCACTTTGGTCACAGGCAGCTGTGCCATCGAGCGTGTCACATAGCGCTCAGATATCAGTGGGCCGCACACAATCCACAAGTGTCCAGTGTCCAAAAGTGTATGCAGAGATTCAAAATCTCCATTATCCTCTCGTCACTTTGGTCACAGGCAGCTGTGCCATCGAGCGTGTCACATAGCGCTCAGATATCAGTGGGCCGCACACAATCCACAAGTGTCCAGTGTCCAAAAGTGTACGCAGAGATTCAAAATCTCCATTATCCTCTCGTCACTTTGGTCACAGGCAGCTGTGCCATCGAGCGTGTCACATAGCGCTCAGATATCAGTGGGCCGCACACAATCCACAAGTGTCCAGTGTCCAAAAGTGTACGCAGAGATTCAAAATCTCCATTATCCTCTCGTCACTTTGGTCACAGGCAGCTGTGCCATCGAGCGTGTTACATAGCGCTCAGATATCAGTGGGCCGCACACAATCCACAAGTGTCCACTGTCCACAAGTGTACGCAGAGATTCAAAATCTCCATTATCCTTTCGTCACTTTTGGTCACAGGCAGCTGTGCCATCGAGCGTGTCACATAGCGCTCAGATATCAGTGGGCCGCACACAATCCACAAGTGTCCACTGTCCACAAGTGTACGCAGAGATTCAAAATCTCCATTATCCTCTCGTCACTTTGGTCACAGGCAGCTGTGCCATCGAGCGTGTCACATAGCGCTCAGATATCAGTGGGCCGCACACAATCCACAAGTGTCCACTGTCCTCAAGTGTACGCAGAGATTCAAAATCTCCATTATCCTCTCGTCACTTTGGTCACAGGCAGCTGTGCCATCGAGCGTGTCACATAGAGCTCAGATATCAGTGGGCCGCACACAATCCACAAGTGTCCAGTGTCCAAAAGTGTACGCAGAGATTCAAAATCTCCATTATCCTCTCGTCACTTTGGTCACAGGCAGCTGTGCCATCGAGCGTGTCTCATAGCGCTCAGATATCAGTGGGCCGCACACAATCCACAAGTGTCCAGTGTCCAAAAGTGTACGCAGAGATTCAAAATCTCCATTATCCTCTCGTCACTTTGGTCACAGGCAGCTGTGCCATCGAGCGTGTCACATAGCGCTCAGATATCAGTGGGCCGCACACAATCCACAAGTGTCCAGTGTCCAAAAGTGTACGCAGAGATTCAAAATCTCCATTATCCTCTCGTCACTTTGGTCACAGGCAGCTGTGCCATCGAGCGTGTCACATAGCGCTCAGATATCAGTGGGCCGCACACAATCCACAAGTGTCCACTGTCCACAAGTGTACGCAGAGATTCAAAATCTCCATTATCCTCTCGTCACTTTGGTCACAGGCAGCTGTGCCTTCGAGCGTGTCACATAGCGCTCAGATATCAGTGGGCCGCACACAATCCACAAGTGTCCAGTGTCCACAAGTGTACGCAGAGATTCAAAATCTCCATTATCCTCTCGTCACTTTGGTCACAGGCAGCTGTGCCATCGAGCGTGTCACATAGTGCTCAGATATCAGTGGGCCGCACACAATCCACAAGTGTCCACTGTCCACAAGTGTACGCAGAGATTCAAAATCTCCATTATCCTCTCGTCACTTTGGTCACAGGCAGCTGTGCCATCGAGCGTGTCACATAGCGCTCAGATATCAGTGGGCCGCACACAATCCACAAGTGTCCAGTGTCCAAAAGTGTACGCAGAGATTCAAAATCTCCATTATCCTCTCGTCACTTTGGTCACAGGCAGCTGTGCCATCGAGCGTGTCACATAGCGCTCAGATATCAGTGGGCCGCACACAATCCACAAGTGTCCAGTGTCCAAAAGTGTACGCAGAGATTCAAAATCTCCATTATCCTCTCGTCACTTTGGTCACAGGCAGCTGTGCCATCGAGCGTGTCACATAGCGCTCAGATATCAGTGGGCCGCACACAATCCACAAGTGTCCACTGTCCACAAGTGTACGCAGAGATTCAAAATCTCCATTATCCTCTCGTCACTTTGGTCACATGCAGCTGTGCCATCGAGCGTGTCACATAGCGCTCAGATATCAGTGGGCCGCACACAATCCACAAGTGTCCAGTGTCCACAATTGTGTGCAGAAATTCTAAAACTCCCCTGTCCTATAGACACCTTGTACCTTGTTTTACATTACTATATAGTTTGTTGGATTTTGTCTACATTTCTACCAAAAATGAGGAAGGCTGGTGGAAGAGGCCATGGAATTGGGCGGGGGTTGGCAGCTGGTAATGATGGTGTTGGTGGTGGATCTGATGGTAGTGGCAAGAGCAAAATAGGACCGAATGCAGGAGGTGCTGACCCTGCATCATCGTCTGGCTACATAAGGACTCGAACGCTTAGTTTTCTAGGAGTTGGCAAACCGCTTTTAAAGGCAGAGCATCAGGAAAAAGTTTTGTCTTACATTGCTGACTCAGCCTCCAGCTCTATCGCCTCCTCTTCTTCAGTTGTAAAAAGTAAAAGCACTGAGTCGTCATTGGAGGCTCATGTTCATGAACAACACCTTTCCTTGTGTCCTTCACCCCAACCAAGATTGAAGGATGACGCAGGCCATACTACTGATTACTCCATGGAGCTGTTTTCACATACCATGCATGGATTATCAAGTCAAATGGTGAATTACCCAGACCAAGATGAATCTGACATGGAGTGCACTGATGCACAGCCGCTGATGGATGATTCTGCTGGTACATTCACTCAGAGCACTACATTGTCCTCGCAGTGTACAGAGCCAGATTTTGACCCTGATGAGACTCAGGTGCCCCTTCCCGCACACTATACCACCATACACGGTGACACAGAGAAAGGTGCACATGACATAGAAGAGGAGGTGATGGATGACCCAGTTGTTGACCCAGATTGGCATCCATTGGGGGAAGAGGGTGCTGCTTCCAATAGCTCAGATGAGGAGCATCCACAGCAGACATCGACATCGCAACAGCTGTTATCTGGCAGGCCCGGAGCACTCCAAAGACAGGTTCCAAACATCAAAAGAGTTGCTGGACAGCTTGTCCAGAGGGTCAAAAGATCACAGCGTGCTAGGCCGCAAAATGTCTGCCAAAGTAGGAAGAGTGCAGTGTGGCAGTTTTTTGAACAAAATCCTCATGATCAGGCCAAGGTTATCTGTAAGAAGTGCGCAAAGACCTTTAGCCGAGGGAAAAATCTGAAAAATTTGAATACCAGTTGCATGCTTAGACATTTAACCAGCATGCACTTGCAAGCGTGGACACAACACCAAACCTCAAGTGCCACATGTGCAACTGATCACAACGAAGGTAGTCAGCAACGCTACATTGTTTCCCCCACTGTAAGCCCACCGGTTAGCACAGCAGCAAATGTTGAGGTGTCGTTGCAAGGCCACAGCTGTCAGGGAATCCCACTGTTTTATCAACGAAAGACTGATTCTAGGCCATCAGAAAGAACAACAACTCCATCACCATCATCAACCCTCTCTCAGTCCGCCCTGTCCACCGCTACTTCAACCATATGCAGTTCTCAAGTCCAGCTCACCCTCCCAGACACTATGAGTAGGTCAAGAAAGTACTCAGTCTCTCATCCGCGTACACTGGGTTTGAACGCCCACATTGCCAAACTAATCTCGTTTGAGATGATGCCCTTTCGGTTGGTGGAAAGTACAGCTTTCCGCGAACTCATGGCCTATGCAGTACCACGCTATGACCTACCCAGTCGCCACTTCTTCTCTCGCAAAGCCATCCCAGCCCTCCACCATCATGTGAAAGACCGCATTGTCCATGCACTCAAGCAGTCAGTGAGAGGAAAGGTGCACCTCACAACTGATGCATGGTCCAGTCGGCATGGCCAGGGCCGTTACGTGTCCATCACTGCGCACTGGGTTAATGTGGTGGATGCAGGGTCCACAGGGGACAGCGGTGGTGGGACAGTGCTGCCTAGCCCACGGTATAGGAAACAGTTGGCTGTAGGCGTTCCACCCTCCTCCTCCTCCTCCTCCTCCAGAAGCGACAGCTCGTCCACAGAGCGCAGTCGTACGAGCACTCCATCTGCAGCTGCCACTGTTGCACACGATGTGTCCCCCTATCGAGCAGCTAGTGGAAAGCGTCAGCAGGCTGTGTTGCAGATGATGTGTTTGGGCGACAGACACACCGCCGAGGTGCTGGCCGAGTACTTGAAGCGACAAACTGAGTCATGGCTAGGCAGTGTACATCTTGAGGCAGGCAAGGTAGTTAGTGATAACGGGCGTAATTTTGTGGCAGCCATAGCCCTTTCAAAACTCAGCCACATACCTTGCTTGGCTCACACCTTGAACCTGGTGGTGCAGTGCTTCCTCAAAAATTATCCGGAGTTAACAGCCCTGCTCCAGAAGGTGCGAAGACTGTGCGCGCACATCCGCCGGTCGCCTGTACACTCCGTTCGTATGCAGAAGCTGCAGCGATTGCTCCACCTTCCCAACCACCGCCTCATTATCGACATTGCAACAAGGTGGAACTCCACCCTGCACATGGTGGAGCGGCTGTGCGAGCAGAGGCAGGCCATAATGCATTTGTGGGAGGATACACGGCCAGGCACTTTGAGAGCAGACATGGAGTTGACAGGCGTGCAGTGGTCGGAGCTGAAAGACCTTTGTAAAGTCCTTCAGTGTTTTGAGGAATGCACACGGCTGGTAAGTGCAGACGACGCCATCCTAAGCATGAGCATCCCACTTATGCGTCTGCTCATGCAAACTTTGACGCACCTTAAGGAGCAGGCGTCTGCAGCCAATGTTGATGAGGAGGAAGAGGAGGAGGGAATCCTTGATGACATTCAGCCATTGTCTGCTCAGGGACCACTCCTGGACGAGGTGGAGGAAGAAGAGGAGGAGGAGGATGATGGGGATGATTACTTAGGGGAGGAGGATGCATCTCGTGGGGCAAGTGAAAATGTTGGCGTGGCAAGGTCTGGTACAGGGTTTGTGCGTGACTGGAGGGATGTGGATTTGCCAGAAAGTGCTCCTCCACCCAGCACTCGCAGTGCATCATTGACACCGGGAACATTGGCCCACATGTCAGATTATGCCTTGCGGATCCTAAAAAGGGACCCCCGCATTGCCAAAATGATGAACGATGACGACTACTGGTTGGCCAGCATCCTGGATCCACGCTATAAAGGCAAATTACAAAACATCATGCCACAGGAGAACCTTGACCTAATATTGGCTAATAAACAAGCAACTCTGGTAAATCGGTTGCTTGAGGCATTCCCAGCACACAGCAGCGGTGATGGTTCTCACACGAGCCGTACGGGCCGGGGGCAGCTTGGCAGAGGTGTTCGTGGTGCACACAGCAGAAGTGGCGTTGGAGACAGGGGTTTCATGACAATGTTGTGGACTGATTTTTCAAATACCGCTCACACAACTGGTAATACTGCATCGATGGAAAGTGACAGGAGACAGCAGTTGTCAACTATGGTTACAAACTACTTTTCCTCCCATATCGATGTTCTCCCACACAGGTCATTCCCCTTTGACTATTGGGCCGCTAAACTGGACACCTGGCCTGAATTGGCACAATATGCCTTACAGGAGCTCGCTTGCCCAGCTGCAAGTGTGCTATCGGAAAGAGTCTTCAGTGCAGCTGGATCAATCCTGACAGAAAAATGGACCCGTCTGTCAACCCAAAATGTGGATGATCTAACCTTCATTAAAATGAACCACGCATGGGTTTCCAAGGATTTTGTCCCACCTTCCCCTGATGACACATAGGGTGACAGAAAAATGGCTTGCTTTGGTCCACCTCTTCCTGGTACTTCACCTATTTCGCCTTTTGCATCAGTTGAATGTCCAACGTCAACATATGCCACTTTCTAAAACTCCCTAACTGTGCTGCCTCCCCCCCCATGGCCGGGGTCACCACCTAGCGCACGACACCGTGCGAGTGCCGTTGCCCTGGACAGGTGGGTAGGCCGACTCTTGGGCGCGGGCACTGGCACAGGGTCCCTCATAGTGCAATCAAGTGTCTCTGACGGTGGTGGTGCACACCCACCGTCAGACACACCGCTGTACTATGAGGGGCCCAGTGCCAGTACCGACGCCCACGAGTGGGCCCCCCTTGCTTGGGCAGGGCCCCAGCATTTGCAATCTTTACCTCTCCCTGCTCCTCCGCTGTGTAATCTGGGCCGTCAAATCCATACTGTGCCTGACACCATCTGAGCCTGCCTCCTGAGACATATATTTTGAATGTGTACGCTATCCATACATGTTATCAGGGGATACGGTACCCTTTCTAACCTTTGTGCAATGACGTGCAATCCATACTGGGCCTAACACCGTCTGAGCCTGCCTCATGCTGTATAGACATATATTTTGAATGTGTACGCTATCCATACATGTTATCCAGGGATACGGTACCATTTCTAACCTTTGTGCAATCACGTGCAATCCATACTGGGCCTAACACCGTCTGAGCCTGCCTCATGCTGTATAGACATATATTTTGAATGTGTACGCTATCCATACATGTTATCCGGGGATACGGTACCCCTTCTAACCTTTGTGCAATGACGTGCAATCCATACTGGGCCTAACACCGTCTGAGCCTGCCTCATGCTGTATAGACATATGTTTTGAATGTGTACGCTATCCATACATGTTATCCAGGGATACGGTACCCTTTCTAACCTTTGTGCAATGACGTGCAATCCATACTGGGCCTAACACCGTCTGAGCCTGCCTCATGCTGTATAGACATATATTTTGAATGTGTACGCTATCCATACATGTTATCCGGGGATACGGTACCCCTTCTAACCTTTGTGCAATGACGTGCAATCCATACTGGGCCTAACACCGTCTGAGCCTGCCTCATGCTGTATAGACATATATTTTGAATGTGTACGCTATCCATACATGTTATCCGGGGATACGGTACCCCTTCTAACCTTTGTGCAATGACGTGCAATCCATACTGGGCCTAACACCGTCTGAGCCTGCCTCATGCTGTATAGACATATATTTTGAATGTGTACGCTATCCATACATGTTATCCGGGGATACGGTACCCTTTCTAACCTTTGTGCAATGACGTGCAATCCATACTGGGCCTAACACCGTCTGAGCCTGCCTCATGCTGTATAGACATATATTTTGAATGTGTACGCTATCCATACATGTTATACGGGGATACGGTACCCCTTCTAACCTTTGTGCAATGACGTGCAATCCATACTGGGCCTAACACCGTCTGAGCCTGCCTCATGCTGTATAGACATATATTTTGAATGTGTACGCTATCCATACATGTTATCCGGGGATACGGTACCCCTTCTAACCTTTGTGCAATGACGTGAAATCCATACTGGGCCTAACACCGTCTGAGCCTGCCTCATGCTGTATAGACATATATTTTGAATGTGTACGCTATCCATACATGTTATCCGGGGATACGGTACCCTTTCTAACCTTTGTGCAATGATGTGCAATCCATACTGGGCCTAACACCGTCTGAGCCTGCCTCATGCTGTATAGACATATATTTTGAATGTGTACGCTATCCATACATGTTATCCAGGGATACGGTACTCTTTCTAACCTTTGGGCAATGACGTGCAATCCATACTGGGCCTAACACCGTCTGAGCCTGCCTCATGCTGTATAGACATATATTTTGAATGTGTACGCTATCCATACATGTTATCCGGGGATACGGTACCCCTTCTAACCTTTGTGCAATGACGTGCAATCCATACTGGGCCTAACACCGTCTGAGCCTGCCTCATGCTGTATAGACATATATTTTGAATGTGTACGCTATCCATACATGTTATCCGGGGATACGGTACCCTTTCTAACCTTTGTGCAATGACGTGCAATCCATACTGGGCCTAACACCGTCTGAGCCTGCCTCATGCTGTATAGACATATATTTTGAATGTGTACGCTATCCATACATGTTATCCGGGGATACGGTACCCCTTCTAACCTTTGTGCAATGACGTGCAATCCATACTGGGCCTAACACCGTCTGAGCCTGCCTCATGCTGTATAGACATATATTTTGAATGTGTACGCTATCCATACATGTTATCCGGGGATACGGTACCCTTTCTAACCTTTGTGCAATGACGTGCAATCCATACTGGGCCTAACACCGTCTGAGCCTGCCTCATGCTGTATAGACATATATTTTGAATGTGTACGTTTTCCATACATGTTATCCGGGGATACGGTACCCTTTCTAACCTTTGTGCAATGACGTGCAATCCATACTGGGCCTAACACCGTCTGAGCCTGCCTCATGCTGTATAGACATATATTTTGAATGTGTACGCTATCCATACATGTTATCCGGGGATACGGTACCCCTTCTAACCTTTGTGCAATGACGTGCAATCCATACTGGGCCTAACACCGTCTGAGCCTGCCTCATGCTGTATAGACATATATTTTGAATGTGTACGCTATCCATACATGTTATCCGGGGATACGGTACCCCTTCTAACCTTTGTGCAATGACGTGCAATCCATACTGGGCCTAACACCGTCTGAGCCTGCCTCATGCTGTATAGACATATATTTTGAATGTGTACGCTATCCATACATGTTATCCGGGGATACGGTACCCCTTCTAACCTTTGTGCAATGACGTGCAATCCATACTGGGCCTAACACCGTCTGAGCCTGCCTCATGCTGTATAGACATATATTTTGAATGTGTACGCTATCCATACATGTTATCCGGGGATACGGTACCCCTTCTAACCTTTGTGCAATGACGTGCAATCCATACTGGGCCTAACACCGTCTGAGCCTGCCTCATGCTGTATAGACATATATTTTGAATGTGTACGCTATCCATACATGTTATCCGGGGATACGGTACCCCTTCTAACCTTTGTGCAATGACGTGCAATCCATACTGGGCCTAACACCGTCTGAGCCTACCTCATGCTGTATAGACATATATTTTGAATGTGTACGCTATCCATACATGTTATCTGGGGATACGGTACCCTTTCTAACCTTTGTGCAATGACGTGCAATCCATACTGGGCCTAACACCGTCTGAGCCTGCCTCATGCTGTATAGACATATATTTTGAATGTTTACGCTATCCATACATGTTATCCGGGGATACGGTACCCCTTCTAACCTTTGTGCAATGACGTGCAATCCATACTGGGCCTAACACCGTCTGAGCCTGCCTCATGCTGTATAGACATATATTTTGAATGTGTACGCTATCCATACATGTTATCCGGGGATACGGTACCCCTTCTAACCTTTGTGCAATGACGTGCAATCCATACTGGGCCTAACACCGTCTGAGCCTGCCTCATGCTGTATAGACATATATTTTGAATGTGTACGCTATCCATACATGTTATCCAGGGATACGGTACCCTTTCTAACCTTTGTGCAATGACGTGCAATCCATACTGGGCCTAACACCGTCTGAGCCTGCCTCATGCTGTATAGACATATATTTTGAATGTGTACGCTATCCATACATTTTATTCGGGGATACGGTACCCCTTCTAACCTTTGTGCAATGACGTGCAATCCATACTGGGCCTAACACCGTCTGAGCCTGCCTCATGCTGTATAGACATATATTTTGAATGTGTACGCTATCCATACATGTTATCCGGGGATACGGTACCCCTTCTAACCTTTGTGCAATGACGTGCAATCCATACTGGGCCTAACACCGTCTGAGCCTGCCTCATGCTGTATAGACATATATTTTGAATGTGTACGCTATCCATACATGTTATCCGGTGATACGGTACCCTTTCTAACCTTTGTGCAATGACGTGCAATCCATACTGGGCCTAACACCGTCTGAGCCTGCCTCATGCTGTATAGACATATATTTTGAATGTGTACGCTATCCATACATGTTATCCGGGGATACGGTACCCCTTCTAACCTTTGTGCAATGACGTGCAATCCATACTGGGCCTAACACCGTCTGAGCCTGCCTCATGCTGTATAGACAAATATTTTGAATGTGTACGCTATCCATACATGTTATCCGGGGATACGGTACCCCTTCTAACCTTTGTGCAATGACGTGCAATCCATACTGGGCCTAACACCGTCTGAGCCTGCCTCATGCTGTATAGACATATATTTTGAATGTGTACGCTATCCATACATGTTATCCGTGCATACGGTACCCTTTCTAACCTTTGTGCAATGACGTGCAATCCATACTGGGCCTAACACCGTCTGAGCCTGCCTCATGCTGTATAGACATATATTTTGAATGTGTACGCTATCCATACATGTTATCCGGGGATACGATACCCCTTCTAACCTTTGTGCAATGACGTGCAATCCATACTGGGCCTAACACCGTCTGAGCCTGCCTCATGCTGTATAGACATATATTTTGAATGTGTACGCTATCCATACATGTTATCCGGGGACACGGTACCCCTTCTAACCTTTGTGCAATGACGTGCAATCCATACTGGGCCTAAGACCGTCTGAGCCTGCCTCATGCTGTATAGACATATATTTTGAATGTGTACGCTATCCATACATGTTATCCGGGGATACGGTACCCCTTCTAACCTTTGTGCAATGACGTGCAATCCATACTGGGCCTAACACCGTCTGAGCCTGCCTCATGCTGTATAGACATATATTTTGAATGTGTACGCTATCCATACATGTTATCCGGGGATACGGTACCCTTTCTAACCTTTGTGCAATCACGTGCAATCCATACTGGGCCTAACACCGTCTGAGCCTGCCTGATGCTGTATAGACATATATTTTGAATGTGTACGCTATCCATACATGTTATCCGGGGATACGGTACCCCTTCTAACCTTTGTGCAATGACGTGCAATCCATACTGGGCCTAACACCGTCTGAGCCTGCCTCATGCTGTATAGACATATATTTTGAATGTGTACGCTATCCATACATGTTATCCGGGGATACGGTACCCCTTCTAACCTTTGTGCAATGACGTGCAATCCATACTGGGCCTAACACCGTCTGAGCCTGCCTCATGCTGTATAGACATATATTTTGAATGTGTACGCTATCCATACATGTTATCCGGGGATACGGTACCCCTTCTAACCTTTGTGCAATGACGTGCAATCCATACTGGGCCTAACACCGTCTGAGCCTGCCTCATGCTGTATAGACATATATTTTGAATGTGTACGCTATCCATACATGTTATCCGGGGATACAGTACCCTTTCTAACCTTTGTGCAATCACGTGCAATCCATACTGGGCCTAACACCGTCTGAGCCTGCCTCATGCTGTATAGACATATATTTTGAATGTGTACGCTATCCATACATGTTATCCGGGGATACGGTACCCCTTCTAACCTTTGTGCAATGACGTGCAATCCATACTGGGCCTAACACCGTCTGAGCCTGCCTCATGCTGTATAGACATATATTTTGAATGTGTACGCTATCCATACATGTTATCCGGGGATACGGTACCCCTTCTAACCTTTGTGCAATGACGTGCAATCCATACTGGGCCTAACACCGTCTGAGCCTGCCTCATGCTGTATAGACATATATTTTGAATGTGTACGCTATCCATACATGTTATCCGGGGATACGGTACCCTTTCTAACCTTTGTGCAATGACGTGCAATCCATACTGGGCCTAACACCGTCTGAGCCTGCCTCATGCTGTATAGACATATATTTTGAATGTGTACGCTATCCATACATGTTATCCGGGGATACGGTACCCCTTCTAACCTTTGTGCAATGACGTGCAATCCATACTGGGCCTAACACCGTCTGAGCCTGCCTCATGCTGTATAGACATATATTTTGAATGTGTACGCTATCCATACATGTTATCCGGGGGTACGGTACCCTTTCTAACCTTTGTGCAATCACGTGCAATCCATACTGGGCCTAACACCGTCTGAGCCTGCCTCATGCTGTATAGACATATATTTTGAATGTGTACGCTATCCATACATGTTATCCGGGGATACAGTACCCCTTCTAACCTTTGTGCAATGACGTGCAATCCATACTGGGCCTAACACCGTCTGAGCCTGCCTCATGCTGTATAGACATATATTTTGAATGTGTACGCTATCCATACATGTTATCCGGGGATACGGTACCCCTTCTAACCTTTGTGCAATGACGTGCAATCCATACTGGGCCTAACACCGTCTGAGCCTGCCTCATGCTGTATAGACATATATTTTGAATGTGTACGCCATCCATACATGTTATCCGGGGATACGGTACCCCTTCTAACCTTTGTGCAATGACGTGCAATCCATACTGGGCCTAACACCGTCTGAGCCTGCCTCATGCTGTATAGACATATATTTTGAATGTGTACGCTATCCATACATGTTATCCGGGGATACGGTACCCTTTCTAACCTTTGTGCAATGACGTGCAATCCATACTGGGCCTAACACCGTCTGAGACTGCCTCATGCTGTATAGACATATATTTTGAATGTGTACGCTATCCATACATGTTATCCGGGGATACGGTACCCCTTCTAACCTTTGTGCAATGACGTGCAATCCATACTGGGCCTAACACCGTCTGAGCCTGCCTCATGCTGTATAGACATATATTTTGAATGTGTACGCTATCCATACATGTTATCCGGGGATACGGTACCCTTTCTAACCTTTGTGCAATGACGTGCAATCCATACTGCGCCTAACACCGTCTGAGCCTGCCTCATGCTGTATAGACATATATTTTGAATGTGTACGCTATCCATACATGTTGTCCGGGGATACGGTACCCTTTCTAACCTTTGTGCAATGACGTGCAATCTATACTGGGCCTAACACCGTCTGAGCCTGCCTCATGCTGTATAGACATATAATTTGAATGTGTACGCTATCCATACATGTTATCCGGGGATACGGTACCCTTTCTTACCTTTGTGCAATGACGTGCAATCCATACTGGGCCTAACACCGTCTGAGCCTGCCTCATGCTGTATAGACATATATTTTGAATGTGTACGCTATCCATACATGTTATCTGGGGATACGGTACCCCATCTAACCTTTGTGCAATGACGTGCAATCCATACTGGGCCTAACACTGTCTGAGCCTGCCTCATGCTGTATAGACATATATTTTGAATGTGTACGCTATCCATACATGTTATCCGGGGATACAGTACCCTTTCTAACCTTTGTGCAATCACGTGCAATCCATACTGGGCCTAACACCGTCTGAGCCTGCCTCATGCTGTATAGACATATATTTTGAATGTGTACGCTATCCATACATGTTATCCGGGGATACGGTACCCTTTCTAACCTTTGTGCAATGACGTGCAATCCATACTGGGCCTAACACCGTCTGAGCCTGCCTCATGCTGTATAGACATATATTTTGAATGTGTACGCTATCCATACATGTTATCCGGGGATACGGTACCCCTTCTAACCTTTGTGCAATGACGTGCAATCCATACTGGGCCTAACACCGTCTGAGCCTGCCTCATGCTGTATAGACATATATTTTGAATGTGTACGCTATCCATACATGTTATCCGGGGATACAGTACCCCTTCTAACCTTTGTGCAATGACGTGCAATCCATACTGGGCCTAACACCGTCTGAGCCTGCCTCATGCTGTATAGACATATATTTTGAATGTGTACGCTATCCATACATGTTATCCGGGGATACGGTACCCCTTCTAACCTTTGTGCAATGACGTGCAATCCATACTGGGCCTAACACCGTCTGAGCCTGCCTCATGCTGTATAGACATATATTTTGAATGTGTACGCTATCCATACATGTTATCCGGGGATACGGTACCCTTTCTAACCTTTGTGCAATGACGTGCAATCCATACTGGGCCTAACACCGTCTGAGCCTGCCTCATGCTGTATAGACATATATTTTGAATGTGTACGCTATCCATACATGTTATCCGGGGATACGGTACCCTTTCTAACCTTTGTGCAATGACGTGCAATCCATACTGGGCCTAACACCGTCTGAGCCTGCCTCATGCTGTATAGACATATATTTTGAATGTGTACGCTATCCATACATGTTATCCGGGGATACGGTACCCTTTCTAACCTTTGTGCAATGACGTGCAATCCATACTGGGCCTAACACCGTCTGAGCCTGCCTCCTGAGACATATATTTTGAATGTGTACGCTATCCATACATATTATCCAGGGATACGGTACCCTTTCTAACCTTTGTGCAATCACGTGCAATCCATACTGGGCCTAACACCGTCTGAGCCTGCCTCATGCTGTATAGACATATATTTTGAATGTGTACGCTATCCATACATGTTATCCGGGGATACGGTACCCCTTCTAACCTTTGTGCAATGACGTGCAATCCATACTGGGCCTAACACCGTCTGAGCCTGCCTCATGCTGTATAGACATATATTTTGAATGTGTACGCTATCCATACATGTTATCCGGGGATACAGTACCCCTTCTAACCTTTGTGCAATGACGTGCAATCCATACTGGGCCTAACACCGTCTGAGCCTGCCTCATGCTGTATAGACATATATTTTGAATGTGTACGCTATCCATACATGTTATCCGGGGATACGGTACCCCTTCTAACCTTTGTGCAATGACGTGCAATCCATACTGGGCCTAACACCGTCTGAGCCTGCCTCATGCTGTATAGACATATATTTTGAATGTGTACGCTATCCATACATGTTATCCGGGGATACGGTACCCTTTCTAACCTTTGTGCAATGACGTGCAATCCATACTGGGCCTAACACCGTCTGAGCCTGCCTCATGCTGTATAGACATATGTTTTGAATGTGTACGCTATCCATACATGTTATCCGGGGATACGGTACCCTTTCTAACCTTTGTGCAATGACGTGCAATCCATACTGGGCCTAACACCGTCTGAGCCTGCCTCCTGAGACATATATTTTGAATGTGTACGCTATCCATACATATTATCCAGGGATACGGTACCCTTTCTAACCTTTGTGCAATCACGTGCAATCCATACTGGGCCTAACACCGTCTGAGCCTGCCTCATGCTGTATAGACATATATTTTGAATGTGTACGCTATCCATACATGTTATCCGGGGATACGGTACCCCTTCTAACCTTTGTGCAATGACGTGCAATCCATACTGGGCCTAACACCGTCTGAGCCTGCCTCATGCTGTATAGACATATATTTTGAATGTGTACGCTATCCATACATGTTATCCAGGGATACGGTACCCTTTCTAACCTTTGTGCAATCACGTGCAATCCATACTGGGCGTGAGAACGGCTGGCGAGCTGTTAAGCAAGCTACAGCACCTGTCCAGACAAGTACAGGGATTCCCTAGTGAGGAGACTTATTTGATTGTTTTCTATGTTGGGACAGCAATTTTTGGGGAGCACTATACTCTGGAGAATGATAGATGGGGCCCACCATACACTGGAACATTCCAAAGGTGGACATCAGACACTGGAGCAGCATTTACAGGGCCCATTATACACTAGAGCATTAGAAATGGGGCCCATTATGTTTGGAGCATTATTTGGGCCCATAAGACAGTGGAGCTTCATCCATGGGGACCAACATATACTGTAGCATTATGTGGAGCTCATCATATACTGTTTCAAACATTATATGGGACCAATGATTTTGTATGGAGAAATAGATGGGCCTCGTCATGAGATGTAAAAGTGAGGTATTTTTCATTGTACTATACCGCTATTTCTCTGCCGTATCAGAGCATGATGAGTTGTGGTATGTGTTAAAGGGGCGCTCTTTCGCCCAGGGCACATGAAAACCTGCAGCCAGCCCTCCCCCCCACAAATTTAGCCAAATAACCCCCATTTTTCAGTGCGTAACTTGTATTATGAAGTTAATTAAGGTTGACAAGCTTAAGTAAGAAGAATTGATGGTTTTGGCATTCAAATGGGCACTGTAGGTGTGTTTCCTGTCCTCCTCTCACTGCCGACTTTTATTCCCCATTGACTTACATTGGGTTTCGTGTTTCGGGACGACCCCGACTTTTCCCTATAATCGGACGATCTTGCTCGACCCGACTTTTGGAAAAGTCGGGTTTCACGAAACGAAACGCGACCCTAAAAAACCAAAAGTCGCTCAACTCTAGTTTTCAATGTTGGGACAGCAATTTTTGGGGAGCACTATACTCTGGAGAATGATATATGGGGCCCACCATACACTAGAGCATTCCAAAGGTGGACATCAGACACTGGAGCAGCATTTACAGGGCACATTATACACTAGAGCATTAGAAATGGGGCCCATTATGTATGGAGCATTATTTGGGCCCATAAAACAGTGGAGCTTCATCCATGGGGACCAACATATACTGTAGCATTATGTGGAGCTCATCATATACTGTTTCAAACATTATACAGTCATGGCCAAAAGTATTGACACCCCATGCAATTCTGTCAGATAATATTCAGTTTCTTCCTGAAAATGATTGCAAACACAAATTCTTTGGTATTATTATCTTCATTTAATTTGTCTTAAATGAAAAAACACAAAAGAGAATGAAGCAAAAAGCAAAACATTGATCATTTCACACAAAACTCCAAAAATGGGCCGGACAAAAGTATTGGCACCCTCAGCCTAATACTTGGTTGCACAACCTTTAGCCAAAATAACTGCGACCAACCGCTTCCGGTAACCACCAATGAGTTTCTTATAATGCTCTGCTGGAATTTTAGACCATTCTTCTTTGGCAAACTGCTCCAGGTCCCTGATATTTGAAGGGTGCCTTCTCCAAACTGCCATTTTTAGATCTCTCCACAGGTGTTCTATGGGATTCAGGTCTGGACTCATTGCTGGACAACTTAGAAGTCTCCAGTGCTTTCTCTCAAACCATTTTCTAGTGCTTTTTGAAGTGTGTTTTGGGTTATTGTCCTGCTGGAAGACCCATGACCTCTGAGGTAGACCCAGCTTTCTCACACTGGGCCCTAAATTATGCTGCAAAATTTGTTGGTAGTCTTCTGACTTCATAATGCCATGCACACGATCAAGCAGTCCAGTGCCAGAGGCAGCAAAGCAACCCCAAAACATCAGGGAACCTCCGCCATGTTTGACTGTAGGGACCATGTACTTTTCTTTGAATGCCTCTTTTTTCTCCTGTAAACTCTATGTTGATGCTTTTGCCCTAAAAGCTCTACTTTTGTCTCATCTGACCAAAGAACATTGTTCCAAAATTTTTTAGGCTTTTTCAGGTAAGTTTTGGCAAACTCCAGCCTGGCTTTTTTATGTCTCGGGGTAAGAAGTGGGGTCTTCCTGGGTCTCCTACCATACAGTCCCTTTTCATTCAGATGCCGACGGATAGTACAGATTGACACCGTTGTACCCTCGGACTGCAGGGCAGCTTGAACTTGTTTGGATGTTAGTTGAGGTTCTTTATCCAACATCCGCACAATCTTGCGTTGAAATCTCTTGTCAATTTTTCTTTTCCGTCCACATCTAGGGAGGTTAGCCACAGTGCCATGGGCTTTAAACTTCTTGATGACACTGCGCACGGTAGACACAGGAACATTCAGGTCTTTGGAGATGGACTTGTAGCCTTGAGATTGCTCATGCTTCCTCACAATTTGGTTTCTCAAGTCCTCAGACAGTTCTTTGGTCTTCTTTCTTTTCTCCATGCTCAATGTGGTACACACAAGGACACAAGACAGAGGTTGAGTCAACTTTAATTCATGTCAACTGGCTGCAAGTGTGATTTAGTTATTGCCAACACCTGTTAGGTGCCACAGGTAAGTTACAGGTGCTGTTAATTACACAAATTAGAGAAGCATCACATGATTTTTCGAACAGTGCCAATACTTTTGTCCACCCTCTTTGTTATGTTTGGTGTGGAATTATATCCAATTTGGCTTTAGGACAATTCTTTTTGTGTTTTTTCATTTAAGACAAATTAAATGAAGATAATAATACCAAAGAATTTGTGTTTGCAATCATTTTCAGGAAGAAACTGAGTATTAGGCTGGTTTCACACTTGCGTTTTTTTTCACGGTATTTTAGCGCTAAAAACGCATGCGATTTTTTTTCCTATACTTTGCATGGGATGCGCTTATGTGTGCATACACACGCGTTTGTATGCGTTTTTGCGCGCATGCGTTTTTTTGCGGTATGCGCTCGGGCGCACAAAATGCATCCTGTTGCATTTTTTGGGCGTCCGACTTGCCTCAAAAAAACGCATGCGCACGCAATGCGTGTTTTTACAGCAAGACACCCATTATAAGTCTATGGGTGCGCATATGTGCGCATTGGCATGCTTATGTATGCGTTTTTTTGCACATGCGTTTTTTTTGTTAACCATGGAATTTAGGGGTTTGGGTTAGAGTTAGGGTTAGTTAAGGGAGTTTAGGGTCAGGGTTAGGGTCAGGGTTAGGGTTAGGGTCAGGGTTTGGGTTAGGGTCAGGGTTAGGGTTAGGGTCATTGTTAGTGTTAGTTAGGGTTTAGGGTTTGGGTTAGGGTTAGTATGGTTTGGTTAATGGTTAGGGTCAGGGTTAGGGTTAGGGTTAGGGTTAGGGTCAGGGTTAGGTTTAGGGTTAGGGTTAGGGTTAGGGTTAGGGTCAGGGTTAGGGTCAGGGTTAGGGTTAGGGTCAGGGTTAGGGTTAGGGTTAGGGTCAGGGTTAGGGTTAGGGTCAGGGTTAGGGTTAGGGTTAGTAAAGTCATGGTTTGGGTTCGTGTGAGGGGCCACCTAATGTTTGGAAAAAACGCAAACGCGGTAAAAACGCACTAAAAACGCATACAAACGCATAAAAACGCTGCATTTTTTTCATGCATGCTCATAAAAATGCTTGAAAAAAACGCAGCAGATGTATGCGTTTGTATGCGTTTTTTCAATGCGTTTTTTTGAGGGAAAAACGCGCTGCAAAAAAAAGCAAGTGTGAAATTAGCCTTATCTGACAGAATTGCAGGGGTGTCAATACTTTTGGCCATGACTGTATGGGACCAATTATTCTGTATGGAGAAATACATGGGCCTCATTACTCTGTATAGCGCACTATGCGGTGGCCATAATACTGTATGGAGTAATATACTGTCCGCTTTTGGAGCTATTAAAAATGGATATCAGTCATGAGATGTAAAAAGTGAGGTATTTTTCATTGTACTATGCCGCTATTTCTCTGCGGTATCGAAGCATCATGAGTTGTGGTATGTGTTAAAGGGGCGCTCTTTGGCCCAGGGCACATGGAAACCTGGAGCCAGCCCTACCCCCCCACAAATTTAGCCAAATAACCCCCATTTTTCAGTGCGTAACTAGTATTATGAAGTAAATTAAGGTTGAAAAGCTTCAGTAATCAGAATTGATGTTTTTGGCATTCAAAAGGGCACTGTAGGTGTGTTTCCTGTCCTCCACTCCCTGCCGACTTTGCTTCCCCATTGACTTGCATTGGGTTTCGTGTTTCAGTCGGCCTTCGACTTTTCACGATAATTGGCCGATTTCGTTCGACCCAACTTTTGCGAAAGTCGGGTTTCATGAAACCCGACTCGACCAGAAAAAAGGCAAAGTCGCTCATCTCTATTCATCACCACACATTCCATGAGGGGTCTTGTTTCCACAATGGTGTCACTTGTGAGGGGTTTCTACTGTTTACGGTTATCTGTGGCTCTCCAAGCCCGACATGACATCCACACATAATTCCATCAAAGTCTACATTCCAAGACGTCACTCCTTTATTTCTGAGCCCTGATGTGCACGGAAACAGCAGTTTTCCCCCACATGTGGGGTATCGGCCTACTCAGGAGATATTGTACAATAAATTTTATGGTGCAATTTCTCCTGTTACCCTTGCGAAAATAAAAAAATTGAGGTTAAAAAAACTTTTGTGGTGAAAAAATGTGATTTTTTTTATTTTCACAGCTCAACGTTCTAAACGTCTATCAAGTACCTGGGGGTTTAAGGTGCTCACCACACATCTAGTTGCATTTCTAAACGGGTCTAGTTTCAAAATGGGGTAACTTGTGGAAGATTTAACTGTTTAGACACATCAAGAGCTCTCCATACCCAACATGGCGTTCGCCAATGATTCCAGTCAATTTTGCGTTCAAAAAGTCAAATGGTGCTCCTTCCCTTCCGAGGCCTGCCATGTGCCCAAACAGTACTTTTCCCCCACACAAAGGGCATCAGTGTACTCAGGAGAAAATGCAGAACAATTTTTGGGTCCCATTTTCTCCTATAACCTTTGTGACAATAAAAAAATGGAGCTAAAAAACATTTTTGTGAAAAAAAGTAAATGTTCATTTTTTCCTTTCACATTGGAAAAATTACTGTGAAGCACCTGAAGGGTTAATAAACTTAAGACATTCAGTTTTTAGAATATTGTCTGTCATATCTGTACCTCAAAGTCTCTTCAAATGTGATGTGGTCCCTAAAATAATTGTTCTAACTTTCTAGCTAAAAAACAAATTATGTTTCAAAAATTGTGTGTGCTGATGTAAAGTAGACATATGGAAAATATTATGTATTAACTATTCTGTGTGACATACCTCTGATTTAAGGGCATAACAATTAAAAGTTTGAAAATTTCCAATTTTTTCACAAATAAATGCAATCATGTCGAAGAAATGTTACCACTATTATGTCAATATGTCACAAAAAAGCAGTTTCAGAATCACTAAGATCCACTGAAGCGTTTCAAAGTTAGTACCACATAAAGTGACACTGGTCTGAATTATAAAATTTGGCCTGGTCATGAAGATGAAACAGGTTTAGCGATGAAGGGTTTAAACTCTATAATGAAAAATTAAATCCAGTAAATTTTATTAACGATTTTTTTCGGAGTTTACTACCACCATAATTTAACACAAAACAAGATAAACTGTATGGATTACAATATAGCATATTTTTTCACACCCCCCCAAAGAAAAAGGGGTCATGTGCAGTAGTTATATATTTAGCAACGGGCTGCAAAGCCCTAAGCCCTGCCTAGTTACTGTATTCAGCCACTTTACCTGCTCCAGCAGCTGTTCCTAGGCTAAATGCAGAATGCATATTATAGAAATAACAAGATTAGACCTTAGAAGGAGTTTTACTATGATGGTTCAGCAAAGTATCACCACTAGAGGACTCTGATTCCTAAAACTGTGCACACAAGCCTGAACAACGACTCTGTCCCTCCAATCAGAACTGTCCCTGAACTGTGCACTGACATCAATGTGCTGAGCGTGGCGGCGCTGGTCCTTTTATAACCTCTGATGAGCTAATGCGGCCAGCCAATCACAATAAAGCCACTACCAAGACGGCTACGGCATTACAGGGGCAGACAATCCCCTCATGTTTATTAGCTGTGTAACAGCTGCCACACATGCAGGGCAGGGATTCGAGTATCAATTCCAAGCACCACCCAATACTTGGCGAGTGCCTAGCACACCCAAGCACCCAGATATTCGAGTGATATTTGAGTATCACCGAGCACGTTCACTCATCTCTAGTGTTTAAGGAATGCTTTGACACGTTGAATGCAGTTTTGAAAATTATCAAGATACAATGCCGGTAGATCCTTTTTCAATTGTCCCTGATGTACTTCATGTAAGACAAGTCCAGAGATGCTGCAGGCCTTGGTATCAAGTTTAATATATACACATTTTGTACATTTACGTTCCGTAGCATGAGCATTGTCCTGCCTGCCATCATCATGTTGAAAATGGCCATACCACTCATTCCGTCATCAAATCATTGTAATGTTTAGCTGTTACTATACCTGGAATGAAAATTAGAGGGATACAGTTACCATAAATTATGCCACCCCACACCATCATCAGTGTGATATTCTCTTGTGAAGGCTTCTTCATAGCATTGCCAACTAATAATCTAAACTAACCTGCCCTAATTATTACAAATAGTGCAGAGAAAACCCTTTTTTATTAAAACTTAGGAAAAACATTTCTTTTATAACTCCCGGTAGCTTTTATTTTAAAAAATTTGAATATACAGACATCACCGCGCTATACTTGACATAGAAAATAATGGTATCTATAATATAGCGCGCTAAGCGTCACTCTGTCCGAAGCCTTTATAGACTGCGCAAGCACGACGCGCCTGCGCAGTCTGTCTCCTGACAGAATGAGGCGTCCAGCGGTGAGGAGTGTGTGTGGCACCCAGAGAGACTTACATATTTACCTGACTGGGAGGAGCATTGCCACGGCGCTTCTCTTCAACCGGAGACCAGAGCAGGAGTGCGGCCGGAATCGCGCATGCACATAGCGCGATCTGGCGCCATTTTACTGAAGACACATTTGCAGTGTGTCTTCAGCAATATGGCGCCGGACAGCGCTATGGGCATGCGCGTACTCCAGTGAGGGGACCATGTATACCAGGACTGGGGGGTGAGGGTACCATGCATACCAGGATTGGGGGGTGAGAGGACCATGCATACCAGGATTGGGGGGTGAGGGGTAGCATGCATACCAGGATTGGGGGGTGAGGGGACCATGCATACCAGGTTAGAGGGGGTGAGAGGACCATGCATACCAGGAAAAGGGGGGTGAGACGATTTTTGGACCCGATTCGCCAATGCAAGTCTATGGATGCGATTAAAAATCGATTTGAAAACGCACCACACGTGTGACTTGCGATTAAATCGCAAGACTTCTCTAGATCAACAGGAAAGAGCATCAGGCATTGGCATTGGATGTCAATTTGATGCTTAGATGCTGTCATGTCGGCGGTCTCGGCTGCACCCGCTCCCGCCCCTCCTCCAGCGGCAACCGCCGCCACCTCCTCCTACCGGCGTCCTCGTCGCGGCGCGCTCCCACGCTCTGCCTCCCCTCCTGTCACGGCACCGCGCTCCTTCCTTAGGGCGCGCGCACCAGCGTCCCCTCTTCCGCCTACGGGGGGTGGCACCGGGGGCGGCACGTACCGCCCGCTTCCGGACCCTAGGGTATTTCTGGCGCGCTCTCTATGCAGAGGACGCCTGAGTGTTGCTGTGCGCTCGCCACGCTGCGCTTTGGCCCCCTTCCTATAGTGCCGCCTGTTTCCTGTCTGTCTTCCCCGTGGCTTCCAGCCCCCGGCTCTGCATCCTTGTTCCCAGTGTTCGTTCACCCTGCATGACCGCTCTGTTCTCCCTTCTGGTACCCCCTTGTGTGCTTCCTCCCGGTCCTCTCCCCTCTAGTACCTGCTCCCTGTCTGTCTACCCATCCAGTAGTCTTGTTAGGTCCTCTACCTCTCAGTCCAGTACTCCTGCCGACGGGCGCCTCTTGTCCTTGAGCCGCCCCTCCTGGTACCGGCTGTCGCGGTTCTGTCCTAGGTAGTCTTGCCCCAAACGATCCCTGTATAGGGGTCGGTCTTCACCTGGAGCGCTCGACCCCCGGGGCTCCAGATCCGCGACCCAGAGGGTCCACTCTCGGACGTCCTTTTCCGAAAAACGTCACAGTACACTCAGGCCATGGACCCCGCCGGTGCCACGGCTGCCACGCAGAAGGAACTGTTGTTCCTGCGTGAAAATCAGGCCCGAATCATGTCTTTTATGAAGTCCATGGACACCCGTTTGTCCGCTATGCAGACCTCTGACCCCGGGCATGCTCCCCTCCTAGCCAGCCTGCAGCAGGAGCTCGCGCAGCAGCGCGATGCCCAGTCCCACGTTTTGGGGTATATGGCGTCCATCGATGACCGACTGCTTGCCTTGCAGTCCGCTGCGGTCGTCTCTAACCCTCCCAGGGACGCCGTCTCCTCCCCGCCCCCCCGCCTGGGTAAGCCTCCCAGATATGGTGGAGATCCTAAACTTTGTCGGGGCTTTTTAAACCAGTGCAGACTGCACTTTGAGCTGTTGCCCCAACAATATCCCACGGATCGCGCCAAGGTGGCGTTCATAGTATCCCACCTCGAGGGAGAAGCCCTGTCCTGGGTGAACCCTCTATGGGAGAGGGATGATCCCGTCAAAGCGAATATCCAGATCTTCCTGGAAACATTTCGTAGGGTGTTTGACGAACCCGGCCGCTTGGCTTCTACCACAGAAGCTCTCTTTAATCTCCGCCAAGGGTCGCTTACTGTGGGGTAGTACGCCATCCGTTTTCAGACGTTGTCGTCTGAACTCGGATGGAATAATGAGGCACTTGTGGGTGCCTTCTGGAGAGGCCTTTCCAGCAAGATTAAAGACGAGCTAGCCGGTCGGGATACCCCCACCTCTCTGGAGGACCTTATAGCCCTGGCTACGCGCATAGACCTCCATTTTTTGGAGCGCTCGCGGGAATCGGTTAGAGAACGCAGACCCTTCAGGCTATATCAAGCGCCCATTCCACGCTCTGCTGCTCCCTCTACTAGCAGCGTCCCTGAGCCCATGCAGGTAGATCGGGTCAGGTTGGCTGAGCAGCGTCGCAGAGAGAGGATGACTAACGGGCTCTGCCTGTACTGTGGTGGGGCTAATCACTTCATCCGCACTTGTCCTGAGAGGCCGGGAAACGCCTCCACCTAGGTCAGGTAAGAGAGGTCTCCCTAGGTGATCATAATTCCTCTCTGCCTCTTACCCTTTCAGCCTTAATTGTTTCAGGACGGGAGCGCAGATCTGTGGAGGCGTATGTGGACTCGGGTGCGGCTGGCAATCTCATCCGGCAGCAAGAGGTGGACCAACTTCAGATTCCGGTGGTTATCCTAAAAGACCCACGGGCTATCACCTCCGTCGATGGAACACCCCTTCCCGGGCTCGTTACCAGGATCACGACCGAAGTGGACTTACAAATTGGAGCGCTTCATTTTGAAAAGATAGCCTTCTATGTGCTGCCTAAATTGTCTCACGCTGTCCTCCTCGGATTACCCTGGCTTCGGCTGCACGAGCCAGTTGTCGACTGGCGCTCAGGGGAGATCCTCCGCTGGGGTCAATCCTGCCACACTCGTTGTTTGCAATCCGTCCTCCATCCTCGTCTCCTGCCTACGCCGACCAATCTCACGGGTCTCCCCGCACCGTACTACGCGTACGCCGACATTTTCAGTAAAAAAGAAGCAGAGTCTCTGCCTCCGCATTGGGCCTATGACTGCCCTATCAACTTGCTTCCTGGAGCCACTCCGCCCAGGGGGAGGACGTATCCCCTATCTCCAGCAGAGACCTCGGCCATGACTGAATACATCCGGGAGAACTTGGCGAAGGGGTTCATCCGAAAGTCCTCGTCCCCAGCTGGTGCAGGCTTCTTCTTTGTTCGGAAGAAAGACGGATCTCTTAGACCATGTATCGACTACCGGGGCCTGAACAATATTACAGTTAAGAATCGATACCCACTTCCACTTATCCCAGAACTCTTCGACCGGCTGAGAGGGGCTCGAATCTTCACGAAGCTGGACCTGCGGGGAGCCTACAATTTGATCCGGATTCGCGCAGGCGACGAATGGAAGACGGCCTTCAATACCCGTGATGGTCATTATGAGTATTTAGTCATGCCGTTTGGTCTCTGCAATGCTCCAGCTGTCTTCCAGGAGTTCGTTAACGAGGTGTTTCGGGATCTTCTGTACACTTGCGTAATAGTGTATTTAGACGATATCCTCATCTTCTCGCCTGACCTTTCCTCCCATCGGAGAAGCGTACGCATGGTCCTGCACCGTCTCCGGGAGAATCACCTCTACGCCAAGATTGAGAAGTGTCTCTTTGAGCAGACCTCGTTACCCTTCTTGGGTCATGTCATCACAGATTCCGGTCTGAAGATGGATCCCGAGAAACTCTCGGCGGTACTCAAGTGGCCCCGTCCTGTCGGAATCAAAGCCATCCAGCGTTTCCTCGGATTCGCGAATTATTACCGACAGTTCGTGCCGCATTTTTCCTTGTTGACCAAACCTATCTCGGCCTTGACTCGCAAAGGAACTAAGCCTGATCACTGGCCCTCCGAGGCGGAAGATGCCTTTCTGGCGCTGAAACGCTCCTTTGCAGCAGCACCGGTCCTACATCGGCCAGTGGCCAGTAGGCCTTTTGTTCTTGAAGTGGACGCCTCTTCCACCGGAGCTGGGGCGGTCCTCTCCCAGCGAGTTCCCCCTGGACGTCTGGTTCCCTGCGGGTTCTTTTCCAAGTCCTTTTCCCCAGCAGAGTGCAACTACTCCATCGGAGATCGGGAGTTGCTGGCCATCAAGATGGCTCTGGAAGAGTGGCGGTACCTGCTCGAGGGGGCTGTGCACCCCTTTACCATCTTCACGGACCACAAGAATTTGGCCTATCTGCAGTCCGCCCAAAGGCTCAATTCCAGACAAGCCAGATGGGCCTTGTATTTTTCTCGATTCGACTTCCAGCTTCACTTCCGGCCCGGTAATAAGAACACCAAAGCAGATGCACTTTCCAGATCTCTACAGTCGCCAGAAGAGGACGAGAACCCCTCGTATATTATCGAGCCTGCCAAAGTGATCACCGTGGCCCCGATGAACTTTTCTACTCCTCCACCAGGCAAGACCTTCGTGCCTCAAAATAAACGTCTGGAGGTGTTGCGCTGGGGGCACTCCTCCAAGGTTGCGGGGCACGTGGGGTCCAAGAAGACTCTATCGCTACTCTCACGTTATTACTGGTGGGCCACCCTTCGCCAAGACGTGGCAGATTTTGTTGCCTCTTGCCCAACCTGTGCGCAGAACAAGGTTCCAAGAACTCTGCCCTCCGGTCTTCTCCATCCGTTGCCGGTGCCGAAGGCCCCTTGGCAGCAAATTGCCATGGACTTTATAACCGATTTGCCCTGCTCAGCTGGTTGCACCACCATCTTAGTCGTGGCGGACCGCTTCTCTAAGATGGCTCATTTTATCCCCCTGGCCGGGCTGCCCTCTGCTCCGAAGTTGGCTGAGATCTTCATCCATCAGATCTTCAGGTTGCATGGTCTTCCCGTACGGATTGTGTCTGATCGAGGGGTCCAGTTTACTTCTCGCTTCTGGAGGGCTCTATGTCAGCTTATGGGTACGTCCCTCGACTTCTCCTCCGCCTATCACCCGCAGACCAATGGGCAGGTAGAACGAGTTAACCAGGACCTAACAACTTACCTGCGCCACTTCTCCAATGCCCACCAGGATAACTGGGTCTCTCTTCTACCCTGGGCGGAATTCGCCCATAATAACCACCCCAGTGAGTCGACCACCAAAACTCCGTTCTTTGTGGTTTCTGGTCGCAATCCTGGTGTTCCACTACCCTTTGTCGCCTCTTCAGGAGTTCCCGCAGCTGATGCCCTCGCCACTGAATTTTCGAATATTTGGAAGGAGACCAGAGAGGCTCTTGTGAAGACCAGTGCCCGAATCAAAAGACATGCAGACAAGAGACGGAGGGACCTTCCCCCATACCACCCTGGTGATAAGGTCTGGCTCTCAACCAAGCACATCCGCTTGAAAGTTCCTTCCTATAAGCTGTGTCCTTGTTACATCGGTCCCTTCGAGGTACTAGAACGCATCAATGAAGTGTCTTACAAACTGAGGTTGCCGGCTTCACTCCGAGTCCCTAACGCCTTTCACGTCTCGCTCTTGAAACCTGTAGTTTTGAATCGGTTCCAACCGACCTTCATTGCCCCTCCTTTACCTATTGGGTCGGATGACATCTTTGAAGTAAAGGATATTTTAGCCATGAAGAGAGTCAGGTGGAGGACTTTCTTTCTCATTGAGTGGAAGGGATTTGGTCCTGAGGAGAGGTCTTGGGAGCCTCAAAAGAATATCAACGCTCCTCTAATACTAAAGAAGTTTCTGGCCAATCTCAGAAAGGGGGGATGTAAAGAGGGGGGTACTGTCATGTCGGCGGTCTCGGCTGCACCCGCTCCCGCCCCTCCTCCAGCGGCAACCGCCGCCACCTCCTCCTACCGGCGTCCTCGTCGCGGCGCGCTCCCACGCTCTGCCTCCCCTCCTGTCACGGCACCGCGCTCCTTCCTTAGGGCGCGCGCGCACACCAGCGTCCCCTCTTCCGCCTACGGGGGGTGGCGCCGGGGGCGGCACGTACCGCCCGCTTCCGGACCCTAGGGTATTTCTGGCGCGCTCTCTATGCAGAGGATGCCTGAGTGTTGCTGTGCGCTCGCCACGCTGCGCTTTGGCCCCCTTCCTATAGTGCCGCCTGTTTCCTGTCTGTCTTCCCCGTGGCTTCCAGCCCCCGGCTCTGCATCCTTGTTCCCAGTGTTCGTTCACCCTGCATGACCGCTCTGTTCTCCCTTCTGGTACCCCCTTGTGTGCTTCCTCCCGGTCCTCTCCCCTCTAGTACCTGCTCCCTGTCTGTCTACCCATCCAGTAGTCCTGTTAGGTCCTCTACCTCTCAGTCCAGTACTCCTGCCTACGGGCGCCTCTTGTCCTTGAGCCGCCCCTCCTGGTACCGGCTGTCGCGGTTCTGTCCTCGGTAGTCTTGCCCCAAACGATCCCTGTATAGGGGTCGGTCTTCACCTGGAGCGCTCGACCCCCGGGGCTCCAGATCCGCAACCCAGAGGGTCCACTCTCGGACGTCCTTTTCCGAAAAACGTCACAGTTGCGAATAAAATCGGTTCATCGCCGGAAAATGGTATGACAGACGGATCCCTGGACAAGAAATCTTTGAGCGATTTCGTACCGTTAAAATCGGACCGATTTTTTAATGGTTGTGTCTGACTCCAGCCTAATAAAACAATATGCATATAAACGATCCCTCTGTTTAAGAATGGTTTCACTATGTCCAGATTTGATATATAAATGTGGTCGATTATTGTATTGCACTTACTTGAGCTATCATAGGCTGTGCAGCATGTTGATGAAGTCAAATTCAGGGCACGTGAAGCCAGGAAGAATTATCAGGTTCGGGGTGCTGCGGAAGAGCGGTGATAGACTAGCCACATCTAAGGTAATTGCCATATTATACAACTTAGGATGGATTCACAAGACATCCTATAATTTTATCCTGTCTTTAGAAGAAAACATAGATGACCCATGTGACCTAGCGGCTTTACTAAACACCCCTGTATTAAAATTACCCTGTTGCTTTGAATGCTCTGCCTTGGTGTTGGATACATGATAGCTGAAGAAATTGAAGGTGTTAATCCTGTGCTGCTGAATGGATGTGTGGAGACAGAACAATCGATGATTAGATAAGTACTGTAGTTCATCATCAACGCATTTCGAATTTACAATAAACTACTATTTATTATAAACTACTATAATTAACAATAAATTACTTACCTATTCATCAACTGTTCTGTCTTCACAAGTCCAATCGGCAGCACAGCATTAATCCCTTCCATTCCTTAAACTATCATCTCTCGTTCCGTGGGTCTATGGTAGCAGACTATTTAAAGTCATCTTTGGTTGAGGTTACACAACCTCTACCAGGTGAACAAGTTATCATCTCTCATAACTCTTGTTTTCCTGCATAAGACCCTATTGTGCTTTTTGTCCTTCCACCCTGGAGTCGGTGGATGACAAGGGCATGGGCACAGGGACGCGCGGATGCCCACCGTAATTTAGGAGGAATGGGGTCTGACCGGTGGAGTTGGCCACAGCATTGTTCAAAGCGAACTCTGCCCACGGCAGCAAGGATGCCCAGTCGTCCTGCCTGGCCGAGACAAAATGTCGAAGATATGTGATCAGGGTCTGGTTGGCTCTCTCTACCAACCCGTTCATCTCGGGATGATAGGTCGAGGAGAGATTCAGCTCAATGCTGAGCAGGGAACAAAGCTCTCTCCAAAACCAGGCCGCAAACTGAGGACCCCTGTCACTGGCAATCTTGTCCGGCATGCCATTCAGGCGGAAAACATGCTTAATGAACAACACTGCCAGGCCCTGCGCAGAAGGTAACCGGGATAGAGGTACCAAGTGCACCATCTTAGAGAAATGGTCGGTGACAACCCAAATGACTGTGCTGCCACTGGACTTGGGTAGCCCCACCACAAAGTCCATACCGACCATCTCCCAGGGCCTGTCGACTACCGGCAGAGGAAAAAGAAGCCCAGCGGGCCGCTGCCGAGAGGACCTATTCTGGGCGCAAGAGACGCACACCTGAATATAGTCCCTGACGTCACGGCCATATGCGGCCACCAGTACGTCCTCGCCAAAAGCTCAGCGGTCCGTTTTGTCCCGAAATGTCCACCCACCCTGGACGAATGAGCCCAAGAGAGGACCTCCGGTCGCAGATGGGCAGGGACAAATGTCTTGCCCGGAGGTACTGACTCAAGGGCAACCGGAGCCACAGTCCTCAGGCTATCGGATGGGACGATCAGCCGAGGCTCCTCCTCCTCTTCCTCCGATGACACCACGGAGCGGGAGAGAGCATCGGCCCAGACGTTCTTCTCCTCGGAGAGAAAATGGAGGGTGAAGTGGAAACAGGAAAAGAACACAGACCATCTGGCCTGGAGAGAGTTCAGCCGCTGGGCTGTTTGCAAATACACCAAAGTTTTTGTGGTCGGTGAACACCTGGAAAAGGTGGCGAGCCCCCTCCAGGAGGTGTCTCCACTCTGAGAAAGCCAACTTCATCGCTAGCAACTCCCTGTCCCCGATGGCATAATTCCTCTCCGCTGGTGAGAAGGTCTTGGAAAAAAAGAAGCATGGGTGCTTCCGACCTTGCGTCCCCTTCTGAAACAGGACCGCTCCAGCACAGACGGAAGAGGCATCCACTTCCAAAATGAAGGGCTTATCTACATCGGGGTGATGTAGAATGGGAGCGCTAGCGAAATGGGACTTAATGGAGGAAAAGGCCTTGGAGACCGGTTCCGACCACAACTTGGGATTTGCACCCTTCTTGGTGAGGCCTACCAAGGGTGCTACCAAAGTCGCTAAGTGAGGGATGAATTGGCGATAGTAATTTATGAACCCCATAAAGCGCTGCACCGCTTTGAGAGAATGAGGTTCCTGCCAATCCATCACCGCCTGTAGCTTGGCAGGATCCATGGCCAATCCCCGGGCGGAGATGATATAGCCCAGGAAAGGCAAGGACTCCTGCTCAAACACACACTTCTCCAACTTGGCATAGAGGGAGTTTGCCCGCAGGCGATCGAAAACTTTGCAAACATCTCTCCGGTGGGAGTCAATATCTGGAGAGTAGATGAGAAAATCATCCAGATAGACTACAACCGAGGTGGTAAGCATATCCCAGGAGATATCGTTCACAAAGTCTTGGAAGACAGCCGGGGCATTACAGAGGCTGAAGGGCATCACCAGGTATTCATAGTGCCCATCCCTGGTGTTAAATGCCGTCTTCCATTCGTCCCCATCATGGATGCGAATCAGGTTGTAAGCCCCCCGCAGAACAAGTTTGGAAAACACCCTCGCTCCCCGTAGCCTATCAAACAGCTCTGATATCAGGGGCAGAGGATACTTATTCTTAACGGTGATGGTGTTAAGACCCCTGTAATCAATGCAAGGACGTAGTTCCCCACTCTTCTTCTGGACGAAGAAGAATCCCGCCCCCGCTGTTGACACTGACTTCCTAATGAATCCTCTTGCCAGATTCTCCCTGATGTATTGAGACATGGCCTCTGTCTCCGGGAGAGATAGGGGATAGACTCGACCCCGGGGAGGCTAAGCATCAGGCAAGAGGTCAATAGAACAGTCATAGGGGTGATGCGATGGAAGGGTCTCCGCCGCCTTTTTGGAGAACACGTCCGCATACTGTTGATAGTGTTTGGGGAGCGAGGAGAGATCAGCGAGAACCTCAGTGGAGGCAACCTGAATGCACTCCCTCAGACATCTACCCTCACATGATTTACTCCACCCAATAATCCTCCCTGAGGACCACTCTATATGGGGGGAGTGGTACCGCAGCCAGGGGGTCCCCTAGAACTACCTGGTCAATACCCTCGAGCATGACGAGGAGGGATATCGTCTCCTGATGAGATGGAGCCACTGAGAGTAACAAGGGGACAGTCTGGTGGGTTATCTGTGAGGGTAGAGTGGCGCCGTTCACCACTCTGACGGTGACTGGTGTAGACATCATAACCAGGGGTATAGCGTGCCGTTGAGCGAAGGCTGACGACATGAAATTGCCCTCTGCCCCGGAATCCACGCAAACCTCCACCGCCAGAGTGGAAGAATCAAACTCTAGTGTCCCCTTAAAGGACAGCTTGGAGGAAAACGTCGCTGATTCTAGTGCGCCGCCTCCTGCGGCCACTAGGCTCGAGCGTTCTCCCAGCTGCTGTGGGCACCAGTTGGCAAGGTGACCGGACTGCCGGCAAACATGACAGCTCACAGGAGCTCGAGTGGCCTGGATCCCTCATAGGAAGCCCCCTGACGCTCGGACGCCCGATCGGAAGATTCCAGGGGTTTAGCAAAACTAGGTGCCAACCTAAACCTCTGCCTACACTGGTCCCGCTCCAACCTTCGCTCGGCGAAGCGAAGATCTATACGGGTGGAGACAGTGATAAGCTCCTCCAGTGTAGCGGGAATCTCCCTGGTGGCCAGAGCGTCCTTCACATGGCCAGCCAAACCTCTCCAGAAGGCCGGAATGAGGACCTTATCTGGCCACTCTAACTTTGAGGCCAGCGTCCGGAACTGGATGGCAAAGTGGCTGACCATGGACGAGCCCTGCGACAATGCCAGCAGCCGGAGCGCGGTGTCATGGGTGACTCGTGGTCCCAGGAAGACCTGCTTCAGAGTGTCCAAGAACCGCGAGACACTCTGCACCACATGATCACCACGCTCCCACAGCCGTGTGGCCCACTCCAAAGCCCTGCCCGACAAGAGGGAAATAATTAATCCCACTTTAGCCCACTCAGAGGAGAATCATGTGGCCAGCAGCTCCAGCTGTATAGAGCACTGGCTTACGAAACCCCTACAAGAAGCACTATCACCCGAGAAATTCTCGGGCAGCGGGAGGCAGGACAAAGTCGGGGCAGGGATGGCTGTGGTCACACGGGAGACAGCCTCTGTGGCTGCCTGAACAGCGACCGCAGTAACATCCGCAGCTGAGGCTGAACACTCGAGAGCTGCCAACCTGCCCTGCAGCTGCAGGATGTACTGCAGCAGTCACTGTTCGTCAGTCATTACTAGCCAGACCCTAGTGCTAGGATGATATTAGGGCGGGCGGGCGGAACACACCAAATAATAAAGATGGTAATAAGGTGCATTCGCAGCCCGGGGTCCACCGTGCAGGGGTGGTGACCTGCTGCTCAGTAATGGCGGATGCTATATGGTGGTATACTATTAGAACACACGCGGGTTTTCGTCACCTGGTGTACACGGGCAGACTCTGTTGCTTCACAGAGCCGCACTACCGCTGAACATAAATGCCCGAGCCTGTTTGTGCTCACAGAGCTCGGCTAAAAGAGCGCACAGTGTACGGCCACAGAACTCTAACCCAAGGACACGGGTTTATAGAGTCCTTCTAGGCCCACTGAACTCGCGGCGTCGCTGCCGGGAGCGCCGCTATAGTCGCTGTCTATGGAGCACATGCACTGAGGAGTGCCGAGTCCCTGGTGAGGCCTGATGCCTGACTCAACCTCAGACCTACCTACGCCTAAGCCTGGGCGCTAGCAGGCTAGGCTGCTCAACACATGCGTGCCAAGGGTAGGGGTTTCTTAATGAATCATTCACCGTCTTGGGAATGTTTAGTTTGCAAAAGAGAAGACTGAGAGGAGACTTAATAGCTGTCTACAAATATCTAAAGGGCTGTCACATTGTAGAAGGATCAACTTTATTCTCATTTGCACAAGGAAAGACTAGAAGCAATGGGATGAAACTGAATGGGAGGAGACACAGATTAGATATTAGAAAAAACTTTTTGACAGTTAGAGTGATCAATGAGTGGAACAGGCTGCCACGAGAAGTGGTGAGTTCTCCTTCAATGGAAGTCTTCAAACAGAGGCTGGACAGACATCTGACTGGGATGATTTAGCGAATCCTGCTTTGAGCAGGGGGTTGGACCAGATGGCCCAGGAGGTCCCTTCCAACTCTACGTTTCTATGACTCTATGATTCTATGATTCACCAGAGACATTCATACGTGCATACATCACTCACTCCACATAGTCTGTAAATACAGTCTATCCTAGCGAGCGGCCATGCAAACCTTTTATAGCTACGGGCGTCTGGGACCTTCCTGGCTTCTCGGATGGGCCAATCCAAACACGAGCAGGACCTGAGCACGTGACCCTCGATCTCCAATGGGAGATCACTCCACGGGCATGCTCAGTGGCCCAACATGAGGACTTAGTCCCTGGAGAATCTCGCTGCTGAGCAGCATGCATTGTCGTAGCTGTGCCAGAGGTGGCAGCAGCAAGTGTGGCACCCCTGAGGCTCAGTCGCCACAGAGGTACTGCACCTTCTCCTAAGATCTAGTGCCCCACCATCCGGGTAAGGTGGGAACTCCTTTCCACACTCCAACACTCGCACTCCACGCAACAGGGTAGTTCTGCACAACCACATTGCGGCTCCTTGCTCAGAGGGTAGCAGAGCACCTTTGGTGGTTCCCTGCTTGGAACACTGGACGTGCTGGGAGGTGGGTGGAGTTAAGATACATAAAAGAGTGGGAAAGTGTAGGAGGACAGGTCAGTCTGACAGAAAGTCAGTCGGGTAGGAAGTCACTCAGACAGGAGTGAGGATCCCTGGAAGAAGGGATGGAGGAAGGAGTGCTGCAGCTGCCTCAGTGATCTGAGCCAGCTGGCACGGAAAAGGAAAAGAAGGCGAAAGACGTAGAACTGAAATCTAAGCTTCCATAAGAAAGAAAGACAAGTACGGAACAAAGGAGTAGAGAGAACAGAGAGGACGTGGGTTAGAAGAGGAACCCTGCCTATAGGTTCTCAGCGCAAGGCCGGGGCCCGGTCCCCGAGGTTGTATGGACACTTATGGTTTTTGCAGCAGACACCGGTGAAGTAGTTGGCTGTAAATGCACTACTCCCATCTAAGACTTGGAGCACAACAGCAATTGGATAGAGAGCCGGGACTCAGGAGAAGGGAGTTCCCGAAGCAGGCTACAGCTGTCTGCCATACAAGTAAAGTTCTTGGGAACATCTGACAGGAGGAACTCCAGTGTAACTCAGTACTAGGAGATCATCACACTTTAAGGCGCTATAGAGGAGTCGTTCAGAAAGGTACATGTTGGCGGAGTGTTGGAGGGGAGAATCCTAACTTGCCTGGAGGTTGATTGAGTCACTGACCCGGAGGACATGGCCCGGAGGCAGGCACCTGTGTGTGTGTACAACGGACTGTGAGTAAAGCTTTGGAACTACAAGCCCCGGTGTCCTCTATTCATTTTTGCGCTAACACATTAGGCACCGCTATAGCTGGGTACCATTAATCATAGAATCATAGAATCATTCTCCACACCGCCTGCACCTCTGCTCTTCCATTGCATCCACGCTGCCCTGGGGCTACAGCTTCACCTGTGGGGAGCTACACCATTTAGGCTGCAACACACCACCAGCCCCAGAGTATCTGCATACAGCGTCGGCCTAACATCCTACTTGCCGAACACCACAGGTGGCGTCACGAACTATTCCATTAACTACATTCCACCATTTACATTCCCTCATTACTTGGGCGCCCAGGGCCACGGACCGGGTCACCGCTGCTGTGACACATTCCCCTGACACCGGCCCAGTACCGAGTACCCCACGGCCTTGGGAGGGTGACCCACCAGCAAACCCATGGAGTTGGCCTGGGCAGAATGCCAGGACCAACGAATCTGCTGAGCAGCCTCCACTGCAGCCGAAGAAGAATGGGAGACCGCTGGGTGCAAGGCTCTGGATTCCTGCTGTGCAGTGGCAGGAACCTGACGCCTAACAGGTATGCTGCTGTGCCGCCGGATATTAGATCTGGCAAGGAGACCTGCAGGCCCCTGCCCTCTGGATTTAGCTGCCGGGACTTCAGTACCCACGCAACGATGGACTCCAGTATCCGGTTCCTAGCGCTCAGCTCTGGGGTGAGTTTAATCACAGCTCCACTCCCCATGTTCTGGTCGACTTCTTTCCTACTGACATCTGGTAAGGGTATAAGAGATGTTGTTCAGCATTGCAAAATTTTGTATGTTCCTGTACTGTCAACTTTGTTTATCTTGCAGCCCGCGGACGTGCTGTGTTTAATGGGGGGGTATGTGGCACCCCTGAGGCTCAGTCACCACAGAGGTACTGCACCTTCTCCTAAGGTGTAGTGCCCCACCATCCGGATAAGGTGGGAACTCCTTTCCACACTCCAACACTCGCACCCCACACAACAGGGTAGTTCTGCACAACCACATTGCGGCTCCTTGCTCAGAGGGCAGCAGAGCACCTTTGGTGGTTCCCTGCTTGGAACACTGGACGTGCTGGGAGGTGGGTGGAGTTAAGATACATAAAAGAGTGGGAAAGTGTAGGAGGACAGGTCAGTCTGACAGAAAGTCAGTCGGATAGGAAGTCACTCAGACAGGAGTGAGGATCCCTGGAAGAAGGGATGGAGGAAGGAGTGCTGCAGCTGCCTCAGTGATCTGAGCCAGCTGGCACGGGAAAGGAAAAGAAGGCGAAAGACGTAGAACTGAAATCTAAGCTTCCATAAGAAAGACGAGTACGGAACGAAGGAGTAGAGAGAACAGAGAGGACGTGGGTTAGAAGCGGAACCCTGCCTATAGGTTCTCAGCGCAAGGCCGGGGCCCGGTCCCCGAGGTTGTATGGACACTTATGGTTCTGCAGCAGACACCGGTGGAGTAGTTGGCTGTAAATGCACTACTCCCATCTAAGACTTGGAGCACAACAGCAATTGGATAGAGAGCCGGGACTCAGGAGAAGGGAGTCCCCGAAGCAGGCTACAGCTGTCTGCTGTACAAGTAGAGTTTTTGGGAACATCTGACAGGAGGAACTCCAGTGTAATTCAGTACTAGGAGATCTTCACACTTTAAGGCGCTATAGAGGAGTCGTTCAGAAAGGTACATGTTGGCGGAGTGTTGGAGGGGAGAATCCTAACTTGCCTGGAGGTTGATTGAGTCTCTGACACGGAGGACATGGCCCGAAGGCAGGCACCTGTGTGTGTGTACAACGGACTGTGAGTAAAGCTTTGGAACTACAAGCCTCGGTGTCCTCCATTCATTTGTGCGCTAACACATTAGGCACCACTATAGCTGGGTACCATTCTCCACACCGCCTGCACCTCTCGTCTTCCATTGCTTCCACGCTGCCCTGGGGTTCCGGCTTCACCTGTGGGGAGCTACACCATCTAGGCTGCAACACACCACCAGCCCCAGAGTATCTGCAAGCAGCATCGGCCTAACATCCTACTTGCCGAACACCACAGGTGGCGTCACGAACTATTCCATGAACTACATTCCACCATTTACATTCCCTCATTACTTGGGCGCCCAGGGTCACGGACCGGGTCACCGCTGCTGTGACACATTCCCCTGACACCGGCCCGGTACTGAGTACCCCGTGGCCTTGGGAGGGCGACCCACAAGCAAACCCACGGAGTTGGCCTGGGCAGAGCGCCAGGACCGACGAATCTGCTGAGCAGGCTCCACTGCAGCCGAAGAAG
Organism: Dendrobates tinctorius; assembly: GCF_039654945.1. Classification (NCBI taxonomy): domain Eukaryota; kingdom Metazoa; phylum Chordata; class Amphibia; order Anura; family Dendrobatidae; genus Dendrobates; species Dendrobates tinctorius. Next base: position 12,137,105 of record NW_027361716.1, read on the forward strand.
AATGAGAGACCGCTGGGTGCAAGGCTCTGGATTCCTGCTGTGCAGTGGCAGGAACCTGACGCCTAACAGGTATGCTGCTGTGCCGCCGGGTATTAGATCTGGCCAGGAGACCTGCAGTCCCCTGCCCTCCGGATTTAGCTGCTGGGACTTCAGTACCCACGCAACCATGGACTCCGGTATCCGGTTCCTAGCGCTCAGCTCTGGGGTGAGTTTAACCACAGCTCCACTCCCCATGTTCTGGTCGACTTCTTTCCTACTGACATCTGGTAAGGGGACCCCTCCTTGCTTCCAGGCATGACATTACTCACTGTGAGGGAGGCAATGTCACTGTGGCAACCGGACTCCTCGGGTGCCACATTGGCTATTCCCAAACCTTTAACTGTGAATTACCCAGTGTGTACTAACTATATTCCTACAGCCCTCAAATGATTCGCCTATTGGACAGCCTGTTGGACAGCCCTCCCCCATACCTGGGTACGGCCTTGAGGTTAGACCTCTAGGAAACCAAACACAAGCTGGCCATAAGGATAAAATATATATTTTATATTTAAATTGCTTTTGCAAAAAAAGAACACTTTTATCAAATTCAACTTATGTGTTCTTGAGCACTGCTCGCCCTCTTATACATGAAAGTGCCCATGGAAACACTTTAAATTATCCTATCAAATTTCTAAACACTTGCCCCTTTCAGGGTTACCACAACTTTTGCACAGGGACTCTAAGTAAATGATTCCCACAGTGCAGAAGTAAGGGCATTAGAATTCTAGGTAGCTTGTTACTTACAAAAGTAGAGATGGCAGGCACTTCAAAAAGTTCAACATAAATCAATCTGTGAGACTGAGCGCGTCTCTAGAGATGTGGAGCACAACTACTTTACTTGCTAGAATTAGAAATTAGTGTATTTGTAGGAATATAGCTGATTTTAGGAAAGTGTTGTCGATGCAAAGTGGAAAGAAACCCAGCTCAAGACAACACAAACAGAAACGTATGGTTATAGCTTCCCCCTAATTGAAATTTGGAAGGTTAGGAGAATGCCCCAAATGCTTGCATTGGAAACTGAACTTATCAAGGTCCATGGTTGTGCTCACATTAAAGATAATTATTGTAAGCACTTGTTTGCTCTTCACTTGAATGAATGCAGGTATAATGCTGATAAATAGGCTTAGCAGCTTACATTAGTCAGACACATGCACCTACTGTTGTGAGCTCGGGATAACATTTAAGTAGCCTACCCGACAGTGCTGCCCCTTGCCATGAAGTCCACCCAACTGTAGTTTTCACATTGATGAGAATATGGAATAGAGAATCAATCAGCATGTAAACACTGATCTTGTGTCAGGATGCAGAAAAGATTAAATAACTAAACCCTTCATCTCCCCAGCTGATCTCTTTGAGAATCTCTCCTACAAACATCTCAGTGCAGTTTTCATTAAGTAGTCTGTATGCTGCAGAAAGTAAGGTCAGACTCATCATCCATATACATCTGTAAATTAAAACAGAGCCTTGATGATGAAAAATTGAAAGGAGTGATACATGACTAATCCAAATGTATTTATGGTGTTTACATGAAAATATTGATAAAAGTTCTAATATACTTATGACAGAGGTATTATAATATATTTTGGACAATGGTAAAGGATATACTTTGCACACATTTTATTCATAATGTTTTATGTACATCTTAAAAAAAACGGATAAACCCCCTACTAAGCACATATAATTTTGTTAGTTGTGAATTAAACATATCAGAAAAACAAAAAAAAAGTCATCAACAGCTATTTATACGGGCAGAGTATGGTATACTTACTTTAGGTAGGTACATAGGGCTAGAGGTAAGAAACATGAAAAAAATGCTTTCCTTATTCTGCCCTACAACATAGCCAGGGCTGATCATGGGCGATCAATTCTCTAATAGAGAAATATGATATTTCATCCTCGCTCATGCGTCAGCTGTCCCTATGTAATACCCTGGGAAACACCTATTGCTTTGCAAATTGCAGCATCTATAAAATATCTAATACTAAATAAGCATGCAGAACTCAATCTCCATGTAAAGGAGGCAAATAGTCCCACAGTAAGAAACTTCAAATAACCATCTATTAATAATCTCCTACATCTTGTCCCAAAGCATTTCTGCTGGCAGTGGATTATTCAGGATACTCTCTAAACGTGTGACAACAGAGCTTCTTTATTTAGGAGAAAACAGGAACAATATATGAAAAGCTTAATAGATCAGGAATAAATCATTTTGGTTGTCTCTATCTGTGCATCATCTACAGCAGGCTGCTTGTCTCATACACAGACACAGGAAAAACAGGAAATACAGTCACATGCTCTCCCTGTGTGAGCCACTGGGAGTTTTTTTTCTGATAAACAGCATACAAATTGAGCAAATAAACACTCATTGACAGGAATGGAGTTGTTGCCCCAAACATATTACAACACTACCACTCATCAACTACTTATCCTGTTAGTCCCATTGCGGTTCTGAAGTTCACAAACTTGGCTCTTGATAAAGGCTTTGTCATACCATCAGCTATCATCTTGTCAGACTCGCAATAAACAAACTCGAGTACACCACGTTCCACTAAGTCACGTAAGAGGTGATGTTTTCCATCAATTTGCTTAGCCCTTGCACTAATCTTCTCACTGCTGGCAAGTTTAATGCATCCTTGGTTGTCATGTATCCAAGAGGTATAATTTCTCCTTGCAGAGAATGACATGCTAAGCATGTCGAGATGAGGAGACAAAGCCACAATGCTCCTCTGGGAAATATGCTAATTATGCAAATTGTCTCTTCAGAGAGGAAGAGGACTTGAACTCTAGTGCCACATACTGGAAGTAGCAATCCTAAGAGTCAATGACGACCCATTAATGAGCCTTGCTACATGACTTAGGATAAAAGCCAAGCCAGAATCTCAATTTGCAGACACTGTGTTTCGAGGAGCAGTATCTTCCAAAGGTTGTTTCAACCAAATTACTTCTTGACATCCATAGGCAGCAGACATATATTCTGTTTCTGTAGAAGATAATGCGACTGACACTTGTTTTCTGCTGGACCAAGAGATTTAATTTTCTCCTAACTTGAACAAGTAACCGCTTGTTGATTTCCAATCACTTGAATCTCCTGCCCAATCTGCATCCACATAACCTCTGAGAGTGAGATCTCCTGATGCAGACATCTTAAGATTTAGCCTTTCAGTTTCTTCAAGATATTGAAGAATTCTCTTAATTGCATTCCAGTATCTTTGGCGTAGCTTGCTTACACGTTGGCAGAGAATTCCAACTGCAGGGCACGAATCAGATTACTAAAGCTGACAATGAATTAAGGCTTGCAAGAGACGTCAAAAGCAAAAAAAAAGGATTTGGGGGATATGTCAAAAGTAAAAGAAAAGTCAAAGATGCTATAGGATTTTCACAGGTTGAAAATGATGAAATTGTAAGACAGGATGTTGAGAAGGCAGAACTTTTAAATTCCTATTTTGCATCTGTTTTCTCTCAGAAAGGAAATATAACATCAACTGATCTTCACTAGAGTTGAGCGAAACGGGTCGAAAAATTTCAAAAGTCGCCGACTTTTGGCAAAGTCGGGTTTCATGAAACGAAACCCGACCCTAGGATGAGGTCGGCCACGAGGTCGGCGACTTACGCGCCAAAGTCGCGTTTCAAAAGTTTGTTTTGCGCTCTTTTTCAGCCAATCAGGATCCACGGACACTGTGGGCAACGTGATGACATAGGCACGGGTCACCACCATCTTTCAGAAGGGCATGCAAGTGATTGGCTTGCTTTGGTGGGCGTCACAGGGGGTATAAAAGGGCGTGCATGCCGACCGCCATGTTACTCATGCTGATCTCAGAATAGAGAGAGCTGCTGCTGCTGCTGATTTTGTAGGGAGAGCGTTAGGCAGGGAAGAAGACACCAAAAACTGCTTCTGCTGCTAGCGATTTTGCCTGTACAACACACCAGTCACTGTGTGTGCAGTGCAAGGGGAGGCTATATAGTGGTGTATCAGTGGTGTTGGTTGTTGGGCTGCCTTCTAAGGCTTCCTGACATTCCTGCATTGCTGTTTACCCACTGCTCCGCAAACTGCTTTTTTAAAAGCAATCCCAATTTTTTTTTTTTTGTCCTGCTGAGAAGAAGAAAAAAAAACTGCTTCTGCTGCTAGCGATTTTGCCTGTACAACACACCAGTCACTGTGCAGTGCAAGGGGAGGCTATATAGTGGTGTATCAGTGGTGTTAGTTGTTGGGCTGCCTTCTAAGGCTTCCTGACATTCCTGCATTGCTGTTTACCCACTGCTCCGCAAACTGCTTTTTTAAAAGCAATCCCAATTTTTTTTTTTTGTCCTGCTGAGGTACTGAGCGTGCATTTTTTCACACCATACAGCGGTGTACGCTCCTCACACAGTACCGTGTAACGGCTGTTATCACAGCCACAGTGAAGCTATCAGTGTGTCACTCTGTGAGAATAAGTCGAGGACATGTTCCGTTCTTACAGACCTGCACTCTAGGGAGATTCCTATTCTGCCCAATTCTACATACACCTTGTAGTTTGTGATACACCAGCCAATTTCTGCCTGTGACATAGCGCTCAGATATTCAGTGGGCCTCACACAATCCATAAGTGTCCAGAGTCCACAAGTGTGTGCACAAATTCAAAATCTCCCTTATCCTCTAGTGACTTTGGTCAAAGCTCTGCCATCGAGCCTGTGACAGAGCGCTCAGATATTCAGTGGGCCTCACACAATCCATAAGTGTCCAGTGTCCACAAGTGTGTGCACAAATTCAATATCTCTCTTATCCTCTAGTGACTTTGGTCACAGCTCTGCCATCGAGCCTGTGACAGAGCGCTCAGATATTCAGTGGGCCTCACACAATCCATAAGTGTCCAGTGTCCACAAGTGTGTGCACAAATTCAAAATCTCCCTTATCCTCTAGTGACTTTGGTCACAGCTCTGCCATCGAGCCTGTGACAGAGCGCTCAGATATTCAGTGGGCCTCACACAATCCATAAGTGTCCAGTGTCCACAAGTGTGTGCACAAATTCAAAATCTCCCTTATCCTCTAGTGACTTTGGTCAGAGCTCTGCCATCGAGCCTGTGACAGAGCGCTCAGATATTCAGTGGGCCTCACACAATCCATAAGTGTCCAGTGTCCACAAGTGTGTGCAGAAATTCAAAATCTCCCTTATCCTCTAGTGACTTTGGTCACAGCTCTGCCATCGAGCCTGTGACAGAGCGCTCAGATATTCAGTGGGCCTCACACAATCCATAAGTGTCCAGTGTCCACAAGTGTGTGCAGAAATTCAAAATCTCCCTTATCCTCTAGTGACTTTGGTCACAGCTCTGCCATCGAGCCTGTGACAGAGCGCTCAGATATTCAGTGGGCCTCACACAATCCATAAGTGTCCAGTGTCCACAAGTGTGTGCAGAAATTAAAAATCTCCCTTATCCTCTAGTGACTTTGGTCACAGCTCTGCCATCGAGCCTGTGACAGAGCGCTCAGATATTCAGTGGGCCTCACACAATCCATAAGTGTCCAGTGTCCACAAGTGTGTGCAGAAATTCAAAATCTCCCTTATCCTCTAGTGACTTTGGTCACAGCTCTGCCATCGAGCCTGTGACAGAGCGCTCAGATATTCAGTGGGCCTCACACAATCCATAAGTGTCCAGTGTCCACAAGTGTGTGCACAAATTCAAAATCTCCCTTATCCTCTAGTGACTTTGGTCACAGCTCTGCCATCGAGCCTGTGACAGAGAGCTCAGATATTCAGTGGGCCTCACACAATCCATAAGTGTCCAGTGTCCACAAGTGTGTGCACAAATTCAAAATCTCCCTTATCCTCTAGTAACTTTGGTCACAGCTCTGCCATCGATCCTGTGACAGAGCGCTCAGATATTCAGTGGGCCTCACACAATCCATAAGTGTCCAGTGTCCACAAGTGTGTGCAGAAATTAAAAATCTCCCTTATCCTCTAGTGACTTTGGTCACAGTTCTGCCATCGAGCCTGTGACAGAGCGCTCAGATATTCAGTGGGCCTCACACAATCCATAAGTGTCCAGTGTCCACAAGTGTGTGCAGAAATTCAAAATCTCCCTTATCCTCTAGTGACTTTGGTCACAGCTCTGCCATCGAGCCTGTGACAGAGCGCTCAGATATTCAGTGGGCCTCACACAATCCATAACTGTCCAGTGTCCACAAGTGTGTGCAGAAATTCAAAATCTCCCTTATCCTCTAGTGACTTTGGTCTCAGCTCTGCCATCGAGCCTGTGACAGAGCGCTCAGATATTCAGTGGGCCTCACACAATCCATAAGTGTCCAGTGTCCACAAGTGTGTGCAGAAATTCAAAATCTCCCTTATCCTCTAGTGACTTTGGTCACAGCTCTGCCATCGAGCCTGTGACAGAGCGCTCAGATATTCAGTGGGCCTCACATAATCTATAAGTGTCTAGTGTCCACAAGTGTGTGCAGAAATTAAAAATCTCCCTTATCCTCTAGTGACTTTGGTCACAGCTCTGCCATCGAGCCTGTGACAGAGCGCTCAGATATTCAGTGGGCCTCACACAATCCATAAGTGTCCAGTGTCCACAAGTGTGTGCAGAAATTCAAAATCTCCCTTATCCTCTAGTGACTTTGGTCACAGCTCTGCCATCGAACCTGTGACAGAGCGCCTCACACAATCCATAAGTGTCCAGTGTCCACAAGTGTGTGCAGAAATTAAAAATCTCCCTTATTCTCTAGTGACTTTGGTCACAGCTCTGCCATCGAGCCTGTGACAGAGCGCTCAGATACTCAGTGGGCCTCACACAATCCATAAGTGTCCAGTGTCCACAAGTGTGTGCAGAAATTAAAAATCTCCCTTATCCTCTAGTGACTTTGGTCACAGCTCTGCCATCGAGCCTGTGACAGAGCGCTCAGATATTCAGTGGGCCTCACACAATCCATAAGTGTCCAGTGTCCACAAGTGTGTGCACAAATTCAAAATCTCCCTTATCCTCTAGTAACTTTGGTCACAGCTCTGCCATCGATCCTGTGACAGAGCGCTCAGATATTCAGTGGGCCTCACACAATCCATAAGTGTCCAGTGTCCACAAGTGTGTGCAGAAATTAAAAATCTCCCTTATCCTCTAGTGACTTTGGTCACAGTTCTGCCATCGAGCCTGTGACAGAGCGCTCAGATATTCAGTGGGCCTCACACAATCCATAAGTGTCCAGTGTCCACAAGTGTGTGCAGAAATTCAAAATCTCCCTTATCCTCTAGTGACTTTGGTCACAGCTCTGCCATCGAGCCTGTGACAGAGCGCTCAGATATTCAGTGGGCCTCACACAATCCATAACTGTCCAGTGTCCACAAGTGTGTGCAGAAATTCAAAATCTCCCTTATCCTCTAGTGACTTTGGTCTCAGCTCTGCCATCGAGCCTGTGACAGAGCGCTCAGATATTCAGTGGGCCTCACACAATCCATAAGTGTCCAGTGTCCACAAGTGTGTGCAGAAATTCAAAATCTCCCTTATCCTCTAGTGACTTTGGTCACAGCTCTGCCATCGAGCCTGTGACAGAGCGCTCAGATATTCAGTGGGCCTCACATAATCTATAAGTGTCTAGTGTCCACAAGTGTGTGCAGAAATTCAAAATCTCCCTTATCCTCTAGTGACTTTGGTCACAGCTCTGCCATCGAGCCTGTGACAGAGCGCTCAGATATTCAGTGGGCCTCACACAATCCATAAGTGTCCAGTGTCCACAAGTGTGTGCAGAAATTCAAAATCTCCCTTATCCTCTAGTGACTTTGGTCACAGCTCTGCCATCGAACCTGTGACAGAGAGCCTCACACAATCCATAAGTGTCCAGTGTCCACAAGTGTGTGCAGAAATTAAAAATCTCCCTTATTCTCTAGTGACTTTGGTCACAGCTCTGCCATCGAGCCTGTGACAGAGCGCTCAGATACTCAGTGGGCCTCACACAATCCATAAGTGTCCAGTGTCCACAAGTGTGTGCAGAAATTAAAAATCTCCCTTATCCTCTAGTGACTTTGGTCACAGCTCTGCCATCGAGCCTGTGACAGAGCGCTCAGATATTCAGTGGGCCTCACACAATCCATAAGTGTCCAGTGTCCACAAGTGTGTGCACAAATTCAAAATCTCCCTTATCCTCTAGTGACTTTGGTCACAGCTCTGCCATCGAGCCTGTGACAGAGCGCTCAGATATTCAGTGGGCCTCACACAATCCAAAAGTGTCCAGTGTCAACAAGTGTCTGCAGAAATTCAAAATCTCCCCTGTCCTATAGACACCTTGTACCTTGTTTTACATTACTATATAGTTTGTTGGATTTTGTCTACATTTCTACCAAAAATGAGGAAGTCTGGTGGAAGAGGCCGTGGAATTGGGTGGGGGTTGGCAGCTGGTAATGATGGTGTTGGTGGTGGATCTGATGGTAGTGGCAAGAGCAAAATAGGACCGAATGCAGGAGGTGTTGAGCCTGCGTCATCGTCTGGCTACATAAGGCCTCGAACGCTTAGTTTTCTAGGAGTTGGCAAACCGCTTTTAAAGCCAGAGCATCAGGAAAAAGTTTTGTCTTACATTGCTGACTCAGCCTCCAGCTCTATCGCCTCCTCTTCTTCAGTTGTAACAAGTAAAAGCACTGAGTCGTCATTGGAGGCTCATGTTCATGAACCACACCTTTCCTTGTGTCCTTCACCCCAACCAAGATTGAAGGATGACGCAGGCCATAGTACTGATTACTCCATGGAGCTATTTTCACATACCATGCCTGGATTATCAAGTGAAATGGTGAATTACCCAGGCCAATATGAATCTGACATGGAGTGCACTGATGCACAGCCGCTGATGGATGATTCTGCTGGTACATTCACTCAGAGCACTACATTGTCCTCGCAGTGTACAGAGCCAGATTCTGACCCTGATGAGACTCAGGTGCCCCTTCCCGCACACTATACCACCATACACGGTGACACAGAGAAAGGTGCACATGACATAGAAGAGGAGGTGATGGATGACCCAGTTGTTGACCCAGATTGGCATCCATTGGGGGAAGAGGGTGCTGCTTCCAATAGCTCAGATGAGGAGCATCCACAGAAGACATCGACATCGCAACAGCTGTTATCTGGCAGGCCCGGAGCACTCCAAAGACAGGTTCCAAACATCAAAATAGTTGCTGGACAGCTTGTCTAGAGGGTCAAAAGATCACAGCGTGCTAGGCCGCAAAATGTCTGCCAAAGTAGGAAGAGTGCAGTGTGGCACTTTTTTGAACAAAATCCTCATGATCAGGCCAAGGTTATCTGTAAGAAGTGCGCAAAGACCTTTAGCCGAGGGAAAAATCTGAAAAATTTGAATACCAGTTGCATGCTTAGACATTTAACCAGCATGCACTTGCAAGCGTGGACACAACACCAAACCTCAAGTGCCACATGTGCAACTGATCACAATGAAAGTAGTCAGCAACGCTACATTGTTTCCCCCACTGTAAGCCCACCGGTTAGCACAGCAGCAAATGTTGAGGTGTCGTTGCAAGGCCACAGCAGTCAGGGAATCCCACTGTTATATCAACGAAAGACTGATTCTAGGCCATCAGAAAGAACAACAACTCCATCACCATCATCAACCCTCTCTCAGTCCGCCCTGTCCACCGCTACTTCCACCATATGCAGCTCTCAAGTCCAGCTCACCCTCCCAGACACTATGAGTAGGTCAAGAAAGTACTCAGTCTCTCATCCGCGTACACTGGGTTTGAACGCCCACATTGCCAAACTAATCTCGTTTGAGATGATGCCCTTTCGGTTGGAGGAAAGCACAGCTTTCCGCGAACTCATGGCCTATGCAGTACCACGCTATGACCTACCCAGTCGCCACTTCTTCTCTCGCAAAGCCATCCCAGCCCTCCACCATCATGTGAAAGACCGCATTGTCCATGCACTCAAGCAGTCAGTGAGCGGAAAGGTGCACCTCACAACTGATGCATGGTCCAGTCGGCATGGCCAGGGCCGTTACGTGTCCATCACTGCGCACTGGGTTAATGTGGTGGATGCAGGGTCCACAGGGGACAGCGGTGGTGGGACAGTGCTGCCTAGCCCATGGTATAGGAAACAGTTGGCTGTAGGCGTTCGACCCTCCTCCTCCTCCTCCAGAAGCGAAAGCTCGTCCACAGAGCGCAGTCGTACGAGCACTCCATCTGCAGCTGCCGCTGTTGCACACGATGTGTCCCCCTATCGAGCAGCTAGTGGAAAGCGTCAGCAGGCTGTGTTGCAGATGATGTGTTTGGGCAACAGACACACCGCCGAGGTGCTGGCCGAGTACTTGAAGCGACAAACTGAGTCATGGCTGGGCAGTGTACATCTTGAGGCAGGCAAGGTAGTTAATGATAACGGCCGTAATTTTGTGGCAGCCATAGCCCTTTCAAAACTCAGCCACATACCTTGCTTGGCTCACACCTTGAACCTGGTGGTGCAGTGCTTCCTCAAAAATTATCCGGAGTTAACAGCCCTGCTCCAGAAGGTGCGAAGACTGTGCGCGCACATCCGCCGGTCGCCTGTACACTCCGTTCGTATGCAGAAGCTGCAGCGATTGCTCCACCTTCCCAACCACCGCCTCATTATCGACATTGCAACAAGGTGGAACTCCACCCTGCACATGGTGGAGCGGCTGTGCGAGCAGAGGCAGGCCATAATGCATTTGTGGGAGAATACACGGCCAGGCACTTTGAGAGCAGACATGGAGTTGACAGGTGTGCAGTGGTCGAAGCTGAAAGACCTCTGTAAAGTCCTTCAGTGTTTTGAGGAATGCACATGGCTGGTAAGCGCAGACGACGACATCCTAAGCATGAGCATCCCACTTATGCGTCTGCTCATGCAAACTTTGACGCACCTTAAGGAGCAGGCGTCTGCAGCCAATGTTGATGAGGAGGAAGAGGAGGAGGGAATCCTTGATGACATTCAGCCATTGTCTGCTCAGGGACCTCTCCTGGATGAGGTGGAGGAAGAAGAGGAGGAGGAGGATGATGGGGATGATTACTTAGGGGAGGAGGATGCATCTCGTGGGGCAAGTGAAAATGTTGGCATGGCAAGGTCTGGTACAGGGTTTGTGCGTGACTGGAGGGATGTGGATTTGCCAGAAAGTGCTCCTCCAACCAGCACTCGCAGTGCATCATTGACACCGGGAACATTGGCCCACATGTCAGATTATGCCTTGCAGATCCTAAAAAGGGACCCCCGCATTGCCAAAATGATGAACGATGACGACTACTGGTTGGCCAGCATCCTGGATCCACGCTATAAAGGCAAATTACAAAACATCATGCCACAGGAGAACCTTGACCTAATATTGGCTAATAAACAAGCAACTCTGGTAAATCGGTTGCTTGAGGCATTCCCAGCACACAGCAGCGGTGATGGTTCTCACACGAGCCGTACGGGCCGGGGGCAGCTTGGCAGAGGTGTTCGTGGTGCACACAGCAGAAGTGGCGTTGGAGACAGGGGTTTCATGACAATGTTGTGGACTGATTTTTCAAATACCGCTCACACAACTGGTAATACTGCATCGATGGAAAGTGACAGGAGACAGCAGTTGTCAACTATGGTTACAAACTACTTTTCCTCCCATATCGATGTTCTCCCACACAGGTCATTCCCCTTTGACTATTGGGCTGCTAAACTGGACACCTGGCCTGAATTGGCACAATATGCCTTACAGGAGCTCGCTTGCCCAGCTGCAAGTGTGCTATCGGAAAGAGTCTTCAGTGCAGCTGGATCAATCCTGACAGAAAAATGGACCCGTCTGTCAACCCAAAATGTGGATGATCTAACCTTCATTAAAATGAACCATGCATGGGTTCTAAGGATTTTGTCCCACCTTCCCCTGATGACACATAGGGTGACAGAAAAATGGCTTGCTTTGGTCCACCTGGGACTTCCCCTATTTCGCCTTTTGCATCAGCTGAATGTCCAACATCAACATATGCCACTTTCTAAAACTCCCTAACTGTGCTGCCTCCCCCCCCCATGGCCGGGGTCACCACCTAGCGCACGACACCGTGCGAGTGCCGTTGCCCTGGACAGGTGGGTAGGCCGACTCTTGGGCACGGGCACTGGCACAGGGTCCCTCATAGTGCAATCAAGTGTCTCTGACAGTGGTGGTGCACACCCGCCGTCAGACACACCGCTGTGCTATGAGGGGCCCAGTGCCAGTACCGACGCCCACGAGTGGGCCCCCCTTGCTTGGCCAGGGCCCCAGCATTTGCAATCTTTACCTCTCCCTGCTCCTCCGCTGTGTAATCTGGGCCGTCAAATCCATACTGTGCCTGACACCGTCTGAGCCTGCCTCCTGATGTATAGACATATATTTTGAATGTGTACGCTATCCATACATGTTATCCGGGGATACGGTACCCTTTCTCACCTTTGTGCAATCACCTGCAAGCCATACTGGGCCTAACACCGTCTGAGCCTGCCTCCTGATGTATAGACATATATTTTGAATGTGTACGCTATCCATACATGTTATCCGGGGATACGGTACCCTTTCTCACCTTTGTGCAATCACCTGCAAGCCATACAGGGCCTAACACCGTCTGAGCCTGCCTCCTGATGTATAGACATATATTTTGAATGTGTACGCTATCCATACATGTTATCCGGGGATACGGTACCCTTTCTCACCTTTGTGCAATCACCTGCAAGCCATATTGGGCCTAACACCGTCTGAGCCTGCCTCCTGATGTATAGACATATATTTTGAATGTGTACGCTATCCTTACTTGTTATCCGGGGATACGGTACCCTTTCTCACCTTTGTGCAATCACCTGCAAGCCATACTGGGCCTAACACCGTCTGAGCCTGCCTCCTGATGTATAGACATATATTTTGAATGTGTACGCTATCCATACATGTTATCCGGGGATACGCTACCCTTTCTCACCTTTGTGCAATCACGTGTAATCCATACTGGGCCTGAGAACGGCTGGCGAGCTGTTAAGCAAGCTACAGCACCTGTGGTTTGCACACGTAAGTTTTTCATTTTTTCAGGAATGACGGTTAGGCCTAATTCCGGAACTGCGGTTGACCTGAACTTACTGGGAAATCAGCGTTCGCGGGTAATAATTGTAATCACAGATCCCCATCACTAACGTTGTTCAGCGGGTTATCTTCACCTGTAAGCGACAAACGCTGGCCTTTTCAGTGTAGCGCACATGCAGCCACGGACATGTAAGGGCATGACACACCAGTTATTGGCCAATCTCATGTGCCAGAGCCTCACGTGTCCCTCTAGTAAGCCGGACTCGGACCGCGGGGCATGACGGAGTCTCGTTCGTTAACGGAATTAAGCTTGCAATCTGTGCATCTTTTCTGTAGCTTGCATGGTTGAGGTTTCCCAGGTGGAGTCGAATTAAACCGTAGGCTCCACTCCTGGTGGTGCCCTTCTGGACATTCCTTTAAGGTTCAGCTTTGCAACCATACTGCCCACGTAAAACAAACACTTTGCCTTCATGAACGCTGTTTGGAGGGTCATGACTCGTGGGAATAACGCCGCCCAATCAGTTAACCTGCTAGAGAGATCCTTCGTTGCTCCCAAGCATGACATCACACTCCCTAGGAGGAAGGTAATGCCACTGTGGCGACCGTACTCCTGGGGGCGAAACAAGTGCACTGATGCCCAGCCACTGCTCGATGAATCTGCTGGTACATTGACCCAGACCACTACATTCCCCTCGCACGCTACACGGCCTGAATCTGACCCTGATGAAACTCAGGTTACCCTTCCCATATACAGTTCCATCTTACACGGTGACAAAGAGGAAGCTGCAGATGAAAGTGCAGGTTTGGCCCACCCGCCATCAGACACACCACCGTACTATCAGGGGCCCTGTGCCAGTGCCGTCGCCAATGAGTGGGCGCCCCCTGCTTGCTCAGGATCACAGCACTTGCAAGGTTGAAATACTGTGCAGTGAGATGGAAGATGGGGACGACGAGGAGTCCAGACTAGTACAGGGATTCCCTAGCGAGGAGACTTATTTGATTGTTTTCAATGTTGGGACAGCAATTTTTGGGGAGCACTATACTCTGGAGAATGATAGATGGGGCCCACCATACACTGGAACATTCCAAAGGTGGACATCAGACACTCGAGCAGCATTTACAGGGCCCATTATACACTAGAGAATTAGAAATGGGGCCCATTATGTTTGGAGCATTATTTGGGCCCATAACACAGTGGAGCTTCATCCATGGGGACCAACATATACTGTAGCATTATGTGGAGCTCATCATATACTGTTTCAAACATTATATGGGACCAATGATTCTGTATGGAGAAATAGATGGGCCTCGTCATGAGATGTAAAAAGTGAAGTATTTTTCATTGTACTATACCGCTATTTCTCTGCCGTATCGGAGCATGATGGGTTGTGGTATGTGTTAAAGGGGCGCTCTTTCGCCCAGGGCACATGAAAACCTGGAGCCAGCCCTCCCCCCCCACAATTTTAGCCAAATAACCCCCATTTTTCAGTGCGTAACTTGTATTATGAAGTTAATTAAGGTTGACAAGCTTAAGTAAGAAGAATTGATGCTTTTGGCATTCAAATGGGCACTGTAGGTGTGTTTCCTGTCCTCCTCTCACTGCCGACTTTTATTCCTCATTGACTTACATTGGGTTTCGTGTTTCGGGACGACCCCGACTTTTCCCTATAATCGGACGATCTTGCTCGACCCGACTTTTGGAAAAGTCGGGTTTCACGAAACGAAACTCGACCCTAAAAAACCAAAAGTCGCTCAACTCTAATCTTCACTGTCCTATTAAGGGAGTAGAAGAATCCAGGATATCTATAAACAGAAAGATAGTGAAGAAACACTTAGCTAGCCTAAATGAATTCAAGTTTCCAGGTCCAGATGAATTACACCTCAGAGTACTGAAGGAGTTAGCAGAAGAAAATTTTGAACCACTCTCCGTAATCTTTGAAAAGTCTTGGAGAACAGGAGGAGTCCCAGAAGACTGGAGAAGAGCAAATGTTGCTCCTATTGTCAAAAAGGGCAAGAAGGTGGAACCAGGGAACTATAGGCCGGTGAGTCTGACTTCTATACCAGGAAAGATCTTTGAACAAATTATTAAACAACTTGTCTGTAAGTACCTGGATAAGAATGAAGTGATTAAACAGAGTCAGCATGGGTTTGTAACTAATAAGTATTGTCAGACTAACTTAATTTCCTTCTATGCCAGAATCACTGACTGGGTGGATCAGGGAAATGCTGTAGATATAGTATATCTTGTCTTCAGCAAAGCATTTTACAAAGTATCACACACAATCCTTATTGAAAAAATGACGAAGTATGGAATGGACAAGGCAACTGTTAGGTGGATTCATAATTGGCTTATTGATCAGACCCAAAGAGTGGTCATAAATGGCTGCACATCCAGTTAGAAGAATGTCTCAAATGGGGTGTCCTGGGCCCTGTATTGTTCAACATCTTTATCAATGATTTAGTTGAAGGAATTGAGGGTAAACTGATTAAATTTGCTAATGATGCAAAGCTAGGAGGGATAGCTAATGCTAGAGAAGAGAGAGAGAGGATTCAAAAAGATATGAATAAACTGGAGCAGTGGGCAGCAACTAACAGAAAGGTTTTTAACAGGGAAAAATACAAAGTACTACATCTGGGCAATAAAAATGAAAAAAGCATATACAGAATGGAAGGAATAGGGCTAAGCAACAGCACATGTGAAAATGACTTGGGTATACTAATAGATCACAGACTGAACATGTGTCAACAGTGTGATGCAGCAGCAAAAAAGGCAAATACAATTCTAGGATGTGTTAACAGAAGCATACAGTCTAGATCAAATGAAGTCACTATTGCCCTCTACTTCTCTTTGGTCAGACCTCATCTGAAATACTGTGTCCAGTTTTGGGCACCACATTTTAAAAAAGACATCAACAAACTTTAGCAAGTTCAGAGAAGAGCGACCAGAATGGTGACCGGTCTGCAAACCATGTCTTATGAGGAACGGTTGCAGGATTCGGGAATGTTTAGCTTGCAAAAGAGAAGACTGAGAGGAGACTTAATAGCTGTGTACAAATATCTCAATGGCTGTCACATTGTAGAAGGATCTTCTTTATTCTCATTTGCACAAGGAAAGAATAGAAGCAATGGGATGAAACTGAATGGGAGGAGACATAGATTAGATATAAGAAAAAACTTTTTGACAGTTAGGTGAATAATGAGTGGAACAGGATACCACGAGAGGTGGTGAGTTCTCCTCCAATAGAAGTCTTCAAACTGAGGCTGGCCAGACATCTGTTTGGGATGATTTAGTGAATCCTTCTTTGAGCAGGGGGCTGGACCAGATGGCCCAGGAGGTCCCTTCCAACTCTGCCATTCAATGATTCTATAATTGTGGCTGTGATATCCGGACAAATTGTGGTTGCTATGTACAGAAACGCCCCCACTGCTTGCCTGTAACTCTCAATGCTGGGTAGCAGATTTTCTTTTCCTTCTGGCATTTATCCACTTCTGTTTCTCGTGGATAGACAGTTTTTGCATCTCTTGCCATAACTGTGGCTCTGATTCAGGAAGTGTTCTGACCATATAAGAAAGGCATCTAGCTGGGATACCTTTGGCCTTTCTGATCTCCTGACTGGAGGTTGACTTGGTTCTTTTCTGTCTTCCGTGGTGGCTTCAGAACTTATCCACACTTCAGTGATTTCCTTTTCGGCATCTGGGTTTGGTGATTGAGATTCTTGTTCTTGCTTCTTAGGTTGAATAACTGGTGTAATTTCTTGGATTTTGAGCGATACAGAGCTTTTATTAATCACTACATCTCTGCTGATTGTTACTGTGTTGGTCTCTTGGTGCAGGATTCTGTATCCCTTTTGAGTTTCGCCAGAGCCCACCAGGACTCCTTGCTTTGTGCGCGATTCCCACTTGGAACGTTTTTTTTTGGGAACATAAATAAATGTTTTGCTTCCAAATATCCTGAGGTGCTTCAGGTCAGGCTTCTCACAGTTCCATAGCTCATATGGAGTGGCTCAGTGGTTAGCATTGCAGCCTTGAAGCGCTGGAGTCCTGGGTTCAATTCCCACCAAGGACAACATCTGCAAGAGTTTGTATGTTCTCCCCGTGTTTGCATGGGTTTCCCCCGGGTTCTCTGGTTTCCTCCCACATTCCAAAGACATACTGATAGGGAATATAGATTGTGAGCTGCTATGAATGGGTCACTGAGGAGGATGGCAGAAAACCAGAGAGGTTGGTAACTAAGCGGATTGCAGACCCCTGATCATATCAACACAACTTACAATAGCCGTGGAGCGTTCAAATGATGCTCTAGACGCTTCGTCACAGCTGGAGAACTAACTAAGCCTGAAGACAGAAAGGTGAAACCTAAACTGCCCCGGAGCAGATCCCCAAAGGAATAGACAGCCCCCAAACATATATTGTTGGTGAGACAAGATGAGACACAAACAATGGCAGAAAACAGACTGAGCGAACGGTGGGGCCCAAGCTGTCTAGACAGGACAGGACAGAAAAAACACTGTCTGCAATCACGCACAAAACCCTAAAAAAACCAACACTTCTGATATACGAAAAACCTGAGGCCACACGACCTCACCCCCGCTAGATAAGCACTCTGGTATAAACTGGAAGCAAAGCAAAAGATACTAAAATAACAGGGGACTGAACAAACTGACACAAGCTCTAACATATAGAGCAGGGCCCAGCACTGCCCCCAGCAGGGAGTACGCTGAACCCTAGCAGAAAAAAACCCAAAGCAGAAAAAAAAAAGGCACAACCAAATTAGATGCAAAGGATTAGCAAAAGAATCACTTAACTAAACCGTGCAGATCAGGCAGGGGACAAAAGAACTCCAAATGCACAAGGAGGAAAATCAGCAACCTTCAAGAGCAGCCAAATCAATTATGTGCTACCAGCCAGTACTCCCAGGTTCCCAATTACCGTCGTCAGGTGGGGAACTTCCATCAACCTGGCCAGCTCCACTACTCTCAGTAACCATCTATTTTGAAGATAGCAAGCTGTCATGATGGCTTCTCCCCAATACATTGTATGTAGATTCGCATCAAACAACATACTTCCTCCACTTTCACAGAGAGTATGGTACTTTCTCTCTGCAATGCCATTTTGTTCTGGGTTGTATGGAATGGTAGTCTGGAGCATGATTCCATCCTTTTTCCAAATTGTTTTTACCTTACCTATAGTATATTTGGTTCCATTATCTGCACACAGGGCTTTGGGAATTCTTCAAAATTTGTTAAACACTACAGCAAGATATTCTTCAAGTTTCTGTGGAACGTAGGCGACTGTATATCTAGATTGGTCATCAATAAATGTGAGAAAATCTCTCTTCTTGCTAGGAGTTTGAACACTCATTGGACCACATACATCTGTATGCATCAGATCCAGAGGCTGTACATGTACAGATCTAGTGGTGCTTATTTTAGGATAGGATTTTCTGGACATTTCCATTTAAGACAGCTAGTGTACTTCATTAAATGACTACACTGGTTGATTTCAATACCATTTGCAAGTTGAACTAGCTTCCTTACTGCTTTTGGGTCTCTGTGTCCAAGACATGTTTGCCATATATGAATACAGTTCTTATGTAGATCTTGTCTAGCCCTGTACACTCTTTCTTGGCATTTTAGCTGACAAAATTCATCTTGGATTTTTCATTGTCCAAGAGTGTGACCCTTCTTTGAAATGATGCAGCTGTTATCTTTAAAAGTAACTACATTCCCCTTTTTTGTGAGCTTCTTTACTGACAGAAGATTGCTTTCAAGGCTGGGAACATGGAGAACATCCTTTATTGGGATCTTTCTGCTTTGTGTTGAGGAAAATGGATAGTGGAGGTAGCAGTCTCCTACTCCTTCTGAAGTCATATAGTGACCATTAGCTGAGATGACCTTTTCTGACTTGCTTTCATTTAGGTCAGTGAATAAATCCTTGTTATTTGTCATATGGCTGCTTGCACCAGAATCTATACACCATATATGTTTTTACAGATGGGTCTGTACTGGCATTAAATGCAGCTTCAGCACAAGTAGAATCTTCCTTTACAGCTGTTTTAACCCTTTGATGACTGTTCTGCTTTTTAAGCTGACTCATTCTTGCTTTCCAAATTCTGCAGTCTGCTTTAAGGTGGCCGGGCTTTTTACAGACAAAACATTCACGAGTTTCTCTTAGATTGCTCTTATATTTAGGGAAATCCTGTGTCTTTAATGCTGTTTCTGCTCTGGATTTATTGCTGCTGCTTACATGCTGCATTTTTCTATTGAATTCATCCACAAGTTTGCCTTTAACATACGCTAGTGTCAGCTCATCATCTGGCTGTGCATCTAGTGTAGTCACGAGTGTGTCATAACTCTCTGGAAGACCACTTAATAGACGTGCAGCAACATGAAAATCTTTAATTTCTTCTCCAATACCCCTGAGATGCTCTACAATCTCTAGGGTGTTTCTTATATAGTACTGCATATTCTGTCCATCACTTAGCTTAGACTGATACAGCTTTCTCATGAGATAAAGCTTACTGCTGAGATTTGATCTTTCATGCACTTTCTGTAACTCATCCCACATCTCCTTTGCAGTTGCACACTTGCATATATGCACAATCTGATTATCATCTACGCTGAGGGAGATTGTGCTTTGTGCTTTCTGATCCTCCTTTAGCCAATCATCTGGTAATGGATGAGGCACTTGTTCCTGAGTATATTTCCATATACCTTCTCTTATGAGCAGCATCTTCACCTTGAATTTCCAGGACTGGTAGTTCTGGTTAGTGAAGCTTGGCACTGAGAACTTGACAAGATTACTGCTAGTGGACATCTTCTCTGTTGCTCTGTGCTGCTTTTACTCTGTGCTTCTGTTGCTGTGTTACTCTGGGGTTCTGTGTCACTCTGGGCCCATAACCTGTTGGCAGCGGATTATGCAGGATTCTCTCCAAGCATGTGAAAACAAAGCTTCTTTATTCAGGAACAAAAAGGAACAATATGCTTAATAGATCAGGAATAAATCATTTTTTGTGTCTCTATCTGTGCATCATCTACAGCAGACTGCTTCTCTCATACACAGACACAGGAAAAGCAGAAAATACAGTCACATGCTCTCCCTGTGTGAGCCTCTGGGAGTTTTTTTTTACTTTATAAACAGCATATAAATTTAGCAACTAAACACTCATAGACAGGAAAGGAGTTGTTGCACCAAACATATTCCAACAATTTCCCATCACCATCTCAAGGTTTATCAGGGATCATCCAGGAGAGAAGTATGCTAACAATAAGCACCATTTCTCTCCTGGTGAATCCATATCATATTTCTACAGACTGTGACGTTAGTCACTACTCACGGAGTAAGATGTTCCAGGGTCAATACCAAGAGAGTATGTAGATTACCAAGGGAAAAGACAAAGGCATAAGTCAGGTCAGTAGTAAGGGGGCTGTATTACTCGTCAAAAAGAAATCTGACAGGTACCACGCCCCTATCAAAGTGTATCAAACACGCCCCTTTTATACAATTTGATATCAAATTGTTATAAAAGGGATGTGTTTGATACACTTTTATACAATTTGATATCAAATTGTATATAAAAAGGTATTATAGGACAAAATATTTATATGTCCAATTATTTTCTCTTTTATAGGACTTTTAATAAAGTAGAATAAAAGTAGAATAAAAGGATCGTGATTGAATCACTTTTATATCAATCGCTATTGTTTGATATAAAAGGATGTGCTTGATACGCTTTTATATGACCAATAAAGGACCCTTTTATATCCTTTTTATACTTTAATTAGTATCGGATCATTGGGCATATTATGTTTATGGCCAATATTTTAATAAAGGAATCAAATGTTTGCCTTTTATAGACATTTTATACTTTAATTAGTATCGATTCAATGGGTGTATTATTTATATGGTGAATATTTTAATAAAGGAAACATTTTATTCGAATTGTAAATAAAAATGAGAGACGCCATTTTTATGAAAAATATAATAGTGTTTATTGAACAAAAATCAAATACATTTTATAAAGCATTATATTTGACATTTACACTGTCATTTTAGAAGTACATTCAATTACATTTTATTTATCACACTGCACTGCAGTTAATCAAATCAAAATATATATAATACAGGACAGTATAAAGTGTTACAAAAAGTGTTACATTCATATATAACAATTTGTATATTTAATATTATAAATATATACATCACATTTCTTATATAATAATTTAATGCATTACAATTGAACAGAACCAATGTTACATAGTGAGCCACATGGACTGTAGTAATGGAACTGTACTTTTTTTAGGCATCAGTGGACCTTGTGTGATACCTAATGGTGAGAAGTGTAAAGAACGGATCGCCCGACTGGGGGTGGATAGGGCTCGAGGATTATACACACCATCAGTTTCATTCATGGGCATTTTTAATTTATCTAAATGGACTCTAGTTGCGGAATTGCCCACAACTGTGGATGGCATATTTAACTCGGCTATAGCGTGCATAAATGTATTCCAGCCCCTTGGTAAATTCCTGCCAGTTAGGGCATGGCTCTGAGTTGTGTTACGCACCAAATCCAGCATATTAGAGCCGGGTATTACAGTTCCTTTGAAAATAAACTCACTTTTATCATTCCACGATGTAATATTTGTGTTTTGCAACATCTTGTTTAGTAGAAGTTCTGCATTCTTTTTATATCGTGGATTTACATGACTTACAATTTCATTGACAGCGGGGCTTTTATCAACGGGTGAATTTGACAATTGTTGGTGATCAGATTCTGGAGTGTTAATGATCTTTAAAGTTGATAGCTCCTTAGCATCTTGTTTAGCATGAACCAAGTATCTTTGCAGTACATCACTATATTTTTTAATTTTCACGTCATCCGGCATGTCACGACGCTGTAAAATCTCACTAATTTCACCATCAAGACGTTGGATAACGCTTTGGCGAATGTCTGTGATAGGGGGCCGAAGTTTGATTAGCTCCTGCTTGGGAACAAGATACATTTTCTCGGTCTGTTCCATTATTTGCCGGCAAGCAGGCTTGTTATTATTGGGATTGCAAAGCCTAAAAGAGGACCTATAAAGCCACCAGTCTGCTTTAGTAGCTGCTTCTTTTTCTTTATGCTGTGAGATTTATTACTCATGGATTTTATAGCTTTTCGCCACTTTTTTAGTATATTTTTTTGTCGCTCTTTCAGAGGGATTCGACGTTTTAAGATGTTTAATGCAATCTCCCCTATAGCTGTAATTAAATCATGACTCGCATTGCACAAAATAGATTTTCTGATAGAAGGTGGGGCCTTCACCAGTGTTTTTAAGAGCTTCCAGTTACGCCGTATTCTCTCCGACATCTTTACAACACTATGGTCGCAGTGTAGAATGTCTGATTTTGTTTAAAATTCACTTTTTAGAAGTATTTTTCTTTTGAACATACACAGCTGGTAACGCTGGAGGAAACAGGTCCGTCCTCAAGCGAAGGTCCTCAGGGGTATCCGCTCTTAAGTCTAGCAACAAATACCCATAAGGCACCCGCGTGGCATCCTCAAAAGCTTCTAAGAAATAGCGTGTTTTTCCTGGATACATTTGTCGCGCTAGTGTTACAATTTGCAATTTATCCCGAGGGTTATTAAAAAGGACCATGTACTTTGTGTTTAAATTTATCGTGCGGCTTTTCTTTCCTTGACAAAATATGTTTTGTACCAGGTAGAAAATGCTGAGATTTCTGTGGTGGACATACTTGGTAAATGCTTTTTCTATTTCGCAGTTATCACTAGCACTCTCCATGAGATCGTCAACAATAGTCAAATTTACCTTTTCAGGAGGGAATAATTCATCATCTACGAATGTATGCGGCAGACCCTCCACAAATCTGATGAAGGGAAAAGAAAGAGAGATTTCATCATATAGTTTCTACCAGCAGGAATAAAACCAAACAATATTATCAGGTTTATGAGAAAAATGAGTGTCAATATTATGTAACAATTGTTTTACAAAGTAACTTTTTCCAGAATTAGACGGGCCTGCTAGAATACACGAGAATGGATGTTGCAAACGTGGGTTCATCATGAGTCACAATTAATATCCAAATGGCACGGTGGTAAAATCGTCTAATAGTCTGTGCTTTGTGTAAACACACTTTTGGGTTTTTCGAAGAAGTCTTGTTTCAACGGACCAGAACTTTTTATTTTTCACAATGCCGGGCTGCTCTATGACAATACGTTTTTGCGTTTCAGAATCAGAATTACGCGGGTAGTCCAGAACAAGATCTTTTAGACTGCTGAAATTAATAGATTGAGCATTACCAACATTTAATGTTATTCCCTTCACTTTTAAGACAGTTTTACCGGTGTTGAGTTTGTATCCGTAGGTCTTTGGGCCAGCAGATACAAACTCAGTGATGTAAGTGTCATCAGGTATCTCACTGGTTAATTCCCCCAGGTAATCACCTAAAGGAGGACTCCACTCACCTTCTCTCTGCACAAAGATAACAGAATCAGTATCGTGATAAAGGCACCTTTCCTGCAGCCTGTCCAGCAGAGAGTAAAGCTCTAGTCTAGCATACGCTGTTGTAAAACAGGCTATAAAAATGTTTGTGTTCTTGTTGATGGTGTGGTGCCCTTCTGTATATTTCCAATCTATTGTTGCGGTTTCATCATCAATAAAATGCAACATCGAAACATCGTAATACGGTAAAAAAACATGTTGAAACAGTGACCCTATTCCTTCACAGCTCCTGCAGTCTCTCTCACCAGTGGTCACCACTCACCTGACTAAAATATTTAACCTCTCTCTTTCTTCAGGTATATTTCCCTCCTCATTTAAACATGCCATCATAACCCCTTTACTTAAAAAGCCATCCCTGGACCAGAACTGCACTGCTAACTACAGACCTGTCTCTAACCTTCCCTTCATCTCTAAACTCCTGGAACGCCTGGTCCACTCCCGTCTAATCCGCTATCTCTCAGATAACTCTCTTCTTGACCCCTTACAATCTGGTTTCCGCTCGTTACACTCTACTGAAACTGCCCTCACTAAAGTCTCTAATGATTTAATAACAGCTAAATCGAAAGGTCATTGCTCCCTGCTGATTCTCCTGGATCTCTCTGCCGCATTTGACACTGTGGATCACCAGCTCCTCCTCACTATGCTCCGCTCTATAGGCCTCAAGGACACAGCCCTCTCCTGGTTCTCCTCCTACCTCTCTGACCGCTCCTTCACTGTATCTTTTTCCGGCTCCTCTTCCTCTTCTCGTCCCCTTACTATCGGGGTCCCGCAGGGCTCAGTCCTAGGCCCCCTCCTCTTCTCTTTATACACTGCCCCTATTGGACAAACAATCAGCAGATTTGGGTTCCAGTATCATCTCTATGCTGATGACACCCAATTATACACTTCTTCCCCTGACATCACCCCTACCCTAATTCAAAATACCAAGGATTGTCTGTCTGCTGTCTCTAGCATCATGTCCTCCCTCTATCTGAAACTAAATCTCTCTAAAACTGAACTTCTTGTGTTTCTCCCCTCTACTAACCTCACTCTACCTAACATCGAAATAACCCTGGAGGGTTCAACCATAACTCCCAAGCAGCATGCCCGCTGTCTTGGGGTCATATTCGACACTGAACTTTCCTTTACTCCGTACATCCGATCACTCAGTCGCTCTTGTCACCTGCATCTTAAAAACATCTCCAGAATCCGACCTTTTCTCACCTTTGAAACTGCTAAGACTCTTACTGTCGCTCTTATTCATTCTCGTCTGGACTACTGCAACTCTCTTCTGATCGGTCTCCCTCTTACCAAACTTTCTCCTCTCCAATCCATCTTGAATGCGGCAGCCAGGGTCATATTTCTGTCCAGCCGCTTCACCGATGCCTCCATCTTATGCCAGTCATTACACTGGCTACCTATTCGCTACAGGGTCCAGTATAAACTCATCTCTCTCACCCATAAAGCTCTCCACTGTTCTGCACCGCCTTATATCTCCTCTCTCATCTCTGTCTATCGCCCTACACGTGCCCTCCGTTCTACAAATGACCTAAGACTAACATCCCCCGTAATCCGAACCTCGCACCTCCGTCTCCAAGACTTCTCTCGTGCTGCTCCAGCTCTCTGGAATGCACTTCCCCAGACGATCAGACTGATACCTAGCCCTGACCTATTCAAGTGCGCTTTGAAAACCCATCTCTTCAAAGAAGCCTATCACATCAACTACTCAGCAAGCTAACTTTGCCCTGTTCCCTACTTCCAAATATTATTCTGAATCTGCACCCTACTATTCATCTGTCTCCACACCCTTCATGCACATAACTGCACTTGATACTTGTCTATTGCACTTAAACACACGGGCTGATGACCGGATCATGCAGCTTTATATGAAAATCCCTATTATAATTGCCAGACCTGAATTAACAAGCATTTCTCACCTACTGTGTCCCCCCATTTCCTTGTAGATTGTAAACTTGCGAGCAGGGACCTCACTCCTAATGTCATTGTTTGAATTGTCTTAACTTGTATTGAATTTATTGTCTGTACATGTCCCCGCTTAATTGTAAAGTGCTGCGGAATATGTTGGCGCTATATAAATAAAAATTATTATTATTATTATTATTATTGAAACAGTTCATCAGGATCGCTAATAATGCTGGTACATGGTAAATTAGATTTCTGGGCAAACTTTCCCCATAAAGAATTTAAGAAAAGTTTGGAGATCTGTCTCTTAGCAGGGTTCTCTCCTATATTTTCAGAGCGTAACTGCACCCCTTCTTTGTCAAGAAAGGAATCAATGTACTGTTGTTTCTTACTGTCATCAGTGCACCAGCTGGGATAGCCTTAGGCCTCCTGCTTATCCCTAAGATGTAATTTAATGTACCGAGAAAACAGGCGATCACTGGTTTTAGGAAAATCCCAAATTTCATAGATGTGGGCTATCCTATAGCCTTTCTCTATGGCCATCTCAAGCTCTATAGTGCACCATGTACCTGTCAGAGCCCGCTCTTCATCACTATGTGTACATTCCTCTGTCTGCGAATTTACAGAGCATGTGTAGCATAGAGGAAACAATCATTTTTTGTTGAGTTTTACCGGTAGAACAGGAAAAAATAAATCCCTCGGAGGGTAGACCTTGACTTTGGCAATACCAAAGTAATTTTTAATGAACCCAAATCCCTCATAGATAATGTATGGATGACCAACGGGATATGTTTTAGTCTTGTTTACAAATGGATACAGGCTGGTGAAATCATAGTAATGTAGTGTCTCCCCAGGTTTCAGTTGGTGATAAAGTTTAATGGCATTAGTACGTCCCCCATAAAGAGCATCGCGGGGGTCTAAAGGGGTAGGGAATTCCATTTGGAGAAGAAATGATTGAACATTAGTATCTTTTTGAATCATTTCATTCCATTCATGTTCCCACAGGACTCTCACTGTGTAGCCACACCACTGCAGAAAACGTTTTTTAGCTAAAAAGGCATAATATAATTGACCATAGGAGGTGTTTGTGACCTTATTTGAATCGTATTCATTATAGCAGATGGGGCACCCATGATAAAAACACCCCTGAAATTCGAATGCGATATGTCTGTCATTAACATAGGCATAACCGTCTAAAAAATATTTTCCTACTCGTTTTTCACCACCTCTTAAAGCATGTTGGATTGCTATGTTCTCTCTGTGGGATACATACATGAGCCACTGTATAGCGGGTGATGAAAAGCGTTTTTGTGTCTTGTGATAATTATCACCCGGTAAAATGGCAATGGTCTTTTTTGGAAGAAATTTAAACCTGTACATTGACATACATACAGATGCAAGGGTTACGAGTTGAAAAGGATCAACACATCTGGACACTTCAATTTTTTTCTTTTCTCGCTTACAGTATATTTTAACATTTTTCTGCGTCATTTCCATGACACGCTCCCTGTAAAGTTCACATGAGTGTCTCAGAATCTCAACATCTTGTTTACAGTAAGACTTTAGTTCAGAATTAAAGTCAAAAGTTGTATTTTCCTGCGTCTCATACCACTCCATGAATTCCCCTTTCTCACTAGGTGACATGTACTCTACCCCATAATATTTTACAGCTGGTAGGGGACCCACATAGTTTTGATTTTCTTCGGTGTTAAAAAAGTGGGGGAAATGTCCTTTTGAGCCTGAGAACCCCATAGCCTGTGGCATCTTACTAAGTTTCATCGGTATGAAATTTAGGGAGTCAATAAACCTCAGTTCCAGATCAGGCAGTGTTACACACAAGAGACGGCCACCTCGGGATATTAATTTCACACAGAGTTTTTCAGAAATCAGTTCCTTAACAATAAAGTATGCATCGTATCTTCCAGCATTGTGGGCTATAAACGTATATCCAGAAAATTTACCGGATGTAAAGAATTGCACAAAATCATGAGTTGCTGATTTACCTTCAAACTCCCAGGAGGGGCTACCATACAGCGTCGTAGCATAAATATAATTTGGGATGTGAGTACCTGTCTCCTGCATACATTCAAAGTCATAAAATATATATTGATCTGTCGCCTCCTTTGGTACATACCGGCGCATGTAACAAAGGTGCTCATCAAATTTATTTAAACGTCTGTGACAGACAGGACAGCGCAACCCTTTACATTTATGTTCGGAATCACTTTCTCTGGGGACAAAATGATGACATTTATCACAAAATATTTTAAGTCTGCAGAATGTTGGATTATCTGCAGATAAATGAGTGTGGTGGTCTAAGCACTCACTGGACCGACAAAACACACTACAAATTGGACAGCGAGGCGGCTGATCCGTGTCGGTTCTCTCCACACAACTCTCTCTTTGACAAGCCTTGCAAAAATATTGACACGAATGATTAAATTTGTGATGAAACAACGAATTGCATCTTTCACAAAAGTAATCCGCGCCGATAAAACCCTTCATATTTTTGATACCGTAGTAGTGATTATCATGATGCAATATGAAAATAGTTCTAGCACTAGGGGTATTACCTGTTTGAAAATATCGCCAGTCGCCCTGACTGTAGTATAATACTTTAATGTTGATACCCAGATGTTTCTCAAAAGCTTCAATATCACTAAAACTTATAAGCTGGTCCTCAGGGATGGCCAGGGCCGCGTGTATGGATTTAGCACAATTCAGTAAAACTGTATCACCAACATCAGTGTCGGTGATCAGGGCGCACACGCTAGCGGCAAAGCACAGATTCGTGATGTAATTATTATAGTCGTAAAGCCATCGTTTCTTTTGCTTAATGATTTAACTACTCGCTATAGATTTCAGACGTCTTTTTATGCCGCCGCGTCTGTTTTTAATAATTGTTATGACTAATTTCAGGGAGCTGTTTGCTAAGCATTCAGCATTGCTTTGCAATGTGCGAGCTACGGCATTTAAGAATGCTTCAGAACTAAAATCCTCCCTTGTCTGTTTTGTAGTGAAAATGGGATCTAACGTGTCACCGCCTTCAAGCCTTAACTGAACAAAGTCACCAGGGTCAATGTCTCTGATAACTCTGTCCAGTAAAGACTGAATGGCTCCATGCACGATGTTTAGGGCCTCTACAAATGATTGAATGCGGTCTAAATTTACAAATCTGAAATGATCAATATACATGCGAGCATTGAAATTGCGGACATCTCTTTGATGGTGATAAAAATGTTGTAAAAATACTGAATGATCTACATCCTGTACATTATCATCAACATGACCGTCAGCTGCAACATCATGTACATTTTCAGCCTGTGTTTCAAGAGGCTCAAAGCTTTGAGCGATTCGAGACACATCGGGGCTAACACCCCTAGGGGGATCATGGCTGTGAAACGAGGGGCTCTGTGCATGTATCAACAGCTGAGGGTTTTGTGTAGTTATCGGTCTGTGAGTTGGCTCTCGCAGGCTTCTAGCGGCTAGTGAACGTCTTGCGCTAATCAACAGCCTTTGAGCGCGTTTAATTGTTCTCGATCTATAACCCCTTTGTGGAGATATTTTAGACAGCTTCTGCAGACCATAACCAACCAAGCCTAGTCACATTGAATTATTTTTATTTGATTTCACAAAGACTGATGGACCATCTGCACAGTCTCTTTTGAACGCATATAGCTCATCAACAATGTCAGGTGTTGGTGCCGCAGTTTGTAACCTTTCATAAGTGTCACAGAAATATTTAAGATGAGTAATAACTAGAGTTGAGCGATACCGTCCGATACTTCAAAGTATCGTATCGGATGGTATCGGCCGATCTTTAAAAAAAGTATCGGTATCGCCGATTCCGATACCGGAAGTCCCATTCAAGTCTATGGGACTTCCGGTATCGGAATAAGAAAAACCCTTTCCTGCCCTCGTACAGCCTCTCTGGGGTCTGTACGGGCCTTTCGGGGGGCTGTGCCGGCCTGCCAGGGGGTCTGTGCAGGCTCCTGTGGTCTGTGCAGGCTCCGGGGGGCTGTGCCGGCCTGCCGGGGGGCTGTGCCGGCCTGCCGGGGGGCTGTGCCGGCCTGCCGGGGGGCTGTGCAGGCTCCGGGGGGCTGTGCCGGCCTGCCGGGGGGCTGTGCCGGCCTGCCGGGGGGCTGTGCCGGCCTGCCGGTGGTCTGTGCAGGCTCCGGGGGTCTGTGCAGGCATCGTCCGATGGGACTACAAGTCCCATCGGGCGATGCCTGCTACCATGACAGTGATTGACACATTAGCCAATGATGGGACAGTAGTAGTCCCATCATCCGGCTAATGTGTTAAATGTAAAAAAAAAATAAAAAAAAAAATTACATGCTACATACATACAACATGCATACTACATACATGCTACATTCATACTACATACTACATACATGCTACATTCATACTACATAAATACTACATGCAACATACATACTACATATATACTACATGCATGCTACATACATACTGCATGCTACATACATACCACATATATACTACATACATACTACATGCATGCTACATGCATGCTACATGCTACATACATAACACATATATACTACATGCATGCTACATACATACTACATGCTACATACTACATATATACTACATGCATGCTACATACATACTACATGCTACATACTACATATATACTACATGCATGCTACATACATACTACATGCTACATACATACTACATATATACTACATGCATGCTACATACATACTACATGCTACATACATACTACATATATACTACATACATACTACATGCATGCTACATACATACCACATACATAACACATATATACTACATGCATGCTACATACATACTACATGCTACATACATACCATATACATACTACATGCATGCTACATACATACTACATGCATGCTACATACATACTACATGCTACATACATACTACATATATACTACATGCATGCTACATACATACTACATGCTACATACATACTACATATATACTACATGCATGCTACATACTACATGCTACATACATACTACATATATACTACATGCATGCTACATACATACTACATGCTACATACATACCACATACATACTACATATATACTACATGCATGCTACATACATACTGCATGCTACATGCATGCTACATACATACTACATACATACTACATGCTACATACATACCACATATATACTACATACATACAATACATTCATACAATACATACATAGACATACAGTACATATAACATAGAGTAACATACTTACCAATACTTGTCACATTGTTCCCCGGAGCCATTGTCTTTTCCGGAATAAATATTAACATAACAAACCACAAAAATACTCACCCACGATCCGAAGCAGTCCACGAGTGTGTCCCACGACGATCTTGGGTAGAGAACTGCAGCATCAGCTGTTGCTGCCGTTCTCTACGGGCTGCAGGAATCCAATGACGGAAGGTAGGTATCCTTCCGCACTGTATTCCTCCGCCACTTAAAAAAAAAAAAAGTCCCTAGTCTCACTTTATGCCATTGCTGTGTGGGAATTTCCCACGCAGCAATGGCATAAAGTGAGACTAGGGACTTTTTTTTTTTTAAGTGGCGGAGGAATACAGTGCGGAAGGATACCTACCTTCCATCATTGGATTCCTGCAGCCCGTAGAGAACGGCAGCATCATCTGATGCTGCAGTTCTCTACCCAAGATCGTCGTGGGACACACTCGTGGACTGCTTCGGATCGTGGGTGAGTATTTTTGTGGTTTGTTATGTTAATATTTATTCCGGAAAAGACAATGGCTTCGGGGAACAATGTGACAAGTATTGGTAAGTATGTTACTCTATGTTATATGTACTGTATGTCTATGTATGTATTGTACGAATGTATTGTATGTATGTAGTATATATGTGGTATGTATGTAGCATGTAGTATGTATGTAGTATGTATGTAGCATGCATGTAGCATGTAGTATGTATGTAGCATGCATGTAGTATATATGTAGTATGTATGTAGCATGCATGTAGTATATATGTAGCATGTATGTAGTATGTATGTGGTATGTATGTAGCATGTAGTATGTATGTAGCATGCATGTAGTATATATGTAGTATGTATGTAGCATGTAGTATGTATGTAGTATGTATGTAGTATGTATGTGGTATGTATGTGGCATGTAGTATGTATGTAGCATGCATGTAGTATGTATGTAGCATGCATGTAGTATGTATGTAGTATGTATGTAGTATGTAGCATGTATGTAGTATGTATGTGGTATGTATGTAGCATGTAGTATGTATGTAGCATGCATGTAGTATATATGTAGTATGTATGTAGTATGTATGTGGTATGTATGTAGCATGTAGTATGTATGTAGTATGTATGTAGCATGCATGTAGTATGTATGTAGTATATATGTAGTATGTATGTAGCATGTAGTATGTATGTAGCATGCATGTAGTATGTATGTAGTATTTTTTTTTTTTTTTTTTTTTTTTTTAAACATTTAACACATTAGCCGGATAATGGGACTACTACTGTCCCATCATTGGCT
Organism: Dendrobates tinctorius; assembly: GCF_039654945.1. Taxonomy (NCBI): domain Eukaryota; kingdom Metazoa; phylum Chordata; class Amphibia; order Anura; family Dendrobatidae; genus Dendrobates; species Dendrobates tinctorius. The sequence goes on from NW_027361716.1 coordinate 12,169,076, forward strand.
AATGTGTCAATCACTGTCATGGTAGCAGGCATCGCCCGATGGGACTTGTAGTCCCATCGGACGATGCTTGCACAGACCCCCGGACATCAGCACAGCCCCCCGGCAGGCCGGCACAGCCCCCCGGCAGGCCGGTACAGACCCCCACAGGGTGCACAGACCACCGGCAGGCCGGCACAGCCCCCCGGCAGGCCGGTACAGACCCCCACAGGGTGCACAGACCACCGGCAGGCCGGCACAGCCCCCCGGCAGGCCGGTACAGACCCCCACAGGGTGCACAGACCACCGGCAGGCCGGCACAGCCCCCCGGCAGGCCGGTACAGACCCCGGGCAGTCCACACAGCCCCCCGGCAGGCCGGCAGAGACCCCCGGAAGGCCCGAAATGACGGCGCATCATGATGCGCACACACCGCGCATCATGATGACGTCAGTCTGTCAATCAACTTTGAACTTCCGATTCCGATGCCGAATTCCGATATTGAAAAAATATCGGAAGTCGGTATCGGAATTCCGATACAGCAAGTATCGGCCGATACCCGATACTTGCGGTATCGGAATGCTCAACACTAGTAATAACGTTTTTGTAATTTAGGTACTGAGGGGCCATATCATGAAACACCTTATACTGTTCTTCAGGCCACCCAGGGGTAATTGGGGTATTGTGTACTTTTTGTTTTTTACTTGCCCTCCGGGTCTGGGTTGATACTGTTCGTCTCTTTAAAGGATTTACAATTGCAAATTCATTAGACGTTCCTGCAAAAGTAATATCTGCAGGGTGTATAGTATGACACACACGTATATTGTCCAGATTAGAGGTCTTCTTACCCTCAGCAAGCTGATCAATTTCTCTGTTGATGGCTTCATGTTCAGCTTGTGCCACACCGTCCACGGAAATGATTGAATGTGTATTATTGGGTGCAGCTGAGTCGGCGTTATATTTTCGGGTCGAAGACTTCGGTACCACCTTCCTAGGTTGCTTGCATTTCACAGGAATTTCTTCATCCGACAGAACAATGATTGGTGAAAGCGGAGTTGATCTCACTGCCGGATTAACTCTTTGTGGGGGGATCTGCGTTGGCCCGTAAGTATGCTCCTGCAGTACTTGAGGCTGCAGCAATGGCTGTGCATCTTTTTTTAGCATATTCTTTGTATCTAAAAGAAAAAGTTACATGTGTCAGATGTCCATGAAGCTTGAGTAACAATGGAAATGTTACATGTACCAGATAGTGAAGAAACACATATAAGTGTTTGTATAAAGATAGTATTTTAGGTTGTACCCCTTATGAGCAGGGGCCTCATTAATTTTGCTTTAATTATTGTTTTGATAACTGTTACTTATGACTGGATGTCTAGGAATAGCTAAATTATAAATCTCTGCAGAATATGTAAGCTCTAAATAAATAAAGATTATTATCATTATTACAGAAAAACGAAATATATACTTACAAGATTGTTCTGGGTATTGGTCTTCTGCACGCTCTGGGTTAATAGTCGTCTCACTATTCACCGTCAGTGGGATGGCTGCATTTTCATTTGAATATAGCCTTTTTCTTGCCGCTCGCTTATCTGCCGTAAATAAAATAAAACTATTAGACATGCCTGAAATGATTTTCTTCACGATACTGATTATCTATTGTTTTCAAGCTCACAGTACCTTTTCGAAACAGCAGCGCCATATTTTTTGGTTTCCCGCTAGGCCTGATAGAAACCCTGGGTGCCCTAATCTTGAGCGATGTGTTTCGTGGTTTCCGCGGCTTTTTAGGATTGTTAGAAACCATGGGCCCATCAACATTATAGCATTCTTTCAAGTGTTGGTCACCTGTATAAGAAATTAGGGGAAATTTCATCCCTGCATACATACGGACTCTTTTTTCAAAGAGATATTACTTTTTCCATATGTTCTTACCTTTTTGATATGTTTGTTGCCTCCGCAGCGGATTCACCAGATTTACAGGTTCAGTAACATGGACGTTTTCTTGCTTATCGTCCGCTTGCAGCATCTCAGCATCTGTATGAGAAATTGTATTTAGTTTCACGTCTACATATGATTAAAGCAGTTATTATACAAATATACAGCTTACCAGTGATAGCATAATGTGAAGTTGCAGTACTTGATTCTCCGCCAGCATTGAAAGGCCCTAAAGGGTATGCATTTATGGAATCCAAAGTCTGAAGTAACTGAGGAAAGGCGCTGTTTAGTGACTCTTCTGAAAAAGAGCAAAATATTATATAATTAATATACAAAACAAAACTTTAATCAGATTGTCTAACACTCCGTTCATTATATTCAATATAAGACCTACCTAGTTGGTCGCATTGTGTGCTCGTAAGAAGAGGCTCGGCTTGTTCAAAGTCGTAGTCTTCCATCTTAACTAAAATGATTTAAATTGTGAATACTATTATACTTTTAAAATTATTAACTATAACTATGCGGTGGGAAGTACTATCATATAAAATTATAATCTAAGTCTATGCCGTAGAAATACATTTTATATACTATATGATAAATGATACAAAAGGCAAATAAAATTATACGCGAACATCAATTAAATAATTATACATCAAATAAATATTGTATTAAATATCTAAATTTCTTCTAAATGAGTAAATCTATGCTAAGGAAAATACAATGCGAACATCAATTAAATAATTATACATCAAATAAATATTGTATTAAATATCTAAATTTCTTCTAAATGAGTTAATCTAATTTAAGGAAAATACAATTTTTAACATTATTAACTATAACTATGCAGTGGAAAGCAATTGACAATAATATTAATTAAATAATGTGTTAATACTTACTATTTTAAAGAGTAGAAGTAGCTGCCCAGTATAACAGGAAACTGTTTCTAATGCTGAATGTGTGTAAGGACATCACCTAATGACCTGTTTTAAAGCCTGACAGCAGGATCGCTCCACCTAGATTCACAGCCCAGTTACGCCTTACCAAAAGTCCTCAAGCAATCAGCAGAAAGGCTACACCTCCAGTTAACACCCACAAGAGCCTCCCAGTTACAGCCCATCATGCTGGCCCCCAAGCAATCATGATATACTCATACTGAAATCAAGCACTATATATTTGTATTACATTCCACATTTAATTTCATTTTATACATTTTGATTTTCTGATAAAGACGACATTGGTTCATGAGTAGTGTTGAGCATTCCGATACCGCAAGTATCGGGTATCGGCCGATACTTGCTGTATCGGAATTCCGATACCGACTTCCGATATTTTTTCAATATCGGAATTCGGCATCGGAATCGGAAGTTCAAAGTTGATTGACGGCCTGACGTCATCATGATGCGCGGTGTGTGCGCATCATGATGCGCCGTCATTTCGGGCCTTCCGGGGGTCTCTGCCGGCCTGCCGGGGGGCTGTGTGGACTGCCCGGGGTCGGTACCGGCCTGCCGGGGGGCTGTGCCGGCCTGCCGGTGGTCTGTGCACCCTGTGGGGGTCTGTACCGGCCTGCCGGGGGGCTGTGCCGGCCTGCCGGTGGTCTGTGCACCCTGTGGGGATCTGTACCGGCCTGCCGGGGGGCTGTGCTGATGTCCGGGGGTCTGTGCAAGCATCGTCCGATGGGACTACAAGTCCCATCTGGCGATGCCTGCTACCATGACAGTGATTGACACATTAGCCAATGATGGGACAGTAGTAGTCCCATCATCCGGCTAATGTGTTAAATGTTAAAAAAAAAAAAAAAAAATACTACATACATACTACATACATACTACATGCTACATACATACTACATATATACTACATGCATGCTACATACATACTACATGCTACATACATACTACATATATACTACATGCATGCTACATACATACTACATATATACTACATGCATGCTACATACATACTACATGCTACATACATACTACATATATACTACATGCATGCTACATACATACTACATGCTACATACATACTACATATATACTACATACATACTACATACATGCTACATACATGCTACATACATACTGCATGCTACATACATACTACATACATACTACATACATACTACATGCATGCTACATACATACTACATACATACATACTACATGCATGCTACATACATACTACATACATACTACATGCTACATACATACCACATACATACTACATACATACTACATACATACTACATGCTACATACATACTACATATATACTACATGCATGCTACATACATACTACATGCATGCTACATGCATGCTACATACATACTACATGCTACATACATACCACATACATACCACATACATACCACATACATACTACATACATACTACATGCTACATACATACCACATACATACTACATACATGCTACATGCTACATGCATACTACATACATACTACATACATACTACATGCATGCTACATACATACTACATACATACTACATGCATGCTACATACATACTACATGCATGCTACATACATACTACATGCATGCTACATACATACTACATACATACTACATGCTACATACATACCACATACATACTACATACATGCTACATGCTACATACATACTACATATATACTACATGCATGCTACATACATACTACATATATACTACATGCATGCTACATACATACTGCATGCTACATGCATGCTACATACATACTACATACATACTACATGCTACATACATACCACATATATACTACATACATACAATACATTCATACAATACATACATAGACATACAGTACATATAACATAGAGTAACATACTTACCAATACTTGTCACATTGTTCCCCGAAGCCATTGTCTTTTCCGGAATAAATATTAACATAACAAACCACAAAAATACTCACCCACGATCCGAAGCAGTCCACGAGTGTGTCCCACGATGATCTTGGGTAGAGAACTGCAGCATCAGATGATGCTGCCGTTCTCTACGGGCTGCAGGAATCCAATGACGGAAGGTAGGTATCCTTCCGCACTGTATTCCTCCGCCACTTAAAAAAAAAAAAGTCCCTAGTCTCACTTTATGCCATTGCTGCGTGGGAAATTCCCACACAGCAATGGCATAAAGTGAGACTAGGGACTTTTTTTTTTTTAAGTGGCGGAGGAATACAGTGCGGAAGGATACCTACCTTCCGTCATTGGATTCCTGCAGCCCGTAGAGAACGGCAGCATCATCTGATGCTGCCGTTCTCTACCCAAGATCGTCGTGGGACACACTCGTGGACTGCTTCGGATCGTGGGTGAGTATTTTTGTGGTTTGTTATGTTAATATTTATTCCGGAAAAGACAATGGCTTCGGGGAACAATGTGACAAGTATTGGTAAATATGTTACTCTATGTTATATGTACTGTATGTCTATGTATGTATTGTATGAATGTATTGTATGTATGTAGTATATATGTGGTATGTATGTAGTATGTATGTAGTATGTATGTAGCATGCATGTAGCATGCAGTATGTATGTAGCATGCATGTAGTATATATGTAGTATGTATGTAGCATGTAGTATGTATGTGGTATGTATGTAGCATGTAGTATGTATGTAGCATGCATGTAGCATGCATGTAGTATGTATGTAGCATGCATGTAGTATGTATGTAGTATGTATGTAGTATGTATGTAGTATGTATGTAGCATGCATGTAGTATGTATGTAGTATGTATGTAGTATGTATGTGGTATGTATGTAGCATGTAGTATGTATGTAGCATGCATGTAGCATGTATGTAGCATGCATATAGCATGCATGTAGTATGTATGTAGTATGTATGTAGTATGTATGTAGCATGCAGTATGTATGTAACATGCATGTAGTATGTATGTAGTATGTATGTAGTATGTATGTAGCATGCAGTATGTATGTAGTATGTATGTAGCATGCAGTATGTATGTAGCATGTATGTAGTATGTATGTAGTATATATGTAGTATGTATGTAGCATGTAGTATGTATGTAGCATGTAGTATGTATGTAGCATGCATGTAGTATATATGTAGTATGTATGTAGCATATAGTATGTATGTAGCATGTAGTATGTATGTAGCATGTAGTATGTATGTAGCATGCATGTAGTATGTATGTAGTATTTTTTTTTTTTTTTTTTTTTTACATTTAACACATTAGCCGGATGATGGGACTACTACTGTCCCATCATTGGCTAATGTGTCAATCACTGTCATGGTAGCAGGCATCGCCCGATGGGACTTGTAGTCCCATCGGACGATGCCTGCACAGACCCCCGAAGCCTGCACAGACCACCGGCAGGCCGGCACAGCCCCCCGGAGCCTGCACAGACCACCGGCAGGCCGGCACAGCCCCCCGGCAGGCCGGCACAGACCACCGGAGCCTGCACAGACCCCCCGAAAGGCCCGTACAGACCCCAGAGAGGCTGTACAAGGCAAAAACAGGGTTTTTCTTATTCCGATACCGGAAGTCCCATAGACTTGAATGGGACTTCCGGTATCGGAATCGGCGATACCGATACTTTTTTTAAAGATCGGCCGATCCATTCCGATCCGATACTTTGAAGTATCGGACGGTATCGCTCAACTCTATTCATGAGACGATGTCTTCTAGACACGATGAAAAAATATTAGAGAAACAGTATTTTACCCCTCAAGCCTCCAGCTCCTATGGTGGGATTGATAAATTATATAGAGAAACTAGAGATTACGGAATTAAAAAATCAATTGTGCGTAATTGGTTAAATAACCAGGATAGCTATTTGTTGCACAAACCTGTGAGAAAAAGATTTCTGACAAATAAGATCATGGTCTCAAACATGGATGCATTGTGGCAAGGAGATTTAGTGAGTTTAATTGACTATTCGAAGGAAAATGATAATGTTAAATATATCCTTACCGTGATTGATTGCCTATCAAAATTTGCGTGGTGCGTAGCCTTATCAAACAAGACTGGGGCCGCTGTAGCCTGTTCATTCGAGCTGATATTTCAAAATGATAAGCGCATACCGAAGAAATTACAGACGGATCGGGGCAAAGAATTTATTAATTCGTCGATGAAGCGTCTTTGTAAAACGTATGATATTCTGCATTATCTTACGAATAATGCGGTTAAGGCCTCTATTGTGGAGCGGTTTAATCGTACATTAAAAACTCGAATGTGACGGTATTTTACGAAAAATAACACTAATAGGTATATTGATATTTTACCAGATTTGGTTGATAGCTACAATCGAACCTATCATTCTACCATTCGATGTAGACCAATTGATGTTACAAGCAAAAATTCACTACAAATATGGAAAAATATTTATAGTACTAGCATGAAAAATAAGCGTATTAAGCCTTCTTTTAAAATTGGTGACAATGTACGATTGGTCCAATATAAACGTATATTTATGAAAGCATATGAACAATCATATACCGATGAAATATTTATCATATCCGAAATTAACACAAAATTCCAATTCCCCCTCTACAAAATCGTGGATTTGTACGGAGAACCTGTGATTGGGTCATTTTATAAGGAGGAACTACAAAAAGTCACATCGGATGAGAATCGCATCTACAAAATAGAAAAAGTGTTAAGAAAAAAGCGCGTCAGAGGGTCCACCCTGTATCTCGTTAAATGGAAGGGATATCCGGAAAAATTTAATACTTGGATTAAAGAAAACCAGCTGACGGACCTCTAATCATGGATTCTGGATCATTTTATATTACCCTAGCGTGTAATGCGTCAAGTAAGCTATTCCCAGACAACACGATTTCGACTTTTACCACTAAACTGGCAAAGCCTGTACATCTTGTAGGCCCGTATGAAGTTGCCCTCACAGAATTTCAGTATCCCCACACCTGGTTTACTTTCGAAAATAGCGAAGGCACATTTTTTCTTGGAAAATGAGGGGATGTTCTAAGAGAATATTTCGTAAAAGCAGGCTATTATTTAAATATTTCGGACCTTATAAGGGCTATTAATGAACGCATTGACAATTTGAAGATTGCCCCGGAGGGATTAAAGCTTCGCTTTGATGAAGTGAAGAGAAGTGTTACTCTATCGGATTCCCCCACGATACATTTTGCTCCAGGCCCAAAATTGTCTCATATTTTAGGACTACCACCTTATATTGAGGCCTATGATAATAGTGTGATTAGCCCCAAGAAGAGCTACGCAGATATCATGAACGGATTTTATACCTTATTTGTTTACTCAGACATTATTAACCATCAGCTAGTCGGAGATTCTTACGTCCAGCTTCTGAGAACTGCGCAGGTGACTGGTAAAAGTGGGGAGATCATCACACTTCAATACACAAGACCTGATTATGTACCTCTATGCAAACAGCACTTTGATTCTGTAAGCATCTCTATCTTGACTGATCAGGGTACAACTGTTAAATTCAAGTACGGAAAAACTATTTTGCGATTACATTTCAGACCGCGTCGTGATTGACACGTCAAAATGGTGTCGCAACGTGTTTACGGAGATCCGACCATTTATGCCCGCTACTATATTGCTCAGACAGGCCACGGATTAGAGGGATTTCGGGGTGATGAGTACATGTATGGGGCTGGGCTTGCAGGAATATTTAGAGGCTTATTTAGAAAAGCGGTTCCTCTATTGAGAAAAGCACTCGAATTAGTAAAACCCCATGTAAAGACAGCTGTTTCAAATATTGCTAAGGACGCCATTGCCTCTTTCTCAGCAGCCGCTATGAATAGGCTAAACACACCTCCTCAGGAAGGCTCCGGTATTGTTTATGTTGCTAAAAAACAGAAAAAAAGAAAAAGGCGTGTTCGCTATTCGCCCCCACCAATGCTCATGAATAAAATCACACCCGCAAGACGCAAACGCCAGAAAAGAGTAAGACGCAGTGTTGAAGACATCTTTTAGGAAAAATATATAAAATAAATATATTATATATAACATGGCCTTCATACATGATGCTTCGGTGGAGTGCATGAAATCAGAACTGGATATTTTTCAAATACCTCCTACGCAGGTTTCTGTCGAGAAATCGATATTCATTGAAGTTCAGCCTATTGCGGCTCTGGCTGACAATGCACCGCTTGAATTTTTCATATCGGGAAGTGGTGAATATTATTATGATTTAAATAATACCCTACTTTACATAAGTTGCCGGGTCGTAAAACAAGATAATTCTGCCATCGCGGATGGAGCCCGTTTAGCTCTCATTAACTATCCATTAGCGACTCTTTTTAATCAAGTTGATGTCACCCTGGGTGATCGCCTCATCTCACAATCAGACAATCTATACAGCTATAGGGCCTACATTGAAACTCTGCTAAATTACAGCGCACAGACTTTAGCCTCGCAATTCACATCAGGATTATTCTATAAAGATACCGCTGGACATCATGATGTACGAATCCTGGATGGCGCCAATGTGGGCTTCAACAAGCGGGCTCATGCAGTAGCTCACTCGAAGCCCGTCGATTTGCTCGGTCCAATTTTTAGCGACATTTTTAATCAGCCGAAGCTTATATTGAATGGACTTCACCTTAAAATCAAGCTGACGCAAAATAAAGATGCGTTCTGTTTAGTTTCTGCTGACCCAGATCCGCTCAAAGTACAGATTCTGAACGCATGTCTCTATGTAAAGAGAGTCCAGGTGGCTCCCGCTGTGAGGATTGGTCACTCTCAGGCCTTACTATCTGCTACAGCAAAATATGCTATTGATAGGGCCTGTATGAAAGTGTACAGCATCCCTGGGGGCACCCGAATTTCTAATATAGAAAATCTATTTTTAGGAGCCATTCCGCGAGTAATTATATTGGGCTTTGTAGATAATGAGGCCTTTAGCGGGACGTATAATAAAAATCCACTGTACTTTCATCATTATAATGTAAACCATGCGGCTTTATATTTGGATGGTCAGCAGATCCCCTCCCAGCCATTCCAACCTAATTTCAATATTGAATTAGCTGTAAGAGAGTATATGGCTCTTGCCCATATTTCTGGAAAGCAGAAGGCCGATTGTGCACTGGCAATTGACCGAGAAGAATTTATGGACGGCTATACATTTTTTGCATTTGATTTATCAGCTGACCAAGAACCTGGAGGTCACTACTCTCTCATAAAAACGGTAACCTGCGTTCTGAAGTCCGATTTGCACTAGCCACCCCTCATACGATAAATATGGTGGTATACGGCGTGAATTCATCTATTCTAGAAATTAATAACCGCCGTGAAGTATTGTATGATTTCTACTGATGATGGATTCCCTGCAGCTCACTACGTTATTGAAAGCCGATCACTATACAGAGGCCATATTTTATGGGGTGTATCCGTGTGACTTGCTACCGTCAAATAGAGTAACTCAGAGGCCTGCGGCGTACATCGTAAATACAGACCGGTCCAATCAGAGCAGCAAACATTGGATATTAATTTTACTTTGCAATGAAAAGAATGCGATATTCTTTGACGTTATGGACTCTCACCAGACAGCATACTTTTTCCGGATGAATTTATAATCTTCCTAAAGAGAAATAGTGAATTATTCTGCTATCAAGACAGGCAAATTCAAAATAATTATAGCACTGTGTGCGGCCATTATTGCGTGTATATCCTAAAAAAACTTGCAAGGGGTCTTTCAATCCGTGAGATTTTGCAACATTTTACTGATGACTTAAATCATAATGATAATTTAGTTTATAAATCTGTAAAGAAAGATTTACTTGAATCAAACTGCTATGCCTGCAAACATTCTTTTATATTTAAGCAGCGTTGCTTATCACTGTGTAATATGTAGGATTCCTTTATTATTAAAATGAAGTTAACACGGGAAAGTGTCTAGGTTGCAGTGACATCTGTTTATCAGTTGCTTTTGTTGAGATAGTTGTGTAAATAGTGGCCTTTCTGGTCTGTTCAATTAAAATATCGTGACCCTATTGTAAGCCCACACCATAACAACTTATCATCTTGTCATGTTTACATCTGTATGTCATTTCAACTTTGACCTTTCTGGACTGTTCAGTTAAAATATCGTAACTCTATTATAAGTCCATACCTTAACAACTTATCATATTGTCATCTTTACATCAGTATCTCTTTTCATCTTTGACCTTTATGGTCTGTTCAATTAAAATACCTAGTCCCTATTGTATTGCAATGATACATCCTGTCTGTATTCGATTTTCTGCATTCCTGAAGTCCTATGGGAAAGCTCCCAGGATGTTGTAACATCTGCCCTAGCCCCCCTTCTGCATCACTGAAATGCAAGCAGCACAGAAAATACACACAGAGCTTATATTGCCCTGTATTATATATTTATATATATATATATATAAATATATATATATGTATATATTGATTTGATTAAGTGCAGAGCTGTGTGATAAATAAAATATAATTGAATGTGCTTCTAAAATAACAGTATAAATGCCAAATGTAATGCTTTATAAAAATGTATTTGATTGTTGTTCAATAAACACTATTATCTTTTTTATAAAAATAGCGTCTCTCATTTTTATTTACAATTCGAATCAAATATTTCCTTTATTAAAATAATGGTCAAATAAATAAAATACCCAATGGCTATAAAAGTGCCCCTTTATTGGTCATATAAAAGCGTATCAAGCACATCCTTTTATATCAAACAATAGCGATTGATATAAAAGTGATTCAATCACGATCCTTTTATTCTACTTTTATTCTACTTTATTAAAAGTCCTATAAAAGAGAAAATAATTGGACATATAAATATTTTGTCCTATAATACCTTTTTCTATACAATTTGATATCAAATTGTATAAAAGTGTATCAAACACGTCCCTTTTATAACAATTTGATATCAAATTGTATAAAAGGGGCGTGTTTGATACACTTTGATAGGGGCGTGGTACCTGTCAGATTTCTTTTTGACGAGTAATACAGCCCCCTTACTACTCAGGTCACAGTCTAGGGTCAATAATAAGAGATAGCGGATCAAAAGCCGAAGGACAAGACAAACGGATAGTTAGAACATGGTCCAAAGGGTCAGGCAACAGAAGATCAGATCTCAGAGCAGCAGAATCAGGCTAACACTCACCGAGAAGCACAAACTACATCTGGCAGGGATCAGGGGCAGACAGTGCAGTTAAAAGTACCTATGCGATTACCAGAACACTGAACATCTGCAGAAAGTCCCGCATGCCCCAGTCACAGATTGGACAGCAGAACCAACAATCAAGGCACCAATAGCCCAGCAAACCCATCACAGTATTGGACAACCAAGCTGTCAATCAAGACACAGAAAGCTCAGGAAGACAATTTCCATAGAACATCATAGCAATCATTCACTGAGCGGAGCAATCGCAACATAGATGCTATCAGATTGTCAATGTTAAACTGATTAAATTGGTACCTGGGGTGTAGAAATTCATCTTGTGGTTCTTGTGTAATCAGTGTTAAAAGTTTTAAGTTAATGATATGCCTTTGCTCTGGGTGGCAGGGGCAGATATACCGCTGGTGCAGCCAGTGCAAGTGAACCGGGGCCCAATGGTGGAGGGGGACCCCTGCAGGCATGGGCCTACTGCCCATAGCGGCAGGGTATACAGTCGCTAAGGGGCCAGTGAGTTAAGATTACTAGCGGGAGTGAAAGGGGGCCGGTGTGATGCAGCATTGGGCTCCTCTCAATCCCTCCCGTAATCATGCGACTACCTATAGCTGGGGAGAGCGCAGTGTGCAGAGTGCAGGAGTTCAAAAAGGGGGAGTGTCATGCAGGTCACGCAGTGGCTTGGTCGATCGTGGTTACTGCAGGTTGTAGGCTTGTCGGAAGAGGTAGATCTTCAGGTTATTTTTGAAGGTTTCCATGGTAGGCGACAGTCTGATATGTTATGGTAGAGAGTTCCAGAGTAGGAATGATGCGCGGGAGAAATCTTCTATGCAATTGTGGGAAGGAGATAAGAGGGGAGTAGAGAAGGAGATCGTGTGAGGATTAGTGTTGAGCATTCCGATACCGCAAGTATCGGGTATCGGCCGATACTTGCTGTATCGGAATTCCGATACCGACTTCCGATATTTTTTCAATATCGGAATTCGGCATCGGAATCGGAAGTTCAGTTGATTGACGGCCTGACGTCATCATGATGCGCGGTGTGTGCGCATCATGATGCGCCGTCATTTCGGGCCTTCCGGGGGTCTCTGCCGGCCTGCCGGGGGGCTGTGCCGGCCTGCCGGGGGGCTGTGTGGACTGCCCGGGGTCTGTACCGGCCTGCCGGGGGGCTGTGCCGGCCTGCCGGTGGTCTGTGCACCCTGTGGGGGTCTGTACCGGCCTGCCGGGGGGCTGTGCCGGCCTGCCGGGGGGCTGTGCTGATGTCCGGGGGTCTGTGCAAGCATCGTCCGATGGGACTACAAGTCCCATCGGGCGATGCCTGCTACCATGACAGTGATTGACACATTAGCCAATGATGGGACAGTAGTAGTCCCATCATCCGGCTAATGTGTTAAATGTTAAAAAAAAAAAAAAAAATACTACATACATACTACATGCATGCTACATACATACTACATGCATGCTACATACATACTACATATATACTACATACATACTACATACATGCTACATACATACTGCATGCTACATACATACTACATACATACTACATGCATGCTACATACATACTACATATATACTACATACATACTACATACATGCTACATACATACTGCATGCTACATACATACTACATACATACTACATGCATGCTACATACATACTACATATATACTACATACATACTACATACATGCTACATGCTACATACATACTACATACATACTACATACATACTACATGCATGCTACATACATACTACATATATACTACATACATACTACATACATACTGCATGCTACATACATACTACATACATACTACATACATACTACATGCATGCTACATACATACTACATATATACTACATGCATGCTACATACATACTACATGCTACATACATACTACATATATACTACATACATACTACATACATGCTACATACATACTGCATGCTACATACATACTACATACATACTACATACATACTACATGCATGCTACATACATACTACATGCATGCTACATACATACTACATGCATGCTACATGCATGCTACATACATACTACATGCTACATACATACCACATATATACTACATACATACAATACATTCATACAATACATACATAGACATACAGTACATATAACATAGAGTAACATACTTACCAATACTTGTCACATTGTTCCCCGAAGCCATTGTCTTTTCCGGGATAAATATTAACATAACAAACCACAAAAATACTCACCCACGATCCGAAGCAGTCCACGAGTGTGTCCCACGACGATCTTGGGTAGAGAACTGCAGCATCAGATGATGCTGCCGTTCTCTACGGGCTGCAGGAATCCAATGACGGAAGGTAGGTATCCTTCCGCACTGTATTCCTCCGCCACTTAAAAAAAAAAAAGTCCCTAGTCTCACTTTATGCCATTGCTGCGTGGGAATTTCCCACACAGCAATGGCATAAAGTGAGACTAGGGACTTTTTTTTTTTTAAGTGGCGGAGGAATACAGTGCGGAAGGATACCTACCTTCCGTCATTGGATTCCTGCAGCCCGTAGAGAACGGCAGCATCATCTGATGCTGCAGTTCTCTACCCAAGATCGTCGTGGGACACACTCGTGGACTGCTTCGGATCGTGGGTGAGTATTTTTGTGGTTTGTTATGTTAATATTTATCCCGGAAAAGACAATGGCTTCGGGGAACAATGTGACAAGTATTGGTAAATATGTTACTCTATGTTATATGTACTGTATGTCTATGTATGTATTGTATGAATGTATTGTATGTATGTAGTATATATGTGGTATGTATGTAGCATGTAGTATGTATGTAGCATGCATGTAGTATGTATGTAGCATGCATGTAGTATGTATGTAGCATGCATGTAGTATATATGTAGTATGTATGTAGCATGTAGTATGTAGCATGCATGTAGTATATATGTAGTATGTATGTAGCATGTAGTATGTATGTAGCATGTAGTATGTATGTAGCATGCATGTAGTATATATGTGGTATGTATGTAGCATGCATGTAGCATGCATGTAGTATGTATGTAGTATATATGTAGTATGTATGTAGCATGTATGTAGTATGTATGTAGCATGCATGTAGCATGCAGTATGTATGTAGCATGCATGTAGTATATATGTAGTATGTATGTAGCATGTAGTATGTAGCATGCATGTAGTATATATGTAGTATGTAGCATGTAGTATGTATGTAGCATGCATGTAGTATATATGTGTTATGTATGTAGCATGTAGCATGCATGTAGCATGCATGTAGTATGTATGTAGTATATATGTGGTATGTATGTAGCATGCAGTATGTATGTAGCATGCATGTAGTATATATGTAGTATGTATGTTGCATGTAGTATGTATGTAGTATGAATGTAGCATGTATGTAGTATGTAGTATGAATGTAGCATGTATGTAGTATGCATGTTGTATGTATGTAGCATGTAATTTTTTTTTTTTTTTTTTACATTTAACACATTAGCCGGATGATGGGACTACTACTGTCCCATCATTGGCTAATGTGTCAATCACTGTCATGGTAGCAGGCATCGCCCGATGGGACTTGTAGTCCCATCGGACGATGCCTGCACAGACCCCCGGAGCCTGCACAGACCACCGGCAGGCCGGCACAGCCCCCCGGCAGGCCGGCACAGCCCCCCGGCAGGCCGGCACAGCCCCCCGGAGCCTGCACAGCCCCCCGGCAGGCCGGCACAGCCCCCCGGCAGGCCGGCACAGCCCCCCGGAGCCTGCACAGACCACCGGCAGGCCGGCACAGACCACCGGAGCCTGCACAGACCCCCTGGCAGGCCGGCACAGCCCCCCGAAAGGCCCGTACAGACCCCAGAGAGGCTGTACAAGGGCAGGAAAGGGTTTTTCTTATTCCGATACCGGAAGTCCCATAGACTTGAATGGGACTTCCGGTATCGGAATCGGCGATACCGATACTTTTTTTAAAGATCGGCCGATACCATCCGATACGATACTTTGAAGTATCGGACGGTATCGCTCAACTCTAGTGAGGATCGAAGGTTGCGTGTAGGTAAGTACCAGGAGACAAGGTCAGAGATGTATGAAGGGGACAGGTCGTGGATAGCTTTGTATGCCATGGTTAGGGTTTTGAACTGGAGTCTTTGGGTAATGGGGAGCCAGTGCAGGGATTGACAGAGGGGAGAGGCCGGGGAATAGCAGGGGGACATGTGGATTAGTCGAGGAGCAGAGTTTAGAATTGATTGGAGGGGTGTGAGAGTGTTAGAGGAGAGGCCACAGAGCAGGAGGTTGCAATAGTCAAGGCGGGAGATGATGAGGGCATAGACTAGGGTTTTTACAGATTCTTGGTTGAGGAATGTATGGATCTGTGAAATATTTTCTTGAGTTGAAGTCAGTAGTAAGTGAAAGGGCTTGGATATGTGGTTTGAAAGAGAGATCAGTGTCAAGGAGTACCCTGAGACAGCGAGCTTGTCGGACTGGGGAGTGTGGGCAGCCATTTACTTTAACGGATAGGTCCACTGGGGGGGTCAAGTGAGATGGGGGAAAGATGTTGAATTCTGTTTTATCCATATTAAGTTTTAGAAATCTAGTGGAGAAGAAGGATGAAATAGCAGACAGACATTGTGGGATTCTGGTTAGTAGGGACGTGATATCTGGTCCAGAGATATAGCCAGAGATATAGATCTGTGTGTCATCAGCATAGAAGTGATACTGAAAGCCGTGAGATTCTATGAGCTGTCCGAGGCCGAAGGTGTAAATGGAGAAGAGCAGGGGCCCTAGGACTGAATCTTGCGGGACTCCTACAGATAGGGGGCGAGGTGAGGAGGTCGTGTGCGAGTGGGCGACGCTGAATGTCTGGTCTGCTAGGTATGACGAGATCCATGATAGGGTCAAGTTTGTGATGCCAAGAGATAAGAGGGTCTGTAGTTATAGGGAATGGTCCACTGTGTCAAAGGCAGAGGACAGGTCCAGGAGGAGGAGGAAGACAGAGTAGTGTCGCTTGGCCTCGGCAGTTAATAGGTCATTGGTGACCTTAGTTAGGGCAGTTTCAGTGGAGTGGTGTGGCCAGAAGCCAGATTGTAAGTGGTCGAAGGGGGAGCAAGAAGAGAAGTGGGCGGACAGTTCAAGATGGACGTGCTGCTCCAGTAGTTTTAAGGCATAGGGGAGAAGTGATATAGGGCGATAGCTAGATACAGAGGATGGGTCAAGAGAGGGCTTTTTGAAGATAGGTGTGATTGAGACATGTTTGAAGCATGAGGGGAAACACCAGTTGTTAGTGCAATCACTAAGAGATGGGTTAGGGTTGGGATGAAGACTGAGGTGAGGTTTGGGATAAAGTGGGATGGGATCAGGTCAAGTGCACAGGTGGTGAGATGTGATCTTGAGAGTATAGTGGAGGGTTGATCTTCTGTAATGGTGGAGAAGTTGGTTTTGGAGGAGGGCTGGGCAGTTAGGAGAAAGGGCTCTGGGGGTTGTCCACCAACACTGTCTCTGATGTTATCAATCTTCTGCTTGAAAAATGAGGCAAAGTCTTCAGCTGAGATGAATGGAGAAGGAGGAGGTTCTGGGGGACGGAGGAGAGAATTGTAGGTGTTGAATAGCTGTTAAGGGTTGTGAGACAGGGAGCATATGAGAGATGAGAAGTAGGTTTGTTTTGCTGCAGCGAGTGTGACCTTGAAAGTAGTGAGGGACTGTTTGAATGTGATGAAGTGTTCATTGGAGTGTGATCTTTTCCATCTCTGCTCAGCAACCCTGGAATTCCACCTCAGTTCTTTGGTCAGGCTGGTGTGACAAAGCTGTCTGTTGATTTTGCGAGCTTTGGTATGTGTGAGGGGGCAACCGATTCCAGAGCTACAGCTACTGTGGTGTTATATAGAGAGGCAGCGGCATCTGCATTGTGTAGGGAAGTTATGTCTGTAAGAAGGAGGAGGGATTCAGACAGTGAGTGTAGATTGAGGTGCTTTAGATTTCTGCGAGGGTGTACAAGTTTGTGGGGTGGGGATTGTGGACCTGGAGAGGAGAGAGAAGAGAATGTAAGTAGGTTGTGGTCAGAAAGAGGAAGAGGTGAGTTAGATGTTAGGGCTGGCGGAATGCACCAAATTATAAAATAATAGTAGGTGCGTTTGCAGCCCGGGGTCCACTGTGCAGAGGTGGTACACTGCTGCTAGGTAATGGCGGGAGTATAAAGCAGTGTGGAAAGGTCACACGTGCGTTAACGTCACCCAGTGTGAACAGAAGCGAACTCTGATAACTCACAGAGCCTCAGTACCGCTGAACATAAATGCCGGAGCCTGTTTAACTTACGGCCAAGGACCGCACAGAAAGCGGTCACAGAACTCTTCCCCAAGGACACGGGGTCAGAGTCCCTCTAGACCTTCTGAGCGCGCGGCGCCGCAACTGCGGACGCCGCTATAGACGCTAACTATGGAGTGAAGAGCAAGTGCGCAGAGGCGTGCCAAGCCACTGGTTGAGAAGGATGCCTGTCTCAGACTCTGTCCTACCTACACCTAAGCCTTGGTGCTTAACAGGCTAGGCTGCACAACACATGCGTACCAAGGGTAGGGGTTTCTTAATGAGTCATTCACCAGAGACATTCATGCATGCATACAACAATCACTCCTCATAGTCTGATAATGCAGTCTATACTAGCGCATGGCCGACCGACCATGCGAACCTTTTATAGCCGCGTGCTTCCAGGACCTTCCTGGCCTTTCGGATGGACCAATCCGAGCTGGAGAAGGACCTGAGCACGTGACCTTCGATCTCCAATGGGCGATCACTCCACGGGCATGCTCCGTGGACCGACAGGAGAACTTAGTCCCTGGAGAGACTCGCTGCTGGCATTGCTATAGGTGGACCAGAGGTGGCAGCAGCAAGCAAGCCCACAGTGCTGGTCTGAGCAGAGTGCTGGGAACGACGAGTCTGCTGAGCAGGCTCCTCTGTGGCCGAAGGAGAAAGGGAGACCGCCGAGTGCAAGGCTCTGGATTCCTGCTGTACAGTGGCAGGAACCCGACGCCTAACATTAGAAAGGTTAGATATGGAGCAGAGGAGGGTGAAGATGAGGTCCAGTGTGTGGCCATCTTTGTGAGTGGCTGCAGAAGATCACTGATTTAGGCCGAAGGAGAAAGTGAGAGATAGATTAGTGGCAGCTGAGAGGGAAGTGTCAATGTTGAAGTCGCCCAAGATGATAGTGGGGATGTCAGCAGAAAGGAAATTAAGTAGCCATGTGTGAAGTGGTCGAAGAAGGTGGTGGCTGGCCCTGGAGGGCGGTAAATGACAGCCAGTTGGAGTGGGTGTAGATGCGCACATGGACCTTTCTCTAGGCTTGAAAAAGGTCCACACTTACGAACCGAAATGTCTCCACATGGGCCAATAAATAGCATGTTATAATTGATCTATTATATCTATCTATATATAGATTACACATACAGTATATATATATATATATATCTCCATCTCAGTGAAAAAATATAAATATGTATATTTTGAGAGGTGTGGGGAGGCCCAAATAGAACTTTTGCTACAGGGCCCTGTGAACTCCATGTGCGCTCCTGCTCCTGCAGTAATAATGAGGGTGATCTGGCTTATTTCTTGGAGCTCGAGGCTAGTCGCAGCAGCGATACGCGTGGGGCCTGCCCACTACCCCTTTTCTTTAACCCTTTTGGGACGCTTGCTGCTCTGACCTGTGTCTGGTGGTTCCAATTTGCTCATTATGCATCCACTGCAATTTTGCAATCTCAGCCATGGTATAACCATTCTTGAGCGCCTTTTGCACTAGGCAATTTCATTTTATGGTTAGTTCCACATGCATTAGGGCGGTTAGGATTTACATTTTTTCTTACATTGATT
Organism: Dendrobates tinctorius; assembly: GCF_039654945.1. Taxonomy (NCBI): domain Eukaryota; kingdom Metazoa; phylum Chordata; class Amphibia; order Anura; family Dendrobatidae; genus Dendrobates; species Dendrobates tinctorius. The sequence goes on from NW_027361716.1 coordinate 12,188,940, forward strand.
TATTATATACTTAATGTCAAGTCTGTTTTTCTGCCTTATCTTTGCCTGCAATGTACTTGGCTGTCTTGTTATATAAAATTGCATGGTATGTGCCTGTTTATGATTGGCTTTGAAGAGTCCAATATGGGCCACATTTTAGGTTTATTTTACCTGTTTTTTGGGGGTGTCTGGGTTATTGTTTGTTTGTTTGCATTTTAAATGGTTTTAGCTTATTGTATCAAATATGAAATAAAGGTTTCATACCATCATTAGCATAGTCTTTTTCTCCTTATTTTTTGCTTCTCTTCCATTGCACTCCACTGGAGATTGAGATATGACAGTAGTGCACCCCTCCTTTTGCATTTCATGGACTTGCCAATAGGCACATGGAATGATATGTACCCCTCATGGCGAGTGTTAAATGTTGTTGTCAAAGATTGACAGTGGGATTTAACAGGTTAACAGCAGCAGGCGGAGCACTACTCCACTGTGGCTGGTAAAGGTACATGATGGCTGATGAAATCAGCCTGTGAGCCCACATCAAAGGCAGGGACATGACATATGACGTCCATGTATGTGATATTTCATGAAGGGGTTAAAAAACAAACACCCTCAGACAAATGTAATTCAAATATTTCAGCTTTATCGAGCACAATTAATATTACAGTGGGACAATCACTTTTTCACACAGCACCCTGTAGGTTTGGATTTATTCTCCCTTAATAATAAAGACCTTCATTTAAAAACTGCATTTTGTGATTACTTTTGTTATCTTTCTCAAATATTTAAATTTGTTTGGTGATCTGAAAACATTTACGTGTGACAAACATGCAAAAGAATAGTAAGTCAGGAAGGGGGCAACACTTTTTCACGCAACTGTATATATATTCTATGTTCAATCCCACCAAAAAAGCACATTATCTACATATATTTCATGTTCATTTACCTCCTATCAAGCCCATTGTAATGTAAGATATGTCTGTAAAGTATGATGTTTCTGTAACATGCTAGAAATCTCCCATTTCACTCTACTGAGGACATTGTAGCCTGTCACAAGCTTGCAGCATCCTCCTCCCCCTCCTCTTTTCACCCACAGCTTACACACACAGACCAGTGCCCCCCTGCTGGCAGCTCTGTGAAATCTGAACTCACACCGAGGAATCCTCCCCTCCCCTCCCCCTGCAAGGGATGTTAATTAAGCTGAGTGAAAAAGAATGTCATTGTTTGAGACATGCGGCTGAATAAAACTATGAGAGATATTAAACTAAGCTAGCACGGGCTCCGGTCGCGGCAGAAAAATGAAACGGACATTTCTGTGATCTGAGCGGACCCGGCTTCCCTATGGTGGCTCTTGTAAAGTTCTAACACCCCCAGAAACTGAAATATGGATTACTCCCAAATGGTGTAACGGAACTATGGCATGCTTGGCTTTGCTTTATTGTATTCGATAAACTGGGAAACATGATATCATCGGCGTGTTTATACGAGCTTCCCTCGTCTAGATATTGTTAGTATAAGTATTTTAGTTAAATTGCAACTTAGAGAAAGGGGGGCTGACCTTCCCCAGACTGCCCCTTTCATGATGTAACCGACCCAAGGCTATAAGATATCCCTCCCTTAAAATTCTTCAGTTGGAGCTGCAGAGTCTGTGCTGACAAGAACACCAGATGAGTGGAGACGTGTGGCTCCGCCTTCTTTCCCCACATGGCTTGCCTAAAGACCATTAAGCAACTGTAAGTGTTGATCTATGTTAATCCCATTTATTTTATACTTGCATTGTACATATCTAATGTCTCAACTTTGTAACAACTTTTATCTGTGTAATCACTGCCCACCTTTTGGGAATAAATGATATATTTATTAGTTTGACTTCATGCTCTAAGAAACGAACTTTAGTGCCTTTAGATAATCACTACTAATTTGGGGGTTTGCTACGGACCCTCTTACTTACCTCATTGATTAAGTAAATCGTAGCTGGTGGCATCGAAATGTGATTTGGGCCCTGGGTACAGCGGGCTGTGACAGAAAGAGATTTGATAAGCTAATTGGGTGGCTGCAGCCAAAGCATTGATAACTCCCTCACTGCAGCGTGCATGGAGGCCAGACCTCATTGAAGCTGCCGGACGGCGACCAATTATCCCAGGTGTAGTTCCCTGACTGACCTGAGGGTGAAGGGGGCGCCAGAGAGCTGCGAGTTCCAAAGTGGAACTGAGAAAGTGGGATATACATAAATCCCCGCAGTTCTTGGAAGGTTGTTAACAGTGGTGGGGCACCCAAAATAACCCCCCTGCGATAAATTGTTAGGGCAAGACTAGCTTGCTGTATTTTTGTCACATGGTGCCAGTGATGGGATAACTAAGATAAGCCCCCACTGTGCCTGTGATAGCCGTGTGCCGGCAGTGCATTGCATCCCTCCGTCCGCTCACATATTGGTGGCAGCGGTGGGATCGTCACACCCAGGTAATATAATATACAGCTGTTTATATGGGATATGTGTTCATTCCCTATTATCTAAATATATTGTACGCTCATTCCCCACCTATAAAGCACAAGGAATATAATATACACCTGTTTATATGGGATATGTGTTCATTCCCCTATCATCTACATATATTTCATGTTCATTCCTCACCTATCCAGCACAGGAAATATGATATACTCATGTTTTCATGGAATATGTGTTCATTCCCCTATTATCTACATATATTTCATGTTCATTTCCCACCTGTCATGCACCAGAAATATAATATATGCCTGGTTATATGAGATATTTATTTATTCCCCTTTAATCTACATATATTTCATGTTTGTTCCCAACCTACCAAGGACAGGGAATATTATATACACCTGTTTATATGGGATATGTGTACATTCCCCCACTATCTACATATATTTCATGATCATTCCCCACCTATCAAGCTCAGGGAATATAATATTCACCTGATTGTCTACTATATAATATGAATTAATTCTCCTCTTATCTACATATATTTCATGTTCATTCCCCACCTACCCAGTACAGGGAATATAACATACACCTGTTTATATATAATATGCGTTCATTCTCCTATTATCTACATATACAGTATTTCATGTTCATTCCCCACCTAACAAGCACAGGGAATATTATATACACCTGTATATATTGACTATGTGTTGATCTCCCTCTATTCTACATATATTTCATGTTCATTCCTCACCTACTGTATGAAGCACAGGAAACATTATATACCTCTGTGTATTTGGGATATGTGTTCATATCCCTATTATCTGCATATATTTCATGTTCATTTCCCACCTATCAAGCACTGAGAATATAATTGTTGCGGTCATGGCTAGGTCTAACAGACTGTAACACCAAGTCATGGCTCATAGTGATGGGAGAGCACTAAAATGCTCGGGTGCTCGTGGCTCGGGTCGAGCAAATTGGAATGCTCTGGGGCTTGACCCGAGCAACAAACCAAATGTAAGTCTATGGGAAACTCAAGCATATTTCCAGCAGCCTCCCCCCCACCCCCGTCCATCTTAAGAGGGTCCAGATTGCGGAAATCGATGGAAACAATGCTCAAATGACATGGGAACAGCATGGGGAAGACCCCTGGATGCATCTCTGACTCCCATGTCACTGCTGTGAACAATGTCTTACGCCACTTTTACAGAATCACAATAAAACATTCAAAAACGAAACCAAAATGGATTTTCCTGGGAAATATGTTAGGGAGACTAGACTTAAAGAGATGTATAAAAAATTCAAAGGGAGAGGCTATCCTCCTGACTTAATGGATCATGCACTTCATCCTCCTACCTCGACTCGCACTACAGCAACAGGTCGAGTACCTTATGTTCACACATTTCACCCATATGTACACATTTTGCATTATTCCATAAGGAAACACTGGGGTCTTCTAAGGGAGGCCATTGAATTTCGTCAAAATTTTTTACCATGTTACAAACGCCCTAAAAACTTTCGGGACTCTTTAATCAAAGCTGACATTGGTTTGGGTTTAAGATCATCGACACAAAGATTTCTCTCCACTCCTAAGACAGGCACCCACCCATGCTTGCATTGTAACCAAAGTGGTAATGTACTAAAGGGTGACCATTTTCCTCACCCACATTCTGGCAAACGTTATAAGATTAAAGATTTTACCACCTGCGACACAACATGTGATATACTTGATTAAATGCCCATGTGGTCTTCTTTACACCGGTGAGACCACACAACCGATAAAGGACCGCATCAGCAAACACAAGTCTACAATAAGATGTGGAAATACACTACTACCTTTACCCTATCACTTCATCTCAGCCGGACACACCATTCCACAATTGAAATTTCAAGTCATCGAGCACGTCCCCTCTCCCCGGAGAGGCGGTAATCGTATCAAGCTTCTCAAACAAAGGGAAGCCTTTTGGATACATGAATTACAGACCCTAACTCCAGAGCGGTCTTTATTGAAACGTCACGCAATTGTCACCTTCCTGGTCTTGTTTAGCCCTTGGACTCTCCCCTCCCATATCCCTTTATTCAATTTTTTCTCCTTTTTTTTCCTTTGTCCTCTAAACACCACTCTTCCCCCTTTTTTTTCCCTTCCCTTTCTGCTCTTATTTTTCTTTCTTCAACATGCATAGGCGCTACAGACATAGAGATATAGATTGGTAGTGCAGACATGTGTGCTCTAACACAAGGTAGCACACAGACAGCAGGCACATAGCAGACGCAGGTCCACACCATCCTTATTTTATTTGTGGTGCAGACACACATGCACTGACACAAGTCAGCTCACAGATCGCTATGCCATCCTTTAATGAGACACTGAGTGCAGGCACACAGAATGCGCATGTCCGCGCCAACCCCATTACATATCACGGTGAAACAGAGGAAGTGAAGGTACCCGGGTCTGTGTAAAAAGGGAAGTGTGTAATTCCTGTGACAAAGTGCTGGGAGTCGTCAAAGAACGGTGAATAAACACGGACCTGTTGAACTCCATTTCTGTCTCGAGTCTCCAGTCTGTCAGCATCAAGAAGTGGGTCACCCCCCCAGTTCTGTGGGATCAGCACACCTTCCCCGCCTATCAGCATCAAGAACACTAGATCACGCCCAACCTCAGCCCGACCACTACATTTTGGCATAGTCGGCAGGATCATTGCTGCCAATACAACATCTTCAGAGGCAAGCCTGCCACCAAGTAACAAAGGCCCCCAAGTTGTGTGGGGTGAAAAAATTTTTTTTTCTCTCCGTTCCCTGTGGATTATAATTTAAAAACTGGACTGTGGATTGCTAGCTGTTAACAAGTGGATCCGGAGCGGAAAAGTGCTTTGTTAAAAATAGCTGTGGTAATTTGGCACCAAAAGAAGGAGACACAGGCGTTCACAACTGAACTGGATGACCTGGGGCTATATCAAATCCGCCCCTGGGGGGAGTGGTGTTTATCTGGAGAGAACTGCTGCCGCTGTTTGGCGCCATTCGGCTACTGGACCCCGGGCAGCATGAGACGTTGCAGCTGTCGGGGTATCGGGCACCTGGAATGGCGGTGGCGCCAAGAGATGGAGAATCGTCGGGAGACCTGCCCAGGGAGTCTCCCCGTGGAAATGACGGGCCTGGAGGCTGGCCTTGCCGGATGGCGGGGTGAAGGTCAATGACCGGAGAGGGAGCGGTGGGAGAGCCTGCTGGGAGCTGCAGTGGCTGTGAAGGTGAGCATGCCCCTGGTCCCACCGGTGGTACTCCAGGCAAACCTCAGCCCCACGCTCAGACCACGGGGCCCCGACACCGACCCTCGGCCTCCCCGCCCGACTCCTTACGCTGCGGTACCTCCCGCTCTGGATGACAGCGTGGCCCCCCCGCCAAGTTGGCTGCCGCTGCAGCGTTCCCACTTCCGGTTGCTGATGAAATCGGACCATCAGCTACAGTGGATGACTCACTGGCAACTGCGGTCGCTGCTCCATCGGCGGCCCTGCCTGAGGTTGATTTGCCCGAGCCTGTGATCGCCTTAAGTCCATCTGCGGCCTCCCCCGCGGCCACACCAATTTCACCGTCAAAGATGGCTGCGGCCTACTCACTACCGGAGTCTGCGGCCGCTCCTACCCCGCCCTCGACCGCGGCCCACCCACCGGACTCTGCGGCCTATGCCAGACCCTCTGCTTGGGTTGCGGAGGTCATCGAAGGAAAGAAGGCCAGAGAGCAGGAGATTTGGGGGCTACTTCATAAAAAAGGAGAGGCTGGCATGGCGGTTCCACGTTCCATCGGGAGGCTAGTGCACGCGAATCTGGAAAAAGGATATGGCTTCATCCGGGATCGCGCCACTGGTGAGAAAGTGTATTTAAATGTGGCATCCATCCGTCATGGCCGGGCTCTACAAGAAGGAGACTGGGTCTCTTATTGTAAGGAGTACTGCCCCCGAGGTTACTACGTTGTGGCAGTAATTGCTTGTCCTGAAGATTATGTGCCCCTGTAAAAGGGACTCATAGAGACACCCCAAGAATCCCAGGACTTCACGGCTGTGGAGTCATTGCTGAGTTGGTGGAACACTGGCCACAGGAGATGGCCCGGACTACCGGGAATTCGATGCACCGTTGTGCAATTCATAGGACAGTTCTGCGTCCAAGTTAAAAGAAATGTTTGTTTTTTTTCTCTCCTGACACAGTGGGGACTCATACGGGGAGTTGCTCATGGCAAAAGAAGGGGGAGTATCCCTATCTGGTTAACATTTCGTTTTAGTGTGTTAAAAAAAAAGAGAGAGGTAAAAGAAAGATAAAAAAAATCTGTTTTGATAAAAACGTGTTGCAGCAAATATGGAAAAGTGTGGAGAGAATTTAAAATGTTAAAGTGTTATAAAAAAAAAAGTGTGTTCAACAGATCCCGGGTACGTGGAGTATGACGACCACGACTTACTCAAGTTGACAGGACGACAAGACAGGAAGAAGGTAGACAGACCAGGGTACATGAGTCAGGCCCTCAGTGCGGTCCATGCCATTACATTTGGTCTAGTTCCGGGTATGAGAGTCTGTGTGACAATGGGGTCTGTGTGACCAAGAGGTCTGTGTGACCAAGGGGTCTGTGTGACCGAATGTCTGTGTGACCAAGGGGTCTGTGTGACCAAGGGGTCTGTTTGACCATGGGGTCTGTGTGACAAAGGGTCTGTGTGACCGAGATGCCGACCATGACTTGTTTTACAATGCCAGGTTCCTGACACGACGTACACCCCTGGAGAATAGGACGAGATTGTTGAGGTCGACAATGGTTAAAAGAAGGAAGAATGTGGGGAAGTTGACCTGGTGGATGGATCTGCCTGTGGTGAGGGGCAGAGGGATAGCTCAGTGCAGGAATGGAAGCACTGAGATGAAGAGAAAATGGGTGCCGTGCTGTAGAGTGACCATTAGAGAGCAGTGGGGAGCGAAGAAGAAAGTGGTTATGTAACTGCCAGGGGTCAAGGTCACTGTCATTGGTCAGAAGTCTCTGTCAGGTGATAGTAGGTGGAGCTACCAGTGCAGGTAGTATAAAGGCTGAGGGAAGGTTCCAGAAGAGTCAGTCAGCCAGGGGAACTCACTAGATAGGAGGGTCTGCTGTGAAGTGGAAGGTGGCGGAAGGCCCTCAGAAAGGATTTGACAGGAGAGACGGTCACGGGGGGTGGCCCAAAAGACAGCAGCGGCAAACGGTCTGTGAGTGACAAGTAACGGTGTACTCTGAACGGTGAAGCGCTGTGGTGGAAGTGCCTAGGGCAGCCTTAGTGAGAAGAGCCACAGAGGACGCCACGACGGGGAAACAGAGGAATTGAAGGTACCTTGGTCTGTGTAAAAAGGGAAGTGTGTAATTCCTGTGACAAAGTGCTGGGAGTCGTCAAAGAACGGTGAATAAACATGGACCTGTTGAACTCCATTTCTGTCTCAAGTCTCCAGTCTGTCGGCATCAAGAAGTGGGTCACCCCCCCCAGTTCTGTGGGATCAGCATGTGGGAGGAACGGCCCCTCTTGAGTGTCCGGGCCGGAACCAAAGGAGCAGTCATCCGGGTTCCGGGGGAAACTGTTCCCGGGGGACAGAATTCAGGGACGGACCGTCCTGACAGACAGATGGGCTGGGGGAGGGACCAGTATAAAGGAGGCGGGGAATTCCCCAGACGATGAGTCAGCAGAGCGGGACAGAGTCTGCCGGAGAGCGTGGGAGCGATGGGAAGCTAGAGCGACTAACCAGTGTGAGAGAGGACGCTCACTGAGGACTCCAGAGGGATGGTGCCAAGGCGATTATCCAAGACTTTCTACCCTGCTCCAGCCCGTGGCCACTGCGGCCCCAGTCCAACCCGCGGCCGCTGCCGCCTCCTCTCAGTCGGCGGCTGTGGCCTACCCGCGGTCACCCGCGGCTGCTACCGCCTCTCCTCAGCCCGTGGCTGCGGCCTGTTCCCCGCAACCCGCAGCCGCCTGTCCTCACCCGTGGCCGTGGCAAATACCGTGCTGTTGGCGGCCACCACCGTCCCGCTCCGACCCGCAGCAGGGGCCTCTGCTCACCGCGGGCTCCCCATTGCAGCCGTTAGCTGTGCAGGTGGCCCGTCATCCGCCACCGCACATCGCTGCTGCTGGCCCCAGTCCGGGGCTTGTGGCCCACCCGTCCAAGGACTTCGCCGGGCCCTGTGGGGCTCCAGTGTCGCCAGTGCTCCAGGGGGAGCGAAGACTCCATCAATGCCTCAGCAACTGGGCCCAGCAACTACTACGCCGAAGACCACCAACCCGAACGGCGAGGGATGTCTGGACAGCAGCTAAGTTGACTTTTCCATTAAGGACCCGTAGTCGGCCGAACCGCGGCCCTATAGTGACCGGCTATTGCCAGAAGTAGTTGTGTTCAAGCCAAGACTGAGGAAAGTTCCCCCAGTCTTATAAAAGTTATTTTAGAAAGCACCAGGTTGTCTCACGACTCGACACTGCATCCTGCGTACCTGCAAGTACCACAAGCACACCTTCCCCGTCTATCAGCATCAACAACACTAGATCACGCCCAACCTCAGCCCGACCACTACAAACACACTGCAGCAAAATTTAAATCGAGGCCAGAAATGGCAGAATTTTGAGTGCACTTATATGTGATCCATGTGACGGACAAACCACAGTTTTAAATAGCTGGCCTGTAGATAACTATTTTTAAAAGCAACTGTTGTCAATAACTTGACTAACACACTGCAGCAAAATTTAAATATAGGCCAGAAATGGCAGAATTTTGAGCGCACTTATATGTGATCCGTGTGAGTGACAAACCACAGTTTTAAATAGATGGATTTTTAATGCTGTAATAGGGAAAGGATCTAGCTGTATTCTGCAGTGCCAACAAGCACATGGACAGTGTTCTCAACAATGTTCTCTGGATTGCTTTTTAAGCAAATAATCAGGATTAAGGTCCCAAAAAAATATTTCTGGCCCCGTGTGCCGCACATGTGCCGCATCAGGACCACACGGACGGCGCTGGGAAGAAGCCCTACAGTAAGTGCTGTTCCCGAGGGCTGGTGCTGACCACGGCTGTGATTGTGTGTGGCGTGGAGTCCCCACAATTTTTGACAACCAACCTGACTAAAGCCGACAGCTGAGGGCTGATATTCTCAGGCTGGTAAGGGGCCATTGATCTTGGCCCCCCAGCTTAAAAACAGCAGCCTCCAGCTGCCCAGAAAAGGCGCATCTATTAGATGTGCCTAATCTGGAACTTTGCCCAGTTCTTCCCACTTGCCCTGTAGTGGTGGCAAGTGGGGTAATAAGTGGTTAATGGGACTTTTCGATTATAAAAGCCCGGATTAGTAATGGAGAGGTGTCAATAAGACACCGATCCATTACTAATCCTACAGTAAATAAAGGGTTCAATAAACAAAGTCAGACATAAGAATAAATTATTTTAATGAAAAAATACAACACACACATTTTTGTTATCTTTATTACACTGGTAATTCCTTAGCGAAGCCCACGATCATCTGAAAAAAAGGTGAACATAATAAACCAACTTTAAACATTACCTGTCCTGCGCTCAGTCATGTCCCACGGCATAAATCCATCTCGGGGGTTAATATATTTACAGTAGGAGCGCTGCTAATACATCCACTCCCGACTTTAAATGACTTTGGAATGAATGGAGCAGAGCGCACTCAGTGAAGAGCGGTGACGTCACCGCTAGTTACTGAGCATGCGCCAGCCAGCTCCCAGTCATTTACAGTTGGGAGCAGCTGTGTGAGAAGTGCTCCCACTGTAAATATATTTAGATGGAATTACCAGTTTAATAAAGATAATTAAAATGTGTGTGTTATATTTTTTCATTAAAATAATTTATTCTTATTGTGTGATTGTGTTTATTTAACTCATTCTTTACTGTAGGATTAGTAATGGATCGGTGTCTTATTGACACCTCTCCATTACTAATCCGGGCTTAATGTCATCTTTTAATAGAAAGGTGGCATTAACCCCTTTATTACCCCACTTGCCACCGCTACAGGGCAAGTGGGAAGAACCGGGCAAAGCTCCAGATTAGGCGCATCTATTAGATGCGCCTTTTCTGGGCAGCTGATGGCTGTTGTTTTTAAGCTTGGGGGGCCAAGATCAATGGCCCCTTACCAGCCTGAGAATATCAGCCCTTAACTGTTGTCTTTAGTCAGGTTGGTTGTCAAAAATAGGGGGAACCCCATGCCGTTTTTTTAAATTATTTATTTAAATAATTAAAAAAACAGCGTGGGGACCCCTCTATTCTTCACAACCAACCTGACTGAAGCTGACAGCTGAGGGATGCAGCCCCCAGCTGTAAGTTTTGTCCGTTTGGTTATGAAAATGAGGGAAAACCCACGTCGGGTTTTCATTCATTCTGCTCTCCTGCCGGCAGAGCAGGAGAGCAGAATCACAGCCTCAGTCAGCACCAGCCGCCTGGAGCAGCGCTTACAGTTGCCGCTTCTTCCTGGCCGCCGGCCGTGAGCACGGAGGCCTGTGTGTACAGTTCTCCGTGTGCATATGTGCAGCAAGTGTTGCGGGCCGTGAAAACACGCTGATATGTGCATAGACCCATTCATTAGAATGGGTCTACGTGTGTCAGTGTCTTCGGTACGTGAGAAAACTGTCACTACACGTACCGGAGACACTGACGTGTGAAACTGCCCTAAGAAACAAGCAAATCTCTCCCTACACTGCCTGTTTCCAGAGTAGACTGTGACGAGCATGGCGGTGCCAGGTCTGCGGCCAGCCAATCACTGTAATGCCAAACCAAAATGGCTGCGACATTACATTGTGTGGCAGACAATCCCTGCATGTTCATGGGCTCTCTAAAGAGCGTCAAACTTGCAGGGAGGGGACCCGAGCTCCCGTCGAGCAACCCCGGAAATACTCGGCGAGCTCTGAGCATCTCGAGCAGTGAGATGCTCGGGCGAGTACCAAGTAGTGGCGAGTAGAGTTGAGCGACTTTTGGTTTTTTAGGGTCGCGTTTCGTTTCGTGAAACCCGACTTTTCCAAAAGTCGGGTCGAGCAAGATCGTCCGATTATAGGGAAAAGTCGGGGTCGTCCCGAAACACGAAACCCAATGTAAGTCAATGGGGAATAAAAGTCGGCAGTGAGAGGAGGACAGGAAACACACCTACAGTGCCCATTTGAATGCCAAAAGCATCAATTCTTCTTACTTAAGCTTGTCAACCTTAATTAACTTCATAATATAAGTTACGCACTGAAAAATGGGGGTTATTTGGCTAAAGTTGTGGGGGGGGAGGGCTGGCTGCAGGTTTTCATGTGCCCTGGGCGAAAGAGCGCCCCTTTAACACATACCACAACTCATCATGCTCCGATACGGCAGATAAATAGCGGTATAGTACAATGAAAAATACCTCACTTTTTACATCTCATGACGAGGCCCATCTATTTCTCCATACAGAATCATTGGTCCCATATAATGTTTGAAACAGTATATGATGAGCTCCACATAATGCTACAGTATATGTTGGTCCCCATGGATGAAGCTCCACTGTCTTATGGGCCCAAATAATGCTCCAAACATAATGGGCCCCATTTCTAATGCTCTAGTGTATAATGGGCCCTGTAAATGCTGCTCCAGTGTCTGATGTCCACCTTTGGAATGTTCCAGTGTATGGTGGGCCCCATCTATCATTCTCCAGAGTATAGTGCTCCCCAAAAATTGCTGTCCCAACATTGAAAACAATCAAATAAGTCTCCTCGCTAGGGAATCCCTGTACTTGTCTGGACAGGTGCTGTAGCTTGCTTAACAGCTCGCCAGCCGTTCTCACGCCCAGTATGGATTGCACGTGATTGCACAAAGGTTAGAAAGGGTACCGTATCCCTGGATAACATGTATGGATAGCGTACACATTCAAAATATATGTCTCAGGAGGCAGGCTCAGACGGTGTCAGGCCCAGTATGGATTGCACGTGATTGCACAAAGGTTAGAAAGGGTACCGTATCCCCGGATAACATGTATGGATAGCGTACACATTCAAAATATATGTCTCAGGAGGCAGGCACAGACGGTGTCAGGCACAGTATGGATTGCACGTGATTGCACAAAGGTTAGAAAGGGTACCGTATCCCCGGATAACATGTATGGATAGCGTACACATTCAAAATATATGTCTCAGGAGGCAGGCTCAGACGGTGTCAGGCACAGTATGGATTGCACGTGATTGCACAAAGGTTATAAAGGGTACCGTATCCCCGGATAACATGTATGGATAGCGTACACATTCAAAATATATGTCTCAGGAGGCAGGCTCAGACGGTGTCAGGCACAGTATGGATTGCACGTGATTGCACAAAGGTTAGAAAGGGTACCGTATCCCCGGATAACATGTATGGATAGCGTACACATTCAAAATATATGTCTCAGGAGGCAGGCTCAGACGGTGTCAGGCACAGTATGGATTGCACGTGATTGCACAAAGGTTAGAAAGGGTACCGTATCCCCGGATAACATGTATGGATAGCGTACACATTCAAAATATATGTCTCAGGAGGCAGGCTCAGACGGTGTTAGGCCCAGTATGGATTGCACGTGATTGCACAAAGGTTAGAAAGGGTACCGTTTCCCCGGATAACATGTATGGATAGCGTACACATTCAAAATATATGTCTCAGGAGGCAGGCTCAGACGGTGTCAGGCACAGTATGGATTGCACGTGATTGCACAAAGGTTAGAAAGGGTACCGTATCCCCGGATAACATGTATGGATAGCGTACACATTCAAAATGTATGTCTCAGGAGGCAGGCTCAGACAGTGTCAGGCACAGTATGGATTGCACGTGATTGCTCAAAGGTTAGAAAGGGTACCATATCCCCGGATAACATGTATGGATAGCGTACACATTCAAAATATATGTCTCAGGAGGCAGGCTCAGACGGTGTCAGGCACAGTATGGATTGCACGTGATTGCACAAAGGTTAGAAAGGGTACCGTATTCCCGGATAACATGTATGGATAGCGTACATATTCAAAATATATGTCTCAGGAGGCAGGCTCAGACGGTGTTAGGCCAGTATGGATTGCACGTGATTGCACAAAGGTTAGAAAGGGTACCGTATCCCCGGATAACATGTATGGATAGCGTACACATTCAAAATATATGTCTCAGGAGGCAGGCTCAGACGGTGTCAGGCACAGTATGGATTGCACGTGATTACACAAAGGTTAGAAAGGGTACCGTATCCCCGGATAACATGTATGGAGAGCGTACACATTCAAAATATATGTCTCAGGAGGCAGGCTCAGACGGTGTCAGGCACAGTATGGATTTGATGGCCCAGATTACACAGCGGAGGAGCAGGGAGAGGTAAAGATTGCAAATGCTGGGGCCCTGCCCAAGCAAGGGGGGCCCACTCGTGGGCGTCGGTACTGGCACTGGGCCCCTCATAGTACAGCGGTGTGTCTGACGGCGGGTGTGCACCACCACCATCAGAGACACTTGATTGCACTATGAGGGACCCTGTGCCAGTGCCCGCGCCCAAGAGTCGGCCTACCCACCTGTCCAGGGCAACGGCACTCGCACGGTGTCGTGCACTAGGTGGTGACCCCGGCCATGGGGGGGGAGGCAGCACAGTTAGGGAGTTTTAGAAAGTGGCATATGTTGATGTTGGACATTCAGCTGATGCAAAAGGCGAAATAGGTGAAGTACCAGGAAGAGGTGGACCAAAGCAAGTCATTTTTCTGTCACCCTATGTGTCATCAGGGGAAGGTGGGACAAAATCCTTGGAAACCCATGCGTGTTTCATTTTAATGAAGGTTAGATCATCCACATTTTGGGTTAACAGACGGGTCCTTTTTTCTGTCAGGATTGATCCAGCTGCACTGAAGACTCTTTCCGATAGCACACTTGCAGCTGGGCAAGCGAGCTCCTGTAAGGCATATTGGGCCAATTCAGGCCAGGTGTCCAGTTTAGCGGCCCAATAGTCAAAGGGGAATGACCTGTGTGGGAGAACATCGATATGGGAGGAAAAGTAGTTTGTAACCATAGTTGACAACTGCTGTCTCCTGTCACTTTCCATCGATGCAGTATTACCAGTTGTGTGAGCGGTATTTGAAAAATCAGTCCACAACATTGTCATGAAACCCCTGTCTCCAACGCCACTTCTGCTGTGTGCACCACGAACACCTCTGCCAAGCTGCCCCCGGCCCGTACGGCTCGTGTGAGAACCATCACCGCTGCTGTGTGCTGGGAATGCCTCAAGCAACCGATTTACCAGAGTTGCTTGTTTATTAGCCAATATTAGGTCAAGGTTCTCCTGTGGCATGATGTTTTGTAATTTGCCTTTATAGCGTGGATCCAAGATGCTGGCCAACCAGTAGTCGTCATCGTTCATCATTTTGGCAATGCGGGGGTCCCTTTTTAGGATCCGCAAGGCATAATCTGACATGTGGGCCAATGTTCCCGGTGTCAATGATGCACTGCGAGTGCTGGGTGGATGAGCACTTTCTGGCAAATCCACATCCCTCCAGTCACGCACAAACCCTGTACCAGACCTTGCCACGCCAACATTTTCACTTGCCCCACGAGATGCATCCTCCTCCCCTAAGTAATCATCCCCATCATCCTCCTCCTCCTCCTCTTCTTCTTCCACCTCGTCCAGGAGAGGTCCCTGAGCAGACAATGGCTGAATGTCATCAAGGATTCCCTCCTCCTCTTCCTCCTCATCAACATTGGCTGCAGACGCCTGCTCCTTAAGGTGCGTCAAAGTTTGCATGAGCAGACGCATAAGTGGGATGCTCATGCTTAGGATGGCATCGTCTGCGCTTACCAGCCGTGTGCATTCCTCAAAACACTGAAGGACTTTACAAAGGTCTTTCAGCTTCGACCACTGCACGCCTGTCAACTCCATGTCTGCTCTCAAAGTGCCTGGCCGTGTATCCTCCCACAAATGCATTATGGCCTGCCTCTGCTCGCACAGCCGCTCCACCATGTGCAGGGTGGAGTTCCACCTTGTTGCAATGTCGATAATGAGGCGGTGGTTGGGAAGGTGGAGCAATCGCTGCAGCTTCTGCATACGAACGGAGTGTACAGGCGACCGGCGGATGTGCGCGCACAGTCTTCGCACCTTCTGGAGCAGGGCTGTTAACTCCGGATAATTTTTGAGGAAGCACTGCACCACCAGGTTCAAGGTGTGAGCCAAGCAAGGTATGTGGCTGAGTTTTGAAAGGGCTATGGCTGCCACAAAATTACGCCCGTCATCACTAACTACCTTGCCTGCCTCAAGATGTACACTGCCCAGCCATGACTCAGTTTGTCGCTTCAAGTACTCGGCCAGCACCTCGGCGGTATGTCTGTCGCCCAAACACATCATCTGCAACACAGCCTGCTGACGCTTTCCACTAGCTGCTCGATAGGGGGACACATCGTGTGCAACAGTGGCAGCTGCAGATGGAGTGCTCGTACGACTGCGCTCTGTGGACGAGCTTTCGCTTCTGGAGGAGGTGGAGGAGGAGGAGGGTCGAACGCCTACAGCCAACTGTTTCCTATACCGTGGGCTAGGCAGCACTGTCCCACCACCGCTGTCCCCTGTGGACCCTGCATCCACCACATTAACCCAGTGCGCAGTGATGGACACGTAACGGCCCTGGCCATGCCGACTGGACCATGCATCAGTTGTGAGGTGCACCTTTCCGCTCACTGACTGCTTGAGTGCATGGACAATGCGGTCTTTCACATGATGGTGGAGGGCTGGGATGGCTTTGCGAGAGAAGAAGTGGCATATGGGTAGGTCATAGCGTGGTACTGCATAGGCCATGAGTTCGCGGAAAGCTGTGCTTTCCACCAACCGAAAGGGCATCATCTCAAACGAGATTAGTTTGGCAATGTGGGCGTTCAAACCCAGTGTACGCAGATGAGAGACTGAGTACTTTCTTGACCTACTCATAGTGTCTGGGAGGGTGAGCTGGACTTGAGAGCTGCATATGGTGGAAGTAGCGGTGGACAGGGCAGACTGAGAGAGGGTTGATGATGGTGATGGAGTTGGTGTTCTTTCTGATGGCCTAGAATCAGTCTTTCGTTGATATAACAGTGGGATTCCCTGACTGCTGTGGCCTTGCAACGACACCTCAACATTTGCTGCTGTGCTAACCGGTGGGCTTACAGTGGGGGAAACAATGTAGCGTTGCTGACTACCTTCGTTGTGATCAGTTGCACATGTGGCACTTGAGGTTTGGTGTTGTGTCCACGCTTGCAAGTGCATGCTGGTTAAATGTCTAAGCATGCAACTGGTATTCAAATTTTTCAGATTTTTCCCTCAGCTAAAGGTCTTTGCGCACTTCTTACAGATAACCTTGGCCTGATCATGAGGATTTTGTTCAAAAAACTGCCACACTGCACTCTTCCTACTTTGGCAGACATTTTGCGGCCTAGCACGCTGTGATCTTTTGACCCTCTGGACAAGCTGTCCAGCAACTCTTTTGATGTTTGGAACCTGTCTTTGGAGTGCTCCGGGCCTGCCAGATAACAGCTGTTGTGATGTCGATGTCTGCTGTGGATGCTCCTCATCTGAGCTATTGGAAGCAGCACCCTCTTCCCCCAATGGATGCCAATCTGGGTCAACAACTGGGTCATCCATCACCTCCTCTTCTATGTCATGTGCACCTTTCTCTGTGTCACCGTGTATGGTGGTATAGTGTGCGGGAAGGGGCACCTGAGTCTCATCAGGGTCAAAATCTGGCTCTGTACACTGCGAGGACAATGTAGTGCTCTGAGTGAATGTACCAGCAGAATCATCCATCAGCGGCTGTGCATCAGTGCACTCCATGTCAGATTCATCTTGGCCTGGGTAATTCACCATATCACTTGATAATCCAGGCATGGTATGTGAAAACAGCTCCATGGAGTAATCAGTAGTATGGCCTGTGTCATCCTTCAATCTTGGTTGGGGTGAAGGACACAAGGAAAGGTGTGGTTCATGAACATGAGCCTCCAATGACGACTCAGTGCTTTTACTTTTTACAACTGAAGAAGAGGAGGCGATAGAGCTGGAGGCTGAGTCAGCAATGTAAGACAAAACTTTTTCCTGATGCTCTGCCTTTAAAAGCGGTTTGCCAACTCCTAGAAAACTAAGCGTTCGAGGCCTTATGTAGACAGACGATGACGCAGGGTCAGCACCTCCTGCATTCGGTCCTATTTTGCTCTTGCCACTACCATCAGATCCACCACCAACACCATCATTACCAGCTGCCAACCCCCGCCCAATTCCACGGCCTCTTCCACCAGCCTTCCTCATTTTTGGTAGAAATGTAGACAAAATCCAACAAACTATATAGTAATGTAAAACAAGGTACAAGGTGTCTATAGGACAGGGGAGATTTAGAATTTCTGCACACACTTGTGGACAGTGGACACTTTTGGATTGTGTGAGGCCCACTGATATCTGAGTGCTATGTGACACGCTCGATGGCACAGCTGCCTGTGACCAAAGTGACGAGAGGATAATGGAGATTTTGAATCTCTGCGCACACTTTTGGACACTGGACACTTGTGGATTGTGTGAGGCCCACTGATATCTGAGCGCTATGTGACACGCTCGATGGCACAGCTGCCTGTGACCAAAGTGACGAGAGGATAATGGAGATTTTGAATCTCTGCGCACACTTTTGGACACTGGACACTTGTGGATTGTGTGAGGCCCACTGATATCTGAGCGCTATGTGACACGCTCGATGGCACAGCTGCCTGTGACCAAAGTGACGAGAGGATAATGGAGATTTTGAATCTCTGCGCACACTTTTGGACACTGGACACTTGTGGATTGTGTGAGGCCCACTGATATCTGAGCGCTATGTGACACGCTCGATGGCACAACTGTCTGTGACCAAAGTGACGAGAGGATAATGGAGATTTTGAATCTCTGCGCACACTTTTGGACACTGGACACTTGTGGATTGTGTGAGGCCCACTGATATCTGAGCGCTATGTGACAGGCTCGATGGCACAGCTGCCTGTGACCAAAGTGACGAGAGGATAATGGAGATTTTGAATCTCTGCGCACACTTTTGGACACTGGACACTTGTGGATTGTGTGAGGCCCACTGATATCTGAGCGCTATGTGACAGGCTCGATGGCACAGCTGCCTGTGACCAAAGTGACGAGAGGATAATGGAGATTTTGAATCTCTGCGCACACTTTTGGACACTGGACACTTGTGGATTGTGTGAGGCCCACTGATATCTGAGCGCTATGTGACACGCTCGATGGCACAGCTGCCTGTGACCAAAGTGACGAGAGGATAATGGAGATTTTGAATCTCTGCGCACACTTTTGGACACTGGACACTTGTGGATTGTGTGAGGCCCACTGATATCTGAGCGCTATGTGACACGCTCGATGGCACAGCTGCCTGTGACCAAAGTGATGAGAGGATAATGGAGATTTTGAATCTCTGCGCACACTTTTGGACACTGGACACTTGTGGATTGTGTGAGGCCCACTGATATCTGAGCGCTATGTGACAGGCTCGATGGCACAGCTGCCTGTGACCAAAGTGACGAGAGGATAATGGAGATTTTGAATCTCTGCGCACACTTTTGGACACTGGACACTTGTGGATTGTGTGAGACCCACTGATATCTGAGCGCTATGTGACACGCTCGATGGCACAGCTGCCTGTGACCAAAGTGACGAGAGGATAATGGAGATTTTGAATCTCTGCGCACACTTTTGGACACTGGACACTTGTGGATTGTGTGAGGCCCACTGATTTCTGAGCGCTATGTGACACGCTCGATGGCACAGCTGCCTGTGACCAAAGTGACGAGAGGATAATGGAGATTTTGAATCTCTGCGCACACTTTTGGACACTGGACACTTGTGGATTGTGTGAGGCCCACTGATATCTGAGCGCTATGTGACACGCTCGATGGCACAGCTGCCTGTGACCAAAGTGACGAGAGGATAATGGAGATTTTGAATCTCTGCGCACACTTTTGGACACTGGACACTTGTGGATTGTGTGAGGCCCACTGATATCTGAGCGCTATGTGACAGGCTCGATGGCACAGCTGCCTGTGACCAAAGTGACGAGAGGATAATGGAGATTTTGAATCTCTGCGCACACTTTTGGACACTGGACACTTGTGGATTGTGTGAGGCCCACTGATATCTGAGCGCTATGTGACACGCTCGATGGCACAGCTGCCTGTGACCAAAGTGACGAGAGGATAATGGAGATTTTGAATCTCTGCGCACACTTTTGGACACTGGACACTTGTGGATTGTGTGAGGCCCACTGATATCTGAGCGCTATGTGACACGCTCGATGGCACAGCTGCCTGTGACCAAAGTGACGAGAGGATAATGGAGATTTTGAATCTCTGCGCACACTTTTGGACACTGGACACTTGTGGATTGTGTGAGGCCCACTGATATCTGAGCGCTATGTGACACGCTCGATGGCACAGCTGCCTGTGACCAAAGTGACGAGAGGATAATGGAGATTTTGAATCTCTGCGCACACTTTTGGACACTGGACACTTGTGGATTGTGTGAGGCCCACTGATATCTGAGCGCTATGTGACAGGCTCGATGGCACAGCTGCCTGTGACCAAAGTGACGAGAGGATAATGGAGATTTTGAATCTCTGCGCACACTTTTGGACACTGGACACTTGTGGATTGTGTGAGGCCCACTGATATCTGAGCGCTATGTGACACGCTCGATGGCACAGCTGCCTGTGACCAAAGTGACGAGAGGATAATGGAGATTTTGAATCTCTGCGCACACTTTTGGACACTGGACACTTGTGGATTGTGTGAGGCCCACTGATATCTGAGCGCTATGTGACACGCTCGATGGCACAGCTGCCTGTGACCAAAGTGACGAGAGGATAATGGAGATTTTGAATCTCTGCGCGCACTTTTGGACACTGGACACTTGTGGATTGTGTGAGGCCCACTGATATCTGAGCGCTATGTGACACGCTCGATGGCACAGCTGTGACAAAAGTGACTAGAGGATAAGGGAGATTGGATTGCTTTTAAAAAAGCAGTTTGCGGAGCAGTGGGTAAACAGCAATGCCAGCGTGTCAGGAAGCCTTAAAAGGCAGCCCAACAACCAACACCACTGATACACCACTATATAGCCTCCCCTTGCACTGCACCCACAGTGACTTGTGTGTTGTGCAGGCCAAATCGCTAGCAGCAGAAGCAGTTTTTTTGTCTTCTTCCCTGCCTAACGCTCTCCCTACAGAATCAGCAGCAACCTCTCCCTATACTAAGATCGGCAGAAGTAAGATGGCGGTCGGCGTGCACGCCCTTTTATACCCCCTGTGACGCCCACCAAAGCAAGCCAATCACTTGCATGCCCTTCTGAAAGATGGTGGTGACCCGTGCCTAGGTCATCACGTTGCCCACAGTGTCCGTGGACCCTGATTGGCTGAAAAAGAGCGCAAAACAAACTTTTGAAACGCGACTTTGGCGCGTAAGTCGCCGACCTCGTGGCCGACCTCATCCTAGGGTCGGGTTTCGTTTCATGAAACCCGACTTTGCCAAAAATCGGCGACTTTTGAATTTTTTCGACCCGTTTCGCTCAACTCTAGTGGCGAGCATGCTCGCTCATCACTAGTTAACAACCATAGGTGGATCATGATTCCTACCACAGCTGTTAGTGGCACATGTCAGCTGCACATAATGTGCATGAAAACATGCGGGCTCAGTGCTGAAGCCACCATCAAAGGGGGAGACATGACCTATGACCTGCATATGTAATATGTCGTGAAGGGGTTAATGAGATCTCCTGCATACTCCATCTTTTTCCTCATGCATTTTTAACCCTGTAGTGGTTTTGCCAAGATGCACTATGTCAATTCTTTCAGCACTTTTCGCCCAAGAAAGTGAATGAGTGGAAAACAAAAGTAAAACACTGCTTGTAAAAACGCATGTATTGTGCGCATCATTTTATTTGTCACTGCAATGGTTTTTGTTGCAGAAATAAACGCTGCAAAAAATGCAAAGTGTGAACATACTGTACACAGGCTTCACTGTACTTCTCATTATACATGGCGTGTCCCATGGAGTATCTCCATCTCTCATACCAAAAATGCTATAGCTGCGACATTCAATGCTGCAGATATCATTTCAAAAGTTGCATTGAAGCTGCACAATTCACCCTTTGCATTTCAAAGCTTTGCACCTACATCCTTACCATAAATTTACATGCTGCTGATGTCCAATCTGCAGCTCTTGTCAATTTACATTGCAGTTATGTTTCACTTTGTCCGCATAACATTTCTTATAATGTAACAGGTTCTCCGCATGCAAATATGTGGAGTGCCCCGCGGGGCCTGGGGGTACTCAGTACCAGGCCCATCAACTTCCATGGGGGACGGTGTCACGGCGGCGGCGACCCGGTCCATGGCCCAGAGGCATCCAGTAATAAAATAGGGGAAAGTTGTGTGGTATTTATGTGGTAAAAATGAAGATAATGTTTATCGATGGTGAAATACGTGACGCCACCTGTGGTATTCTAGTCAGAGGTGACCAGCGCTGCGGTGTTGCTTCTCTGGGATGGATGTTGGGCGCAGCTATGATGTTGTAGCCCTCCACAGGTAGGGCTGTAGTCCCAGGGCAAAGATGTTAAATAAATAGTAAAAATGGCTGTAAACGTTGGGGTGCAGATAAATGAGAGAAAGACACAGAGAGGTGCAGTTTCTTTACCTTTTACTGGTAATAGGTTGCAGTCCGGAGTACCACATACAAGTGATGGAATGAGTCCGGCTCGCCTGGAGGCATTCAGGGGATCCACCTTGCCAGGTGGGGATTTAGGACCTTCCTTTCTGTGCTTTGTGTGTGGGTCTCCGCTGTATATAACTATGCTGCGACCCTCTATTCGTGATGGTTTCACTAACCTGTATGGCTGTCAGCGTGAGCCTATTCCACGGGTACCGTACTTTTCACCGTCAGCCCCGGGCTCCTTATCCACTGCCGTGCCCTCAGGTGATCAATGTGCACAGGAAATTACAATCCTCTGTACTTTCAGATTCGGCTATCAGGTCGTACAGCTCCTGTCAGCCTAAGACTCTGATGTCCCTTTTCTCTTTATTAGCGCTTCACTCAGGGGTCTGCTATATGCAGTATTTTAGCTTCCCTAGAGTCTCTCAGTCTATGCTCTTGTCCTTTCCCTCTTCACAGATCAGCTCCCTGTCTTCCTGTCTTCATCTGACCGGATCTTCTAAAAAGATCTCTTTTTCCTCACGTCCTCACGTTTTAACTGTCATTTCTCCTCACAGCTCCCAGCTGTTTCGTTTCCATGACAACCCCCTCAGCTGATTTCTAGCTGACTCACCAACCCCCTCTACTGGCCAGAATTTATAAGGCATCTCTCTTTTCTGACCTGCAGCAGGAAATTGTGATTAAATCTATGCTGCCTGGCATGGGGGTCCCTTTCTGCCTCGAAGCATGACTTTACCCATTAGAGGGAGGTAGTGTAACTGTGACAACCGGACTCTGGGGGTGTCACATATGCATCTTAAAATCTGCTGTGTTTTCACTTTATGGGAACTTTTCCTTAATAATGTTATTTATCCCATGGATTTGTGTGAACAAATGATGGCATGTTTCAATGCATGTTGAATTATGTTGACATTCGAAACTCAAAACATTGCTAAAATGTTAAGGTTTTTTTTTTTTTGTTTTACACATGCATCTGTTATATGTA
The DNA here is from genome assembly GCF_039654945.1 of Dendrobates tinctorius. NCBI lineage: Eukaryota > Metazoa > Chordata > Amphibia > Anura > Dendrobatidae > Dendrobates > Dendrobates tinctorius. Next base: position 12,212,047 of record NW_027361716.1, read on the forward strand.
TGAGGTCTGAACATTTAACATTTTTCTTTAACAAAAATATTGATTTATTAGGGCTCATTCCCACTTGCGATGAAATTGGATGAATGAAATCCCATAAAAAAATCGGTTAAAATTCACTGCAGTGAAATTCTCCCAGTGAACTTGCCTCTGCACAGTGCGACATTCTCACGGTGCTAGTGGGGATCTCGCCGAGGTCACTGCAGTTCAGCCGGTGTGTTTTTTGGACTTCAGTATAAAAGTGCTTTGTTAAGAAATGCTTGTTATCATGACTAAGGGTGCTGTGACACCTGAAACGCGTTGATAACGCAATTTTTTTGTCCGTACCATGCTGAATTTTATCCTCTATTTTTGCAAAAATCTGAATGAATAAAGAATTGTTTTTTCACTTCATCGTTGAGCTGGATTTTCTCTTCATTGGAATTCTATACGCCAAGACACGGCGGTTCCGTGCTCTGAGCCTCATGATGTCCTGATCGGTGAGCTGGATTGTTTTATATCTATTTTTTAATCACACTATCTGTTTTTCATCCGTATGCAATGTGCTTTTTTCTTTGCAACTATTTTTCTACAGTCATTTACAGGCCCGTTTATAGTGTTCTATGACACAGAATGGCAATGTATCCATTAAAAATGGACAGAAAACGGATTGTCCATTTTTCACCCGTTTTTTTTCTCGCACCCAGTGACTTGTATTGGCGAGTCTCATCTGAAAATCACAGCAAATCGCAGCATGCTGCAATTTTTTCATCAGTCCGATTTCAGCTGAGAAAAAAAATCGCAAATGAGATGTCACCTATTGAATAACATTGGTCCGAGGGCAATCCGATTTTTTATCGGATTGCATTCGTCCGATTTCATCGCCAGTGAGTATGATCGCTTAAGGGGGTTTTACACTAAGCGATATCGCTAGCAATATCGCTAAAACGTCACTGGTTTTGTGACGTTATAGCGATATTGCTAGCGATATCGCTATGTGTGATACTTACCAGCGACCGGCTCCCCCGCTGGTAATCGCTGATCGCGCGAGAATGTCCGGCTCCATTTCTCGTCGGGCGCTTCCTGCTGAGACTTCCTGCTGTGACGTCCAGCGACGCGTGGATGCGGGCGGGAGGACGTCAGGATCGCTGTGTGTGAATGGTGAGTATCGTGCGCTGCGTCGCTGCTGAATCGCTGTGAGATCTTTCTGTATGAAAGCTCACTAGCGATCATTTAGCGATGCACCAGCGATCCTGACCGGGTCGGATCGCTGGTTGGATCGCTGGTGCATCGCTAAATGTAAAAGGGCCTTTAGTGTGAAGTACTGATAAGAAGACAGATTGAATTATACATGGAGCAGGGTAGATGCCTACATTCTCTAGGATGACCACTAGATGGAGACAACACATCACACAACTAAATAAAGAGGCTCAGCATTCATCATATACTGTATGCTGTAATATTACATGCTGTAATATTACATGTACTAGTTTATTATTTTGTGCTTTCTTTACAGATTGTTGTTCATTTCTTATCTACTGATCATCACCATAAAATATTTTACAGCAATGCTGGCTACTTACTGTAATAATAGCTTAAAGAGCTCTTCTCATCATTTTATTACAAGTTATCACCTATCAAAAGGATAAGTGATGACTTGCAGATCAGTTAGGGTCTGACCACTGGTACCCTCTCTGAAATGGCCCAATGGTATATAGTGGTGGCAAACTGCAATACATGTCTACTGACAAGTTTTACATTGCCCTCAGCTATCTCCAGCAGTCCCAAAGACCCCCACTGATCGGCAAGTTACCATCTATCCTGTGGAAAGAATCTAACTTTTAATGAGGAAATAATCCTTTAACTAAGAAAATATTATCTATTTATACATTTTACAGCCCCAAAATGAATTTCCTATACTCACAAAATTAATTTACTGCCATGAACGTCGTAAACATAAACCGTAAATCCATTGTGGACACTATACCATAAATTCATTTATAAATGCCTATCATTAAGCCTTAAAGGGAACCTGTCACCATTTTTTTGGCCTACTAGGTAAAAATATCATTTAATTGAGTGCCAGCTATGCGTTCCACAGCTAGTTCTGAAGCCCCCTCACGCCCCTTGTATCACCCATAAAAACCTTTTTTTTGTCCTGCGCTGTATGTTATTCTGTTCAGTCTGGTCCGATGGGAGTTGCCTCTGTTCCGTCACTCCACCCCTCCACGGCTTGCTGTACGCATTCTTCACTGTGAAGATCGCAGATCGCGTACATATTTTGCACGTGAGCATTGAAATGTGACCTCGCGCATGCGCAACATGCTATCCCCAACTCACGGCAAATCTAAAAATGACACAGCACTAGATGACACGTACAACTTCAGGTAAGAAACATAAAGTTTACTACATAGAGTTGTAAGGGGATACAGAGATGAGTTCATGCCCCACACTCCTTACATACATCCCTGCAGAACTGGTATGTTTTGTGTGTCTGGTATATTTCATGTAATGTCTTGTATACTGTATATCAATATATATTACCTCATATATCTTACAATGTAATGTACATATGTTAATGTATATATTAAGCACCAACGAAGATAAAAATTATGAGGAATATACATGTGTTTCAATAATAAATAAAATATATCTTGACAATAGTGGTTATAAAGGCGGAAACCACCCAACAAGATCAGAAAAACCAAAAAGACCCCATATAGATGGACAAAGAAGACATATAAAATGTTATGGTAAAAATATATTTATTAATGTACAAAAAAGAATACAACAAATGGCAATAGGGGTGATGCAGTAACACAGTGCCTATATCTCCCCGACCAATAATAGATAATTAGTCAAAATACAATAAAATATCTATATCAATTGGATAGGCATAAAAGGTAAGGAATAAATATCTTTCATATATCAATTATAGATAAAAAAAACTCCCAATAATTATGCAGCCATAAAATTCCAAAACACATATAATCCCACAGAAACGTGTAAAAATCAAGCATGAACTAAATATGTAAGAGAAAAAGTGCAATACATCATTTCACATAAATATATAAAAATATATATAACAAGTAATCACATTCTCCAACGTGATGTCACTGCAATGTGTGATTATATATAAAAAAAAGTGCACGTGCTATGTGCAAAAACTATATGCATCAAAATACAAAGCAAATGTGTCAATATGTGCAAATTAAATGGGATACAGGTATGACTGTATAGTGCCCAGGTAAAAAAAGAGAGCACACAGAAGTCACAAAACCACAAAGACTGCACTATTCATAAATGAGGGACTATACCTTTAAATGCCATCGGTCTAGAATACAGTACAGTGCAACCCCGATGCATGTTTCGGAATTTAGAATTCATTCATCAGGGGAAAGTGAAGGATTTAGATTAGCTCACTAGGTGAGGCACAATAGAATACAACAGAGTAATGCAGGAACAAGTTAGACCATTCGGATTTAGTTAGGAGGGGCCAACTGGCAGTAGGTTAGAGAGCTTCCTGGAGTGCCCGGTCATGGTATGCGCGATGGAAGAAAAGGAAGCCTAGCCCCTTGGAGCAGTTTCCCAAAGAAAGGGCAGAGTCTGATGCTGAATGGGTGGAGCAGCCGGAAGCGGCTCCACCCTGGAACAGGTGGGGTCCAGAAGAAAGCCCCGTGTGCAGCTGCGCGGCGCCACTGCAAGATACATCACCAGCAGTGATGGCACACTCCTGTACCTGTTGCTGTGGTGGCGGCAGCATCAAATGGAAATGGCAGCAGATGGAGGAGAAGATCCGACCTGGAAGTCTGTGGGGAGTTGACGAGTATTGGCCCACCGGGTGTTAGGCGTCGGGTTTCTCCCTCTGCACAGGAGGAATCCCAAGCCTTGCCTTCTGCGGTCGCCCATTCAGTCCCGACCACAGATGAGGCTGCTCAGCAGAGATGTCGATCCTGGCGTCTTGCTCAGGCTAGTGCTTTTGGTTTGGTTACTGCTGCCACCCCTGGTTCAGCTATAGTAACATGCTTTAGCCAGCAGAGAGCAGCTCTTGGGACTAAGGCCCTCTTTCGGCCTACTGAGCATACCCGTGGGACGACTCTCAACATGTCCTGCTGCTGCTCCGATTGGACCACTGGGAAGGTCCCGGAAGACTGCGGCTATAAAAGGTTTGCATGGCCGCCCGGTCATTCGCTAGTATAAAATGAGATTCGTGTATGTGTGGATGAGTGTCTGAGACCTAGTGAGTGACTCATTATGATCCTCTCCCTAGCATTGTTGTATGTGTGGGGTGATTGAGTTAAATAGCGCCAGACTGTACCATCCAGTACCAGGCACGATAGTACTGTGTCTATTAGCAGCGACCGCCAGTGCGGCACCGTGCGCAACTAGTGCGCTTTCCAGGCCCTAGTGAGGGTGGTTAGTGGCGTCCAACAGAGCAGCGCTGTGCGCACTTAGTGCCGTAAGCTTCTATCAGCTTCACCCTGTGACTGCTAACAGGACACAGCGTTCATTAAGCATCTATCAGCTGCACCCTGTGACTGCTAAAGAGGCACAGAGTTCATTTTGCAACTCTGTGAAAGCAACAGAGTTTGCTTCCATTCACACAGGGTGAGGCTAACCCTCATGTGAGCAAGCGTTCATCCGCCTTCGTGTTCCGCCATTACTCAGCAGCAGGTTTCATCTATGCATGGTGGACCCTGGGCTGCGAACGCACCTCATATCTCCTCATATATTATTTGGTGCATTCCGCAGGCCCTAACACCGGGTTCCCCATACCTGCGGAAGAGCAGTGCTGGCGGCTGCCAGAACCAGAGCACCGTAAACGCTAGCTGGAGGAGGGTGGTGAACTTGAAGGAGAGACTGCCCCGGAGGAGCCAGAACCGGAAGTGGAGGAGCCTGAGCTGGAGGGTGCAGCAGCCATGGCGGAGGAATCTGATGGTCGCGGAGCGGCCATGGCTAGGATGCTGTAGCGGGATGATGGGCAGATAGCGGTGAGTGAATCCCGGTCCCAAGCCCCAGAGCATCGGTCCGTGTTCGGCAGCGCCCTGTCCCTTGGTCTGTCACCTTACCAACAAGAAGCGGAGGGTCCCTTCCCATCCCCCAGGCAGGCAGCCTAGATCGCGGGGGTAACTGAGAGAAGAAGCAGTGGGAAAGGGAGATCTGGGTGGAGCTGCGCCGACTAGGAGGATCACAGTGGCCAGATTGCGTAATCGCGGCCTGCCCGTACATACCAACCCTACGCACAGGTACGGCTTCATCCGTGGGGTGGACACCGACGACAAAGTATATGTGAATGCTAGTTCAGTGACGTTACAAAGGTGCCTGAGGGAAGGAGACTGGGTCTCATTCATTAAAGAGGACGGACCGCATTGGCGCTTTGCTGTGGCAGTGAGTTTGTGCTCAGAAGTCGACCTGGAGCCCTATGCAGGCCCGGAACGGGCACAGTCAGCCCCCTGCTCACTGGTCACTGAACGACCAAGGCCTGCCCATCCCATCACTGCGGCTGGGGAACACAACACCTGCAGCAGCGGAGTTGTCGTCATCAGCTGGAGCATAGGCACGGAGCCCAATGTGGGATAAAGTGGCACGGGATGCGTGCTGCTAGGATAATAAATTACATTGTCCCCTGGAAAAGGTTGTGCTTATTGCACCGGATAAAAAAAGGAATGGGACTGTTCCACGCCCCTGTGGACAGAGGAGCGCTGTAGCACCAGAGTCAGGTGAAGTGTGACCTGTACGGGCTACAGTTAAACGTTGAACCTTGTTTTCTTCCCCTCCCCCAAGTTTTGTTGCACTTGTTGCACCTCCTCTGCTGGATTGCAGGATCCTAACCCTGAGGGGTTATGTGCCCTTGGACTGAAAACGGACTGTACGTGGCTTCTGCAAATGACTGTGCTTTAATTTGCTTAACTTGAACTTTATCCCTAGGTAGGAGCAGCACATGTGCGTTGAAGGGCCATAATCTGTGCAAAGGAGGGAGGGGGAAGAACTATGGACTGTGTCTGCTAGGACTGTGGTGAGTCCTAATGAGAACTGTGTATGGTTAAGGACAAATATACAAAAAAACATGGACTCCAGTAGAACAAAGAGACTCTTATTTAGACTTGTGGTGCTAGCTGGAGGACTATAACCAGGCATCTGTCTTAGGAAAACGGACTCTAACGTGAAGCCAAAAGACTTTCTCTGGTTACAAATAGGTTTTAAAAAAAAATTAAATTTAAATGTGTGTTTTAAGGACTCATATGAAAAGCTAAAAAACTTTTTCTGGATGTGAATAAGTTTTATGTACGTTTTATATTAGCGATATGGTCTACTGGCACTACATGGTTGGGGACGACTATATTTAAAGGAAGGATGTGTGTAAGGGGGTACTGAGATGAGTTCATGCCCCACACTCCTTACATACATCCCTGCAGAACTGATATATTTTGTGTGTCTGATTTATTTTGTGTAATGTCTTGTATATATTTGCATATATATATATATTACCTCATTTATCTTATAATGCTATGTACATATGTTAATGTGTAGGGAAAGTGTAGAATTTAGATTAGCCCATTAGGGAGGTACACAATAGAATACAATAGAGTAATATAGGAACAAGTTAGACCAATGGGACTTAGTTAGGAGGGGCTAACTGGGAGTAGTTAGAGAGCTTCCTGGAGTGAGTTAGTTGGGTCTGAGAGCCAGGACAGGACAGTTGTGTCCCACAACTGTCAAGCTGGGAGCCCAGCCATCCAGGGCCTGTGGGCTGCTAGTCACATGGTGGTGAAGGAATACAGGGCAGCATCAATATGGTAGCGCCAAACTTCATGGGAACAACCCTAAACATCCAGGGCGAAATGGACAGGGAACTCCTGCGATATTCCAGGAGAAGTGAGGGACAGTACAGAGAACAGAATGGTGATGTCTTGTAAAGAACCTTGTGCTGTTTCTGTGACTAAACTGGACGAGCTGAGTAAACTTGTTTTGTTAAAGTTGAACCTGGACTCTGACTGTCATTGCATAGTGCTGAAGAAATAGAAGGCCCACCAGTCCAGGGAGGACCCCGCCTTACAAGTAAGTGCACTACAGAAGGGACAATGTGTTTATGTGACGGTGGGCCAGGGTGCGACAGAGCAGCCACCATTAGCCACTACTACCCCCCTGGCCTCCATTACAAAGTCGTAATACAGAACACAAGACATTATGATAATCTGATTCTGCACATCAAGGAATTGTGAACATCACAGATCTCCAGATTTCAGAAGATGGCAGAAGGTCATCTCAGGTTGATGCAGTCCAGGGTCATCTGGCACGGGATATCAGGAGAACCTCTCTTTCAGGCCTCAGGCATAGCACAGGCACAGCAGGAGGGCATCAGAGACCGACCTCAGACAGACGTCATCACAGGATGGACCCCAGGGAACAGGCAGGACATCAGGATACAGGCAAAACATGGACATCATGGATCGAGGAACACTTAAGTAGTAGCTCAAGACATCGGCTGGTCAGATCCAGTACTCACAGGCAGAGCTGTCACCAGGAAACAAGACTGGAGACTCCCCAGGAACACAGAGGAGGAGCCCAACCAGGAACATGAGTAGACTGGAGACTCCCCAGAAACACGGAGGAGCTCATCCAGGAACACAAGTGGAACCGACTCTGGAACACTGGGTGGACCACCAGGACCATGGACTGGATATCAAGACACCGGCTGAACACAGGGACACAGGCAAGACACGGACAGCATAGGTCCTGGAGCATCAACAAGGCAGGTCAGGACGTCGGCTGGTCAGATCCAGGACTCATGACAGAGCCATCATCAGGAAACAAGACTGGAAACTCCCCAGGAACACAGAGGAGGAGCCCATCCAGGAACACGAGTGGGACCGATTCTGGAAGACCGGCTGGACCACCAAGACCACAGACTGGATATCTGGACACAGGTTGGACATCTAGGACAAAGACAAGAAATCTTGACTCTGGACAACAGATATGACTCCAAGCAAAGAACATCAGGACACAGGCAGGACATCGAGCAGCAGACATCAGGCTCTAGGCACCAGACAGCAGTCGACACGACCTAGAAAGGAACTCAAGTGGTATGGTGCAAGCACCGCAGGCTCGTACCAGAAAATCACTGGATACATAGTTCAAGACACAGAAGGACTTCAAGAGTATCACACAGCAGGAATCCATATTCAAGGCAAGGACTTTGGTACCAACACATAGACAGGACAGGTCCAGGGATAAAGACATCAGCTTTCCTACAACTGATAGCAGGCAGAACAGGAGCTGAACTCCAGGCAGACCAGGAGCAACATGGAGGACCAAACACTCAAGCTAGGTTCTGCAACCTAATGAGAAGCTCTGGCAATGCCCGACAGGAAAGTGGAACTTTAAATAGTAGCTGCCTCTCAGCAATAGGCTGGGGACAGCAATTCAAGAGCACACACTGCCCTTAATAAAATCAGAGAATGTGTAGCCGCATGCACCCTAAGCACAGACAGAAACCAGTACAGCATAGCCAGCACAGGAACAGTGGCCTAGGGCACTTGGCAGTGGCTGCAAGCCTGGACACACGTTGATAGTCATGCACCAGCTGCATAGGACCTCACAACCCGTGGATAGCTTCCACAGCGGCAGCCAGGGACCGCACATGCGGATGGTCGTGCAGCGGAGCAAAGACATTACAACACATGTACGGCTACGCAGCAGAGCAGGGAACTGTCCAGCATCCATACAGGTAACTATCAACAGTATCCCAGCTAGTTAGGGGGAAAGGAGCAAAGGGTAAGAGTACAGACATACAGAGAAACAAGACACAAACACACTGGCATTACATAAAGATTAAACAGCAACCACAAGACGGATTTCATCAACCAAGGTATCATTGTAATCAGTATAATGGCGCCAACCTGACACTATCTGTAGGTTACTGAGCACAATCCTGCTGACAGGTTCCATTTAACCATTTTTTATTTTTCTTTGTCATAAAATCCCTACCATACTCTCTTTTCTGCTATTTCTTATTTGTGCTGTTTTTTCTTTGCTTCCTCTGAGGTTTAATTTCATGGTAATTTCAAATGGAATGTCACAGGAGGATGGCCCTGTAGTAACTTCCCCGCAGTTTCTATTCCCCCCACTGAAAGAGGATATCATCAGGGGGCAGCAATACGGTCGCTTACTACAACTTCTGTTACTGACACCCTGTTTCTGGGGGATTTATGGAGAAGGAACTGCAGCCTCAGTGGCCGCCGCCACGCTTCTGTCCCCGCTGCCTAAGGCTTTAATGGCCGCCGCGACTCTTCCTTTGTCTCTGCCACCCACATCTTCAGTCGCCACTGCCACAATACCTTCTACTGACAGCGGGACCTCGTTCCCTGAAATTAAATTTCAACAGGAGACAGTGATAAAAGTAGGGTGAGTGACACCAATACCATCTCATACCTTGTAAAACTGCCTGAAATTAATCGTCATCAGAGGCCGGCGATACTGTCACCCAACCTGCTTCTAGGGACTGTGGCAGCAGCCTCTGAAAATGCAGGCGATGGGCACAGAAGTGTGGTGGAAGCCAATGAAGCTATGGTCACTTCTTCATTGCCGATCCCTCTTAGAAGCAGGACAGCATCATCAAGAGATGGGCTCTGATAAAGAACACTGCTAGTGTTCGAAACGTGTTGCTATTGTCATGGATACTTTAGCATTTTAAAGATGTTTCAATAAATTTAAGCCTTTATTGGAAGCTGGACCGTTTTCTTCATTGGTTTCCTCTCAAGCAGTTCCTTGAGATCCGTGCTTCCACACGCCTTGCACAGGGTGAGCTGGTTCACGCTTCCTTTTCTATATCATCAAGAGATACCATTGACAAAGCTGTGGTAAGTGACAGAGAGGTCCCCCTAATGGTGTGCTGATTCAAAAGTTTGATTGAAGCTGCAGTAAGTAACTGCAGGGCCATCCTCCTGTGACTTCCTGTTTAAGACTACCCTCAACTAAAAAGTCACTGGGAGTAAAGAAAAAAAGTACATATTGGAATTAGCGGTGTAGGAAGAATGCCAGGGAATTTTATATTAAAGCAACTTACAAAAGTGGTTATAGCTCAAAACTACATATTTATAAAAGGCATTATATTATAATGGACCACCTCTTTAATTTGTATCATTTATGAATATTTGCTTATCCTTAGTGCATAATTTACTGGGAAAATTAATATTAGTGCAAACAAGTTTATGTTGATATGTGCCAATTCTATATTGTCTGTTTAACATACAGTGAACTATAGTAACAGGTTCTAAAAGACAGAAGGAGTTTAAAGAGCAGCAGTCACTTGGTGTAAATATATATTTTTTACTTGGTGTAAATGCTGCATCTTTTCTTGTTTCTTTTGTTCTTGTTTGTTTTTGTACTGCAGCAGAATAAATGTGGAGTCAATCAGACGCCTCCCTGATGGTATTACATGGTGGATAAGGACCTGCCTATATTTCTCAGCACTAATGACACCATTAATCCTGAGCAAATCCCCAACTCCATTTGTTGAAATGCAGCCCCAAAGTTGAAGGACCCTCCGCTGCGCTTCTCTGCTGTCTGCAGATGATCATTGTTGCACCACTCTCCAGTTCTCTGTGGTAGACTACATACAGCTCTGGCAAAAATTAAGAGACCACTGCACAGTTTTATAAAAATCAGCTTCTCTACGTGTCTGACAGCCATTCCATTCCAGTGTCAATTGAATTCCAACCAAAGTACACCTCATTCTACTTAATGTGCTTCTGACTAGGTGATCACCTGAACCAAATCTTATTTAATGAAGGAAAGTATAAAAAATCCTGTTGTGGTGTTCACAATCCTCTTGCAATAGGACAAGCTGGATGGTAAAACAAGTGCTAGTAATATCCCAAAAGTAATAGGAATTAAAAAATAACTTTTATCCATACCAAACGAGTTGAAAAGAAAAGTCTTGGGTGAGGAAAAGAAGGGCTCAATTCTGGCTTTACTAGCAGAGATATACAGTGAGCATCATCTTGCCTCCATCCGTAAAATTTCTAAGACGGCAATCCATTACAACAAGGTCAAGCAGCAGATATTCGGGACAACAAAGTTACAGACCAGCAGAGTGTGAAAACGACTCTCCACTGACTGGGATGACCGTCATCTTATTCAAATGTCACTCAGCAACTGCAGGATGACATCAAGTGGCCTACAAAAGGAATGGCAAATGGCAGCTGGGGTGAAGTGCATGGCAAGAACAGTTCATAACAGGCTCCTAGAGGCAGGGCTTAAGTCATGTAAAGGTAGAAAAAAAGCCTTTCATCAATGAGAAGCAAAGGATAGCCAGGCTGAAGTTTGCCAAAGACCATAAGGATTGCACCATAGAGGACTGGAATATGGTAATTTTCTCTGATGAGTCTAATTTTCAGCTTTGCCCAACACCTAGTCATCTAATCGCTGGAGAAGCGTGCAAGCCACAGTGTCCTTCACCCACTGTGAAATTTGGAAGATGATCAGTGATGATCTGGGGATGCTTCAGCAAGGCTGGAATTGGGCAGGTTAATCTTTGTGAAGGACGTATGAATCAAGTCGCATGCAAGGTTATCCTGGAAAAGCCGTTGACTTCTTCTGCTCAGGCAATATTCCCCAACTCTGAGGACTGGTTTTTCCAGCAGGACAATGAGCCATGCCACACAGCTAGGTCAATCAAAGTGTGGATGAAGGACCACCACATCAAATCCCTGTCATGGCCAGCCCAATCTCCAGACCTGAACCGCATTGGAAAACTCTGGAATGTAATCAAGAGGAAGATGGATAGTCACAAGCCATCAAACAAAGAAGAACTGCTTAAATTTTTGTACCAGGAGTGGCATAAGGTCACCCAAAAGCAGTCTGACAGACTGGTGGAAAGCATGCCAAGATGCATGAAAGCTGTGATTAAAAATCATGGTTATTCCACAAAATATTGATTTCTGAACTCTTCCTGAGTTAAAACATTAGTATTGTTGTTTCTAAATGATTATGAACTTGTTTTCTTAGCATTATTTGATGTCTGCAAGCACTGCATTTTTTGTTATTTTGACCATTTCTCATTTTCTGAAAATAAATACAAAATTTAGTGCTTGGAAATTCAGAGACATGTTGTCAGTAGTTTATAGAATAAAAGAGCAATTTACATTTTACTCAAAAATATACCTATAAAGAGAAAAACCAGACAAACTGAAAATTTTGCAGTGGTCTCTTAATTTTTGCCAGAGCTGTAGAAGAATAGATGATTGATGTTGTAGGAAGTTAAAGGGGAGTCAAATATTAACTTAGTTTTGTTCATTCAATTAGCATTTTGCTAATTGATAAAATTAAACTATTAACATTTCTATTTTTGCAAGTTTTCTTACTTTGCAACATTTTGTTATACCTGCAGAAAACTTTTGCACAGTACTGTACAGGGGTTCTGCTTTGTGAGCTCCAGAAGCCTTATATACCGTAGTACAGACACATGTATACCGCTCATGTTGATGATTGGGTCATATTTTCCAGATATGGTGTAAGCAGCTATGCTGTGTGTCTTGATTAGTTGTTGTTTCCCCCCCCACCTTCTGCTATTACAAAAATACCAAGAAGCTGCAGCCGCATCCCCTTCCTCTCCCCTCCCCTGTTCTCTTTCCACTGTTTTATACGATGTGGATTGTTCTTGTCAACTATGAAGGGTTATGAATATAGCATAGATGCTCAGACGTGGACAAGGGATTATGGGCTATATCAGTATAGTCTCATGTATTAATGATTTCTGAAAAAAAAAGAAATAATGATAGGTCCATCACATCCTGAGACTTTATTCCTGCCAACTGAAAATGGTAAATCAAGAAGAAGCAAGGGAAATTAAACTATTTGGCAAAATCTGGGTAAATAGATTTCATGAATGCACGTAAAGTATGCAGTGACTGATCATAAATTCCATTCTTGCCAAAGTCATTCATCTTTGAAAATGGCACATAGTTTACGTGAATCTTTCTGAAATGAGCAGACCAGAAAATTGGGAACATTGCAGTGCATGTGATTTTTATGATGGCCAAAAGTGTTGGCACCTTTGAAGGTGGCTCCAGGAAATGAAATATTTCTCCCATAAAATTATTGCAATAACACGTTTTGATATACACATTTTATTTCCTTTGAGTGTATTGAAAAAACACAAAAAAAGGAGTAAAAAAAAGACAAGATGGACATATTTTCACACAAAACCCCCAAAATTGGCATGACAAAATTGTTGGCACCTTTTCAAAATTGTGGGTAAATAACTTTGTTTTAAGGATGTGAAGCTCGCTCAAACTCACCTGTGGCAAGTAACAGGTGTGGACAATATGGAAATCACACCTGAAACCAGATAAAAAAAAAGGCAGCAGTTGACATAATCTTTGCATTATGTGTCTGTGCATGCCCCACTAAGCATGGAGATGAGAACTGTCTGAAGACTTGAGAACCAAATTTTTGAACAATATCAACAATCTCAAGGTTACAAGTCCATCTCCATAGATCTTGATGTTCCTTTGGCCACGATGTGCAACATAATGAAGATGTTTACAACCCATAGCACAGTAACTAATCTCCCTGGACGTGGACGTCAGAGAAAAATAGATGAAATGTTGCAATGCAGAATAGTCTGGATGGTGGATAAGCAGCCCAATCAAGTTCGAAATAAATTCAAGCTATCCTGCAGGCTCAGGGTGCATCAATGTGAGCACAAGAAATCCATCAACATTTGAATGAAAAGAAACGCTATGGCTGGAGACCCAGGACAACTCCAATGCTGACACAGAGACCTAAAAAGCTAGACTGCAGTTTGCCAAAATGTACATCAGTAAGCCAAAATCCTCCTGGGAAAGCATCTTGTGGACAGATGAGACCAAGATAAAACTTTTGGTTAATTCTACAGGTTTACTGAAAACAGAATGAGAAAAGAATACAGTACCTACAATCACATATGGTGGAGTTCAAAGATGCTTTCAGATTCTTTTTCTGCCTCTGCCACTGGGTTCCTTGACTGTGTGCAAGACATCATGAAATCTGAAGAACACCTATGGATTTTGCATCGCAATGTAGTGCCCAGTGTCAGAAAGCTGGTTTTGTGTCCTAGGTCATGTGTCTTCCACCTGGACAATGACCTCAAACATACTTCAAGCACCCAGAAATAGATGGAAACAAAGTGCTGGAGAATTCCGAAGTAGCCAGCAATGAGTCCGGATATAAATCCTATTGAACACCTATAGAGAAATCTTAAAATTGCCATTGGGAAAAGGCACCCAATATCTGAAACGTGGAGCAGTAAACATAAAATGGAAATCCACTGTGGACACTATACCATAAATTTATAAATGGCTATCTTTAGACCTTAACCATTTTTTATTTTCTTTGTCATAAAACCCCTACCATTCTCCCTTTTCTGCTATTTCCTATTTGTGCTGTTTTTTCTTTACGTCCTCTGATGTTTCATTTCAGGGTAGTTTCAATTGGGATGTCACAGGAGGATGGCCCTGCAGTCACTTTCCCGCAGTTTCTATTTCCCCACTCAAAGAGGATTTCATCAAGGGTCAGCATTACGGTCACTTGCTACAACTTCTGTCACTGCCATCCCCTGATGACGCCCTGCTTCTGGGAGATGATGGAGAAGTAGGGCCGCATTTAAGAGGTGGGTGGCCCGGGGATCATTTTGGAGGGGGGCCCATTTTTCAAGGTGTTGCAATATGTAATGCAAAAACACAAAATGAAGCGAATGCAAGTTTATTTACAAAAATTATTTATGCAGAGTAATTCAGGTAAAATCATTCATTTTTTACAATCCAGGCACTTTCCTTGATTTTCGTGCTGCAAAATAACTAATTATGTCACTTAAGTCCAATTCACGCAGTATATCTGACTTGATTCTCATGATAGCCAAATTTACAAGTTGTTCCTGCTTCATGGATGTCCTTAATCAGTTTTCAACTAATTTGAGTTTTGAGAAGTAACGCTCACCACTGCAGTTTACCATCAAAACTAGAGATACCCTTAGAGCTATCTCAATATTTGGGAAAGTGTCCTGCACACCCTTTTCCATGATAAGCTTGTACATGAAAAGTTCAGTGCTGATATCTTTTGGCTCCTTGTCTGTGAATAAATTGGCAAATATTACAAACTGACACAGCTCATCGATAAATGTAATGTCTAAGTCATCTGAATAAGACCTGATGACAGTTTCAGATGGCTAAAAAAGCTAAATTTGCATGATACATCTTTATATGCTTGAAGACATTGGTCAAGAGAAGCAATAAACTGATCAATGATAGGCAAGAAAGTTTCTGTTCTGTATTTTTCAGAAGGGCTGAGTTGTACTTCTTCCGTATGGCCATAATCCAAGGAATTGAGACACACGTTTCAGTGCCTGTGTCGAGTTATCGTCTGAACATACTCAGATGAACCAGACAGCTCTTTGCCTTGCTTCTCATAAATTTTGAAGGAGACACGCTTTGATACGATATAGTTTTTTAAGCTGGTCAGTGACGCCACAGCAGTGTTTAGATCGAGTTTTGCATGTTGTAGATTTTTACTAGTAGCATCTGTTCTTCGCAGGATATCTTTCCAGAAGGTGGTGTTAATACCAATTTCAAGCTGATTCATTTGTCTTAACAGTCCTTCTGCTTCACACCATACACTGCTTTTTTCTTCAAAGTCATCAGCAATCTGTTTAAGTACATCTTTAATCTGCTGATAGTCATGCTTAAGGGCCTTAGTAAGCATCAGCTCTGCAGGACCAACGCTTTGTTGTGAGACGTTTGAGAGTCAATGCTGTTGCTGAGTCAATATTTTTCAAAGCCTCAGTCAGGAGCTGATGCCGATGCGTTGAAACTGTGAAGAAGAGGAACAGCTTTTCAAAGAAGTAAAAAAAATGTACAGCACTCGAGTAGCTTTCTACAGCATTTTTAGCAACCAGATTTAAAGAGTGTCCCTTGCTGCATGCCACAAGCTAAGCATTAGGCTGGTTTCACATTAGCGCATTTTCAGCGCGCGCACGGCCGGGGGTAGCTCCGCCCCCGAGCCGGCTCTCTGCCCGGCGTGCCCGCCCCTTCCTTGTAGCGCCGCCTCCTAGCGGACAGCGGCGCCTGCGATCGGCGCACCCTATCTTTAGCATAGGGTGCGCCGATCGTGCGCAGGCCGTGCGCTAGTTGCGCTTTGACCTGCGCTGCGCACTTTTGACGGTGCGCCGTGCGCGCCAAAATCAAACTTTTCGGATTTTGGCGCACACGGCGCACCGTCAAAAGTGCGCAGCGCAGGTCAAAGCGCAACTAGCGCACGTCCTGCGCACGATCGGCGCACCCTATGCTAAAGATAGGGTGCGCCGATCGCAGGCGCCGCTGTCCGCTAGGAGGCGGCGCTACAAGGAAGGGGCGGGCACGCCGGGCAGAGAGCCGGATCGGGGGCGGAGCTACCCCCGGCCGTGCGCGCGCTGAAAATGCGCTAATGTGAAACCAGCCTAAGATACACGGTACTAAGGAAGTGTGGCTAACCAGATCAGTGGATGCTGACACAGGTCAGGTGCCATGACTCTGCCACTCTGCACCAGCCACTGAGATGTAGGACCGTAGCCAGGTCCCTACACCTTCTAGATTTTCTTGTTTGTTAAATGCTCCTTATCATTAGAAAAGGTTCACAGCAAAGAGATGTGTATTTTACATGTTTTGAGATATTTATCCCTATATTGGTGGGAGGCCCCCGCTTGGTGGGTGGCCCAGGGCCCGGGCCCCTTGGGCCCCCCTAAATCCGGGCCTGTGGAGAAGTGACCGCAGCTTCAGTGGCTGCTGCCACCCTTATGTCCCCACCCCCTTCTGCTTTAATGGCCCCTGCCACTCATCTTCTGTTCCTGCCACCCTCATTTTCAGTTGCCACTGCCATAATAAATTCTTCTGACAATACCACCTCTTTTCCTGAAATTAAATTTCAAAAGGGGACGGTGATAGAAGCAGGGTAAGTGACACCAGCACCAAATTTTAAAATGATCTAGAAATGAATCGTCATCAGATGCCGGCGCTAGTGTACCTCAACCTGCTTCTAGGAACTGTGGCAGCAGCAACTAAAAATGCAGGCAGTGGGCACAGAAGTGTGATGGCAGCCAATGAAGCTATGGTCACTTCTTTACCACTCACCCATGCCAGAAAAAGGGCAACATCATCAAGAGATACCAGTGACAAAGCTGTGGTGACAGAATTCTCCTGGATAATGTGCTGATTCAAACGGTGCGATTGACACTACAGGAAGTTACTGCAGGGCCATCCTCCTGTGAAGTCCTGTTTAAAACTACCCTCAAATAAAATGTCACTGGGAATAAGGGGAAAAAAACATATATTTGGATTAGCTATGTAGGAAGGTTAAAATTGCTGTTGGGAAAAGGCACCCAATATGAGAAAGTTGGAGCAGTTTGCAAAAGAAAAGTGATCCAAAATTCCAGTTGACAGGTGTAAGAAGCTTGTTGAAGGTTATAGGAAGTGATTGATTGCAGTTATTTATTTCAAAGGGGGCGTAACCAAATATTAAGTTGAGGGTGCCAATAAATTTGACCGATTCATGTATGTTTTTTTGTGAAATTATATCCTCTTTGCCATTTTTTCTCTGTTTTTGTGTTGTTCCAGTACACATAAAGGAAATAAACATGTGTATAACAAAAGACAGTATGTGTAATTTCAATAATTTTCTGGGAGAAACACTTCATTTTCTGGAACAGTTTCAAGAGTGCCGACACTTTTGGCCATGAGTGTAGGTACCAAGAGTACAAATTATACAGAATTTTAAATAATGGACAAAATGGTTGTAGATGATAATATTATACAGCAATACATGTGCAGTACTTATTCAATATGCTTGAGTAAATAGCCTGAATGATTTAACCCATAATGAAGGGCACCATACAAAGTTACTACAGAAACATATTCCACCTTTTATTAAAAATAAATCTACTCACCACATTGGGTTGTTTGATGGTCTTTTCTAAAAGATTTGACCTGCAAAGTGTAGATTGTGATATGGCATAAGGTCATGCTATCAAACTGGCAGAAAGAATGGTTCACCTTGCAGGCTTTCGGCACCAAGAGAGCTTGTCCATCCAATTCATGGTTGTTCTGGTGACAGTTCCACCTTAATGGAATCTTCCATGGGAGCTATAGTGCTGGAGTAGAAGAAGATTGAATATATAAATAATACTTTTTTGGGGTTAACATCTACTCCTGTCCAACTTAAATCCAGAAAAACATTTTATGAGGTCAATATCTTAATGGCTTATGACGTATCCTGTATATTGTAACAATATCCGTGGTAGAATAACCCCATAACACAGTGCCATGTGGAGCAACATATGGTGGCATATGGTTTGTCTACAGTTGTGTCCAAACATTTAGAGACTGACAAAAATTTTATTTTTCATAAAGTTTTCTGCTTCAGTGTTTTTTTTTAGATCCTTCACTCAGATGTTTCTATGGTTACAATGACAGCATTTTATAAGTTTTTAAACTTTTCTTGACAAATACATAAACATGATTTAAAGACTTTACAGTGATATTTACAGTGTTGACCCTTATTCGTCAAGACTTCTGCCCTTTGTCCTGGCAGCTGGATATCAGCTTCTGGGCCAAACCCTGACTGATGACAACCCAGTCTTGTCTAGTCAGTGCTTGGAATGTATTAAAATTTCAGTGTTTTGCTTGTTTACTGCTTGTTGAGGTTTGACCACAAATTCTCAATAGGATGGAAATCTGGGGAGTATACTGGTCATGGACCCAAAATGTCAATGTTTTGATTATGAGCCACTTAGTTATGACTTTTGCCTTGTGACATATCCTCCATCAAGCTGGAAAGGGCATTTTTTATCATCAAATTGCTCCTGGATCGCTGGAGAAGTTTCTCTTGGAGTGTGATTAGACCATTCTTTATTCATGGCAGTGGTCTTATACAAAATGAGTCAGCCTACTCTCTTGGTTAAAAAGCAAACCCACAAATAAATGGTCTCAGGAAGGATGCTTTATGGTTAGCATAACAAAGGACTGAGATCTGAGACTCAGTGGTATCGGCGGTACCTGAGACTGACACTGCTTCAGCGATACCTAAACTCTGAGGCCACTCCAGCAGACCTGAATATGAAGTCACTCTGTCGGCACCTGAGCCTGATACCGCTCCACCAGTACCTGGGCCTGACATTGCTACCACGGTACCTGAACCCTAAAGCCGCACCAGCGGTACCTGAATCTGAATACTCTTTGGGTGTGCCTGACATTGCTCCAGTGGTACCTGAACCCTGAAGCTGCTCTGGTGGCACCTGAGCCTGACACCACTCCAGTGGTACCTGAACTCTGAAGCTACTCTGGTGGTAACTGAGCCTGTTGCAACTCCAGTGGTACCGGAACTTGACACTACTCTAGTGGTACCTGAACCCTGAGGCCGATCAAGCAATACCAAGAACCTGAAGCTGCTTTGGCGGTACCTGAGTTTGACACCTCTCCAGTGCCACCTGAACTTATAGCCACTCTGGTGGTACCTGAGCTGACACCGCTTCAGTAGTAACTGAAACCTGAGGCCACACCAGTGGTACCTGAATCTGAAGCCTTTTTGGGGATACCTGAGCCTGACTCATCTCTGGTGGTACCTGAACCCTGAAGCCACTCTGGTGGCCCCTGAGCAGCCTGACTGTCATGATCCCAGTGCAGGGTTTTGAGCTGCACGTCAGGGGTTAATGTCTGGAGCTCAGTGCAGGTTTTGACCTGCACACCTGGGGTTAATG
The DNA here is from genome assembly GCF_039654945.1 of Dendrobates tinctorius. Taxonomy (NCBI): domain Eukaryota; kingdom Metazoa; phylum Chordata; class Amphibia; order Anura; family Dendrobatidae; genus Dendrobates; species Dendrobates tinctorius. Next base: position 12,231,788 of record NW_027361716.1, read on the forward strand.
ATTGTGGCCTTTCTTTGGTTCTGGGAGAGCTTCTTAAACCCCTGGGAAGCTCCAATCCCTGTCAGTTATACTTTTGCCTTTGGCCGAGTGTGGTGACCTCTGTGTGCCTGTGCCTGTTCATTGTTATAGCTTGATTATATGGTTCTGACCCGGTTCTGTTCCCCATTGTGAGTTTGCCTATTGAATCTGTACTGCGCTTCGCTCTCCATGAATGACTCATTGCCTGTGATCTGACTACTTTCTGCTCGCCCCTCTTGTACCTTGCAGCTATCTCTGTGTATGACTCATTGGCTACGTCCTGACTATCCTCCCTGTCTATGCCCCTTGGTAACTTTGTCTCGCAGTTACCCTGTTAGGAGTTCTCTTGCAGCTCCTAGCTCTCTGGAGTTTAGGCCACGCCCCTAGCAGTCACGTGCTTCATGTCCTGCTGCTCTGAAGTACGCATCTACTCGGCTGCTGCCTGCTCCACAGGTATCTTTGAGCACAGTTCGCTTTACTCAGGACACACGCACTGGCTCAGTGAGCAAGTTCAGTGTGGTGTTCCTGACACTGACACTGTTCTCTTGGTACCTTAGCCTGACACCACCCTGGAGATACCTCAGCCTGAGACTGCTCTTGGTAGTACCTGAACCCTAAGGCTGCTCCAGTGGTACTTGAACTTGGAGCTGCTCTGTTGGTACCTGAGCCTCACAATGCTCCAGAGGTACCAAAGCCTAACACTGCTCCGGTGGTACCAGAAGCCGATTTGGGAGTACCTAGGTCTGACATCGTTCCGGCAGAACCTGACACCACTCTGGAGGTACCTGAACCTGAAGCCACTCAGACGGTACTTGAGCCTGACACCGCTCCAGGGATTCCTAAACCTGAAGCCTCTCCGGCGGTACCTGAGATTAACACAGCTCCGGCAGTACCTGAACTCGATGCCACCCTGGTAGTACCTGAACCTGAAACCGTTATGGCGGTACTTGTACCAGCACCAGTGTCTATCCTGGTTAGCGTTCCAGAGTCTGTACTATCGGAGCCTGTTCCAGTATCCAAATCTTGTCCTACCAGTGACTCCGAGTCATTTATCCAGTCTTCCCTGTGACCCAGAACCTGTAATGTTTGAACAGTAACCGAATCTTGTCCTGACATTGACTATAAGCCTGTGTCCATGTCTGCGATCCTCACCCCTGGAGTCAGCAGCTCCAGTGTAGGGAATTGCGTAGGAGTGGTAAGTACCACTGCTAACTGCAGCTCAAGTCTAACTCCACCATCAGGAGCTCTAGCGAAAATAAGGTAGCTGCTTAGCAGTGCCCCTCCTAGGTAAGCCTGACCCTTGGCATAGTGGGTCCACGATCCACTTGTGTGACAAATATTACTGCAAGGTCCATGTACAGTAGTTAATAATAATCTTTATTTTTATATAGCGCTAACATATGCTGCAGCGCTTTACAGTTTTGCACACATCATCATCACTGTCCCCGATGGGGCTCACAATCTAAATTCCCTATTAGTATGTCTTTAGAATGTGGGAGGAAACCCACGCAAACACGGGGAGAACATACAAACTCATTGCTGATGTTGTCCTTGGCGGGATTCGAACCCAGGACCCCAACGCTGCAAGGCTGCAGTGCTAACCACTGAGCCACCGTTATATAGTTATATTTGTTATAGACTGAGTGAACTACTCCTATCAGTTGTTAAAGGGAGAAACAGTCCACTATAGGGCATCTGATGAACTAAGCTGTTTTTATGCACACTATGCATAAATATCATCTTATTACAATTAAATGCAGAGCTTCATTGAATGGAATTAACATTTGTGTGTTGTAAATCCAAGGTGCATTAACGTGCTTAAGACCTTATGATTATCTGCTATAGACAAGGCCAAGCTGTAACTCGGCCCTCATCTACAGTGTGCCATCTATAACACAGATTTTGTCTCTCTTGTTTGAGGGACTTGTAGGATCTAGAGAATTCTTTTCATCTGATTTATAAGACTCTTATTCTTTCCTGATTGTGCTTTATCTACTAAAAACTTAAGATATAATATCTTCCTCTCTACAGCACATAGAAACCTAATGAATACGAACAGTGGAGGAGGCTGTTCCGTCCTGAAAAAATGTGAAAAGCCAAAATGTCTGCCAGATCTTTTACCTCAGTTAATTTATTTTAGAACTATCCCTTTCAGATTAATTACAGCTGTTAAAATCAAGTGGGAAAAAAATCTAACAAGGGTTTACATCCAGACGCCTTCTTGTTTGATTCCAAATAAATTGGAAGACTTTTCTGGTAAAATAGTAAAACAATTATCAATTTGAAAAAGGATAATTAATGTGTGCTTCATTCACATTAGATCATGTATCTCAAAGCGGGACCCACAGATTTTGTAGTTTCAGCTGCTTTTTTTTCTTGTTGCCTATTTTTTTTTTTCGCTTTCTTTATCATGTGATGCGCCGCCCCATCAATGCTGACATTTAAATGAGCTGGTGTTGAACACAAATGTGATCATTTGTTCGGCTTCCAGTGTGGCACCATACTGTGATGATTGCTTCTGGGAGCCATCCGTGGCTTTTCGAGCACGAGAGGAAAAAAAGGCAGGCAAAATTTTTATCAATTTACATTTTTCTGTGATTAATTTTTATGCAAATAAGGGCCCGACAGGGCTTCCATCTCACCTGAATCATTCGGATCATCAAAGACAAATTGAGCATCACTTATTTAAAAAATAGGCTTTAAAATACTCTACAGCTGTGTTGGAAAGGAGCTAAGAGCAGGGCGTGAACTTTTCTAATGTACCAGGAATAGATAAGAAAATAGCCATTTAACTGCATTTACTTCTCAAATAACAAACATGAATAGGATCAATGCAGTTAAAACCATCATTGTGTTCCCTTACTGGAATGTGGCGATTAATTCTGCCTATGAATGAAAAAAGACTTTTACAAGGATTGCATCAGCTTATTTGTATCCCCAATACAAAAAATAGATGTCTTTTTAGTACTGCTGGGGGGCTACCAATAGTTAAATAAAGTTTGTAGCTTCACTTATAGCATAGTATAGCCAGGAGCATAGCCGGGTGGTGCAAAGAGTGTATATGCCCCAGGTGCAGTAGAAAAAGCTCGCTTTTTTATCTCACGGAAACAGTGCCATCCTTGTCAATGATATGACTGTGTCTGATATTGCAGCTTAGCCCCATTCCCCCAGGTATCATAGAGATTTACTGTGTAATACAAATTTTTTAAATGTCTCCAACTATTTAAAAAAAAATGCACTTCTCAACATTGAAATTGAAATGCCAAGATGGAAAAGTTGTGGAATTTTGGAAATCACAAGATGGATAGACACATCAATGATATGCAAGTGATGAAATAAGGGAAACAATATTTTCAAAACATCTCATAGAATCAAAGAATTTTAAAATTGGAAGGGACCTCAAGGGTCATCGTGTCTATCCCTATGCTCAATACTTCACAGGATTCACTGACTAAACCATGTCATACAGATGTCTGTCCAACCTCTGTTTGAAGGCTTCCATTGGAGAACTCACCACCTCTCATGGCAGCGTGTTCAACTCATTGATTTCCCTCTTTGTCAACTGTCAAAAAGTTTTTTCTAATATCTAATCTGTATCTTCTCCCTTTCAGTTTCATTCTGTTGCTTCTCATGTTTCCATGTGCAAATGAAAATAAGGATGATCCCTCTACACTGTGACGTGATCCCTTCAGATATATGTAGACAGCAATTAGGTCTTCTCTTAGCCTTTTTTTTTCAAGCAAAACATTCCCAGATCCTTGAGGTGCAAGTCCATAGTGTGTTGGTGGGGGGATAATACTCAAGGTTGCATCTATAGTACATGTGCCGACTGGGGGTGGTCCCTTTCGGCTGCGGAACAGACGAGAGACAGACGCAGAAATCCGTTCAATCAGGTCAAAACTTTATTGGGTGTCCTCTTGACATCCACAGCAGACAAAACAGCTTCTGCTCCCTGGCCTGGGTACCTGTAACCTTCCTTCTGCTTCTCTTCGAGAAGATCCCTGGGTTCCTTCACTGTGGCTGCCGTTAGGCCCATGGCCACAGCGCTTCCCCCGTCCGAGTCTGCCTGCTGCAACACCTACTCACTCTGCGGTGTCCAACCGTCCTGTACCCCAGACTTCCGTAAGTCACTGCCGTCCCGTCCTGCAGCTGTCCTCTCAGGGCCCGTTCTCTTATGCCTTCCCTGAGGTTCTCCTTCCTCCATCCTCTCTTGAGCTTTTCCCGCTTCTCTCTTCCTCCTGGGTGTCTGCCCTACCCCTGGGACTCTCCATCCTTATATCTCCTCTTTCTGGAAATCCCCTTCTCAGTCCCGTAACTTCGCCCACCAAGACTGTGCAGTTGCTTTTAAGTCCTTCTCTCACTACTCTATGTCCCCATCTTGTAGCCAAAACCCGGTACTACACCATATTTCACTAATTCTAGCTGTTGTCCCACATTTCTACATACAAGTCAGAATAAAGCATTGTATATATCATCTCTTTCACATTTCCCTCTTTATCAGACAGGTCCATAGGTCAGTCCACCCCCTACATACCCCTTCCTTTGACCATTGTCATCCCCGACAATCCTATACCCTTCGCTTTCCCTTTTAGTACTTCTCCACTTTCTTTTGTCTGTGTGGCCAGTTGCCGAGCAGAGCCCGGAGTCCTCTAGCTCTACACGGGATGCTGGACAGAGCCCGGAGCAATCATGTTCCAAGTAGCTTATGGCTTCCCGCAGGCGCTTGCGCCTCTATGACTATTCCCTTTGATTGGGGTAGGAACACCCAGACTCCTCCACGGGTGCTCTCCCCCACTTTTCTCACTTTCAGAATTGCATTCCACTCTAGGGAGGGATGACCGAGGCTCTGAGCCTACCAGGTCACCACCTTCCCTTTTTCTTCCGTTCCGGGTATTTTCCACCTAGGACCTGACCAATGGACCGCTGTCTGTTGCAAGTCACAAACTCCCTTACCCCTTTTTTATAATTTAGTCATGGCAAGCATTTTCCGCTTTTCCACATTTTGGACCTCCTTCTTGAACATATTTTCTAGTATAACAATTTAACCAACTTTTCTGACAACAATCAAATTATTTCCATTACATACGTGTAGCGTTTCGCTAGGTGAGGCAGGACTCCAGGAGTGGACCATCTGGACCGTGGCACCAAGGAGCCCCGGGCGAGCAACCAGGTGGAGCCGACCCCTATACAGGGACCGTTAGGAGCAGGCCCAGGGGTTCAAATGCCACGGCAGTCGGTGCCAAGAGGGGCGGCTTGGGATGGACTGGAGTAAGACAGCAGGAGACAGAGAGGGACAGTCAGGAAGGCAAGGACACCAGACCGGGATAGGACAGCAGGAATCATGAACGGGCAGGCAGGACCAGAGTAGGACGGCAGGAATCAGGCACGGGCAGAAAGGACTGGAGCAGGATGGCAGGAATCAGGCACGGGCAGGACCGGAGTAGGACAGGAATCAGACATGGGCAGGATCGGAGTAGGACAGCAGGAATCAGGCATGGGCAGGACCGGAGCAGGGCAGCAGGAATCAGGCATGGGCAGGAACGGAGTAGGACAGCTGAAATAGGAAGCACAGGGAGAGGTGAGGACCGGGCACGATGCACAGAGCAAGGGCACGGGGGCCTAACGTGCGGAAACTGGCACATGGAGGTGCCTGATCTATTACAGGAGGGCGGCCTGAAATACTCTGGAAGTGGCCCCCATTGGTCCGGCGGTGCTTCCGGGTCAGGGCACCGCCAGAGCATAAGAAGATAAGGTAGGACGCGGACACGGACGCGGCCTACGGCGCATGTGCAAAGCATGCAAGGACATTGCAGGCTGCGGGCCGGTCACAGGACGCCGCGGCTAACAGGAGAAGACAGGCGGCGGAGCGGGAGCGGGCAGGTAAGTACAGCGGGGCGCGACGGGGGCCGTGACAATACGCTCATTATCTCTACTTTTAAATATTTATTTCAACCATTATTATTAATTAACTCTTTCCCTCTTAACTATTCAGCATATCTACTAATATCCCTCGACATAATAATAACCCCCCAAATCTTTATACAGACATTATCTACTATTACGAAAACATTTGTAAATACAAGAGCGCCCCCTTCCTTTGTGAGCAGTACCCCCAACACATCCCTTCTGCGTTGGGAATAGGGTTTCTTACCCCCAAGGAGACGCGGAACAGTCCCCATGCTGCGCAATGGCGCACAGCAGTCCCGGTAGTCTGTGAACATCAACGGTGCTCCGGGCCATCTCCTGACGGCCGTTCTTCTTTGCCAGCAGGAGGGCACCCCACAGCCGTGGGGCCCCCGGAATGCCTGGCAATCCCTGGGCCACGAGGGTTCTTAGTGCCCGAGACCCATAAGTCCACCTCCCCTTCACGAGGTTCCGTATTCTTCGGAGTGCACAATCACGGCTACCGCATAGTAGCTGCGGGTGCTACAGTACTCTTTGTAGAAGGGCACCCAGTCCCCCATCTGCAGTGCCTCCAATTCTTTATAGAGGCTGCATTAAGGTAGACTTTGTGGCCAGTCTCTGCCTCCTTAATGAATCCGTAACCCCGCTCAATGTTAGTATATACGAGCCGCCCATGGCTCCGGGGAACAGACATGGCGGTTTCCCCCTTGTCCCAATCCATTTTTGGATCTGTGTCAGAGTCTGGACTCTCTTATATAAACCTTTTTACTTTCTGGCCCTCGAGGGTTAATATGGGTTTTTGCCCCCGGTGGCCGCTGGTGCTGCTACAACTGTAGTTAGTCTGCTGCTGGGTTTCCCCCCCGGTGGCCGCTGGTGTTACTACATGTTTAGCCAGTCAGCAGTTGTGACCACTCCCTCCTTCCTTAAAGGGTCATCAGGTGCTGCAGTCACTGTTGGTGATATTATTCCTCAACCAAGCTGGAGTCTGGAGCAGGCTGTGTTACAGTGGAGCTCCAGCTATTTCCCTTTCTGGTGCCTAAATCTGCTGTCCAGTGCATGACTGCAGAGGAAGATAAGTTTTGGTGTTCAGTTGCTTTAACCCCATGGTGTCTGTTGTATCTTTCCTTTGTGTTATTGGTGCAGTACATCTTTTCCCTGTCTCACCTCCTGGGGAGGGGGTTGGGGCTTTAGCTCAGGGCTAAACAGGAGATAGGGACAGGTCAGGGACTTGGGCCTCACTACCATTAAGTGTACCTCCAAGTTAAGGAAAGTCAGGACTCCTGAGGGGCAGTTCAGGGGCCCTCTTTCCACGTCTCCTGTTTCCCCGCAGCTGCCCTGTGACATTATCACCAATTGTCCCATTTTTTCTGGTGAGCAATGGCCCAAATGCAGACCTTTGTCCAATTGCTGCAGACCCTCACTGAGGAGCGTGGTGTGCTGCATGGTGTGGTGGAGCAGCAGCTGCAGCAGTTGGTGGGGTATGGGACCTCAGCTCAGATGCAGGCTCAACCAGAGCCCAAGTTATCTCTTCCAGACAGGTTTTCTGGAGGGAGAGAGAATTTTTTGTTTTTTCAGGAGGCCTGCAAGCTACACTTCAGGCTCCGCCTTCATTCATTAGGGAGTGAGGAACAGCGGGTGGGATTCATTATAGCCCTTGAGGGTGATCCCCAATCCTGGGCCTTCTCCCTGCTGGCCGATTCACCATCTATATGGTCGGAGGATGAGTTTTTTGCGGCTTTGGCGATTATGCCCCCTGTAGTCCTTGCTAGGGAGGAGGACACACTGGTGCAGACGGACGAGCCCAGGCATGTGGGAGGAGATGGTTCCCCAGCGGTGTTGCCTGTGGTTCGTTGTGGTGTGGGGGAATGTTTTTTCTGTGGGCAGACTGGTCATGTTTTCAGGGTCTGCCCAGCGTGCGCCAAATCTTCTGTACCATCTAAGAAGCTGGGTCCCCTGGTCGTGTTTAGGGAGGTGACCAGGGAGTGTATATTTCCTCCATTTTGCCCTCTCAGTGTACTATGTCAGCAGAAGTAGTGGTTGGCGGGGTACCTGAGGGTATACCGGTGTTTGTGGACATTGGAGCGGGAGTCAATTTGGTGGATGCTCACTTTGTCCAGACTCATGACATGAAGTGCAGGACGCTGGCCGTTAAACCCCTAAGCGTCCAGGCCATTGACTCTGTCCCACTAAGCCAGGGGAGGTTGACCCATGTCATAGAAAATATACATCTGCATATAGGGACTCAATATGAAGAGTCCCTGTCATGCTACGTCTTGGGGGGTATGCCATCACCCATCGTTTTAGGCCTCCCTTGGTTGAAAAGACACAACCCGGTAATAGATTGGTGGTCTAGGGAAGTAGTCAGTTGGGATCAGTCATGTGAGGGCTGCTGCCTGGGGGCTACTGTCTCTGCTGCCTTTCTACAACCATCCCCTTCTTCTCCAGTGGGGGCAGCAGAGGTGCTGCCGGGGAGTAGGGGCAAGTTTCTACCCTCACCACATGCTACCCTGGGTGTCGGAGTCCACTTAGAAGGAGGGGTCAGAGGAAAGTGGTGACTCCTTCTGAGCTTTGTGGGAGTGTGAGTGTGATGACACAGGGGGACGCCTCTGTTGTCGGTGCTGTGAAGAGTTCACCATCTTGTGGAAGATGTGTGCGTGGCAATAAACGTTCAGGTCCGGTCCTGTGTGTGAATGAGTACGTAAGGCTGTCCACCAAAAACATCCGGTGGAGATGTGCTGCTAGGGTCTGGAGTTCTCAAGTGATCGGGCCGTATCGGGTGTCGGCCATCCTTGACTCGGGGACTTACCAGCTGGAGCTACCCCCAATAATGCCCATACACAACTCATTCCCCTTATGTTATTGGTGCAGCACATCTTTTCCCTGTCTCACCTCCTGGGGAGGGGTTGGGGCTTTAGCTCAGGCCTAAACAGGAGATAGGGACAGGTCATGGACTTGAGCCTCACTACCATTAAGTGTACCCCCAAGTTAAGGAAAGTCAGGGCTCCTCCTTAGCCTGAGGGGCAGTTCAAGGACCCTGGTTCCACGTCTCCTGTTTCCTCGCAACTGACCCGTGACACCCCTTCTCTTGGAGAGCTGCCCAGATCTCCCGCTCCTTGTTTTTTTTCTGGGCAATGATATCGGCAATCCAGACAGACGGCCCCATATAGGCCGCAGGCCCGCTCCGTGCCGGTGACGCGGGGTGGGGAGAAGCCGGGCGAGGAGGCTGGGGATCGATGACGTGGACGTCAGCCGGCCCAGCATAGGCCGCGGATTCGTCGGGAGCCGATGTCGGTGAGTGAGCTGAGGCCGGGCTGGGAGGCTGAGACTCAGGCGTGTGGGCCTTAGGCCTCGCACCCCCTTGGGCTGGTAAAGTATGACAGGACGGGGCAGGGCAGGGAGTCTGGGAATCAATATCTGGGACTTTGGGCCTAGTGTCCGGATGGGGAGGCGGGGGCTGCCTGTGGTGCTGCCAGCCAGGGCGGGGAATCGTTCACCTTCCCCGGTGCCTCTGTCTCCTTCCAGCTGCTCCACAGCTCCTCCAGGGACTCGGGCACCTGAGCGACCGGAGTTTCCACAATGCCACCGGCCTTCTCCTGCTGGATGGGCTCGATGTCTTCAGCCATCACCAGCGGGAAGGGTCCCGTCGGTCCTCCATCGCTTGGTGTCCGCTGCTGCTCTTTGTCCTGCCATCCGGCAGGACCGGCCTCCAGGCCCGAAGGTTCTGCGGAACACATCAGTGGTGGTTTCTCCAATGACCGCTTCTGCACGGCCGGCGCTGCGGGTGGGCACGCCTCTTCCCTCCGCTCCACAGTTCCAGGTGTCAGCGACCCCAGCTTGGTCCGAGGCTCTTCATTCTTGGTAAATGTCCGGTATGCTGGCTATGATTCCCAAGCACAGATGATGCGGTGGGCCTCGACCTCCTGTTGCCATTGCCACTCCACCCATCCAAGGGCACGGCAGCTGCAACATCTCATCATGTCTGTGCTTCTGAGGCTCAATGGCGCCAAGCAGCTGCACCCAGCCTGATAAGTGGCGTCACTCCCGTTCTTGGGTGAGGCATGGGCTGGCCCCTCCACCCATTTTCCAGCCTTCAGTGGGAAGGGGCGGCTGTCACTAGATGTACACCACTCCCCCCTGGGGCGGGCTCGGCATAGCTGCCCCTGGTAGTCCAATGTGGCAGAAAACTCCTCCGGTTCTTTCAGGTGCTTAAATGCCACAGCCATTTCTGCAGGGGCGCAGAGTCTTTTGTTCAGAGTTCTTCTAATTAAATCCGGCAATCTCAATCACTGTCCAAATTGTAATCCACTCAGGCACAATCTTCAACCTGTTCAGCTCAGGCCTTAATTTGTAATCCACTTTGGTAAATCTTCAACCTGTTCAGCTCAGGTCCTTTGGAATCTTCAGCTCGGTCTCACCACTGGCGTTGGTGTATTAGGCGGTGATGATCCTGCCGACTATACCACTTGTAGTACTCGTACATGTGCTGACTGTGGGCGGTCCCTTTCGGCTGCAGAACAGACGGGAGACAGACGCAGAAATCCATTCAATCAGGTCCATACTTTATTGGGTGTCCTCTTGACATCCACAGCAGACACAACAGTTTCTGCTCCCTGGCCTGAGTACATGTCACCTTCCTTTTGCTTCTGTTCGAGAAGACCCCTGGGTGCCTTCACTGTGGCTACCATTAGGCCCACGGCTACAGCGCTTCCCCTGTCTGAGTCTGCCTGCTGCAACACCTACTCACTCTTCGGTGTCCAGCCGTGCTATACCCAGACCTCCGTTAGTCACTGCTGTCCAGTCCTGCAGTTGTCCTCTCAGGGCCATTCCCTTCTCCGTATAACCGTCTCTTTCTCTTCTGCCTTCCATGAGCTTCTCCTTCCTCCGTCCTTTCCTGAGCTCTTCCCACTTCGCTCTTTCTCCTGGGTGTCTGCCCTACCCCTGGGACTCTCTTTCCTTATATCTCCTCTTTCTGGAAATTCCCTTCTCAGTCCCATAACTCTGCTCACCAAGACTATGCAGTTTCCCTAGCCTAAGGCTCGCTGTTAAGTCCTTTTCTCACTACTCTATGTCCCCATCTTGTGGCCAAAACCCGGTACTACACTATCTTTCACTAATTCTTGCTGTTGTCCCACACATCTGCATACAAGTCACAATAAAGCATTGTATACATCATGTCTTTCACATTTCCCTCTTTATCAGACAGGTCCTTAGGTCAGTCCACCCCTACACATCTTTCGTCTCCTCCCACCAACCACAATAACGGAGAGGGGATCATTATCCTCTTTATCTCCTGACTGTTGCACGCCCATCACCTCTTCATCCTCATCCTCCTCCATTTGTTCCTTGGCTCCTGCACCTTCACTAACAGTTTGTTTGGTACCATGAGTCCCCCTCGATCGCTGTAATACACCCTCCCAAGGCACCCACCTGTGCGACGACTTTCTGGAACTGAGAGATAGTTATCCTTTCCACATCCTCCTTTGTTTCCTCCTCTTCCTCTGGAACCACCACCTCCTCCCGCAGACTATTCAAAGTGTGCTCCAGCATGTAGATGACCAAAATTGTGATGCTGATGATGGCATCGTCAGTGCTAACCATCTTAGTAGCCATTTCAAAACTGTACAAAAGAGTGCATAGGTTTTCATCTGTGCCTACTCTGCAACTGGTAGGCCAAAAGACCTCTACACCCTTATTGCAAACGGTCTTCCATTGCTCCAGGTTCAGTGGAGACAACCATTGCTCTAACTCGGACTGTAAAGCTGTCCACAACTCTTGAGCTGTGTGACTGCGAACTCCAAGGCATATTAATTTTAACACTGCCTGATTGTAGTGAGCCCTGGATGCACAGTATGGAAGTGGGGGAATTCTCTGCACTGTTCGAATGCGTGTCTCATTAAGGGAGCGGTTGAGGGCACAGGTGGAGATGCAGGAGCCAGAAGCAGTTGAGGAAGTGTTAGATACAATAGTTTGTCCTGAAAGCCTTGGGAATTTCAAGACTTGTGGAGCAAACCATTGAATTGACCGCCTGCCCCCACAAGTTACCAGAGTCACCCAGTGCCCAGTCAGTAAGATGTAACGCGGGTGTCCGTTTGCTCATTCAGGTGTCAGTGGTGAAATGCAACCTGGCACACATAGATTTTTTTCAAGTAAGGGGTGATGTTGTCTGGGACATGCTGGTGTATCGCAGGCACAGCTTTCTTAGAGAAGTAATGCGACTGGCCAACTGGTACTGGGGGTCTGGGATGGCCATCAATTTTCAGAAACTGTCTGTATCCTACAAGCAGAAAAGCAGCTTTTCCGTGGCCAACATATTGGAGATGGTGCAGTTCAAGCTCTTAACTTTCGTATGTGTAGGAGGAAAAATTCTTTTACAGCACAGGACAAAGTTTTGGACTGTGAGTGAGGTACAGGCAGAGATGTTATGGTGGATTGAGAAAGAAGTGTTGTGCTCAGTGAAACAAAAATAGCAGCCATCTTCACTTTCAGGTGGCTAACAGGCTTTCACTCACCCTGACTTTAGGGGGGTAAACAAGTGGAGTTTCTGTACCCGAAGACGTGTGTTAGAACACTTGGCATGGTGACAGAGGAGGAAGAAGCAGCAGATGTGGTTGATGTGACGGCCAGTGGTTGGCGAGGCCTGCTAGTCCACATTTTAGTGCAATGAAATTCCCATACTAAAGCATATCGATCACGCATGTGTCGTTTCATGCATGCAGTAGTCAAATTATTGCAATTTTTGCCTCTACTGAATCTTTTTTTTACAAATTTAGCAGATAACATTTGTTGGGTCTTCCTTTGCAGTCTCAAATAGGCACAGACTAGGAAACCACTGCAGACTTGTGACCGGTGCTGCCCAAAGCCACAGTTGTGGCTGAAGATGCAGTGCTTGTCATGGTTACATCACTCTGTCTTTGTTGGAAGCCGCAATGTAACCTTCTTGTTTTCCTCCTCCTCTGTTCTCCCAGTCCTCACCCTAAGAGTTATGCTCCTTCTTTTCCTGCTCTGACACTAGAGTACAGTTCGCTTGAGCCTGTAGTATCTGAATCTCTATCAGAACAACCTCCACCCCCGGGGGTTAAAGTCTGGTGACAATGGGACAATGGTCTGGATTCTGCTCCAACCTTACTTTGTCCAGCTCTGGATTCAGCATGAAGAAATTTTGGGCATCGGTGCAGATGCTTTCCTCCTTTGGATTTTGTGAATCTTTTGAGCAGACCTCTGATGCCCATGGAATAGAATGTGTGAACAGCTCTTCAGAATGGTCCTTCTGTGGTTCCCCACAGAGTTGGGCATTTGAAAATTTGTAACGCGGGAGGAAACAAGGTTTATTGGGGTGCCACCTCTGAAAACTGTAATGTGTATGATGTTAAGGTGGAGGAAGTGGAGGAAAGGCCACTTGATGCAGCGCTTGAAAATCCACTGTAGCACATGCTCTTTCTGACCCTCATCTACCAGGTGTACCACTGTGCGGCTGCCAAAGAAAGGGAGTCAAGTATCCCATCCAGTAACTGTTGTGAGTGGTCTTTTGATAGAATGAGACAGTGTTTGTTCAGCTGAGCTTTCATTAACACCTAACCCACTTAAACGTCGAACAAGCCTATTCCCTCTTCCACCTTAACTTCACTTTTTCCCACTCTTGTTGTATGTACCCTTTCCCTCTATAACCTTTTGTTTCACAACCTTACGCCCACACCTGTCAGTCACCTGTCACTAAATGAACAATCACTATTTATTTTCTTAGATAGTGTGCCTGAACAACACTTTTAACTAACGATTTTGATGAGCAAATAGGAACTTCTGATTCTTTGTTGCAGCAAGTTTTATCCCAATCAATTTAGCTTAGCAAATATGGGCTCCTAGCTGAACTCCTATGTTAGGCCTAACAATTTTTAAGTGGAAATGTGACCTTCTTATTCCTCACTGCAGTACAGTTTTATCACAAACTATTTGGGTTAGCAAATAGGGACTCCTGGCTAAACCCCTAAATTAGGCCTAATGAATTTAAGTGGAAATGTGGCCTTGTAATTCTCCACTTCAGCACAGGTTTATCACAAACTATTTGGATAAACAAATACGGGCTCCATACTGAACTCCTATATTAGGTCTAACCATTTTTAAGAGGAAATGTGGCCTTGTGATTCCTCATTGCAACACAGTTTTTTCCCAAACCATTTTAATTAGCAAATGGGGCCTCCTGAGACTGCAACACAGTTTTAGCACAATCTAGTTATACGCTGGAAGTTCGATTTCAAATAGGACAGGATTCTATCTAGCTAACTTTCAGCAGCAACACCATAAGCAGTAGCGGCTTCTCTGCACTGTGACACAGAGAAAATGGCGACAGCAAAACAAGATGTCCACATTTTATATGGACAGGGATATGTGACCTTGGCAGCCAATTACAGAAGACCTTGCATCATGACATTGTGGATGGTTTCTGCCCCTGACTGACCCCCTAAATTACATCTATAAAATCCGAGGAATGGAACTAAGCAACAGCACATGTCAAAAAGACTTGGGTATACTAATAGATCACAGATTGCACATGAGTCAATAGTGTGATGCAGCAGCTAAAAAGGCAAACACAGTTTTAGGTTTTAGGCTGTCTGCTGTAGAGGAGCCCTCTGGCTTGTCAGATCTTTGTTTCTTAGTATACATGTACCAAATTCTCTTTACCACTTCTCAACAGAGCTTTGCATGCAGGGCCAGAAGAAGTGGTCACGAATCAGCATCTCAAGTTTCTTCCAGCCAAAGTGACCACACTGATTGTGGTAGACTGTTGGGACCATAGGGACATCTGCTTTTCATATTATCACTTGCCATATGACTTCATGGGTCCATGGTTTGATGTGGCATCAAATCAATTTGTCTTCAAGTAAGAAGAATCTTTTCCGCTCTATCCAGAGCTGGTAGATCTCTGGGGGCTCTTCTTTTTCATGAGACTCCCACTTGTCCATCAGAAGCTGCAGCACGTGGCACATCACTGGTACTTTGTTTTGTGCTTCCTTCCATTCAAAATGAGGCAGTGGGTCGGAAGGCAGTCTTCTGGACCGTGGAGGCTTCTCAGTCATTTGGCAGGAGTTTTGCTGCACAGCCTGGTGATGGTAAGTAGGCATTTCTACCTGTTCTGGCTAGTCAGGATCTTCTTCAGACATAGGAGGATTCGGCATCAGAGACAGGGCATCAGCATTACGTTTCTTCTTTCCAGTCCAATACTTTATCAAAAACTGATAATTAAATAATTTCGCCATCCATCTCTGTTCTAGAGCACCTATTCGAGCTGTATTGAAATGGGTAAGCAGATTATTTTCAGTGTACACTGTTCTGCCTTCATACACATTGACACGGTGTGCAATCTAGCATACAGCATAAACCACCTTCTATCTTTCAAAATAAGCAGACTGTTCTCTGTAGTCTATCTTGTTTATTGATGAAGAGTATAGAACATACAGTAAAACTATAAATAATCCACTTGTTGGCAGGTTGCACTCTCGGTACTTGTGACTGTATGGCGGCTGTTGCAGTATTAGCAGACAGTGCAGTGTGGGTAAAAGCGGCTCCTTAAGTCGTATTTGCTATCGCAAGTGTCTAGCATCTGTTTTACTGTTCTGCCTTCATACACATTGACACGGTGTGCAATCTAGCATACAGCATATACCACCTTCTATCTTCCAAATTAAGCAGACCGGTCTCTGTAGTCTAACTTATTTATTGGTGAAGAGTAAAGAACATGCGGTAAAACTATAAATAATACAAACAACATGGGTAAGTATTGGGGAGATGATCACACAGCTAACACAATTACAGGGAGTATACAGTGTGATGCAAACTTTACATGGAATGCACAGGTGTCTAATTACATCTACTGAGCACTGACTGCTATACAGTTAATAACATCTCTGTTCAACACTGCATTGCAAGAAAATATATTAATCTTACAAGATATGCTTTACCAAGATAACTAACTCAAGTAGGGGAGTTACAGGAGGACAAAAACACGTGCATCCCATGAAATAGACAGAAGAAAATGGCATCTTCCTCATCCCAGAATACATTACTTTAATCCCACAATGCAACACTCTGTTAAAGACACAGGCTGTAAATGCTATTAAAGACACAGCTATAAATTCAGCCACCACTAGATGGTGCTATAACTAAACCAGCATATAATACAAACATATTTGCTCTATATATTCAAGAGGGCAGAACACTCCCCACTTGGCATCAACTGATGCCATTTCATTTTCCAGGTTTGGAGCGGTAAAGGCATGCTTGCAGTTGTGCCAACCTTTACAAGACTTCTGGCTGGTGGGTAATGTTGACTTGTAAGACTGAGCCACATGAATTAAACAAGCAATGACACGAACAAGTGAGTTCCAGGTTGAAAACCTGCTGAAATGGTGGGATTTGAGGTAATTATCTGAAGTCACCGTACTTAGAAAGGATACCTGAGGGCGGATTTCTTCATCTGCATCTGGATCTACCAGTTCAAAGGTGTCTGATTTGTCACTGTAAGGCGTTGAATGGTATAAGAATGCAGGGCCCGTAAACCAGGTGGTGTCCCTAAGGTGTCTAGATTCAACAAATCTAGTTGCGTGGCCTGCAGAATTGTGGTGTGTGGACACATAGAGCCACTGTTTAGGGCAAGTGGACCTCCTAATCCTTAGCACCCGATTGCTGACAAACATAAAACCGTTACCTGCCTCACTAGAGACAACAAAACATTGGACTTGTTCTTTGCCAATGTGAGAGGGGCATATGCCTCGTCAGCCCTACCACCCCTTGGAAGATCGGATCACAACCTAGTGCACCTCCAACTCGTGTACAAGCCACTTGTACAGAGAGAACCTGCTGTCACTCGCACAGTGAGGATATGGACTGAGGAGAGTGATGATGCTCTGAGAGACTGCTTTGAAACAACCACTTGGGAAGTGCTGCAAGATTCCTATGGTGATGACATGGATGGTCTCACACACTGTATAACGGACTACATTAATTTCTGTGTAGACAACACGGTACCCACAAAAGTAGTGAGGTGCTTCTCTAACAACAAACCATGGATCAGCCCCGGAATAAAGGCTCTTCTCAAAGAGAAGAAGTTGGCCTTCAGATCAGGTGACAAGGGCAGGCTGAGAGAGGTTCAGAAGGATCTGAAGTATCTAATCAGGCAGGGAAAGGCTAATTATAAGAGAAGGATTGAACTGAAATTGTCACAGAAAAGGATCCATGAAGTCTGAGAGGGTCTAAAGTCTATATCTGGGTATAGACAGACTGTCTCCAGGATGGTTGTAGATAAAGAGGGGCTTAATGAACTTAATCTATTATTTAACAGATTTAATCACACACTGGCTACTCCTGCCCCTGCATACCATTCACACCTCTCTGCTACAATAACCTCACCCCCTGCTGCAACTTGTCAACTGAGCCAGGGTCTGTTCTTCACAAGTACCCAGGTTGCAAAAGAACTGAATAAGATCAAAGTTTTGAAGGCTGCAGGTCCTGACGGCATCAGTGCAAGGCTAATCAAAACCTGCGGGCACCAGCTGAGTGAGATCATTACATATCTGTTCAATATGAGCCTGAGAATAGATATAGTACCACAACTGTGGAAATTATCGTGTGTGGTACCAGTTCCGAAGAAACCTTATCTGAAAGACCTTAATGACTATAGACCTGTAGCATTGACATCACACCTGATGAAGGTATTAGAGAGATTGGTTCTCACACGTGTCTGTCCTCTAGTGAAATTGGATATGGACCCTCTCCAGTTTGCCTACAGGCCGGGCATTGGTGTGGATGATGCCATTATCCACCTTCTAGATAGGACTCTCTCTCCCCTGGAGAAACCTGGGAACACTGTGAGAATAATGTTCTTCGATTTCTCTAGTGCTTTTAACACCATACAGCCAGGTCTACTGAGAGACAAGCTGGGCCTTGTTGGTGTGGACCTCCAACTCTCCACCTGGATCCTTAACTACCTCACGAACCGACCTCAGTTTGTAAAGGTTCGGGACAGTGTGTCAGACACAGTGATCTGCAATACAGGGGCACCTCAAGGTACAGTTCTTGCCCCTTTTCTCTTCACACTGTACACTGCGGATTTTAGGTGCAACTCATCTAGCTGCTACTTGCAGAAGTATTCTGATGACTCTGCAATAGTAGGCCTCATCACAGGAGGAGATGAAAGAGAGTACAGAGATACTAACCAAGCTTTTGTGGAGTGGTGTCAGAGGAACCACCTTAGGATTAATTCCGGGAAGACCAAGGAATTGGTGGTGGACTTTCGCAAGGGCAAAAATCCACCAGTAGTGGTGAACATTCAGGGAAATGACATTGAGATAGTCAACACCTATAAGTACCTTGGTGTGATCCTCAATAATAAGCTTGACTGGGCCCATCACTTGGATGCAGTGTACAGGAAGGGCCAAAGCAGGCTTTATCTGCTCAGAAGACTGAGAGGCTTTGGAGTTAGAGGGGCACTCCTTGCATCCTTCTTCAACTCTGTTGTGGCATCAGTCATCTTCTTTGGTGTGGCGTGCTGGAGTAGTGGCATATCAACCAGGGACAGGAATAGGCTGGACAAACTGATTAGAAGGGCCAGCTCTGTCCTGGGATGCCCCCTTGACCAAGTTCAGGAAGTAGGCGACAGGAGGATACTGGCCAAGGTGAGCTACATGGTGCAGAATGATTCCCATCCCATGCATGAGACCGTGACAAAGATGTGCAGTACTGTCAGTGACCGGCTACTTCATCCTAAATGTGAGAGGGAGCGCGATCGAAAGTCCTTCCTTCCTGCTGCAGTTAGGCTGTATAACCAGCACTGTCCAAAACGGAGAACGACCCAAACAGAGAACTAATAGATCCAAAGTTGTGACAGTCCGGTTACATTTTTTTTTTTTTCCGTATATGTACCTACCTACTGTCAATGTAATGCCTTTATGCATCTGTATCTGTACTTGCTCCTACCTTGCTGCTGTAATGCTCTGAATTTCCCCATGGTGGGACGATTAAAGGATTATCTTATCTTATCTTAGATCCTCTGTATCGTGGAAGCAATCCTCTGGATGAATGTCCCAGGAATGGCGCGTGGCACAGGTCCTGAGCACGTGCACTAGCATCAACAGTCTGCAGTCTCTCTCAGAGTAGTCTCTAGGCTGTGCCAATGGTATCCTAGGCGAAGAAACAGTATACGATGGTCGGCTCACAGACGGTAACTCAATAATGTCAGGGGCAATCACCAAGTCAGTACACAGAGGTCTGGAAGCAGGGGAGTCAGTGGGAGCTGCGGAGAGGGAGTCAACTGTCTCCTGTCGTTTTTTCCGTATATGTACCTACCTACTGTCAATGTAATGCCTTTATGCATCTGTATGTGTACTTGTTCCTGCCTTGCTGCTGTAATGCTCTGAATTTCCCCATGGTGGGATGATTAAAGGATTATCTTATCTTATCTTTGTCAAGTTTTGTTGCAAATGTACCCAAGCACTGCCTTGATGTCTGAGTAGAACTCAACATCTTTGATCTCCAGGTCCATTTCTGTCAAGATAAGTTCAGCTAACTCTACTGCTAGCACAGCTGCACAGAGTTCCAGTCTTGGTATTGTGTGCTCCTGGACTGGCACTAGTTTTGTCCAGCTCATAACTAGCCTTACATGGCATTGTTCTTTAATGTCAGTATTTTTCAGATATGCTACTGCTGCAATCACTTTGATTGATTGAGGCATTGCGGAAGATACAGAGCCTTTGCATCTTGACTTCTCTTGATGGTACGGAAGCGTATGGTCGTGCCACATAAAGATTTGACAAGGCTTCTAAAGATTTCTTCCATCTTACCCACAAATCTCTCTTTTCCATGGGAAGCGGATCATCCCATTCAGACACCTCTTGGGTGAAGTCTCTCAACATCATTTTACCTTGGATAGTTACAGGGGTTACAAATCCTAGAGGATCGTACAAGCTGTTTATCACAGACAGGCCGCCTCTACGTGTGAAAGGTTTTTATTCTTCGTTGATCCGAAAGGTAAATGCATATCTCTTCAAATCGCAGAGCAAACCAAGGCTCCGTTGCATGGGAAGGGAGTCTGTGTCTAAATCCAAGTCTTTTAGATCAGTGGAGTAATCTTGAGATGGAAAAGCTGCCATCGTTTTTTGGCTGTTGGAAGCAATTTTGTGCAGCCTCAAATTGGACAAAGCGAGCATTTCTTGTGTCCTCTTTAGAAGACTGACTGCAGATTCATCTGTGGGTGTGGATGTCAAGCAGTCATCCACGTAGAAATCCTTCTCCACAAATGATCTAACATCCGACCCGTACTTTGCTTCGCCCTCTCTGGCTGAATGTCAAGACCATAGATGGTGACAGCAGGGGAAGGGCCATTCCTGAAGATGTGTACTTTCATCTGATACTCCACGATGTCTTTGTAGGGGTCATTATCGTGGTACCAGAAAAACCTCAAATAGTTTCTATGTTCTTTTTTGACATGGAAGGAATGAAACATCTGTTGTATGTCAGCCATGAATGCCACTGCATCTTTGCGGAAGCGAAGAAGTACTCCTAGAAGTCTGTTATTGAGGTCTGGGCAAGACAAAAATACATCGTTCAGCAAGACACCTTCATATCTGGTGCTTCAGTCAAATACTACACTTATCTGACCAGGTTTCATATGATGATGCACACCAAAAATGGGTGGGTACCAACATTCCTTGGAATCTTGGAGTACAGGTGCAATTTCTGCATGGCCACTCTGAAGTATTTTCTCCATGAAGGCAAAGAAGTGCTCTCTCATTTCAGGTGCCTTCTGAAATTTGCATTTGAGGGAGACAAATCGACCATAGACAGGTTCTCTGTTGTTGTGTAAGTGTTGCCTCTGGGGTTTAAATGGTAGAGGGGCCATCCAACTCTTTGACTCATCTCTTACCATCTCTCGATCCATGATGTCCAAAAACAGTCTGTCTTCTATGGACATTGCTACCTTGTTGTCTTCTCTTGCTCTGTGGAAAACTGTGCACCCTACTGTATGTGATCTTGGTCGCCGTGACATGTGTGGTCTTCACAGGAAGGAACAGCTAACGGACAAGGTAGAAGGCATTGTGTGGCAACTCTTTTACCTGGAAGCTACTCTTACATGGCTGAAAGAGAGACAGATGTCCATTTTCAAGAGTATTGGTAAGCATGCTGTTGACTGGGGCTGGCTTGTGAGCTCCTCCTAAGCAGACATCTCCTATGATGACCCATCCAAGGTCGTGCCTCTGTGCGTACGGAGCGGTCCTGGAGCCGTTTATATATTCTCTAGCTGTCACAGTCCAATTCTTGGATCTGTGTCAGATTCGGGATTCCCTGATTTTAAACCTTTTTTTTTTCCTTTCAGGCCTTTGGGGACTTAATACGGGTTTTTTGCCCTCGGTGGCCACAGGTGTTATTACATATCTGTTGTTTTCCCTGCTGATGTGACCACTCCTCCTTTGCTATATAGGGTCACCTGGTCTATCAGCTGGGGTTGGTGATAGCAGGTCCTTGGTGGATTCCAACCACGGTGAAGTTAGCAGCTGGTTCTGAGGTGTTTAGCCACTGCTGAAAGCTGATCTGGTGCTGAACTCTGCTGCTCGGTGTTTGCAGCAGAGAAAGATGGTGAAGGTAGCACCTGGCTCTTAGGTGTCGAGCCACTGCTGAAAGCTAATCCGGTGATGAACTCTACTGCCTGGTGACTGCAGCACAGAAAGATAAGTCTTTTGTTGTTTTCCCCGTGTGGTATATTTTCCTTTGTGTGTATTAGTGCAGCGGTGGGACCAGTGTCCGCACTATCCAGTTCCCTAGTAAGGGATAGGTGCAGGGCTAGTCAGGGACTCAGGTATCCTGGTCAGCGACAGGTGAAGAGCCTGTATAGGAAACGTTAGGAGTGTTCAGGGACACTGCCTCAGGGGAGTGCAGGAGGTCTCCACATCCCCGTTCCCTATTGCAGGGCCCACCGCTGTTACTGCTTCCCCGGTGTTCCCCTTTTGTCTTGTTGTTTCAGTTACCGACCTGCGGGTTGTGTCACACAGGACAGGTACATGAGACAGTTTTGTTGTTTCAGTTACCGACCTGCGGGTCGTGTCACACAGGACAGCTACACGTGACAGTAGCCTTGTGGACTTGTAGTATATCTCTTCCCAGAAGTAGAGCTATTGGAGTTCCTGGATCCATCTCAGGTATCAGATGGGCTATATGCTTTAGATGGGGGTGATGTGTCGCCACCTCCCGTGAAGGTATTTCTGACCTGTTGTCAGGAATCTGGTAATGCTAGGATGCTCAGTAGCAATAGGCAGGTTTGGACATCTATGGACTCCACGTATCCGGTTGCTTTTCTCCCGGCCGTCTCAACGGTACCTGAACATGTCCTCAGCGTGTAGGGAGAACCAGGGCCTTCAATTCGGAAGTTGTCAAAGAAGATGGACCTGGCTAGGGACC
Source organism: Dendrobates tinctorius (assembly GCF_039654945.1). Lineage (NCBI taxonomy): Eukaryota > Metazoa > Chordata > Amphibia > Anura > Dendrobatidae > Dendrobates > Dendrobates tinctorius. The sequence goes on from NW_027361716.1 coordinate 12,254,150, forward strand.
TGTTACTTTGGTCATCCAGGATTGCCTATATCTTGAGAACTTTGTCCTTGCAGCCTACAGGATAGACTTAGACAAGGCAGATTTTTGAACAGGACCTTCCTCCTGTAAGTCCCTTACAGATCTCTGTACATTTAGAGCTGACCTCAGGGGTGTCTTCTTCGGTGTCTTTCTGCTTCTCATCGTGCTCCTCTGCTTGCGACAACACTTGTGGAGTTGATCCAGGGTGCATGGCTGTATTGTGATCCATGCTACTGCATTCTGCACATTTCATGCTAGCTTCACAGTTCCTGACGTAGTTAGAGGTTGTGGCACAACATTTGAAGCAGATGTTGTTCTCCTTGAGGAAACCTTTGCGATCCTCTAAAGGCTCTGCATTTTTGTAGAGGATGTGGTTTCTTGTGTTGAGGACAATGTTTACTGACATCCTGAGGCTTGCTCTCATCTGGAGGAGGTTTATTCACATTGTGAGGAGGGCCTGTGGAAACAGTGTTAGTTTTGTGGACAGCCAAGGGTGTCCTACTGGATTTGACAAAAGGAGCAGTGGAACACCTCAGAGTAAAGTCAAAACTAGGGTCATTTCTAATCCTAGATTGCTTGGTGACAAAATCAGCAAATACAATGAAAGGAGGGAATGATACATTATGATTTTGTTTATACCGTGAACCACATGTAATCCACTTTTCTTATAGGTTGTAAGGAAGTTTCTGTACTATTGGTTTGACACCCTTAGCGGTGTCTAAGTATGTCAATCTGGGCAAATCTCCTTCCTCCTGGGCAACCTGTAACTCTATCAATAAATCACTCAAATCTCTAAGCTTTTGATAACCTTTAGGTCCTTTCTTAGAAAAATTATCAATTATTTTATATAAAGCATTCTCTATGACTTCTACTGTCCCATAGCATTCATCAAGTCTTTCCCACACTTTACGTAGACCTGTGCGATCCTCTAAAGGCTCTGCATTTTTGTAGAGGATGTGGTTTCTTGTGTTGAGGACAATGTTTACTGACATCCTGAGGCTTGCTCTCATCTGGAGGAGGTTTATTCACATTGTGAGGAGTGCCTGTGGAAACAGTGTTAGTTTTGTGGACAGCCAAGGGTGTCCTACTGGATTTGACAAAAGGGGCAGTGGAACACCTCAGAGTAAAGTCAAAACTAGGGTCATTTCTAATCCTAGATTGCTTGGTGACAAAATCAGCAAATACAATGAAAGGAGGGAATGATACATTATGATTTTGTTTATACCGTGAACCACATGTAATCCACTTTTCTTATAGGTTGTAAGGAAGTTTCTGTACTATTGGTTTGACACCCTTAGCGGTGTCTAAGTATGTCAATCTGGGCAAATCTCCTTCCTCCTGGGCAACCTGTAACTCTATCAATAAATCACTCAAATCTCTAAGCTTTTGATAACCTTTAGGTCCTTTCTTAGAAAAATTATCAATTATTTTATATAAAGCATTCTCTATGACTTCTACTGTCCCATAGCATTCATCAAGTCTTTCCCACACTTTACGTAGACCTGTGCGATCCTCTAAAGGCTCTGCATTTTTGTAGAGGATGTGGTTTCTTGTGTTGAGGACAATGTTTACTGACATCCTGAGGCTTGCTCTCATCTGGAGGAGGTTTATTCACATTGTGAGGAGTGCCTGTGGAAACAGTGTTAGTTTTGTGGACAGCCAAGGGTGTCCTACTGGATTTGACAAAAGGGGCAGTGGAACACCTCAGAGTAAAGTCAAAACTAGGGTCATTTCTAATCCTAGATTGCTTGGTGACAAAATCAGCAAATACAATGAAAGGAGGGAATGATACATTATGATTTTGTTTATACCGTGAACCACATGTAATCCACTTTTCTTATAGGTTGTAAGGAAGTTTCTGTACTATTGGTTTGACACCCTTAGCGGTGTCTAAGTATGTCAATCTGGGCAAATCTCCTTCCTCCTGGGCAACCTGTAACTCTATCAATAAATCACTCAAATCTCTAAGCTTTTGATAACCTTTAGGTCCTTTCTTAGAAAAATTATCAATTATTTTATATAAAGCATTCTCTATGACTTCTACTGTCCCATAGCATTCATCAAGTCTTTCCCACACTTTACGTAGACCTGTGCGGGGATGCTTTACATTAATGTCTCTCAGTCTTTTGGCATGTTCGACCGACTCACTTACGAGCCACTTTACTAGGAGATCTAACTCCTCACTACAATAAAGGTCCAGACCATGAATGGCGTTCCGGAACGAGGCTTGCCATGACCGAGAGTTCTCAGGTTTGTCAATGAACTTTCGTATGGTATCCTTTTGTAACCAGTTCTCGGTGGGCAAAGAACTTTGCAAAGTCCATGATGGCTCTGTCAGTGCTGGCACAAGCCGGTGTGTTATAGTCATGTCTAGTGTGTGGTGCATCACCATACCTGTAAGATGCTTCTGACTCTGGATAGTCTGTGCAGTACCTTCTCGGTGAAGAAGGTGGCTCTTTAAAGCAGGATGGGAGCTGTACCTTATTCTCAGTGGAGCGGTAGCTGTGGTTGACATCTCTGTGCTGGACGTTTCCTCGCCTATGGTAGTGAAGTTTGGGATTGGATCGCTGGTAATCGGCATAGGCTGATCGATATGATGCGTCAGGGCTGTCATCCACGCCGGAATGTTGATGGACGTATTCTGCAATGCACTGGGCTGGATCTTGCTGCTCTAGATCTGGTCCGAGAATGCTGCTGCGTCTCTCAGAATCAAGATTCTTCATAGCTTCCAGATACTCTGCTTTAGCTATTGAAGCTGCTGTCTCTTTGTCTGCCGCAAGTTTTTCTAGAGAGGCTCGCAGGTGTGCACTTTCCGCCTCTTGCTCTGCCTGCAAGCGCGCAGTTTTAGGCAAAGTGGGGCCCTAGGCAAAGTTTAAAATGGGTCCCCAATGCTAACATATTGCACATCACAAAGAAGCATTTCAGAGTTCAGGCCGCTAAATGAGTGTGATCGACAATATTGAAGTCGTTCAACACTTGTTTCCCGGCCTCTTTCCACCATCTGAGAAAAGAATGATGGGGGCAGAACAATCACTAATGGATCACTAACAGATCACCATACAGTATGATGTTATCAGCAGCACATCTACAGTTTACACCCCATAGTCCTCCATATAGTATAATACACTCCTCAGTCCTCCATATAGTATAATACACTCCTCAGTCCTCTATATAGTATAATACACTCCTCATAACCCTCCATATAGTTTAATACACTCCTCATAGCCCTCCATATAGGATAACACATTCCTCATAGCCCTCCATATATTAAAATACACTGCCCAGTCCTCCATATAGTATAATACACTCCTCATAGTGCTCCATGTAGTGTAATGCACCGCCATAGTCATGCATGTAGTACAATTCATTTCCCATAGTATAATGCACCCCATAGTTCTTCATATAATGTATTCCCCATAGTCCTCGATACAGTATAATGCAGCCCACATATAGTATAATGCAGCCACCCATAGAGCATGATGCAGTCACCCCACAGTATAATGCAGCCCCGCCATACAGTATAATGCAAACCCCCATAGAATGTAATGCAACCCCCCTCTTATAGTATAATGCAGCTACAACTTAGAGCATGATGCAGCTACCCCACAAAGTATAATGCAGCCACTCAACAGAATATAATGTACCCCCCATAGAATATAATGAAGCCCCCCTCATTTAGTATAATGCAGCCCCTCCATAGAGTATATGGCAGCCCCCTCATAGAGTATATTGCAGCCCCCCATAGAATATAATGCAGCCCCTTATATAGTATAATGTAGCCCCTCCATAGAATACAATGTAGCTCTCCTCATATAGTATAATACAGCCCCCTTACAATATAATCTAGCCCCCCCATAGAATATAAAGCAGCCCCCTATAGAATACAATGTAGCCTCCTCATATAGTATAATGTAGCCCCCTCAAAGAGTATGATGCAATCACCCCCATAGAATATAATAAATATAACACAGCCCCCATAGAATATAATGTAGCCCCAAATAGAATATAATACAGCCCACCTCCCCATAGAATATAATGTAGCCCCCCATATTATATAACACAGCCTCCCCCATAGAATATAATGTAAAATGTACCTCTCCATGGTATATAACACAGCCCCATAGTATATAGCCCAGCACCACATGGTATATAGCCCAGCACCACATGGTATATAGCCAAGCACCACATGATATATAGCACAGCACCACATGATATATAGCCCAGCACCACATGGTATATAGCCCAGCACCACATGGTATATAGCCCAGCACCATATGGTATATAGCGCAGCACCACATGGTATACAGCCCAGCACCACATTGTATATAGCCCAGCCACACATGGCATATATGCTATATGCTATAGCCCAGCCACACATGGTATACAGCCCAGCACCACATGGTATATAGCCCAGCCACACATGGCATATATGCTATATGCTATAGCCCAGCCACACATGGTATACAGCCCAGCACCACATGGTATATAGCCCAGCCACACATGGCATATATGCTATATGCTATAGCCCAGCCACACATGGTATACAGCCCAGCACCACATGGTATATAGCCCAGCCACACATGGTATATAGCCCAGCACCATATGGTATATAGCGCAGCACCACATGGTATACAGCCCAGCACCACATGGTATATAGCCCAGCCACACATGGCATATATGCTATATGCTATAGCCCAGCCACACATGGTATACAGCCCAGCACCACATGGTATATAGCCCAGCCACACATGGCATATATGCTATATGCTATAGCCCAGCCACACATGGTATACAGCCCAGCACCACATGGTATATAGCCCAGCCACACATGGTATATAGCCCAGCCACACATAGTATATAGCCCAACACCTAGAGTAGGACAGCAGGACTGGAACAGGATGGAACAGGAACACCAGTGGCAGGACTGGAGTAGGATGGCAGGACTAGTGCAGGATGGAACAGGAACACGGAGGCAGGACTGGAGTACAGTAGAGGACACGGATAGCCGGACTGCGAGGCTGCTGCAGGGAGCACATGAGAATGGGACTGTGAGACTGCAGAGAGCACACGAAGAAGCGAGGCCCAGTGTGCTAGGAAACACAATGATCAGGTGCCTCCCTCAGGGGGAAGCGGCCTGATATGCCCCTGTCTGGTCTCCCATTGGTCAGGGGGTACTTCCAGGCCAGGGCATAGCTGGAGCACAAGAAGCAGAAGGGAGCCGTGACCTATGGCGCATGTGCATTGCATGCAAAGACGCCGTCGGCCGCGCGCCTGTCAGAGGTGACCGCCGTGGCTGTCGGGCGGCGAGGGGCTGCGGCATGGGAGCGATGGTTGGGTGAGTATGCAGAGACGGCGTGACAATCATAGTGATCAAAATAAAAAAATAGTAAATAGCCCCCCCGTTTATCACTCCCTTAGATAGGCAAACATAGTGAAATGAAGAAAATATTTTTTTTTTCATTTTTCCATTAGGGCTAGGGTTAGGGCTATGGTTAGGACTAGGGTTAGGGCTAGGGTTAGGGTTAGGGCTAGGGCTAGGGTTAGGGCTAGGGTTAGGCTAGGTTAGGGTTAGGGCTAGGGTTAGGGTTAGGGTTGGAATTAGGGTTAGGGCTAGAATTAGGGATAGGATTGGAATTAGGGTTAGGGCTAAGATTAGGGCTAGGGTTAGAATTAGGGTTAGGGCAAATTAGGATTAGGGTTGGGATAGGGGTTAGCGTTGGGATTAGGGTTAGGGGTGTGTTGGGGTTAGGGTTGGAGCAAGAATTGAGGGGTTTCCACTATTTACCAACTTTGGGGGTCTAATTTCTCCTGTTACCCTTGGGAAAATAAAAAAATTGGGGGCTAAAAAAAATCACTTTTGTGGAAAAAAAAAACTTTTTATATTCACGGCTCTGCGTTATAAACTTCTGTGAAGCACTTGGGGGTTCAAAGTGCTCACCACACATCTAGATCAGCTCCTTGGTGGTCTAGTTTCCAAAATGTCACTTGTGGGGGGTTTATACTGTTTAGGCACATCAGGGGCTCCACAAACGCAACATGACACCCACAGAACATTCCATCAAAGTCTGCATTCCAAAATGGCGCTCCTTCCCTTCCAAGCTCTCCCATGTGCCCAAACAGTGGTCCCCCCCACATATTGGGTATCAGCGTACTCAGGACAAATTGCACAACAACTTTTGTGGTCCAATTTCTTCTGTTATCCTTAGGAAAATAAAAAAAAGGGGGCTAAAAAATCATTTTTGAGGAAAAAAATGATTTTTTATTTTCATGGCTCTGCGTTTATAAACTTCTGTGAAGCACTTGGGGTTTCAACGTGCTCACCACATATCTAGATAAGCTCCTACAGGGGTCTAGTTTCCAAAATGGGGTCACTTGTGGGGGGTTTATACTGTTAGACATATCAGTGGCTCTGCAAACACAACATGACGCCCGCAGACCATTCCATCAAAGTCTTTTAGTTTCCAAAATGGTGTCACTTGTGGGTTTTTTTCACTGTTTAGGCACATCAGGGGCTCTCCAAAAGCGACATGGCGTCCAATCTCAATTCCAGCCAATTCTGCATTGAAAAAGTCAAACGGTACTACTTCCCTTCTGAGCTCTGCTGTGCACCCAAACAGTGGTTTACCCCACATATGGGGTATCAGCGTACTCAGGACAAATTGCACAACAACTGTGGGGGCATGATTTCTCCTGTTACCCTTGTAAAAATAAAAATTTGGGGGCGAAAAATTAATTTTTTTGTGGAAAAAAAATGATTTTTTTTATTTTCACGGCTCTATGTTATAAACTTCTGTGAAGCACTTGAAGGTTCAAAGTGCTCACCACACGTCTAGATAAGTTCCTTAAGGGGTCTAGTTTCCAAAATGGAGTCACTTGTTGGGGATTTCCACTGTTTAGGAACATTAGGGGCTCTCCGAATGCAACATGGCATTCGATCTCAATTGCGGACAATTCTGCGTTGAAAAAATCAAACGGCGCTCCTTCCCTTGCGAGCTCTGCCGTGCACTGAAAAAGTGGTTTACCCCCACATATGGGGTATTGGCGTATTCAGGAGAAATTGCACAACAAAATTTGTGGTTTATTTTCTCTTTTACCACTTGTGAAAATAAAAAAATTGGTTCTGAATTAAATTTTTTGCAAAAAAAAGTTAAATGTTAATTTTTTCCTTCCACATTGCTTTAGTTCCTGTGAAGCACGTAAGGGGTTAATAAACTTCTTGAATGTGGTTTTGAGCACCTTGAAGGGTCTAGTTTTTAGAATGGTGTCACTTTTGGGTATTTTCTGTCATGTACACCTCTCAAAATGACTTTAAATATGATGTGGTCCCTAAAAAAATGGTTTTGTAAATTTTGCTGTAAAAATGAGAAATCGCATGTCAACTTTTAACCCTTATAACTTCCTAACAAAATGAAATTTTGTTTCCAAAATTGTGCTGATGTAAAGTAGACATGTGGGAAATGTTATTTATTAAGAAATTTTTGTGACACATCTCTCTGATTTAAGGGCATAAAAATGTAAATTTTAAAATTGCAAAATTTTCAAAATTTTCACCATATTTCAATTTTTTTCATAAATAAACACATGACATATTGAAGAAATTTTACCACGAACATGAAGTACAATATGTCTCGAAAAAATACTCTCAGAATCAGTGGGATCCGTTAAAGTGTTCCAGAGTTATAACCTCATAAAGTGACAGTGGTCAGAATTGTAAAAATTGGCCTGGTCATTTAGCTGTAAAATGGCTCTGTCACTAAGGGGTTAAGATTAATAATGTGTATTTTCTATTTCATTATGAATAATAATACACTTAATGACGCGTCACCATTATTACATATCACTATGCACTTTATTCGGTTATATTTCATATTAGTATTAATCATTCCATATGATCTAATGACGGGATTCTTTACTTCCTGGTGTGACGCATGCGGAACCTTCCCACTCATTGACACTATGGAAAGCGGGCACCAGGGGCAAGGCGCATGCGCCGTCTCTATGACTGCCTATTTTTTTTTCTTGCGTTCCATGGCCGCAATCCATGGTGTCTGAATGGATGAGTGATGTCGGCGGCGCATGGGCAGTTGGCACCGGAAACGATCCTGACATGACACTGAACTCTTCATACTTCTCAAACTGCGCTTGCCATTGACTGCTTATACTATTTAATGCACTCACCCCTTCCCTCCAGCATTCGCCTCCTGACGAAGGCACACAACGCGCGTTGGGGTGCTTGGGGACACCACACACAGCAGACCACCACGCATGTATGTGATATCCTAGTTTACTATATTTTATAATAGCCTGATTGGGACATAGCTGGTATCGGGGATAAGAGATCTAAGTAGCTATAAGGAAGGATTTCACATATGCACTGTTTACATAGGCTGTAGGTCTGGTTGATGGTGGTTAACTCCCCTACTATGCTGAAGTAGTGACCTTCATTTTTTATTAGGAACAATTCTGCATTATTATTGTATGAATTACTCTGTGTGAGATAAATACAGGTTATATATTTTTATACTGGCACATTATACTGGATTTTCCCTTTTGCGTTTAGTAATCTCTATCAAGTAGTAATGATAATACTATTTAAGTACTATACAAAAGTACCAGAGGAGGTTAAAAGTTTGCAGGGTGTGATGCTGTATGCCAATCCGGCGATTCCAGGGTGAAATGAATTGTAAACATGTATGAACACACAGGACTGTTGTGAGCTCCTCACTGCACACGCGACTGCAGCTAATTACGTGAAGAGACAGATCCTGGTTCCCCCGAAGGCTTGCTCTACCACCGCAGTGAGTCTCTGCTTTAGTCAACAGGCAGGTAGTGAGGGAACTCAAATGTTATTTGACAAGGCAGCAGGCCCCATCACCTAAGGTTAGAAAACAGACAAGCCACACTGTGCATGAAAGTAAAGATGGAGAAATTTCAAGCAGATTGTATCTGACAGAAATCGTATCAGCGCTGCACATCCTGACAAGGCCTGCATAAGCAAAGCTACACACTTTATGTTTTCTATCTAGCCCTTTAAGATAAAGACTTACTCTTCAAAGATACATTGGAGGTGACAGCTTGATCCTATTCCTTAACAGTTACTAACTTTTTAAGTGTCTTATTTTCCCCCATGGAAATCTTTAAGAGGTAATCTAATATATAAAGCTCAAAGTGTGTATGTATGTATGTACTGTATGTGTATGTGTATGTATGTGTGTATGTATGTATGTCCGGGATTGGTATCCGCACCGTCGCAGCTACAGCCACAAAATTTGGCACAGTCAGACGTCTGGACCCCGAGAGCGTCCTAAGCTATGTTGTGAGGCGAAATTTTAACCCTGTGCATTCCAATTCACCAAACAATTTTGCCCCTATCTACATACTGGGGAAACAGTGTGTGCGTATCAAGCCCCGCCCCTCATTATGATGTCACAATGGTTGACTATGGGATGGAGGATGTGTGATGGGTTTATGAGCACTGGACTATGGGGTGGAGGATATGTATGACGGATATATGGGCACGGGACTATGGGATGGACAATATGTATGACGGTGTATGGGCACGGGACTTTAGGATGGAGGATGTGTATGATGGGTATATGGGCACTGGACTATGGGATGGAGGATATGTATGATGGGTATATGGGCACGGGACTATGGGATGGACTATATGTATGACGGGTATATGGGCATGGGACTATGAGATGAACGATGTATGATGGGTATATGGGCACTGGACTATGGGATGGAGGATATGTATGACGGGTATATGGGCAAGGGACTATGGGATGGACGATATGTATGACGGGTATATGGGCATGGGACTATGAGATGAAGGATGTATGATGGGTATATGGGCACTGGACTATGCGATGGAGGATATGTATGACGGGTATATGGGCAAGGGACTATGGGATGGACGATATGTATGACGGGTATATGGGCATGGGACTATGAGATGAACGATGTATGATGGGTATATGGGCACTGGACTATGGGATGGAGGATATGTATGACGGGTATATGGGCAAGGGACTATGGGATGGACAATATGTATGACGGGTATATGGGCATGGGACTATGAGATGAAGGATGTATGATGGGTATATGGGCACTGGACTATGCGATGGAGGATATGTATGACGGGTATATGGGCACGGGCCTATGGGATGGTGGATATGTATGACGGGTATATGGGCACGGGACTATGGGATGGAGGATGTGTGATGGTTATATGGGCACTGGACTATGGGATGGAGGATATGTATGACGGGTATATGGGCATGGGACTATGGGATGGACGATATGTATGACGGGTATATGGGCACGGGACTATGGGATGGAGGATGTGTATGATGGGTATATGGGCACTGGACTATGGGATGGAAGATATGTATGACGGGTATATGGGCATGGGACTATGGGATGGCGGATATGTATGATGGGTATATGGGCACTCGACTATGGGATGGCGAATATGTATGATGGGTTTATGGGCATGGGACTATGGGATGGAGGATGTGTGATGGGTATATGGGCATGGGACTATGGGATGGAGGATGTGTGATGGGTATATGGGCACTCGACTATGGGATGGAGGATATGTATGATGGGTATATGGGCACGGGCCTATGTGATGGAAGATAATTATAATTTGTTGTAACTAACCACAGTTAGTTACTATGCCCGGGCAGCGCTGGGCTCTTCAGCTAGTTTGCTTATAACAGGCCCATGGCTTGAGGCTTGTGCACCATGACTGCCATTTTCACAGTGAAGCTCTCTTTATACTACCAAGCCTCTCTACATAATGAACAGCTCATGCTTTTTTATATTATACTAGATTGCAGTGCTCTCACTGACATCAAGTGAGCCTCTGTTTGCAGAAAAATATAATTTCCGAAGCGCTGCGCGACAGTGTCTTAAAGTGAATCTGTCATGTGAAAAAACATTATTAACCTGCAGATATGGAGTTAATCTGCAGGTTAATAGCATTTTGATCCTGCCCGATGCCTGCACTTAGACTCCCACTGACGGAAGGAAATTTACTATATTCCCCCCGGCAGCATTCCGGTTTCTGTCACAGAGGTGGTGCTAGTGCAGGTTCAGTCACCGCTCTGTATATAGAGAGCAATGGCTGTAACCAAGCCCCTGGCACTGATTGACAGCAACTCAGCATTCAGTCTGGCTGTCAGACAGTGTGAGGGGCGTGATTACAGCCACCACTCTGTATACCCAGAATGGTTACTGAACCCATGTTGGTGTAAGCAGGTTGCAGGATGCAGTGACAGACAGAAGGCAGAGCAAGGGTAACAAATTAAACAGTTTTAATTTAACAGGGGGTTAACTCCTCAAAGGGAGATACACTACCATTCAAAAGTTTAGGGTCACTTAGAAATTTCCTTATTTTTTATAGAAAATCACAGTTTTTTCCAATGAAGCTTACATTAAATGATTCAGAAATACACTCTATACATTGTTAATGTGGTAAATGACTATTCTAGCTGCAAACATCTGGTTTGTAATGCAATATCTTCACAGGTGAATAGAGGCCCATTTCCAACAACCATCAGTCCAGTGTTCTTATGGCACTTTGTGTTTGCTAACTGTGTAAGAAGGCTAATGGATGGATAGAATACCCTTGAAAACCCTTGTGCAAGTATGTTAGTACAGCTGAAAACAGTTTGGCTGATTAGAGAAGCTATAAACCTGACCTTCCTTTGAGCTAGTTGAGAATCTAGAGCATTACATTTGTTGATTCCTTTAAACTCTCAAAATGGCCAGAAAAAGATAATTTTCATGTGAAACTCGACAGTCTATTCTTGTTCTTAGGAATGAAGGCTATTCCATGCGAGAAATTGCCAAGAAACTGAAGATTTCCTACAACGGAGAGTACTACTCCCTTCAGAGGAGAGCACAAACAAGCTCTAACCAGAGTAGAAAGAGAAGTGCGAGGCCCCGCTGCACAACTGAGCAACAAGACAAGCATTTTAGAGTCTGTAGAAATCGACGCCTCACAGGTCCTCAACTGGCAACCAACTTGTCCGAGGGGCTTCTGGAAGCATGGGGTGACATTCCTCCAGATTACCTCAGCAAATTAACTGCTAGAATGCCAAAGGTCTGCAATGCTGTAGTTGCTGCAAAGGGAGCATTCTTTGACGAAAGCAAAGTTTGAAGGAGAAAATTATTATTTCAAATAAAAATCTTTTTTTTTTTAACCTTGTCAAAGTCTGGACTAGATTTTAAATTTATTTGGCAACTCATTTGATTAATAAAAGTATGAGTTTTTATGGAAAACACAAAATTGTATGGGTCACCCCAAACTTTTGAAAGGTAGTGTGTGTATATATATATATATATATATATATATATATATATATATATATATATATATACAGTATATATACACACACACACCTATTCTATTTGTATATATCTATGTACATATCTATTCTATCCATTCTATTATAACCTATTCTATACTGTACCCGTCAGATCATTTGCCGCCTTTTAATCTATCTACCGTATATATATATATATATATATATATATATATATATATATATATTATACTACTGTTCAAAAAGTTATTTTTTTCTGGCCATTTTGAGAGTTTAATGGAACCAGCAAATGTAATGCTCCAGATTCTCAACTAGCTCAAAGGAAAGTCAGGTTTATAGCTTCTCTAATCAGCCAAACTGTTTTCAGCTGTACTAACATACTTGCACAAGGGTTTTCAAGGGTATTCTAACCATCCATTAGCCTCTTACACAGTTAGCAAACACAAAGTACCATTAGAACACTGGAGTGATGGTTTTTGGAAATGGGCCTCTATACACCTATGAACATATTGCACTACAAACCAGATGTTTGCAACTAGAATAGTCATTTACCACATTAATAATGTATAGAGTGTATTTCTGAATCATTTATTGTTAGCTTCATCGGAAAAAACTGTGATTTTCTTTGAAAAATAAAAAAATTTCTATGTGACCCTAAACTTTTCAATGGTAGTGTAAATGGTTAAATGAGGGTTAAACAGTTTAATGGCAAGCAATAGGCAAAGTTAATGAGCTATAAATAAGATAATGGCAGTTCTTTATATCACTTATTGTGTCAGAGGCTTCCCAGTCCACAATTGAAGCTTTGAAGGCAGTGGCGCCAAGAACAGCTGAAGCTGTGCTGTTCCAGTGGGGTCCTGCAAATAATGGTCCATCTTCTGGCAGCAGCGGTCGGTCTCTGGCACCTTTCCCTGAGCCCCTAGTCCATAAGTTGGTGCTGCCAAAGCAAACAGGATTGCAGCACTGACAGAGTCCAACGTGGACTGGCAAGTGTCAACTGGCAAGATAGGCTGCAAATGTCTGTCCGGTACTCGGCTTTCTCTATGCAGCACATGTGCTGTACTCACAGTCATGGATCATACGTGTCTATGTCTGAGCAGCTGCTGTCACCTGAATGGCTGCTCTGCATGGCTCTGCTCGGCACTGGCGTAACTACTGGTGTAGCAGCCGAAGCGGTTGCTTTGGGGCCCGGCCTATATAGGGGCCCGGGTCCCCGGCTCTGATCGGCGCTACCCGGGTAGAGCAATTAAGTACATACTCACCTCTCCTGCATGTCTCTTGCAGCCCCCCCTGCTTATTCCATCTTCTCAGCACTGTTCTTCCTGCTTTCAGCGGCCGCTCAATACATATGCGCATAATCACTGTGCAGCATTACAAGGGGCCAGTAATCACTGTGCAGCATTACAAGGGGCCACTAATCACTGTGCAGCATTATAGGGGGCCAGTAATCACTGTGCAGCATTACAAGGGGCCACTAATCACTGCAGCATTAAAAGGGGCCAATAATCACTGTGCAGCATTACAAGGGGCCACTAATCACTGCAGCATTACAAGGGGCCACTAATCACTGTGCAGCATTACAAGTGGCCACCAATCACTGCAGCATCACAAGGGGCCACTAATCACTGTGCAGTATTACAAGGGGCCAGTAATCACTGTGCAGCATTACAAGGGGCCACTAATCACTGCAGCATTACAAGGGGCCACTAATCACTGTGCAGCATTATAAGGGGCCAGCAATCACTGTGCAGCATTACAAGGGGCCACTAATCACTGCAGCATTACAAGGGGCCAATAATCACTGTGCAGCATTACAAGGGGCCACCAATCACTGTGCAGCATTACAAGGGGCCACTAATCACTGCAGCATTACAAGGGGCCACTAATCACTGTACAGCATTACAAGGGGCCAATAATCACTGTGCAGCATTACAAGGGGCCACCAATCACTGTGCAGCACTACAAGGGGCCACTAATCACTGTGCAGCATTACAAGGGGCCACCAATCACTGCAGCATTACAAGGGGCCACTAATCGCTGTGCAGCATTACAAGGGGCCACTAATCACTGCAGCATTACAAGGGGCCAATAATCGCTGTGCAGCATTACAAGGGGCAACCAATCACTGTGCAGCATTACAAGGGGCCACTAATCACTGTGCAGCATTACAAGGGGCCAGTAATCACTGTGCAGCATTACAAGGGGCCAGTAATCACTGTGCAGCATTACAAGGGGCCACTAATTACTGTGCAGCATTACAAGGGGCCACTAATCACTGTGCAGCATTACAAGGGGCCACTAATCACTGCAGCATTACAAGGGGCCACTAATCACTGTGCAGCATTACAAGGGGCCACTAATCACTGTGCAGCATTACAAGGGGCCACTAGTCACTGTGCAGCATTATAAGGGGCCACTAATCACTGTACAGCATTATAAGGGGCCACTAATCACTGTACAGCATTATAAGGGGCCACCAATCACTGCAGCATTACAAGGGGCCACTAATCACTGTGCAGCATTACAAGAGGCCAGTAATCACTGTGCAGCATTACAAGGGGCCACTAATCACTGCAGCATTACAAGGGGCCAATAATCACTGTGCAGCATTACAAGGGGCCACTAATCACTGCAGCATTACAAGGGGCCAGTAATCACTGTGCAGCATTACAAGGGGCCACTAATCACTGCAGCATTACAAGGGGCCACCAATCACTGTGCAGCATTATAAGGGGCCACCAGTCACTGCAGCATTATATGGGGCATATGCTATTATGGAGCATGTTATAGGGCCACCATTATTCACTATGCAGCATTATTAGGCATATTTTTGTATGGAGCATCGTATGAAACCCATCATGAACTTTATGGCGCATCTTATGGGGCCCATTTTATTTTTGAAATTTACCAGTAGCTTCAGCATTTTCCACCCTAGGCTTATACGCGAGTCAGTAAGTTTTCCCAGTTTTTTGTGACAAAATTTGGGGGTCGGCTTATACACGGGTCGGCTTATACACGGGTATATACAGTACATTACTGCAGCGCTCCGGCGGGTGCTGTGGCCAACGCTGTCTTGGGGGCCCGCAGGCCCGGTGCGTGTAGTGTAGGGGATCCGGGGCCCCGGTGGAAAAAAATGTACACTATTATTTCGCAGCCTACACTGCATTTCTGTGCCTGCTGTGCGGAGCGAAGCACATATTGGGCCCGCCTCCCTGCCTGCAGCCAGTGTATTGCTTCAGACTAGTTCAGTCCCGCCCCTTCCCTGAGCCCTCGCTGTCTATTAGCTCTTTGCAGAGCTGCCTTCCGCATGGACCTCTGGGAAATGTAGTTCCTGGAGGTCGGTTTGCACGGAGGAAGGCAGGCAGCCCTCACTGTCTCAGCTTAATTAATGCCAGGCCAGCCACTCAGCCAACTCTAGTATGCATTATCGGTAAGAGGGTGCGTCCAGAAGGGGGTGTGTCTAGAAGGGGGTGTGTCTTTGAGGGGGCCCCGTTTAAAAGTTTGCTATGGGGCCCAATCAGTTCTAGTTACGCCCCTGCTGCTCGGTTTGCACTGCTCTGCACATCCATCGATACCAGTAAATCTCTCACGCAGTAAGTCTCTCACACAGCTGTCCCAGATCTGTGTTCTGCGTCCAGGAGCTTTTCCCAACCAACTCTCGCTCAGAGTACTCTGACCAACATGGGTGCTGCTGCACGTCTATCAGTCTTGGGAAACATACCTCAGGATCCTGCACCTGGCTCCACGTGAGCACCGCACTCTGCACAGCCAGGCACACGGTGCTCTGCACACACACTTTCTCCCTGGAGCACCCGCTGAAGTTCTGCTGGAGTATGGCTCTGTGCTGCCTCTCTCTCGCTGTGGAGCGCACCGCACACCTGCCTTTCTCCTCACTGCCTGGCTTAGCCACACCCCCTCTTCTTGGGTCATGGGGCCTGTCCTGTCACCTATTATTTCCCCCCAGGCAACATGGGATGCAGCCTCTGCAGTTCTGGACCCAGCATGATGCAGGCACCTGCAGCCTGGTCTTCCTCCTTACATTGGCGCCACCCCCGTCATTGAAACTGGAACGCTTCCAAGATGGATAATGTTAATTTCCTTCATGCAGCAGGGGTCTAAGTGCAGGCATCGGGCAGGTTCAAAATGCTATTAACCTCCAGATTAACATCATATCTGCATGGTAGTAGCATTTTTTATGTGATAGGTTCCGTTTAATGTTGATTACATAAAAAGCTTCATTTTCTTTAACTCCTAAAGTAGGACTCTGCAGAGATCTTCTGTAATATTAAATTGCCCCTTCAGAAGACACAAGTCAAACTAATAAAAACTACATCCGTTAGGGAATTGTCTCATTCTGCCAGTGAAATGCACACAATTGTTTCCACAGAACTGTATGACCTCAGGGGAAAAGCTCGCGGAGACAATGGGGGCATGTGTCTTCACATGGGCAAAGGTGGTGGACACATAGGGGGCCATGTGTCTTCCTATGGGCAAATAGGCTTCCAAAAACCAAATAGACCATATACAGTACTCATATACAAGTCCCATTAGTTTTCAAAGCGCTATTATTTACTTGAAGAAAAACTGTAGGGGAACAAAAGTGCACAAGACTACGGGGTGATACCCTTTTGGGTGAAAGAAAAGTAAAACGAAGGTGCTCGCCTGATCAGGTTGTGTGCAGGCACAACTCCTATGAACACCTGAAAATATCTGCTTCTTCCTCATGGCTGGGGCTTGACCTCCTCCAGGACAGTTGACCAATTTGTATGATAAAACCATATCATATATTGTATAAAGAACTTGGCACTCAAGTAACACATGAAGAAGTGATTTAATTGCAATCAGTAGCAAGCAAATTACATTTCAGTCTCACACCCCTACTAGAGCACCAAAATAATTAGGAATGCAGTGTTCTATCTATACAGTAGATATAGGTAAAATGATATCAGCCTGTGCTGCTGTAATGAAGAATCCCTAAGACCAAGATGACTTGAACAGTTTTTAATTTCCACAACATGTTTCAATGCTGAACTAGCATCTTTTTTCAAGTGAAAAAAACAATTGCACATATACAGTGGCATGTAAAGGTTTGGGCACCCCTGGTCAAAATTACTGTTATTTTGAACAGTTAAGCAAGTTGAAGATGAAATGATCTCTGAAAGGGCGAAAGATAAAGACGACACATTTCCTTTGCATATTAGGTAAAAAATAAATATATATAGTTTCATCTTTTACATTTTAAAAATTACAGAAAGGAAAATTGACCAATGCAAAAGTTTGTGCACCTTGCATGGTTAATACCCAGTAGCACCACCTATTGCAAGAATCACTGCTTGTAAATGTCTTTTGCAGCCAGTTACGAGTCTTTCAATTCTTGCTTGATCTATATATTTAAAATTTAAATAGTTAAGGATTGTAACTTTGGCATACATACAGTGCCTTGCGAAAGTATTTCGCCCCCTGGAACTTTTCAACCTTTTCCCACATATCATGCTTCAAACATAAAGATACCAAATGTAAATTTTTGGTGAAGAATCAACAACAAGTGGGACACAATTGTGAAGTTGAACGAAACTTATTGCGTGCAATATTATTCGGCCCCTTTACTTTCAGTGCAGCAAACTCACTCCAGAAGTTCATTGTGGATCTCTGAATGATCCAATGTTGTCCTAAATGACTAATGATGATAAATGTAATCCACCTGTGCGTAATCAAGTCTCCGTATACATGCACCTGCACTGTGATAGTCTCAGGGTTCTGTTTGATGCACAGAAAGCATCATGAAGATGAAGGAACACAACAGGCAGGTCCGTGATACTAAAACAGGAGAAAAAAAAAAAAGGAGTAAATGGATCCAGACAATACAATATATATAAAAAGTTAATACAATCTTTATTATATCATGCACAAACAATATGTAAATAGCAAAGTTGCAGTGACAAATCGACACCAGAAAATAGACAGGACTGGGAGAGGGGAATAAAAGGCACCAATACTCACAGCCAAAATATTGTATAACTTGCACAAACATCAACAGCGGCAAATGCACATGCCCATATACATTCAGAGTGAGGCCTAGAGTGGCTTAGAATATTCCCTAAGGGCAAATAGACCAGTATGAAGTAAGGCAGTAAAGGCTGTAGCGGTAAGCTATAACCATAGAAAGTGCGGATAGCGTCATATGAGACGCCAAATTGTAAAGGGGAAAAGCTTACCAAGGTGGTGCACAGGTACCCAGGACCAAGGAGAGACCCCCGACGCGTGTTTCACGCTCAAAACCGGGTGTTTCTGAAGGGGATGGAGGCTGAATTGTGCTAAAGGAACTTTTGTATCCGTGGTAACGGTCACATGCAACGTCATGATCACAGCGGCCGTAGCGGCGCATGCGCCGCATCACCGCCAGGTGCTCAAACATGAAGACAGGCATCAGAGCCCACACACGGGGAAAAAGACCCCGCACTTGCATCCAAGGCATCAAAGACACCAGCTCCATGGAGAGGGCAACTGGGGGACGCAGACTGCATGTGCACAGCCGATGGATAAAGTCAGCAGTCAATATAGCTCAAGACAATAATATAAGGATAACAAGTTACATCAAATACATACAGAGACATAATGTTAAAGAGCAAGAAAATGAGTACATCAGATATATATCGGGCACATAGCTGAAACCATAGGGTACGGCAATATACATACAAAATCAGAAAATGGTAATCATATCTAAAAAATATGTATATAAGTCATATTCCCATTCGGTCAGAAATACATACATAGAAAATTTGTATATATCATATTCCCATTCAATCAATAGTACATATAAAAAGAATTTCCATGACTTGAATCGGGAGCATGATGGTCAGTCCCAATTTCAGATGATGCATTAGAGAAGTTGCATAAAGGCACAGGTAGATCACTGGAATGAATAGTTGCAGCATAGATCCCAAAAGGTCCCTCTTATCCAAGACAGCCAACAAATAAACAAAGGGATAAACTACAAATAATAAAAATACAAACAAAAGTTAAAAATACAATAAAATGACCACGGAAGAGGGGAAAATATATACAGCAATGGATGCAAGGGAGGCACAACAACTTATAAAAAGGAGGCAAAGCTCAGGGACTCGTTAAGACCTTTAGGGGTCACCATGTCCAGAGTGACAATACATTTAGTTTCCCTTTGGGCCAGGGTTTTCTTATAATTCCCTGCTCTAATCCCCAAATGAATGCAATTGATTCCCCTCACCATAAAGGTCTGTGGGTCACAATTATGAAACATCCTAAAATGGCGAGGGATAGTTTTGAGGGTAGAGAGGTCGGCCACCATCTTGGCCACGCGAATGTCCCGCACATGCTCACGCACCCTCAGCCGTAATTCTCTTGGGGCACCCACATGTAGCATAGTAGATAACATTGGTGCTACCACATGATATACGTTGGGCAATCTGGAACTCTTTGTATCCATCTCCCAGTCCTGTCTATTTTGTGGCGTCGATTTGTCACTGCAACTTTGCTATTTATATATTGTTTGTGCATTATATAATAAAGATTGTATTAACTTTTTAGATATATTGTCTGGATCCATTTACTCCTTTTTTTCTCCTGTGTTTGTATGCTTATGGAGTGGAACCATCTATCATTATGGCGGTTAATTTTTTTGGTTTGCCGCCTTGGTCTCTATATGAAGTATGGGGCTTCTGTTTGTATTTAGGTCCGTGATACTGTTGTGGAGAAGTTTAAAGCCGGATTTGGACACAAAATTATTTCCAAAACTTTAAACACTCCAATGAGCACTGTGCAAGCGATCATATTGAAATGGAAGGAGTATCATACCACTGCAAATCTACCAAGACCCGGCCGTCCTTCTAAACTTCAACCTCAAACAAGGAGAAGACTGATCCGAGATGCAGCCAAGAGGTCCATGATCATTCTGGATGAACTGCAGAGATCTACAGCTAAGGTGGGACAGTCTGTCCATAGGACAAAAATCAGTCGTACACTGCACAAATCTGGCCTTTATGGAAGAGTGGCAAGAAGAAAGCCATTTCTCAAAGATATCCATAAAAAGTGTTGTTTAAAGTTTGCAACAAGCCACCTGTCAGACACACCAAACATGTGGAAGAAGGTGCTCTGGTCAGATGAAATGAAAATCGAACTTTTTGGCAACAATGCCAAAGGATGTGTTTGGCGTAAGGGCAAAACAGCTCATCACCCTGAACACACCATCCCCACTGTCAAACATGGTGGTGGCAGAATCATGGTTTGGACCTGCTTTTCCTTAGCAGGAACAGGGAAGATGGTTAAAATTCATGGGAAGATGGATGGAGCCAAATACAGGACCATTCTTGAAGAAAACCTGTTGGAGTCTGCAAAAGACCTGAGACTGGGACAAAGATTTGTCTTCCAGCAAGACAAAGATCCCAAACATAAAGCAAAATCTACAATGGAATGGTTCACAAATAAACGTATCCAGGTGTTAGAATGGCCAAGTCAAAGTCCAGACCTGAATCTAATAGAGAATCTGTGGAAAGAGCTGAAAACTGCTGTTCACAAACGATCTCCATCAAACCTCACTGAGCTCGAGCTGTTTGCCAAGGAAGAATGGGCAAGAATTTCATTCTCTCAATGTACAAAACTGATAGAGACATACCCCAAGCGACTTGCAGCTGTAATCGCAGCAAAAGGTGGTGCAACAAAGTATTAACTTAAAGGGGCCAAATAATATTGCACGCCCCACTTTTCAGTTTTTGAATTTCCACAAAAATTTAAAATAACCAATAAATTTCGCTCAACTTCACAATTGTGTCCAACTTGTTGATTCTTCACCAAAAATTTACATTTGGTATATTTATGTTTGAAGCATGATATGTGGGAAAAGGTGGAAAAGTTCCACGGAACCGAACACTTTCGCAAGCACTATATATATATATATACACACATATATATATATATATATATATATATATATAAAAATAAAGGGAACACTTACCGTATTTTTTGGACCATAAGACGCACTTTTTTCCCCAAAAATTTTTGGGGAAAGTGGGGGGTGCGTCTTATGGTCGCAATATACTAACCTCCGATCATGGCTGGAGGCTGGTGCGGGTGCTGCGGGGCTCTGTAGTGCGGTGGTGGCAGCAGGCTTTGCTCCGGTGCAGGGGTAGCGGCACTCTGTGCTCCGATGCAGGGGTGGCGGCTCCGCCGGCATTTCCTCCAAGCCTGGAGGCCCCCACACATCCCTTGCTGGCCGCCGCCATGTTGCGGTGGCCTCAGGGAACATGGCCGCCGATCCGGGGACGGCGCATGCGCAGGTTCAGATCTCGTCCCGAGATTTCGGGGGACGAGCTTCAAATCTCGGCAACGAGATCTCGTCCCCCGAGATCTCGGGACGAGATCTGAACCTGCGCATGTGCCGTCCCCGGACCGGCGGCCATCTTCCCGGCGTCCATGTTCCCGGAGGCCACCGCAACATTGCGACGGCCAGCAAGGGATGTGCGGGGGCCTCCGGGCTTGGAGGAAATGCCGGCGGAGCCGCCGCCCCTGCACTGAAGCACAGAGAGCCACCACCCTCACCCCACAGAGCCCACCTGCCCCAGCCCAGCTGCCCCAGCCCCAGCACAGCTGCCTCAGCACAGCCCAGCTGCCCCAGCACAGCACAGACCAGCTGCCCCAGCCACAGCACAGCACAGCTGCCCCAGCCACAGCCCAGCTGCCCCAGCACAGCATAGCTGCCCCAGCCCCAGCACAGCACAGCTGCCCCAGCCCCAGCACAGTACAGCTGCCCCAGCCCAGCACAGCTGCCCCAGCACAGCCCAGCACAGCCCAGCACAGCCCAGCTGCCCCAGCACAGCACAGCTGCCCCAGCCCCAGCCCAGCTGCCCCAGCACAGCTGCCCCAGCCCCAGCACAGCTGCCACAGCCCAGCTGCCCCAGCACAGCCCAGCTGCCGCAGCACAGCGCACCTGCCCCAGCACAGCCCAGCCCAGCTGCTCCAGCACAACCAACCTGTCCCAGCACAGAGCTGCCACCGCACGAGCCTGGACCACTGAATGACCCCTGTGACCACTCTTCCACCTGTGCCGGATCCCTTTTCCAGGTAAGCTGAATTCGGACTGTAAGACGGACCCCCATTTG
This sequence comes from Dendrobates tinctorius, assembly GCF_039654945.1. Taxonomy (NCBI): domain Eukaryota; kingdom Metazoa; phylum Chordata; class Amphibia; order Anura; family Dendrobatidae; genus Dendrobates; species Dendrobates tinctorius. The sequence continues at coordinate 12,276,633 of NW_027361716.1, forward strand.
ACACATTATTTTTTTCCCTATTTTCCTTCTGAAAATTGGGGTGTGTCTTATGGTCCGGTGCGTCTTATAGTCCGAAAAATACGGTAAATAACACGATGTAACTCCAAGTCAATAACACTTCATGTGATATTAATTTTAATTTACAATGATCATTTTTATGTTTTATTGCTCTCAAAGCTTTACATGTGTAATGATTAAAGCTTTGCAACTTTCATTTGTCGTTCAGTGATGTCTAGGATGTTTTCCCTTTATTTTTTTAAGCAGGCTTTGCAGCATTGAGAATCTCTCCTCCCATGTGCTCACCCACGTTGACCTGTCTACCCCATGTGCTATCCCCCTTGTCTGCTTTCTCTCTCCCTATCCCCCTTGTCTGCTGTCTCTGTCCTTCCTGTGCTGTGTTCTCCCCTCATGTGCTGTCCCGTTTAAGCTGCCTCCCCCCTGTGCTCTGTCTCGCTCACCCCTGTGTCTGACCGTGTACAGAACACACCACAGCTCCTGGGCAGGGGAGGAAGCAAAAGACAATACTGACATTACAGCAGGAGATCACAGAGGATACATTTTGTGTAAAAACAGTCAGTGAAATATTTTACCTCACAAAATGAATCCTCTGTGATCCCCTGCTGTAATGTCAGTATTGTCTTTTTGCTTCCTCCCCTGCCCAGGAGATGTATGCTCCGTACACGGTCCGACGCAGACAATTTTAAAGTGAACTTTCGTTTGTGGGAAAACCCCTTTAATGTGACCGGCTTCCTCTGCCTGTAGACACGTCGCACATCTGCCGCCAGGATTCACTGCGCCTGAGCAGAATTCGTGCAGGCGCAGTGCGACGGTGTTCCGCTGGTGGTACCGCGCAAGACGCTGTGTGAGTGTGACTGTGTGAGTGTATGAGTGTGAGAGTGAGTGTGTGAGTGTGACTGTGAGTGTAAGTGTGTGAGTGTGACTGTGAGTGTGAGAGTGAGTGTAAGTGTGTGAGTGTGGGTGTGAATGTGAGTGTGAGTGTGTATGTGTGAGTATGTGAGTAAGTGTGTGAGTGTGTGTGGTGCGTATGGCGTTTAGAGTGTGTGTGTGGTTCGATGGTGTTCCGCTGGTGGTATCACGCAATAGGTTCGTACCAGCAGCAGTTTCCATATTGAGACACCCATCACTTGGGTGTCCCAATATGGCAGTTGGTGAACTTCCTCCACTTGGAATTCTGGGATATGGTAACATCTGGACAATACAGAAAATGAAAACATTACACGGCAATTATATATATATAGTAGGATTATACTCGCTTAGGTGCGACGGGAGACAGTCAGGAGGCAGGTTCCCTTAAAGTTCATGCGGTTTATTACGTCATAAACTAAACATCACATCACCAAAATAAACAGCTATCAGTTCAGGAGACAAAGTAACATCACATGTCCTTTCCATCAGGTTCAGTCTGTGAGCCTCAGTGCACACAGGAGGTGTATACGCCCTCACATACAGCTGCCTGGTTCAAGAGCAAGCCACAATTATAAGAGTGTAGCCACACCCACGAACCCAGCAGCTGACTGGTCACATGACTGTGACCTCACCACAGGTCCTTCAAAACAATAATAATGCAGCAATATTTGTTATGCCTTACATTATGGAGACAAGCCATTTATGAGACACATATCTCCCATCGATTACAAGACCCTTAGCCCTGCCACATACCTCCCCCCTCTGCCTAAAGCTGTGGGGCTTGGCACTTTCACCTACCAGGGAAGGGATTCTGAAGAGGGCATCGGCATTCCCATGTAGCTTCCCGGCCCTATGGTCTACATGGAAGCTTAAGTCTTGTAGGGCTAAGAACCAGAGGGTGACCCTAGCATTCTTACCCTTTGATTCCCTCATCCACCTGAGTGGGGCATGGTCGGATATTAATCTAAACTTCCATCCCACCAGGTAGTACCATAATGTATCCACTGCCCATTTTATGGCCAAACACTCCTTCTCTACAACTGAGTAATTTCTCTCACAAGAAGTCAACTTCCTACTCAAGTAGAGAATAGGATGCTCCTCCCCACGTATCTCTTGGGAAAGGACTGCTCCTACCCCAACTTCTGAGGCATCTGTCTGGAGGACAAATTCACGTTTAAAGTCTGGGGCCACCAAAACGGGTTGCTTACAAAGAGCTCCCTTCATTTCTTGGAAGGCTGACTCTGCTTCTTCGGACCAGCTGATCATCGCTGACTTTGTCCCCTTAAGCAGATCAGTTAGAGGTGCAGCCATTGTGGCGAAGTTTGGAATGAACCTCCTATAATATCCCACAATCCCCAGGAAGGCTTTAACTTGCTTCTTTGACAGAGGTCTCGGCCATGTTTGAATTGCCTCCACTTTATTGATTTGGGGTTTGATCTCGCCAAGCCCCACTACATATCCCAGGTACTTGGCTTCTTCTTTACCCAAGGCACACTTCTTCAGGTTTATTGTAAACCCCGCCTCTCTTAGAGCATCAAACACTGCTTGGACCTTTTCCAGGTGACTCTCCCAGTCCGGGGTAAAGATGACAATATCATCCAGGTATGCGGCAGCGTATAGTTTATGAGGCGCATGGATTCTATCCATAGCCCTCTGGAAGGTCGCCGGAGCTTCCTGCAAGCAAAACGGCATCCAGACATACTGGAAGCACCCATCTGGTGTAGAAAATGCAGTTTGTTATGAATGGGTCACCGAGGAGGATGGCAGCAACAGGTTAAGCCACCAGAAAGCCAGAGAGGTTGGTAACTAAGCAGATTGCAGGCCCCAACCACGGAGCTCCGAGCTGACGATCTGGCCAATTACTTCAAAGAAAAAATTGACCAGATTTGACAGGAAATTATCTCCCAATCACCTCATACCATGCCCTGTCCTCCCTCCCCCACTGCATCTAGCTCACTCTCTGATTTTGAACCAGTCACAGAAGAAGAAGTAAGCAGGCTCCTTACATCTTCTCGCCCAACCACTTGCATCAGTGACCCATTTCTGTCACATCTCATCCAGTCCCTTTTCCCTGCTGTCACCCCTCACCTAACTAAAATATTTAACCTCTCTCTCTTCTGGTATCTTTCCCTCCTCATTTAAGCATGCCATCATACATCCACTACTTAAAAAATCATCCCTTGACCAAAACTGTGCCGCTAACTATAGACCTATCTCTAATCTTCCCTTCATCTCTAAACTCCTGGAACGCCTGGTCCACTCCCGTCTTATCCGCTATCTCTCTGATAACTCTCTTCTCGACCCTCTACAATCCGGTTTCCACTCTTTACACTCTACTGAAACTGCCCTCACTAATGATCTACTAACAGCTAAATCAAATGGTCATTACTCCATGCTAATTCTCTTGGATCTCTCTGCAGCATTCGACACTGTGGATCATCAGCTCCTCCTCACTGTGCTCTGTTCCATTCCCTAAAAAAATCCAACACATCAGATAAACAAAAAACCTGAGGCCACATGACCTCACCCCCGCTAGAGCAGCACTCTGGTATGAACTGGAAGCAAAGCAAAAGATACTAACATAACGGGACTGAACAAACTGACACAAACTGTAACATATGAGTGGGGCCCAGCGCTGCCCCCCAGCAGGGAGTACGCTGGACCCTGGCAACAAAGCAGAAAGCTAAAAAAGGCACAACCAGATTAGATGCAAAGGATTAGCAAAAGAATCACTTACCTGAACCATGCAGATCAGGCAGGAGACAAAAGAACTCCAAATGCACAAGGAGGAAATCGCCAGCAACCACCAAGGGAAGCCTGCTCAATTATATGCTCCCAGTCAGTAATCCCAGATTCCCAATTATCATCATCAGGTGGCAAACTTCCATCAACCTGGCCAGCTCCACTACTCCCAGTAACCACCAGAAGGAGCAGAGGGAGCTCCGGCTCAGAAGTCTGAGCAAGGGAATTCACAACAGCAGTCTTCTCCCTGGCTTCTTGTGCCATGGGAATCTGCCAATATCCCATTTGTCAAATCCAAGGTGGTTATGTACTGTACCTGGCAGGTCCAAGTCTCTTGATGAGCTCAACACGTGGCATGGGATATGCGTCGAACTTGGAGACCTAATTCAACTTCCGTGTGACGCTTCAGGGATAGGCAGCGTCCAAGAGTGGACCCTCTGGGACGTGGAACTGAGGCCCCCGAGGGCGAGCGCGCCAGGTGGTACCAACCCCTATACAGGGACCGCTAGGGGCAGGCCCGCGGAAGTTAGACACCATGACAGATGGAACCAAGAGTGGCGGCTCAAAGGACCGGTTAAAGCTATGGGGTGGACCAGGATACCAGACAGGGCCCCAGGTACAGAGGCAAGGAGGACCGGGCAGAGGCTGGAGTAGACGGAAAAGACAGAGGATACCGAGAGGAGGAAACAGGGCTGGGGCACAGGACTCCATGCAATAAGCGTGGAGGGAGGTACGGGGCAGATTAGTACCACAAACCAAAAGAGGCAGCTAGCAGGCAGGAGAAGCAGGGCAGAGATCGGATAGACACTGGGAGGCGGACACGGGAAGGAGATTAGAAGAGACACAGACAGGGGAACCAGAGGCAAGACAGGACAGATAACAGGCAGGAAGGCAGGTAAAAGAAACTTAAGGCTGGGACGCCCGAGGCAGGGACAGGAGGAACCACAGGACAGGGAGAAGGCTTATAGACACTCTATAGGCAGCCAGATTAGTGCAGGAAGTACACTGAAGTCCTCAACTGGGAGATTTGCAGAACCTTGCACAACTCCCTCATCACCTTGCTCATAAAAGGTGTCTCCTAGTCAGTCAGGATCTCCTTCAGCAAACACATGGACCAACTCGCGGGCTATACTCTTCATGGAGGAATTTCTCAGGGGAATTGCCTCAGGATAGCTGTGGCATAGCCCAGGATGACTAATATATACTGATGGCCCTGGGCTGATTTAACTAAGGGACCGACCAAGTCCATGGCAATTCTCTCAAATGGCACCTCAATAATGGGCAATGGCACAAGGGGGTTCCGGAAATGAGAGGGGGGGCAGTTAACTGACATGTAGGGCAGGACCTGCAATAGTTTACTATTTCCCGGTGACACTCATGCAAATAGAACCTCTGCACGACCCGTTACTGTGTTTTTTCCACCCCCAGGTGTCCCCCCAAGATGTGTGAATGGGCCATGTCCAACACTTTCCGTCTATAGGGGCCTGGTACTATTAACTGCTCTACCAACTCCTCCCTTATTTTCGTGACCCAGTATAACAACTCCCCACTCATCATAAAATAGGGAAATCTTGTTCCGCCCCCGGCTCCTGTGCAACCCCATTAATGACAGTGACATTCTTGATTGCTTCCCTCAGCATTGGGTCCCTATGTTGGGCAGTCCCAAAATTCTCACCGGCCACCCCTAACTCCGGAATTTTAGATACAGGGGACACTTCCTTCTCATCCCCCACAATGACACAAAAAGGAAACCCATCTGCCTCTAGTGATGGCGATACCTTATTAGGGCTTATTGGTTCCCTGCTCTTGCTAGCGACCTCTGAACCCTTACCCCACAGATCCCAAAACAGAGAAATCCAGGGAGTAAGCTGAGAGGAAAAGTGGCCCATACAAGGGTCACCAAGCTCCCGGAGTCTAGCAGCGCCATTAATGCTCGACTGTTCACCTTCACGGGACATGCTTGAGGCCCCTCGTTAGGTGGAGAGTTCCCACTGCAGGCTGGATATGCATGCATAGTATGAACTACGGCATCCCATGCTGCAGTCCATCTGCTCGGTGGTCTGGGGACAATGGGCAGCTATATGTCTTTGCCCGTGGCACTTCCAACAAATAATATCACCTGTGGAGACCTTGGGCACCGCCTCCCCCACCCCTTTTGACCTTGGACGCCCCACCCCTTTTTGGGACTCTGCCCCCTGCTGGAACCCCCAATACAGAATGGGCTGCTTACCCCAGGAGCCTTCCATCCCCTGGTATCTCTTGACCAGTCTGACCAGTTCATCGGCATTCTGGGGATCGCCCTGGGCAACCCAAGTCTGTAGGGGTCTCGGCTGGGAATGCACAAACCGATCCATCACTACTCGCTCTACCATCTGTGCAGGAGTAGAATACTCTGGCTGCAGCCATTTCTGGACCAGGTGCAACAGGTTGAATATTTGGGAGCGAGGCGGTTTGTCCGGGTGATAGGCCCAGTGGTGGACTCGCTGTGCTCTGACAGTCATTGTCACCCCCAAACATACGAGAATCTCAGCTTTTAGTTTGGGATACTCCTTGGTGTCTTGCAAAGTCAAGTCATAGTATGCCTTCTGGGGTTCCCCCGTCAGGTATGGCGCCAGTACCTCTGCCCACTGCTCTGGCGGAAGTTTTTCCCTCTCAGGCACTCTCTCAAATACCATCAGGAAGGCCACAATATCATCCTCAGGGGTCATTTTCTGCAATACGCGTCTTACCGCCTTCCTGACGTGGGTGTCATCAGCCAAACCTGGGGTTAGGGTGCTCGTCCTGCCCTGGATGGCATTTGCCAGAAGCTGCATCTGCTGCCGTTGCTCCTGCTGGCACTGTTGTATCTGTTGCAACAACAGCCTGTTGGTCTCCTGTTGCTGTGACTGTAACTGGACCAGGTGTTTCATCAGGTCCTCCATTTTTCCAGGCAATGCTTGCTGGCTTGCTGCAAACTTGACCCACGACATGCAGTAACAGTCTCACGTCTCTGCTGGGAACTCTGCCCGCATGTCTAGCACCAATTGTAGGGATTGTACTCGCTTAGGTGCAATGGATGGCAATCAGGAGGCTCATTCCTTTTAAAGTTCATGGAGTTTATTGCTCCTTAAACCCACAAAACAAAAGAGAACAAAAGAAATAGCCTTTAGCTCAGGCAAAACACAGAACAAATGTCCAGTCCTTTAGGCTCAATGCTGGAGCCAGAACACACACAGGAGGCTTCCCTTCCCCATATACGGCCCTGTGTTTCAGTAGTAGTCTACGTTATAAAGATATAGCCACACCCACGAACACACCAGCTGACTAGTCACGTGACTGTGCTCCACCACAGGTCCATGAACACATATATAAGTATAGTAACATCTTTTAGTGCTTATGTGCACTAAAGAAAACACTCTGGGCTTACATCCCAGATACAAGCCATCTCTGAGGCACATACCTCTCATCGACTATACAACCCTTAGCCGTGCCACAATATATACAGGGTGGGCCATTTATATGGGTACACCTAAACAAAATTGAAATGATTGGTGATATCAACTTCCTGTTTGTGGCACATTAGTATATGGGAGGGAGAAAACTTTTCAAGATGGGTGGTGACCATGTCGGCCATTTTGACGTCGGCCCTTTTGGATTCAACTTTATTTTTTCTAATGGGAAGAGGGTCATGTGACACATCGAACTTATTGAGAATTTCACAAGAAAAACAATGATGTGCTTGGTTTTAATGTGACTTTATTCTTTAATGAGTTATTTACAAGTTTCTCTTTGTTTACAGCCATTGACATGTCACAGTGGTTAACACATGAGGAGCGCATAGAAATTGTGTTGATGTCTAGTGAAGGCAGTACCCGGTGTGACGAGTCAGCTTCAGCTGAGTCGATTTTTTCCTTAGAGTGGATCCTCTGGGTCGTGGCACCCACCCACCGAGGGCGAGCTGACATTGTGAGGAACCACCCCCTATACAGGGAGTGTCAGGGGCAAGACCAAGGGGGTGAGCCACCACAACTGCTGGGACCAGACGGCCAGCTCAAGAAAAACACAATATGAGTGTCTGACGACAAGAGACATGCAGGAAACAAGACAAGACGTGAGTTCAAGGTATCTTCATTAAGACACACTCAGGGTAACATCAGGTGCAAGACATGATAACACAGGGAAAACACAGCAAGGTGCGTGCGAGGGCACGCCAAGGTCCATGGCATGATACGTGCTAGGTGGCATGCCTGGGTACAGGCAAGGGCACGATGACGTCGGACTCCGGACAGCAGGCAACAATCAACAGAGGCTGCGGACATCAGCTCCGGACATCAGGCCGCAGTCGTCAGGCTTACGATCTCTTGCAGCGATCGGCAGGTTCCGGGCATCCGGCAGGCAAACCAGGGTTCAGGCAAGGAGGCACGAAAGTGTTCAAAACATGGTGAGTGTTAGGGAACACGCCAGGGTCCAAGGCAAAGTTCAAGGCAGGGTGCGTGCTAGGGATATGCCAGGGTCCAAGGCAAGGTGCAAGGCAGGGTTCAACACAGTAGGCATGGTACGTGTATAGGGGACACGCCAGGGTTCAAGGTCCAAGGTCCTGGGCGTGCTAAGGAAGCAGCCAGGATTCAAGATTCAAGGTCCTGCGCATGCTAGGAGCACGCCAGGGGCACAATACAAAGAATGGTCCTGGCCGTGCTAGGGGGCACGCCAGGGTACATGGTTACCGGCATGTCCCACACATGCTAGAGAACACGTTGGGGTTTGAAGTTCAGGACAGATGTCCTGCACATGCAGAGGGGCACGCCAAGGTCAGGGTTCAAGGCAAAGAGCAGGGCACAGAGCAAGGTAAAAGCAAGACAAAGATTCAAGACAGGTCATAGAACTCAGAACACGACAGAGAGACAAGGTTCAGGACAGAGCAAGGAAAGCAAAAGACTTGTGAAAGAGTAGCACGAAAACGCACAGTGCGAGAAACAGCGTGAGTGCAAGGGAGCACGGAAACCACGACTGGGGCACCGGCAGGCGGTACCGGCTGGAGGCAAAGACAGGCAGGCACAACTAGAGGCGGCACGGCTGAGGCACAGACAGGCGGAAACCACTATAGCACTGGCCGGCGAGCACGGCTGAGGCACAGAGAGGTGGGCACGACTAGAGCCGGCACGGCTGAGGCACAAACAGGCGGGCACGGGGCGACCAGGTGCATGCAAGAGGGTATGCAGCCACAAGGCAGGGCTAGGGAAAGGTACAGGACAGAGACCCGTGCGAGACGACGTGGCAAAGCCTGGTACGAGAGGTGCAAGGGCGCACGAAAAATGGAGACTAGACACAGAGTTCAAGACATGGTCCTGCGCGTGCAGATGGCATGCCAAGGTTCAGGACAGAGAGCGGAACGTAGGCAGTAGCACAGAGCCGGGTACGAGAGAAGAGAAGCGGAGCGTATGCTAGAGCCCAGAGCCGGGTACAGAAACATAGAACTAGCAGCGGAACGTAGGCCAAAGCCCAGAGCCGGGTCAAGGCAGTGTCTTGAGACTTGTCAGGGAGTGTGCTAGAGAGTACCATAGGACCGAGTCTAGCAGCGGAGCATAGGCCGAAGCCCAGAGCTGAGTCAAGGCAGAACCTTGAGACTAGACAGCAAAGACATAGAGCAGAGGACAGAGCTAGCAGCGGAATGTAGGCCAAAGCCCAGAGCCAGGTCAAGGGAAAACCTTGAGACTAGCCAGGAAATGTGCTAGACAGCACCATAGGACAGAGTCTAGCAGCGGAGCGTAGGCCGAAGCCCAGAGCCGGGTCAAGGCAGAACCTTGAGACTAGACACGCAACATAGGATGAACAACAAGGCAAAGAAGAGCTTAGGAAAGACATAGCAAAACAGGCTAAGACAGAGAACAGAGGAAGGACTACAAGTCTAAGAATAACAAGGACAAACACAGTACGAAAGACAACACAAGACATGGCATGAGACAAGAGGCAGAATACAAGCACAGAGCGTGTGCAGAGACGCACTACGGGGCAGAGTGCAGGGGCACAGAATACAGGGAGCGACCCAGCAGACCAAGCAGCCATGCAGGGAAGCAACACAATACTCAGGCCCCGACCATAGGAAGGGGCAATCTGATATAGGGCATTAGCACCTGCACTTCCGGGTCAGGACCAGGAGGGGACTTCCAGTTCAGATCCTCCAGGATCATAGAAAGCATTGCTGGGTCAGGATCTGCTGGACCATAGAGAGGATCACATGGTCGGGTCCTCCAAGACCATAGAGAGGATTGCTGGATCAGACTGTGCTGGGACATAGGAAAGGTCACATGATCAGGGAGTCCAGGATCACAGAGAGGATAGCCGGATCAGACAGCACTGGAACATAGGAAAGGTCACATGATCAGGGAGTCGAGGAACACAGAGAGGATTGCTGCAGGCAGAGCAGAGACAGCTGGTCACACAGCAATGGCATGTAGCCACAAGGTAAAACACACATGCGCACTGACACTGGCAGGCAGCAATGAGATGAGGCGCGCGTGCACACTGCTTCCAGGGATCTTGCAGCATAAGACATAACGGGCATGATAGTTCAGTGCACGTGCACACTGCTCCAGGGATCTTGCAGCATAACCGTCATGAGGTGCGTGTGCACACTGCTCCAGGGATCTTGCGGCATAACAGCCATGAGAAGCGTGTGCACACTGCTCCAAGGAGTTTGCGGTATAACAGTCATGAGGTGCGCCTGTACACACAAGAAAGACCCGCGGGGCACCCGCAGGGACCCGGACCTGGGGATAATGAGGCATGACAGGCATGACAATGGGGATCATGCAGCGCAAGCAGCATGGCCAGCATGACAGGCATGACACCCGGGTCATTGCAGCAGATTTCAATGCTAGTCACCCTACGCAAGAAAACTGTCACCATTTTTTTTGGTGTATCCATATAAATGGCCCACCCAAAAAAGATTACCTCATCATTGAACATAATGTTCTGTGTAAACTGTTCCAATTTTTGTTTTGCCCATTCTGCAAATTCAGCGCGCAGATCTGGGTCATCCTCGTTGAGATGCTGCAGCAGCTGAATTTTGTAAGGGTGCTAATATCCGCCAGGGATGTTCAACTGAAGCCAGATCGGCACGCTGAATTTGCAGAATGGGCAAAACAAAAATTGGAACTGGACCCTCAGTTTACACAAAATATTATGTTCAGTGATAAGGCAAACTTTGTTGGGTGGGCCATTTATATGGATACACCTAAATAAAATGGGAATGGTGACAGTTTTCTTGCGTAGGGTGTATTGTATTGAAATCTGCTGCAATAACCCAGGTACTGCGTTCACCAGACATCAACTCAATTTCTATCAGCTCCTCATGTGTTAACCTCTGCGACATTTCAGTGGCTGTAAACAAAGAGAAACTTGTAAATAACTCATGAAAGAATAAAGTCACATTAAAACCAAGCACACCATTGTTTTTGTGGGGAAATTCTCAATAAGTTTTATGTGTTACATGACCCTCTTCCCATTGGAAAAAATAAAGTTGGATCCAAAATGGCCGATTTCAAAATGGCCGCCATGGTCACCACCCATCTTGAAAAGTTTTCCCCTCCCATATACTAATGTGCCACAAACAGGAAGTTGATATCATCAACAATTCCCATTTTATTTAGGTGTATCCACAAAAATGGCCCACTCTGTATATTGTTGTAATGGAACTGTTATTGCAATTTCTGTATGATAAACGAAAACTACATATATATGTAATCTACTGTAAAAGTGAGGTCCTATTCATATAATATCATGTTCCGGACTTGGATATATGGATATACTAAGGTTAAATTATACATATGTTGATTATAATTTCATTTAGGCATAAATTGCTAATGTGCAGGCACCCGTGTTGTTGCTATCCCAACCGTAATACACACTGTAATGTCGCTGCTGGCAGTACACATTTGCACCATGTCGCTGCCATCCCCGCCAGTTCCCCGCATCTATATGCAGCTTCAGGCATCAGGTCACGTGAGGATTACGTGTTCCTGATGCCTTCTGCTGCGTGATGTGGGCGTTGGCTGGCGTCGCGGTTGCCGAGGTGACGGATGCGTCACTTCCGGTCTGCAGTAACATTGCTTCCCATGTGTGCTCCCTTATAAAGCTCGGCTTTTTGCTGTATACCATGTTCCCTGACGAAGGTGCCATCCGAAACGCACGTAGGGGTGGACAAGAGGACCGTGTGAGCCGCCAACTGGTGCTACCTTTAGGTATTCTCTCCATGATCTCTGTATTTACAGCTTACCTGATTCCCTTATATATGCCATTGCACTATTGCACTTTACATTTAATGATATAACAATAAGTCTCTGCTGGTTCCACTATGTATACAGGATGAGGGTGTTACCTACTCTTTTTTTTGTGGATATTTACATCGTCATTACTGATAGGAGTGAACTACTTAATAGTTGCTTAGTTGCTTGATTGGGTCCTGCTTGTCCCTTAGCAATTTTATAGTTCTCTTGTATGTACTCTATGTTGTTGCATCTTCCCCATACCTTTTTATATAATAAAGATGTTATTGTTTCACTAAAATGTTGGATTTTTTGATCGTCTGTTTCTTCTTTTTCCTTGATATATAAGTTGACGATTTTTCCATATTGAGTCCTATCTTTACATTGATACTATTAGCCACATATTGAATACTATATGATAAGATTTTCCATGAGTTACCAATGTTGTTCATAAGCTGTTTTCATTCCTTTACACCCAACCCAGCAGTTGGACAGTTGGAAACCCAACCAGGAGTGTTCACATTTAGTGGTAGACACCAACAAAGTGGCATCAATTTAACCACAGTAGAAATAGTATAATATGGACCGACAGATCTTCCACTATACCCAGTGCAGCAAATGGACAGTTGAAACTCAACCAGGAGTATTGACATTTCCAGAAATTAGTGGCAGACACCAATAAAGTAGCATCAATTTCACCACAATAAAAATAGTACAATATAGACCGATAGGTCTTCCACTACACTCAACCCAGCAGATGAACAGTTAGACACCCAACCAGGAGTGTTCACATTTCCAAAAATTAGTGGCAGACACCCCCAAAGTGGCATCAATTTCATCACAGTAGAAATAGTACAATAGGGACTGACATGTCTTCCACTACAGCCAACCCAGCAGATGGACACTCAAGCAGAACTGTTCACATTTCCACAAATTACTTTTAACATCTGCAGCAGGAGCAGCAGCAACAGTAGGCACAGAAGCATTAAAAATATCACAGACTGCAATTACGCGAGAACAATACGGAACACTAAAAACTACAACATCCAGTAACACAAGTTGTCAGTTGACTTTGGATAGGATGTCACGTTGTTGGTTCATTTGTGCTTTTACAAACATTTCCACTTATGCCACATACACCTTGAAGACCAAGCCTTATTCCCCTTCAACCACAACCATGCTTTTTCCCAGTCATGTTGCTCAGATAGTGTGCTAGAAGCACATTATAAGCAACTAAAAATTAGATTTTTTTATTCTGCACCACCTCTGCACACAGCTGAATTTCAACAGCACTAAATGAGAAGGTGAAATATGGCGTACTGAATCGCGTTACTCACAAAAATAAATGTTTCAGTGTAGATGAGACCTGTATGACAAAGAAGATGTTCTCCAAACAATTTTAACCCCTTCACCCCCAAGGGTGGTTTGCACGTTCATGACCGGGCAAATTTTTACAATTCTGACCACTGTACCTTTATAAGGTCATAACTCTGGAACGCTTCCATGGATCCCGGTGATTCTGACACTGTTTTCTCGTGACATATTGTACTTCATGATAGTGGTAAAATTTCATTCAAATAACTTGCGTTTATTTGTGAGAAAAATGGAAATTTGGCAAAAATTTTGAAAATTTCGCAATTTTCCAACTTTGAATTTTTATGCCCTTAAATCACAGAGATACGGCACACAAAAAACTTGATAACTAACATTTCCCACATGTTTACTTTACATCAGCACAATTTGGGAATCAAAATTTTTTTTTGTTATGAAGTTATAAGGGTCATAAGGGTTATAAGCGATTTCTCATTTTTACAACACCATTTTATTTTTAGGACCACATCACATTTGAAGCCACTTTGAGGGGTCTACATGATAGAAAATACCCAAAAGTGACACCATTCTAAAAACTGCACCCCTTAAGGTGCTCAAAACCACATTCAAGAAGTTTATTAACCCTTTAGGTGCGTCACAGGAATTTTTTTGAATATTTAAAAAAAATGAACATCTAACTTTTTTTCACAAAAAAAATACTTCAGGTTCATTTTTTTTTATTTTACCAAGGGTAACAGGAGAAATTGGACTGCAAAAGTTATTGTTCAATTTGTCCTGAGTACGCTGATACCTGATTTGTGGGGGGGAACGACTGTTTCTGCGCATGGCAGAGCTCACAATGGAAGGAGCGCCGTTTGACTTTTTCAATGCAAAATTGGCTGGAATTCAGATCGGACGCTATGTCACGTTTGGAGAGTCCCTGATGTACCTAAACAGTGGAAACCCCCTACAAGTGACCCCATTTTGGAAACTAGACCCCCCCAAGGAACTTATCTAGATATGTGGTGAGAACTTTGAACCCACAAGGGCTTTACAGAAGTTTATAACGTACAGCGGTACAATTAAAAAATCATATTTTTTCCACAAAAATGATCTTTTCACTCCAATTTTTATTTTCCCAAGGGTAACAGGACCCTAAAAGTTATTGTGCAATTTGTGCTGAGTACGCTGATACCCCATATGTGGGGGTAAACCACTATTTGGGCGCATGACAGAGCTCGGAAGGGAAGCAGCGCCATTTGACGTTTTTGGCTGGAATTGAGATCACACACCATGTCGCGATTGGAAAACCCCTGATGTACCAAAACAGTGGAAACCCCCCACAAATGACACCATTTTGGAAACTAGACCCCCTAAGGAACTTATCTAGATGTGTGGTGAGAACTTTGAACCCCCAAGGGCTTCACAGAAATTTATAACATACAGCTGTACAATTAAAAAATCATATTTTTTCCACAAAAATGATCTTTTCACCCTCAATTCTTATTTTACCAAGGGTAACAGGACCCTAAAAGTTATTGTGCAATTTGTCCTGAGTAGGCTGATACCCCACATGTGGGGGTAAACAACTATTTGGGGGCATGGCAGAGCTCGGAAGGGAAGCAGCGCCATTTGACGTTTTTGGCTGGAATTGAGATCGGACACCATGTCGCGATTGGAAAACCCCTTATGTACCTAAACAGTGGAAACCCCCCACAAATGACACCATTTTGTAAACTAGACCCCCCAAGGAACTTATCTAGATGTGTGGTGAGCACTTTGAACCCTCCAGTGCTTCACAGAAGTTTATAACGCCCGGGCGTGAAAATAAAAAATTCATATTTTTTCCACAAACATGATCTTTTCGTCACCATTTTTTTATTTTCCCAAGGGTAACAGGAGAAATTGGACCCCAAAAGTTGTTGTCCAATTTGTCCTGAGTATGCTGATACCCCATATGTGGGAGAAAACTATTGTATGGGCACACGTCGGGGCTCGGAAGGGAAGTAGTGACGTTTTGGAATGCAGACATTGATGGAATGGTCTGCGGGTGTCATGTTGCCTTTGGAGAGCCCCTAATGTACCTAAACAGTGGAAACCCCCCACAAATGACCCCATTTTGAAAATTAGACCCCCTAAGGAACTTATCTAGATGTGAGGTGAGCACTTTGAACCCCCAAGGGCTTCACAGAAGTTTATAATGCCAGGGCATGAAAATAAAAAAATCGTATTTTTTCCACAAACATGATCAATTAGTCCCCAATTTTTATATTTTCCCAAGGGTAACAGGAGAAATTGAACCCCAAAACTTGTTGTCCAATTTGTCCTGAGTACGCTGACACCCCATATGTGGGAGAAAACTACTGTATGGACACACGTCAGGGCTCGGAAGGGAAGTAGTGATGTTTTGGAATGCAGACTTTGATGGAATGGTCTGCGGGTGTCATGTTGCCTTTGGAGAGCCCCTAATGTACCTAAACAGTGGAAACACCCACAAATGACCCCATTTTGGAAACGACACCCCCTAAGGAACTTATCTAGATGTGTAGTGAGCACTTTGAACCTCCAAGGGCTTCACAGAAGTTTATAATGCCAGGGCATGAAAATAAAAAAATTGTATTTTTTCCACAAACATGATCAATTAGTCACGAATTTTTTTATTTTCCCAAGGGTAACAGGAGAAATTGAACCCCAAAAGTTGTTGTCCAATTTGTCATGAGTACGCTGACACCCCATATGTGGGAGAAAACTACTGTATGGACACACGTCGGGGCTCGGAAGGGAAGCAGTGACGTTTTGGAATGCAGACTTTGATGGAATGGTCTGCGGGTATCATGTGCATTTGGAAAGCCCCTGATGTACCTAAACTATTGAAACTCCCCACAAGTGACCCCATTTTGGACACTAGACCCCCCACGGAACTTATCTAGATGTGTGGTGAGCACTTTGAACCCCCAAGTGCTTCACAGAAGTTTATAACGCTCGGATGTGAAAATAAAAAAATCATTTTTTTCCACAAAAATGATATTTTTGCCCCCAATTTTTTATTTTCCTAAGGGTAACAGGAGAAATTGGACCCCAAAAATTGTTTTGCAATTTGTCCTGAGTAGGCTGATACCCTACATGTGGGGGTAAAACACTGTTTGGGCGCATGGCAGAGCTTGGAAGGGAAGGAGCACCATTTGACTTTTTCAACTCAGAATTGGCTGGAATTGAGATCAGACGCCATGTTGCATTTGGAGAGCCCCTGATGTGCCCAAACAGTGGAAACCCCCAATTCTAACTCCAACCCGAACCCCAACACACCCCTAACCCTAATCTCAGCCCTAACCCTAACCCTAGCCCTAACCCTACCCTAACCGTAACCCTAGCCCTAACCCTAACGGAAAAATGGAAATAAATACATTTTTTTTATTTTATTATTTTTCCCTAACTAAGGGTGTGATAACAGGGGGTTTGATTTACTATTTATGGCGGTTTTTATGTTTGGCAGCTGTGGCACGCTAAAAGACGCTTTTTATTGTAAAAATAGTTTTTGCATCACCACATATTGAGAGCTATAATTTTTCCGTATTTTGACCCACCGAGTTATGTGAGGTCTTATTTTTTGCGGGACGAGTTGACATTTTTATTGGTACCATTTTCGGGCATGTGACATTTTTTGATCACTTTTTATTCCGATTTTTGTGACGCAGAATGAACAAAAACCAGCGTTTCATGAATTTCTTTTGGGGGAGTGCGGTTACACCGTTCCGCGTGCGGTAAAATTGATAAAGCAGTTTTATTCTTTGGGTCAGTACGGTTACAGTGATACCACATTTAGATCGTTGTTTTATGTTTTGTCGGTTTTATGCAATGAAAACAATTTTATATAAAAAATAATTATTTTTGCATCGCTTTATTCTGCAAGCTATAACTTTTTATTTTTTCGCTGATGATGCTGTGTGGTGGCTCGTTTATTGCGGGACAAGATGACGTTTTTAGCGGTACCATGGATATTTATATGCGTCTTTTTGATCGCGCGTTATTACACTTTTTGTTTGGCGGTATGATAATAAATCATTATTTTTTGCTTCGTTTTTTATTTTTATTTTTTAAGGGGTTCTCTAAAGGGGTTAACTAATGGGACAGTTTTATAGGGCGGGTCGTTACGGACGCGGCGATACCTAATATGTGTACTTTTATTGTTTTTTTTTTTTTTATTTCCAAAAAATGGATTTATTTGGGGGAATTTTTTTTTTTTTCTAATTTATTTGGCGATTTTTTTTTAATTATTTTAACACTTTTTTTTATTTTTTTTTACTTTATTAAATAGTCCCAGGTGGGACATCACTGTCCTGTGACAGATCGCTGATCTGTCACATCACAGATCACTGTGACAGATCAGCGATCTGTCACAGGCAGTGCCGAAGGCTTCCTCATGCCTGAGCTTTGCAGGCACTGAGGAAGCCAGCTTCCTGCAGGCCCCCGAAGGCCCCCGTCACCATCTTGGATTCGGGGGCCTGCAGGAAAGGAGCCCCCCGCAGCAGCGCTGCACATTGCGCTGCCGTGGGGGGCTCAGGGAAGCACGGAGGGAGCCCCCTCCCTGCTGATGCTTCCCTTTAACCCCCGGTACACCGCGATCATGTTTGATCGCGGTGTGCAAGGGGTTAACGTGTCGGGGGCGGTCCGTGACCTCCCCTGACACATTGTGCCGGGTGTCAGCTGTGATAATCAGCTGACACCCGGCCGCGATCAGCGGCGCTCACCATGTGGGCGCCGCTGATCACGGTAGACGTACTATCCCGTCCATGGGCATAGGGGCCCGGGTCCCATGGACGGGATAGTACATCTGATGTCAGGAAGGGGTTAATATGAGATCTCCCCTACTGTATGATGTTAATAAAAGAAGAAATTATTGTTTTGTGTGGATGAGGCCTGTATAACATAGACTAGCTGCTCCAAACAATTTTAAACTGAGATCTCCCCTACTGTATGATAAATCACGAGTGGTATCACGTTTAGCAAGAGAAAAAAATGTATTTTTTAATGTGCATATGCTCTGCACACATCTTCATTTCACCGCCTCAAAATAACAACGTTGGATACAGCAGGCTGTATTACGTTTAGCAACAGAATTTTTGTTCAACCCCTTAGTGACGGAACCAATTTGGTACTTAATGACCAGGCCAATTTTTACAATTCTAACCATTATCACTTTATGAGGTTATAGCTCTGGAACACTTAAACAGATATCACTGATTCTGAGATTGTTTTTTCGTGACATATTGCACTGAAAAAAACAGAAATTTGACAAAATTTTTAAAACTTTGCAATTTTCAAACTTTTATGTTTGAGCCCTTAAATTCAGAGAGTCATACCGCAGAAAATAGATAATAAATAACATTTCCCACATGTCTACTTTACATCAGCAAATTTTGTAAACATATTTTTTTTTGTTAGGACGTTATAAGGGTTAAAAGTTGACCAGCGATTTCTCATTTTTCCAACAAAATTTACAAAACCATTTTTTTAGGGACCACATCACATTTGAAGTGAGTTTGTGGGGTCAATATTGCAGAGAATACCCAAAAGTAAAACCACATTCAAGAAGTTTATTAACCCTTCAGGTGCTTTACGAAAACTAAAGCAATGTTTTCTTGAAAAGTATAATGTTACAGGTTATATACACTAGTTTCCTTGATATTGCTTTGATCCAGGGAACTAGTATGATTGTATAAATTTATTTCCACAATGTGAAGCTTACTGTTTGCCACATGAGTTTTTTTTGCCTTCCTCTGGATCAACATGTTAGGGCAAGTTAGGATAGGATATGGGTTGAACTAGATGGACTTAAATTCTTCCTTCAACCTTAATAACTATGTTACTATGTCATGTGGAAGGAAAAAATTAACACTTTACTTTTTTCACAAAAAAATTTACTTTCTAAACAAACCTTTCTTTTTTCATAAGAGTATCAGGAGAAAATGGACCACATAATTTGTTGTGCAATTTCTCCTAAGTACGCCGATACCCTGTATTTGGGGGAAAGCCACTGTTTGGGACATGGCAGGGCTCAGAAGAGAGGAAGCACCATTCAACATTTTGAACGCAAAATTATCTGGAATCAATGGCTGGCACCATGCTGAATTTGGAGACCCCCTGATGTACCTAAACAGTGGAAACCCCACAATTCTAACCCCAGTTCTAACACAGCCCTAACCTGAACCCTAACCTGAACACACCCCTAAACCTAATCCAAACCCTAACCATAGCCCTAACCACAACCCTAACCCCAACACCATAACCCTAAATCCAACACAACCCTAACCCCAATGCAACCCTAGCCCCAACCCTAACACTAGCCTCAACCCTTACCCTAGCCCAACCCTAACCCTAGCTCTAACCATAGCCCCAACCCTAACACTAGCCCAACCCTATTCCTAGCCCCAACCCTAACCCTGGCCACAACCCTAACCCTAACTCTAACCCCAAGTATAACCCCAACCATAACCCTAACCCTAGCCCAACACTAACCCTAGCTATAACCCCAACCATAACCCTAACCCTAGCCCAACCCTAATCCTTGCTAAAACCTCAACCATAACCCTAACCCTAGCCCAAACCTAACCCTAGCTATAACCCCAACTATAACTCCAACCATAGCCCCAACCCTAACCCTAGCTATAACCCCTACTATAAACCCAACCCTAATGCTAGCTCTAACCCCAACCCCAACAATATCCCCAATCCTATCCCTAATTGAAAAATGTTAGTAAATACATTTTTTTATTTGATTATTTTTCGCTAACAAAAGGGGTGATATAGGGGTGTTGATTTATTTTTTTTTATTTAGATCACTGTGATAGGGTCTATCACAGTGATCAAAATGAACCAAAAGGAAAAATTTCCTATTGTTGCCGGGTGCCAGCTGGTAGATCTCGGTGGGCGCACTGGGCATGTGCCCCCAATTTCTTCCTGGAAGGAGACGCCAACGGCCAGGGGACATCACCTGGGGATGCAGGAGGGTCCAGATACATCGGAGGTACCAGGAGACCCCATTTCTATCCCCTCTGATGTGTTAGATCACATCAGAGGAAAGAGAAATTAAATGGAAAATCTGACTTTTATTTGCGGCGGCCTTTATTCCATGAATTAGGGTGATCACAACACTGGTGTCGGTAACATCTGACCCGAATCATGTTCTCCGGGGTCTCACCTACTCCCAGCAGCTCAGACCCCCGAGAATTTCCGACGTTGGGGGCGCTATACACTTATTTCTCAGCGTTCTTAAAAAGCCGCGCTGAGGAATAAGTATCCTTAACTGCAGCAGTTAAAAGGCATATCGGCGGTTGTTAAGGGTTAATGTACTGTACATGAGCGAATCCAGTGTAATTTCACCGCCTCTAAACAACAAGGTGAGATATGGGATGTTGAATCATGGTAGCAACTGGCAAAAAAAAAATTTTTCATGAACAACAGCTCAAATAACAGAACATTGTCACCACACCAGTAAATTATTACTATTAGTATTATTATATTTTTTATATAGAACCATTAATTCCATGGTGCGTACATGAGAAGGGGTTACATACAAAGTTATAGATATCGTTTACAGTAAACAAATTTACGATGACAGGCTGGTACAGAGGGGAGAGGACCCTGTCCTTGCGGATAATGGGGAAGAAACAGAAGGTCGGGGTGCAGCAGCTCTGATGGTGGTGAGGCGGCAGCTCGGGTGGTGGTGAGGCAGCAGAATGGTTATTGCAGGCTGTAAGCTTTCCTGAAGAGTTGGGTTTTCAGGTTCCATCTGAAGGATCCGAGGGTGGTGGATAATCGGACGTGTTGAGGCATGGAGTTCCAGAGGATGGGGGATATTCGAGAGAAATCTTGGAAGCAGTAGTGTGAGGAACGAATAAGTGTGGAGGAGAATAGGAGGTCTTGGGAGGATCAAAGATTACGTGAGGGAAGATATTGGGAGATTAGTTCAGAGATATAGGGAGGGGACAGGTTGTGGATGGCTTTGTAGGTCAGTGTTAGTAGTTTGAACTGGATTCATTGTGGAATTGGGAGCTAGTGGAGGGATTTGCAGAGGAGAGAAACGGGAGTAGCGAGGAGAGAAGTGGATTAGTTAGGCAGCATAGTTGAGGACAGACTGGAGTGGTGGAAGAAAGCTAGCGGGGAGGCCACAGTGTAGGGTATTGCAGTAATCAAGGTGGGAGATGATGAGGGCATCAAAATGACAAGGTAATATACAGCATGCTTTTCACATTTAGCAAGAGAAAAATAATAATATTTAGATTGGTCTACTTGTGCATGGTGCACAATAGAAGCAGTGCACAACACACTTGTATGGAATGTGCCCTTCTGTCTTTGTCTGTGGACCTCAGTAATGGCACAAAAAAAAATCTGCTGGAAGGTCGATTTCACAGCCACACAGGTCACTAGTTAGGTAAACTATCTGACTAATAAACAACCACCTAGCTACCTATCTAAAATCTAGCAGCAAACAGTCCCAGCGTCAAGAGCAGCCTCTCTGCGCTGTTACATTGTCAAAATGGCGCTTTAACAAGATATCCGCTCTTTATATGGAGAGAGACATGTAATTTTCGCAGCCAATGACACAAGCCATTGTGTCAGGACATTGTGGATGTTTTCTACACCCTGATTGGCTAGCCGCAATGTGCACACATAAAGTTAGAAGAAAAAAAAAAAGTTTACAAGCACGCCGCTTCTCTGAGCTCTGCAAACCCCTTACCCTCATAAAGTACGTGCCCCACGCTCAGCATACACCATTATTATCATAGTAAAAATGCTGAAAATACTTTAGCGGCAATGCAAATATTTTACGTACTTATTTTTACTCATTTATGTAGCGCCATTAATTCCACAGTGCTTTACATCTATAATAATAAATGCCCTAAGCAGCTTCCGGTTGTAACAACTTCCGTCCAGTTGTAACCGGTGACGTCACCGCACACCTCTTTCCATGTTAACCCTCAACACACCACTCCTCCTCAGCACACACACTCCTCAACACACACTCCTCTCACTTTTCACAATCTCCACTCACGTCCACTCACTCTTTCACTCCACATACGACCCCTTCTCTCACTCCGTCTCTCATACTCACGCCGTCATCGCCGCTGATCCATGATCCCCGACATCTTCTTCCGCCAGCGCCATCCTGGATCCAGACGTTGTCCACGTGGTGTTGAGGAGTGTGTGTGTTGAGGGTTAACATGGCAAGAGGTGTGATGCTATCGCATCCTCCCGATGCGATTGCATCGGGCCATAATCTAGTACATTATAATCACTGTCCTCTTTGGGGCTCACAATCTAGAATCCCTATCATTATGTCTTTGGAATGTGGGAGGAAACCGAAGAACCCAGAGGAAACCCACGTAAACATGGGGAGAATATTCAAACTCCTTGCAGATGTTGTCCTTGGTGGGATTCCCCCCCTTTTTACCAAATGTTTCCGATTTTTCACAATTTTATAACATTTTGCTTCTGTTTCCAATCATGAATTTGAATGTGCCGTAGTCGTGCTGATTTTATGTTTGGCGAACGTTTTTCAAACAAATTCGCTCATCACTACTCATCTGTCCATGGATTTTATCATGAATTTGTCTCTGTTTGATGGAAGAAATGTTATCTGGGTGGTAGTTGACTGATTTAGTAAACAAGCTCATTTGATTCTCTTGTCAGGGTTATCTAATGCAGAAACACTCTCCAGTTTGTACATTCTTCATGTTGTGAGGTTGCATGGAATTCCTCTTAACAATGTGTCTGATAGAGGAGTGCAATTTGTCTCCAGGTTCTGGAGAGCTATCTGTAAGCAACTGGGGATTGACTTGCCTTTTTCCTTTGCTTACCTACCTGAAACCACTGGTCAGGTGAGAGGACAAATTAATCTTTGGAGCAAATTTTGAGGTGTTTTGTTGCTACTCAGCAGTAGGATAGTCTTCGTTTGTACCTCTTGCAGAATTCGCCTTAAATAGTTGGGTCAATCAATCCACTGGAACTTCATCATTTTTCTGTAATTACGGTTTTCATCCAATTTTGCTGAGTTTTCCAGGATATGTTCTGAGTGTTCAGGGGTGGAGCTACTGTACATAAGCTTGAGGATCTTTGGAAGGAGGTTGAAAGCAATATTGGGGTAGCTCAAGTTCGCCCAAAATGGAAAGCTGATAGTTCGGCGGTTCCTGTTTTTAAGGTGGATGATAAAGTCTGGCTATCATTCAGAAGCACTTAAGGTACCATCAGTGAAGTTAGGTCCGAAGTTTATCAGTCCCCATGAGGTTCTAGAAGTGGTCAGTCCAGTGGCATTTAGTTAAAGCTTCCTCCATCTGTCCACATCCCTAATATCTTCCATAGAGCCCTCTTGAAGGAATTTGTTCCCTCAGTGGTGTCGTCCTCTTCCCCAACTCCTCTGGCTGCTGTTGATGACAGTCCATAGCTTGAGGTAAAAAGGGTTGTGGTTTCCTGGAGGGTCCAAAATTCCCTCCAGTACCTCATATTTTAAAAGAGACAAGAACTGGAGGAGAGATCCTAGGTTCCCGCCTGATCCATGAATGCTGATTAACTGGTCAGTGCCTTTCATACTAGTTTTCCTGGGAAGTTTGGGGGTCCAGTGACACCCCCTAGAAGAGCGGGAACTGTCACGGTTTCTTAACTGACTGTGGCTGATGGACTCTGAGAGTGACAGCTCAGCTGTGCTATGAAATCTGGAGTGTGCTGGGCTGTTGTTTTTTTTTGAGTGATAATCCAGTTATGCAATCTGATCCTGCTGAATCTGATCTAGTCTGCAGAGTTTCTCCAGGTGCCTCCTATCCATAATGATTTGCAATATATTTAGCTGGCAAGCTGTTAGTAGTCATTATGAGTTTTAGCTTTGCTTTAGCTTGGTAGGTGTGCTAGCTCTGCGTGTGACTTCTGATCTTGTTTAAGACTTTGAATCTGTTGTGACACTTCATGGGGATTATACCTTCTGCTTTTGACACTCTCCGACTATTCCCTTCTGGCATTTGACCCCGGACTGTTTCCTTATCACGCCTTTAACTTTAAGACCTCTTAACTGCCAAGAGCAAGCGACACTACTCTGTCCTCCTCCTCCTGGACCTGTCGGCTGCCTTTGACACAGTGGACCATTCCCTATTATTACAGACCCTCTCATCCCTCGGCATCACAGACTTGGCCCTCTCCTGGATCTCATCATACCTAACAGACCGGACATTCAGCGTCTCCCACTCACACACCACCTCCTCACCTCGCCCCCTATCTGTCGGAGTCCCACAAGGTTCAGTCCTAGGGCCCCTGCTGTTCTCTATTTACACCTTTGGCCTGGGACAGCTCATAGAATCTCATGGCTTTCAGTATCATCTTTATGCTGATGACACACAGATCTACATCTCTGGACCAGATATCACCTCCCTACTAACCAGAATCCCTCAATGTCTGTCCACTATTTCATCCTTCTTCTCCACTAGATATCTGAAACTCAACATGGACAAAACAGAATTCATCATCTTTCCCCCATCTCACGTGACCCCCCCTACGAACCTATCAATTACAGTAAATGACTGCCCACTCTCCCCAGTCCCACAAGCTCGCTGCCTCGGAGTAATCCTTGATGCTGATCTCTCCTTCAAACCACATATTCAAACCCTTTCCACTTCCTGCCGACTTCAACTCAAAAATATTTCACGCATCCGTTCATTCCTCACCCAAGAATCTGCAAAAACCCTAGTCCATGCCCTCATCATCTCTCGCCTTGACTACTGCAACCTCATGCTCTGCGGCCTCCCCTCAAACACTCTCGCACCCCTCCAATCTATTCTAAACTCTGCTGCCCGACTAATCCACCTGTCCCCCCGCTATTCCCCAGCTTCTCCCCTCTGTCAATCCCTTCACTGGCTCCCAATTGCCCAGAGACTCCATTACAAAACCCTAACCATGACATACAAAGCCATCCACAACTTGTCTCCTCCATACATCTGTGACCTCGTCTCCCGGTACTTTCCTGCACGCAACCTCCGATCCTCACAAGATCTCCTTCTCTACTCCCCTCTTATCTCCTCTTCCCACAATCGCATACAAGATTTCTCTCGCGCATCACCCCTACTCTGGAACTCTCTACCACAACATATCAGACTCTCACCTACCATCGAAACCTTCAAAAAGAGCCTGAAGACCCACCTCTTCCGACAAGCCTATAACCTGCAGTAACCACCGATCGACCAAACCGCTGCACGACCAGCTCTACCCTCGCCTACTGTATTATCACCCATCCCTTGAAGATTGTGAGCCCTCGCGGGCAGGGTCCTCTCTCCTCCTGTACCAGTTATGACTTGTATTGTTTAAGATTATTGTACTTGTTTTTATGTATACCCCCCTCACATGTAAAGCGCCATGGAATAAATGGCGCTATAACAATAAATAATAATAATAATAACTTGCCCCTGTGTTCTACAAGTACTCCTGGTATCTGACCGCGGACTTCCTGACTACCCTGTCTCACAGCTTGCCCGTGAGTGGTGACTCAGTGTCACTTTCACATTTCCTATTTTCCATTACAGGACAAGATAAACAGAATTCATGTACAAAAAGCAAAAAAAATCCATTTCATAACTGAGGCAAACAGAAAAAGAAGGACCCCACTGATTATTATGGAACTCGTTTAGTTTCCATTATGTGTCAGTTTTTAGAATGAAAGTGTGGCGCCCCTGAGGCTTCAGTCGCCACAGAGGTACTGCACCTTCTCCTAAGATGTAGTGCCCCACCATCCAGGTAAGGTGGGAACTCCTGACCACACTCCACACCTGCATTCCACACACAGGATAGTTCAGTGGGGCCACCTAACAGCTTCAGGCTGGGGGTTAGCAGAGCACCCCTCGTGGAACCCTGCTTCGTAACATGAGATGTGCTGGTGATTCAGGTGGAGTGAGATGATATAAAAGAGTGGGAAGAGTGAGAGTTAGGAGTTGGTTAGTTGGAGAGAGAGAGAGAGAAGAGAGAAGATGGGTGTCTGAAGGACGTGCTGCAGCAGGTCCCAGTGATCTGGGCTGCTGGCACGAGAAAGACCAGAGAAAGAGACTGATAAGATTGATAACCTAACCTTCCATAAGAGATAGAGAACAGATCAGAACGAAGGAGAATAGAAGGACCGTGGGAAGCTGGTTTAAGAAAGATAGAGAACCCTTCCAGTCCAGAGTGCAAAGGCCGGGGCCCGGTCCCCGAGGTTGATTGGATCTTTATGTCCGGCAACAGACACCGGAGGAGTAGTGAGCCACAAACGCCTTGCTCCCATCATAGACTTGGGACACAACAGCAACTGAATAGAGAGCCAGGATGCAGTGAGGAGTCCCCAAAGCAGGCTACAGCTGTCTGTCATACAAGTAGAGACTAGGAACACCTAGTGAGAGGCATTCCAGGGTAACTAAGTACTGGAATGCTTCGCACCTAAAGGCGCCTTGAAGGAGTCGTTCAGTGAAGGTACATGTTGGCGGAGTGTGGAAGGGAGAACCTGGCCTGGAGGTTGGCTGGAGCCCTGACTTGGAGAACACAGTACGGAGGCGAGCGTGTGTGTGAACTGCAAACAGTAAGTAAAGCCTTGGAACCGCACACCCTGTTGTCCTCCAGTTATTCCAGCACCGCTACACCAGGGTAACAACATCTATACCATTCTGCGCCTCTCCTCATCCATTGCACCTACACTGCCCTGGGACTACAGCTCCACCTGTGGGGAGCTACACCATCTTTGCTGCACCACACCATCAGTCCCAGCGGATCTGCATGCAGCATTGGCTCAACATCTTACTTGCCAAACACCACGGGTGGCGTCACAAACTATTCTAATAAACTTTAACACCATTAACATCACCACCATTGATATTGGGCGCCCAGGGCCATGGACCGGGTCACTGCTGCTGTCACACATTACCGCCTTGACACCGGCCAGGTAACGAGTACCCCGCTGCCCTGGGTGTGAGGGGGGACCCAAAAGCAACAGCTTTGCATTCTACACTTTTTCTTCCCTTCCAAAAAGTGACCCAAAACTGAAATCAGATTGGTAAAAAAGAAAAATCCAATGACAACATTTCTGCTTATTTTTTCATCCTTTGTCTTGGAAGCAAAATATAAATTGATCAAAAAGCCTCACTTACCACAAAAGAGTAAAAAAAAACTACTCATCCTCAAAAAACAAGTCCTCATTGAACTTTTGGCGATGCTGCCTATAGTTAACCCTTACTCAAATGTCCTCCTCTTTGTCCTCCATACAGTATAATGTCCCATTGTTTGCTCCCCATCTAGTGTCTTTGGCCTCCATATAGTATAATGTTCCTCACTGTGGCTCCCATTGTGTAAAAAGTCCCCCTCTTTGGCCCCCATATAGCATAATATTCCCCTATCTGGCACCCAGAAAGAGTAGTGTCCTCTCTTTCACTGCCACATGGTGTAATGTCCCCCTCTTTGGCACTTATACAGTATAATGTCATCTTTGGACTCTATGAAGTATAGTGTCCCCCTCTTTGGCACCCATTTAGTACAGTCCACTTATTTGCCAACCAGGCAGTATACTTCCCACCTTTTTGGCCTCAATATAGTATAATGTCCTTCTCTGTGGCACTCATGCAGTGTAATGTCCTCTCTTTAGCACCTATACAGTATTAATTCTTCCTCTTTATCCCCCATAGAGTATAATGTCCGTCATTGGGCCTCCATATAGTATAGTATCTACCCCTTCACCCTCTATAGTATAATATTGCTCTATTTGACTTTCATATAATATAATGTCCCACTCTTTGGCCACCACCATATGAATTACCATGTACCCCTGTGGCTCTTTTTACATGATAATTATTGAATTCTACTCACTCATCTGTCCTGATCCCACAATGAGCTTCTCATTCTTGTTCCATTGCATCTCATAGTGACATTATTGTGCCGTTTGTAATGTCACCTGTTGCCACTAGCTTCTAATATATCTACAATGTGTTCAGGGATTTTGGGGAGGTGAGTCAGCTGTTCTCTGCTCCGCAATACAATGCAAAATGCAAGTGCTACAATGCAATACTTCTTATCACTTACCCATTGTACTGTCATTGGCTCATAGGTAGCGTTGACCCTGATCTAACGGTCACATTTGTAGCCTGTGGCTACCAAACCAGAGCCCTGCAAGCCTCCTCCTGAATGCTGGCATCACCGATGAGACGTCTTACTGAAATAATAAAATCACGCTGGGTCTACTAAGCAGAAGAGGCACTGGAGATGGTTGTAGGCGGTTTAGAGGGTTATGCTATGTTCACACATTGCGTTTTTGCTGTGTTTTTTTCTAAGGCAAAACCTGCTCTCTTAGCAGTAAGAAACTTACCTAAAAAAAACAGGTTTTGGTTATTTTTTGTTGCAATTTTTGCTGCAATTTTGTTGCTTTTATTGCTGTGTTTTTGTCATGGTACATTTGACTCTTGTGCATGCTGATAAAGTTTAGTGCCTAAAAAAAATCTGATTCTACTTCATCAGGTTTTGGTACAAAAAACATAACAAAACCTGATACCTGCAGCATTTTTTCAGCTTTTTTTGCACCACCTATTGTTTTCAATGGGTGAAAAATGATGAAAGAACGCAAACTGTGAAAATAGCCTTAAGGTACTGAGGCCCTGGACTACTGACCACTGGAGTACCAGGGTTTTGCGTATCTTTTTTGATCATTTCTACTCATAGCAGGTAGACCCTTGTACAGAATTTGCACAAAAGCACAGAAGGATCAAAATAACTAATGCCACATTACCGCAATCACAATAGATCCATATTTTCATTATATAAGTGAAAGAATATTACTTATTGGTATTTGCACTTAAATGCTAGCTAAAAAATAAAATTGGATGTAATACAATATTTGCCTGGTTTGTCGGCCTATTGCATGTAATCTATGTGACAACAGATGTTAGAGATAAATATCTCTATTTATTATGATCATAGAATTAAATCTACAATGCGACGGCTGCCAATAATCATGAATAATAGACTGAAAGTATAATAATTAGTAATGATATTGAATGCCAGAACAAATTAATACACCTGTTATGCTGATGAGTGCACACAGTATCGTATGAGTACAGTTGATTAACACTGTGGCATGTATTCTTTTTGTTTAATTATAAGGAATATCTGGATTTCTTGAATGTTTAATTCATAAATCAATCACATTGAGTTACATAGACGCCCTTTTTTGGGGGGATAGATAAAATATTTTCCCTTTACTTTATAATGTTGATAAAAATAATATATGGGCCTGTTGAAAAAATCTATTTACCATGTACACTGCTTATGACCATCTATACAATGTAGAGGAGTGGTCTCCAGTTGTGAAACTACAGTTCCTGACATTTTTCTGAAGGTCACTGATTGTTTACGCATGTTAGAAGTTGTAGTTTCTTACTAAAGGTTAAAAAGCAGATTTCTTCCTCAATCAGTTATGTCTATATTATCACACTTATGAACAGGGCCGCCACCAGGGCATTACTGCCTTTACTACTGCATAGGGCCCGGTGAGCAGTAGCAAAAAGGGGGACCCAGACGCTCTGGCAGACTGGTCCCTTTTCTCTTGCTTCTGCTTGTCGGGCCCTGGCACAATAGTTTAGTGACGCTGTGTGGTAGTAGCAGGTACGCAGGACGCAGTGACGAGGCGCGAGACGGTTTTGTGCTTTTAGTAATAACGTTTATAGGCCTAGAGGTAGCTGTCCTCAGCCGTAGCCTGACCAGTCACAGAGGTAACAAGAGTTGCCCTCGCAGGGGCTCAATGCAAGCAAACACAAACAGGTAGAACACGACTACGTCCGGCGAAAGCCGGTCACTATAGGGCCGCGGTATGGCCGACTACGGGTCCTTAACTATATAGTCAACTTAGCCTGACATCCCTCAGCGTTCTGGACGGGGGTTCTTCGGCGCAGCAGCTGCTGGGCCCAGCTGCTGAAGAATTGATGAAGTCTTTGAGCGTTCCGACGCTCTGGTGACACCGGGGCACCACTGGCCCCTGAGGAGTCCTTGAATGGATGGGCCGCAGTCCCCGGACTGGGGCAAGCGGCAGCGATGCGGGGTGGCGATTGGCAAGCCACCTGTGCAGCTAACAGCTGCGACGGGGAATCCGCAGCGAGCAACGGCCCAGCCCCTGCCGAGGACCGGAGCGGGACTGTGGAGGCCGCCGACGGCACTGGACTTGCCACGGCCATAGGTGAGAGCAGGGTGACTGCGGGTGGTGGGAGACAGGCCGCAGCCGCCGGCTGGAGCGAGGGGCAAAGGCCGCGAGCGACCGCTGGCAGGCCGCAGCCGTGGGCTAGGGAGAGGCGGCAGCGGCCGTGGGTTGAAGCGGGGCAGTGGCTCCCGGACGGTCGTCTGGGCGCCGTCCCTCTGGTGTCCTAGGTGAACGTCTCTCCTGGCTCTGGTCAGTCACTTTGGCTCTCAGTCGCTCCCACGGTCTCCTGCTGCTTCCGTCCCGGTCTGCTGAGTGACCGTGACTAGCGTTCCCCACCCTTTTATACTGGCACCTCCCCTAGCCCATCTGTCCATCTCCACGGTCCATCCCTGAACTTTGTCCCCCGGGAACAGTCTCCCCCGGACCCTAGGTGATGGTCCCCTTGGTTCCGGCCCGGACACTCGGCGGGGGCCCCTCTTCCCACAGCTGTAAGCCAGATACATAACAATACTGCGGTGACTTAAAGATGCACCTACAGTGTTGTTAATGCATCTGGCAGCCAGAAATCGGTGCTGTATCTTTAAGCTGCAGCAGCAGGCCCTAACGCATCATGGTCCTGACACCGGTCATGTGACACGCAGCACACTCTTCTTCATTCCGGAGCAGAGCACTATGCCATGTTTGTGGGAGACAAGAGACACAGAAGTCGGTGGCAGGCAGACAGAGGAGGCAGGCCATGTGTGAGGACTCGGAAGATGCTGCAGAGGGGAATGAGGTGAGGAGAGGGAAGGGGTGGCTGCTGATGGGAGTGAGGAGAGGGGAGGTTTCTGAGGGGAGTGAGGAGATGGGAGGATGCAGAGGGGAGTGAGGAGATGGGAAGCTGCTGAGGGAAGTGAGAAGAGAGTAGGCTGCTGAGGGAAGTGAGAAGAAAGGAGGCTGCTAAAGGGAGTCTGCATCCGGCAGGGTGAGGATGCTGAGGGGAGGCTACTGAGGTGAGTCTGTGTTGGGCAGGGGGAGGCTAGTGAGCAGAGGCTGCATCCGGCAGGGGGAGGCTGTTTACGGGAGTGAGGAGAGGCTGCTGAGGGAAGTCTGCATCTAGCAAGATGACTCTGCTGAGGGGAGTCTGCGTCCTGCATCTGACAGGGTGAGGCTATGGAGGCGGCGGCGAGGATGACCAGGGCTAGTTCACGAGGAGCGGTGGTGCCAATTGCGTTTTAAAAGGGTGCTAACCTCTGCGGACAGGTAGGATCAAGTGTAGTTGACAAACATGGTGATCCTCTTTATGCTTGACTACTTGATATTTTTTTCTATTATCATATCACTTTTTTAGTTCTCATGTTTTGGGGTGTATTTACAGTATATTCTAGAATTTAGAGGTTTTTAATGAATTCCAATAAATAGATTTTTTGATAGTGTATAATCTGTGAATATATATGCAATAATATACACTGTTTACATTTATTAACCCCTTATCACTCAATGACGTGCAGTGTCCATTAGAGTTGAGCGAAACGGGTCGAAAAATTTCAAAAGTCGCCGACTTTTGGCAAAGTCGGGTTTCATGAAACGAAACCCGACCCTGGGATGAGGTCGGCCACGAGGTCGGCGACTTACGCGCCAAAGTCGCGTTTCAAAAGTTTGTTTTGCGCTCTTTTTCAGCCAATCAGGATCCACGGACACTGTGGGCAACGTGATGACATAGGCAGGGGTCACCACCATCTTTCAGAAGGGCATGCAAGTGATTGGCTTGCTTTGGTGGGAGTCACAGGGGTTATAAAAGGGCGTGCACGCCAACTGCCATCTTACTTCTGCCGATCTTAGCATAGGGAGAGGTTGCTGCTGCTGATTCTGTAGGGAGAGCGTTAGGCAGGGAAGAAGAAAAAAAAACTGCTTCTGCTGCTAGCGATTTTGCCTGTACAACACACCAGTCACTGTGTGTGCAGTGCAAGGGGAGGCTATATTGTGGTGGATCAGCGGTGTTGGTTGTTAGGCTGCCTTCTAAGGCTTCCTGACAGCTGCATTGCTGTTTACCCACTGCTCTGCAAACTGCTTTTTTAAAAGCAATCCCAATTTTTTTTTTTGTCCTGCTGAGGTACTGAGCGTGCATTTTTTCACACCATACAGCGGTGTACGCTCCTCACACAGTACCGTGTAACGGCTGTTATCACGGCCACAGTGAAGCTATCTGAGTGTCACTCTGTGAGAATAAGTCGAGGACATGTTCCGTTCTTACAGACCTGCACCTACTAGTTTTGTCTAGCTTTCAAACAGTTAAATATATTTGCTGTTTGATCACATTCAAAACTATAGAGAGACAGCGTGTGTCAGTCCGTATACTTAAAAAACACGGAGCTTGACAATTTTACGTACACCGGACAGCCGTGTACGTGCACGCTCCTCTCAGTACCGTGTAACGGCTGTTATCACGGCCACAGTGAAGCTCTCTGTGTGTCACTGTGGAAGGATAAGTGGAGGACTTACAGACCTACACTCTAGGGAGATTCCTATTCTGCCCAATTCTACATACACCTTGTAGTTTGTGATACACTAGCCAATTTCTGCCTGTGACATAGCGCTCTGATATTCAGTGGGCCTCACACAATCCAAAAGTGTCCAGTGTCCACTAGTGTGTGCAGAAATTCAAAATCTCTGTGATCCTGTAGTCACTTTTTTCACACCTGTGCCATCGAGCCTGTGACATAGCGCTCTGATATTCAGTGGGCCTCACACAATCCAAAAGTGTCCAGTGTCTACTAGTGTGTGCAGAAATTCAAAATCTCCCTTATCCTGTAGTCACTTTTTTCACACCTGTGCCATCGAGCCTGTGACATAGCGCTCTGATATTCAGTGGGCCTCACACAATCCAAAAGTGTCCAGTGTCCACTAGTGTGTGCAGAAATTCAAAATCTCCCTTATCCTCTAGTCACTTTTTTCACACCTGTGCCATCGAGCCTGTGACATAACGCTCTGATATTCAGTGGGTCTCACACAATCCAAAAGTGTCCAGTGTCCACTAGTGTGTGCAGAAATTCAAAATCTCTGTGATCCTGTAGTCACTTTTTTCACACCTGTGCCATCGAGCCTGTGACATAGTGCTCTGATATTCAGTGGGCCTCACACAATCCAAAAGTGTCCAGTGTCCACTAGTGTGTGCAGAAATTCAAAATCTCCCTTATCCTGTAGTCACTTTTTTCACACCTGTGCCATCGAGCCTGTGACATAGCGCTCTGATATTCAGTGGGCCTCACACAATCCAAAAGTGTCCAGTGTCCACTAGTGTGTGCAGAAATTCAAAATCTCTGTGATCCTGTAGTCACTTTTTTCACACCTGTGCCATCGAGCCTGTGACATAGCGCTCTGATATTCAGTGGGCCTCACACAATCCATAAGTGTCCAGTGTCCACTAGTGTGTGCAAAAATTCAAAATCTCCATTATCCTGTTGTCACTTTTTTCACACCTGTGCCATCGAGCCTGTGACATAGCGCTCTGATATTCAGTGGGCCTCACACAATCCATAAGTGTCCAGTGTCCACAAGTGTGTGCAGAAATTCAAAATCTCCCCTGTCCTATAGACACCTTGTACCTTGTTTTACATTACTATATAGTTTGTTGGATTTTGTCTACATTTCTACCAAAAATGAGGATGGCTGGTGGAAGAGGCCGTGGAATTGGGCGGGGGTTGGCAGCTGGTAATGATGGTGTTGGTGGTGGATCTGATGGTAGTGGCAAAAGCAAAATAGGACCGAATGCAGGAGGTGTTGAGCCTGCGTCATCGTCTGGCTCCACAAGGCCTCGAAGGCTTAGTTTTCTAGGAGTTGGCAAACCGCTTTTAAAGCCAGAGCTTCAGGAAAAAGTTTTGTCTTACATTGCTGACTCAGCCTCCAGCTCTATCGCCCCCTCTTCTGAAGTTGTAAAAAATAAAGCACTGAGTCGTCATTGGAGGCTCATGTTCATGAACCACACCTTTCCTTGTGTCCTTCACCCCAACCAAGATTGAAGGATGACGCAGGCCATACTACTGATTACTCCATGGAGCTGTTTTCACATACCATGCCTGGATTATCAAGTGAAATGGTGAATTACCCAGGCCAAGATGAATCTGACATGGAGTGCACTGATGCACTGCCGCTGATAGATGATTCTGCTGGTACATTCACTCAGAGCACTACATTGTCCTCGCAGTGTACAGAGCCAGATTCTGACCCTGATGAGACGCAGGTGCCCCTTCCCGCACACTATACCACCATACACGGTGACACAGAGGAAGGTGCACATGACATTTTAGAGGAGGTGATGGATGACCCAGTTGTTGACCCAGATTGGCATCCATTGGGGGAAGAGGGTGCTGCTTCCAATAGCTCAGATGAGGAGCATCCACAGCAGACATCGACATCGCAACAGCTGTTATCTGGCAGGCTCGGAGCACTCCAAAGACAGGTTCCAAAAATCAAAAGAGTTGCTGGACAGCTTGTCCAGAGGGTCAAAAAATCACAGCGTGCTAGGCCGCAAAATGTCTGCCAAAGTAGGAAGAGTGCAGTGTGGCACTTTTTTGAACAAAATCCTCATGATCAGGCCAAGGTTATCTGTAAGAAGTGCGCAAAGACCTTTAGCTGAGGGAAAAATCTGAAAAATTTGAATACCAGTTGCATGCTTAGACATTTAATCAGCATGCACTTGCAAGCGTGGACACAACACCAAACCTCAAGTGCCACATGTGCAACTGATCACAACGAAGGTAGTCAGCAACGCTACATTGTTTGCCCCACTGTAAGCCCACCGGTTAGCACAGCAGCAAATGTTGAGGTGTCATTGCAAGGCCACAGCAGTCAGGGAATCCCACTGTTATATCAACGAAATACTGAATCTAGGCCATCAGAAAGAACACCAACTCCATCACCATCATCAACCCTCTCTCAGTCCGCCCTGTCCACCGCTACTTCCACCATATGCAGCTCTCAAGTCCAGCTCACCCTCCCAGACACTATGAGTAGGTCAAGAAAGTACTCAGTCTCTCATCCGCGTACACTGGGTTTGAACGCCCACATTGCCAAACTAATCTCATTTGAGATGATGCCCTATCGGTTGGTGGAAAGCACAGCTTTCCGCGAACTCATGGCCTATGCATTACCACGCTATGACCTACCCAGTCGCCACTTCTTCTCTCACAAAGCCATCCCAGCCCTCCACCATCATGTAAAAGACCACATTGTCCATGCACTCAAGCACTCAGTGAGTGGAAAGGTGCACCTCACAACTGATGCATGGTCCAGTCGGCATGGCCAGGGCCGTTACGTGTCCATCACTGCGCACTGGGTTAATGTGGTGGATGCAGGGTCCACAGGGGACAGCGGTGGTGGGACAGTGCTGCCTAGCCCACGGTATAGGAAACAATTGGCTGTAGGCGTTCGACCCTCCTCCTCCTCCACCTCCTCCAGAAGCGAAAGCTCGTCCACAGAGCGCAGTCGTACGAGCACTCCATCTGCAGCTGCCACTGTTGCACACGAGGTGTCCCCCTATCGAGCAGCTAGTGGAAAGCGTCAGCAGGCTGTGTTGCAGATGATGTGTTTGGGCGACAGACACACCGCCGAGGTGCTGGCCGAGTACTTTCAGCGACAAACTGAGTCATGGCTGGGCAGTGTACATCTTGAGGCAGGCAAGGTAGTTAGTGATAACGGCCGTAATTTTGTGGCAGCCATAGCCCTTTCAAAACTCAGCCACATACCTTGCTTGGCTCACACCTTGAACCTGGTGGTGCAGTGCTTCCTCAAAAATTATCCGGAGTTAACAGCCCTGCTCCAGAAGGTGCGAAGACTGTGCGCGCACATCCACCGGTCGCCTGTACACTCCGTTCGTATGCAGAAGCTGCAGCGATTGCTCCACCTTCCCAACCACCGCCTCATTATCGACATTGCAACAAGGTGGAACTCCACCCTGCACATGGTGGAGCGGCTGTGCGAGCAGAGGCAGGCCATAATGCATTTGTGGGAGGATACACGGCCAGGCACTTTGAGAGCAGACATGGAGTTGACAGGTGTGCAGTGGTCGAAGCTGAAAGACCTCTGTAAAGTCCTTCAGTGTTTTGAGGAATGCACACGGCTGGTAAGCGCAGACGACGCCATCCTAAGCATGAGCATCCCACTTATGCGTCTGCTCATGCAAACTTTGACGCACCTTAAGGAGCAGGCGTCTGCAGCCAATGTTGATGAGGAGGAAGAGGAGGAGGGAATCCTTGATGACATTCAGCCATTGTCTGCTCAGGGACCTCTCCTGGACGAGGTGGAGGAAGAAGAGGAGGAGGAGGATGATGATGGGGATGATTACTTAGGGGAGGAGGATGCATCTCGTGGGGCAAGTGAAAATGTTGGCGTGGCAAGGTCTGGTACAGGGTTTGTGCGTGACTGGAGGGATGTGGATTTGCCAGAAAGTGCTCCTCCAACCAGCACTCGCAGTGCATCATTGATACCGGGAACATTGGCCCAAATGTCAGATTATGCCTTGCAGATCCTAAAAAGGGACCCCCGCATTGCAAAAATGATGAATGATGATGACTACTGGTTGGCCAGCATCCTGGATCCACGCTATAAAGGCAAATTACAAAACATCATGCCACAGGAGAACCTTGACCTAATATTGGCTACTAAACAAGCAACTCGGTAAATCGGTTGCTTGAGGCATTCCCAGCACACAGCAGCGGTGATGGTTCTCACACGAGCCATACGGGCCGGGGGCAGCTTGGCAGATAGTGTTCATGGTGCACACAGCAGAAGTGGCGTTGGAGACAGGGGTTTCATGACAATGTTGTGGACTGATTTTTCAAGTACCACTCACACAACTGGTAATACTGCATCGATGGAAAGTGACAGGAGACAGCAGTTGTCAACTATGGTTACAAACTACTTTTCCTCCCATATCGATGTTCTCCCACACAGGTCATTCCCCTTTGACTATTGGGCCGCTAAACTGGACACCTGGCCTGAATTGGCACAATATGCCTTACAGGAGCTCGCTTGCCCAGCTGCAAGTGTGCTATCGGAAAGAGTCTTCAGTGCAGCTGGATCAATCCTGACAGAAAAAAGGACCCGTCTGTCAACCCAAAATGTGGATGATCTAACCTTCATTAAAATGAACCATGCATGGGTTTCCAAGGATTTTGTCCCACCTTCCCCTGATGACACATAGGGTGACAGAAAAATGGCTTGCTTTGGTCCACCTCTTCCTGGGACTTGACCTATTTCGCCTTTTGCATCAGCTGAATGTCCAATATCAACATATGCCACTTTCTAAAACTCCCTAACTGTGCTGCCTCCCCCCCCATGGCCGGGGTCACCACCTAGCGCACGACACCGTGCTAGTGCCGTTGCCCTGGGTGGGTAGGCCGACTCTTGGGGGTCCCTCATAGTGCAATCAAGTGTCTCTGATGGTGGTGGTGCACACCCGCCGTCAGACACACCACCGTACTATGAGGGGCCCAGTGCCAGTACCGACGCCCACGAGTGGGCCCCCCTTGCTTGGGCAGGGCCCCAGCATTTGCAATCTTTACCTCTCCCTGCTCCTTCGCTGTGTAGTCTGGGCCGTCAAATCCATACTGTGCCTGACACCGTCTGAGCCTGCCTCCTGATGTATAGACATATATTTTGAATGTGTACGCTATCCATACATGTTATCCGGGGATACGGTACCCTTTCTCACCTTTGTGCAATCACGTGTAATCCATACTGGGCGTGAGAACGGCTGGCGAGCTGTTAAGCAAGCTACAGCACCTGTGGTTTGCACACGTAAGTTTTTCATTTTTTCAGGAATGACGGTTAGGCCTAATTCCGGAATTGCGGTTGACCTGCACTTACTGGGAAATCATCGTTCGCGGGTAATAATTGTAATCAGTGATCCCCATCACTAACGTTGTTCAGCGGGTTATCTGCACCTGTAAGCGACAAACGCTGGCCTTTTCAGTGTAGCGCACATGCAGCCACGGACATGTAAGGGCATGAAACACCAGTTATTGGCCAATCTCATGTGCAAGAGCCTCACGTGTCCCTCTAGTAAGCCGGACTCGGACCGCGGGGCATGACGGAGTCTTGTTCGTTAACGGAATTAAGCTTGCAATGTGTGCATCTTTTCTGTAGCTGGCATGGTTGAGGTTTCCCAGGTGGAGTCGAATTTAACCGTAGGCTCCACTCCTGGTGGTGCCCTTCTGGACATTCCTTTAAGGTTCAGCTTTGCAACCATACTGCCCACGTAAAACAAACACTTTGCCTTCATGAACGCTGTTTGGAGGGTTATGACTCATGGGAATAACGCCACCCAATCAGTTAACCTGCTAGAGAGATCCTTCGTTGCTCCCAAGCATGACATCACACTCCCTAGGAGGAAGGTAATGCCACTGTGGCGACCGTACTCCTGGGGGCGACACAAGTGCACTGATGCCCAGCCACTGCTCGATGAATCTGCTGGTACATTGACCCAGACCACTACATTCCCCTCGCACACTACATGGCCTGAATCTGACCCTGATGAAACTCAGGTTACCCTTCCCATATACAGTTCCATCTTACACGGTGACAAAGAGGAAGCTGCAGATGAAAGTGCAGGTTCGGCCCACCCGCCATCAGACACACCACCGTACTATTCAGGGGCAATCCATACTGGGCCTAACACCGTCTGAGCCTGCCTCCTGATGTATAGACATATATTTTGAATGTGTACGCTATCCATACATGTTATCCGGGGATACGGTACCCTTTCTCACCTTTGTGCAATCACGTGCAATCCATACTGGGCCTAACACCGTCTGAGCCTGCCTCCTGATGTATAGACATATATTTTGAATGTGTACGCTATCCATACATGTTATCCGGGAATACGGTACCCTTTCTCACCTTTGTGCAATCACGTGCAAGCCATACTGGGCCTAACACCGTCTGAGCCTGCCTCCTGATGTATAGACATATATTTTGAATGTGTACGCTATCCATACATGTTATCCGGGGATACGGTACCCTTTCTCACCTTTGTGCAATCACGTGCAATCAACACCGTCTGAGCCTGCCTCCTGATGTATAGACATATATTTTGAATGTGTACGCTATCCATACATGTTATCCGGGGATATGGTACCCTTTCTCACCTTTGTGCAATCACGTGCAAGCCATACTGGGCCTAACACCGTCTGAGCCTGCCTCCTGATGTATAGACATATATTTTGAATGTGTACGCTATCCATACATGTTATCCGGGGATACGGTACCCTTTCTCACCTTTGTGCAATCACGTGTAATCCATACTGGGCGTGAGAACGGCTGGCGAGCTGTTAAGCAAGCTACAGCACCTGTGGTTTGCACACGTAAGTTTTTCATTTTTTCAGGAATGACGGTTAGGCCTAATTCCGGAATTGCGGTTGACCTGCACTTACTGGGAAATCATCGTTCGCGGGTAATAATTGTAATCAGTGATCCCCATCACTAACGTTGTTCAGCGGGTTATCTGCACCTGTAAGCGACAAACGCTGGCCTTTTCAGTGTAGCGCACATGCAGCCACGGACATGTAAGGGATCTCTGTAAATGCTGCTCCAGTGTCTGATGTCCACTTTTGGAATGTTCCAGTGTATGGTGGGCCCCATCTATCATTCTCCAGAGTATAGTGATCCCCAAAAATTGCTGTCCCAACATTGAAAACAATCAAATAAGTCTCCTCGCTAGGGAATCTCTGTACTTGTCTGGACAGGTGCTGTAGCTTGCTTAACAGCTCGCCAGCCGTTCTCACGCCCAGTATGGATTGCACGTGATTGCACAAAGGTTAGAAAGGGTACCGTATCCCTGGATAACATGTATGGATAGCGTACACATTCAAAATATATGTCTCAGGAGACAGGCTTAGACGGTGTCAGGCCCAGTATGGATTGCACGTGATTGCACAAAGGTTAGAAAGGGTACCGTATCCCTGGATAACATGTATGGATAGCGTA
This sequence comes from Dendrobates tinctorius, assembly GCF_039654945.1. NCBI lineage: Eukaryota > Metazoa > Chordata > Amphibia > Anura > Dendrobatidae > Dendrobates > Dendrobates tinctorius. Next base: position 12,316,995 of record NW_027361716.1, read on the forward strand.
CACATTCAAAATATATGTCTCAGGAGGCAGGCTCAGACGGTGTTAGGCACAGTATGGATTGCACGTGATTGCACAAAGGTTAGAAAGGGTACCGTATCCCCGGATAACATGTATGGATAGCGTACACATTCAAAATATTTGTCTCAGGAGGCAGGCTCAGACAGTGTTAGGCCCAGTATGGATTGCACGTGATTGCACAAAGGTTAGAAAGGGTACCGTATCCCTGGATAACATGTATGGATAGCGTACACATTCAAAATATATGTCTCAGGAGGCAGGCTCAGACGGTGTCAGGCCCAGTATGGATTGCACGTGATTGCACAAAGGTTAGAAAGGGTACCGTATCCCTGGATAACATGTATGGATAGCGTACACATTCAAAATATATGTCTCAGGAGGCAGGCTCAGACGGTGTCAGGCCCAGTATGGATTGCACGTGATTGCACAAAGGTTAGAAAGGGTACCGTATCCCCGGATAACATGTATGGATAGCGTACACATTCAAAATATATGTCTCAGGAGGCAGGCTCAGACGGTGTCAGGCACAGTATGGATTTGACGGCCCAGATTACACAGCGGAGGAGCAGGGAGAGGTAAAGATTGCAAATGCTGGGGCCCTGCCCAAGCAAGGGGGGCCCACTCGTGGGCGTCGGTACTGGCACTGGGCCCCTCATAGTACAGCTGTGTGTCTGACGGCGGGTGTGCACCACCACCGTCAGAGACACTTAATTGCACTATGAGGGACCCTGTGCCAGTGCCCGCGCCCAAGAGTCGGCCTACCCACCTGTCCAGGACAACGGCACTCGCACGGTGTCATGCAGTAGGTGGTGACCCCGGCCATGGGGGGGAGGCAGCACAGTTAGGGAGTTTTAGAAAGTGGCATATGTTGATGTTGGACATTCAGCTGATGCAAAAGGCGAAATAGGTGAAGTACCAGGAAGAGGTGGACCAAAGCAAGCCATTTTTCTGTCACCCTATGTGTCATCAGGGGAAGGTGGGACAAAATCCTTGGAAACCCATGCGTGGTTCATTTTAATGAAGGTTAGATCATCCACATTTTGGGTTGACAGACGGGTCCTTTTTTCTGTCAGGATTGATCCAGCTGCACTGAAGACTCTTTCAGATAGCACACTTGCAGCTGGGCAAGCGAGCTCCTGTAAGGCATATTGGGCCAATTCAGGCCAGGTGTCCAGTTTAGCGGCCCAATAGTCAAAGGGGAATGACCTGTGTGGGAGAACATCGATATGGGAGGAAAAATAGTTTGTAACCATAGTTGACAACTGCTGTTTCCTGTCACTTTCCATCGATGCAGTATTACCAGTTGTGTGAGCGGTATTTGAAAAATCAGTCCACAACATTGTCATGAAACCCCTGTCTCCAACGCCACTTCTGCTGTGTGCACCACGAACACCTCTGCCAAGCTGCCTCCGGCCCGTACAGCTCGTGTGAGAACCATCACCGCTGCTGTGTGCTGGGAATGCCTCAAGCAACCGATTTACCAGAGTTGCTTGTTTATTAGCCAATATTAGGTCAAGGTTCTCCTGTGGCATGAGGTTTTGTAATTTGCCTTTATAGCGTGGATCCAGGATGCTGGCCAACCAGTAGTCGTCATTGTTAATCATTTTGGCAATGCGGGGGTCCCTTTTTAGGATCCGCAAGGCATAATCTGACATGTGGGCCAATGTTCCCGGTGTCAATGATGCACTGCGAGTGCTGGGTGGAGGAGCACTTTCTGGCAAATCCACATCCCTCCAGTCACGCACAAACCCTGTACCAGACCTTGCCACGCCAACATTTTCACTTGCCCCACGAGATGCATCCTCCTCCCCTAAGTAATCATCCCCATCATCCTCCTCCTCCTCCTCTTCTTCCTCCACCTCGTCCAGGAGAGGTCCCTGAGCAGACAATGGCTGAATGTCATCAAGGATTCCCTCCTCCTCTTCCTCCTCATCAACATTGGCTGCAGACACCTGCTCCTTAAGGTGCGTCAAAGTTTGCATGAGCAGACGCATAAGTGGGATGCTCATGCTTAGGATGGCGTCGTCTGCGCTTACCAGCCGTGTGCATTCCTCAAAACACTGAAGGACTTTACAAAGGTCTTTCAGCTTCGACCACTGCACGCCTGTCAACTCCATGTCTGCTCTCAAAGTGCCTGGCCGTGTATCCTCCCACAAATGCATTATGGCCTGCCTCTGCTCGCACAGCCGCTCCACCATGTGCAGGGTGGAGTTCCACCTTGTTGCAATGTCGATAATGAGGCGGTGGTTGGGAAGGTGGAGCAATCGCTGCAGCTTCTGCATACGAACGGAGTGTACAGGCGACCGGCGGATGTGAGCGCACAGTCTTCGCACCTTCTGGAGCAGGGCTGTTAACTCCGGATAATTTTTGAGGAAGCACTGCACCACCAGGTTCAAGGTGTGAGCCAAGCAAGGTATGTGGCTGAGTTTTGAAAGGGCTATGGCTGCCACAAAATTACGGCCGTTATCACTAACTACCTTGCCTGCCTCAAGATGTACACTGCCCAGCCATGACTCAGTTTGTCGCTGAAAGTACTCGGCCAGCACCTCGGCGGTGTGTCTGTCGCCCAAACACATCATCTGCAACACAGCCTGCTGACGCTTTCCACTAGCTGCTCGATAGGGGGACACATCGTGTGCAACAGTGGCAGCTGCAGATGGAGTGCTCGTACGACTGCGCTCTGTGGACGAGCTTTCGCTTCTGGAGGAGGAGGAGGAGGAGGAGGGTCGAACGCCTACAGCCAACTGTTTCCTATACCGTGGGCTAGGCAGCACTGTCCCACCACCGCTGTCCCCTGTGGACCCTGCATCCACCACATTAACCCAGTGCGCAGTGATGGACACGTAACGGCCCTGACCATGCCGACTGGACCATGCATCAGTTGTGAGGTGCACCTTTCCGCTCACTGACTGCTTGAGTGCATGGACAATGCAGTCTTTCACATGATGGTGGAGGGCTGGGATGGCTTTGCGAGAGAAGAAGTGGCGACTGGGTAGGTCATAGCGTGGTACTGCATAGGCCATGAGTTCGCGGAAAGCTGTGCTTTCCACCAACCGAAAGGGCATCATCTCAAACGAGATTAGTTTGGCAATGTGGGCGTTCAAACCCAGTGTACGCGGATGAGAGACTGAGTACTTTCTTGACCTACTCATAGTGTCTGGGAGGGTGAGCTGGACTTGAGAGCTGCATATGGTGGAAGTAGCGGTGGACAGGGCGGACTGAGAGAGGGTTGATGATGGTGATGGAGTTGGTGTTCTTTCTGATGGCCTAGAATCAGTCTTTCGTTGATATAACAGTGGGATTCCCTGACTGCTGTGGTCTTGCAACGACACCTCAACATTTGCTGCTGTGCTAACCGGTGGGCTTACAGTGGGGGAAACAATGTAGCGTTGCTGACTACCTTCGTTGTGATCAGTTGCACATGTGGCACTTGAGGTTTGGTGTTGTGTCCACGCTTGCAAGTGCATGCTGGTTAAATGTCTAAGCATGCAACTGGTATTCAAATTTTTCAGATTTTTCCCTCGGCTAAAGGTCTTTGCGCACTTCTTACAGATAACCTTGGCCTGATCATGAGGATTTTGTTCAAAAAAGTGCCACACTGCACTCTTCCTACTTTGGCAGACATTTTGCGGCCTAGCACGCTGTGATCTTTTGACCCTCTGGACAAGCTGTCCAGCAACTCTTTTGATGTTTGGAACCTGTCTTTGGAGTGCTCCGGGCCTGCCAGATAACAGCTGTTGCGATGTCGATGTCTGCTGTGGATGCTCCTCATCTGAGCTATTGGAAGCAGCACCCTCTTCCCCCAATGGATGCCAATCTGGGTCAACAACTGGGTCATCCATCACCTCCTCTTCTATGTCATGTGCACCTTTCTCTGTGTCACCGTGTATGGTGGTATAGTGTGCGGGAAGGGGCACCTGAGTCTCATCAGGGTCAAAATCTGGCTCTGTACACTGCGAGGACAATGTAGTGCTCTGAGTGAATGTACCAGCAGAATCATCCATCAGCAGCTGTGCATCAGTGCACTCCATGTCAGATTCATCTTGGCCTGGGTAATTCACCATTTCACTTGATAATCCAGGCATGGTATGTGAAAACAGCTCCATGGAGTAATCAGTAGTATGGCCTGCGTCATCCTTCAATCTTGGTTGGGGTGAAGGACACAAGGAAAGGTGTGGTTCATGAACATGAGCCTCCAATGACGACTCAGTGCTTTTACTTTTTACAACTGAAGAAGAGGAGGCGATAGAGCTGGAGGCTGAGTCAGCAATGTAAGACAAAACTTTTTCCTGATGCTCTGCCTTTAAAAGCGGTTTGCCAACTCCTAGAAAACTAAGCGTTCGAGGCCTTATGTAGCCAGACGATGACGCAGGGTCAGCACCTCCTGCATTCGGTCCTATTTTGCTCTTGCCACTACCATCAGATCCACCACCAACACCATCATTACCAGCTGCCAACCCCCGCCCAATTCCACGGCCTCATCCACCAGCCTTCCTCATTTTTGGTAGAAATGTAGACAAAATCCAACAAACTATATAGTAATGTAAAACAAGGTACAAGGTGTCTATAGGACAGGGGAGATTTAGAATTTCTGCACACACTTGTGGACAGTGGATACTTTTGGATTGTGTGAGGCCCACTGATATCTGAGCGCTATGTGACAGGCTCGATGGCACAGCTGCTTGTGACCAAAGTGACGAGAGGATAATGGAGATTTTGAATCTCTGCGCACACTTTTGGACACTGGACACTTGTGGATTGTGTGAGGCCCACTGATATCTGAGCGCTATGTGACACGCTCGATGGCACAGCTGCCTGTGACAAAAGTGACGAGAGGATAATGGAGATTTTGAATCTTTGCGCACACTTTTGGACACTGGACACTTGTGGATTGTGTGAGGCCCACTGATATCTGAGCACTATGTGACAGGCTCGATGGCACAGCTGTGACCAAAGTGACGAGAGGATAATGGAGATTTTGAATCTCTGAGCACACTTTTGGACACTGGACACTTGTGGATTGTGTGAGGCCCACTGATATCTGAGCGCTATGTGACACGCTCGATGGCACAGCTGCCTGTGACAAAAGTGACGAGAGAATAATGGAGATTTTGAATCTCTGCGCACACTTTTGGACACTGGACACTTGTGGATTGTGTGAGGCCCACTGATATCTGAGCGCTATGTGACAGGCTCGATGGCACAGCTGTGACCAAAGTGACGAGAGGATAATGGAGATTTTGAATCTCTGCTCACACTTTTGGACACTGGACACTTGTGGATTGTGTGAGGCCCACTGATATCTGAGCGCTATGTGACAGGCTCGATGGCACAGCTGCCTGTGACCAAAGTGACGAGAGGATAATGGAGATTTTGAATCTCTGCTCACACTTTTGGACACTGGACACTTGTGGATTGTGTGAGGCCCACTGATATCTGAGCGCTATGTGACACGCTCGATGGCACAGCTGCCTGTGACCAAAGTGACGAGAGGATAATGGAGATTTTGAATCTCTGCGCACACTTTTGGACACTGGACACTTGTGGATTGTGTGAGGCCCACTGATATCTGAGCGCTATGTGACACGCTCGATGGCATAGCTGCCTGTGACCAAAGTGACGAGAGGATAATGGAGATTTTGAATCTCTGCGCACACTTTTGGACACTGGACACTTGTGGATTGTGTGAGGCCCACTGATATCTGAGCGCTATGTGACAGGCTCGATGGCACAGCTGTGACAAAAGTGACTAGAGGATAAGGGAGATTGGATTGCTTTTAAAAAAGCAGTTTGCGGAGCAGTGGGTAAACAGCAATGCCAGCATGTCAGGAAGCCTTAAAAGGCAGCCCAACAACCAACACCACTGATACACCACAATATAGCCTCCCCTTGCACTGCACACACAGTGACTTGTGTGTTGTGCAGGCCAAATCGCTAGCAGCAGAAGCAGTTTTTTTGTCTTCTTCCCTGCCTAACACTCTCCCTACAGAATCAGCAGCAACCTCTCCCTATACTAAGATCGGCAGAAGTAAGATGGCGGTCGGCGTGCACGCCCTTTTATACCCCCTGTGACGCCCACCAAAGCAAGCCAATCACTTGCATGCCCTTCTGAAAGATGGTGGTGACCCGTGCCTAGGTCATCACGTTGCCCACAGTGTCCGTGAATCCTGATTGGCTGAAAAAGAGCGCAAAACAAACTTTTGAAACGCGACTTTGGCGCGTAAGTCGCCGACCTCGTGGCCGACCTCATCCTAGGGTCGGGTTTCGTTTCATGAAACCCGACTTTGCCAAAAGTCGGCGACTTTTGAATTTTTTCGACCCGTTTCGCTCAACTCTACACTAGAGCATTAGAAATGGGACCCATTATGTTTGGAGCATTATTTGGGCCCATAAGACAGTGGAGCTTCATCCATGGGGACCAACATATACTGTAGCATTATGTGGAGCTCATCATATACTGTTTCAAACATTATATGGGACCAATAATTCTGTATGGAGAAATAGATTGGCCTCGTCATGAGATGTAAAAAGTGAAGTATTTTTCATTGTACTATACCGCTATTTTTCTGCCGTATCGGAGCATGATGAGTTGTGGTATGTGTTAAAGGGGCGCTCTTTCGCCCAGGGCACATGAAAACCTGGAGCCAGCCCTACCCTCCCACAACTTTAGCCAAATAACCCCCATTTTTCAGTGCTTAACTTGTATTATGAAGTTAATTGAGGTTGACAAGCTTAAGTAAGAAGAATTGATGCTTTTGGCATTCAAATGGGCACTGTAGGTGTGTTTCCTGTCCTCCTCTCACTGCCGACTTTTATTCCCCATTGACTTACATTGGGTTTCGTGTTTCGGGACGACCCCGACTTTTCCCTATAATCGGCCGATCTTGCTCGACCCGACTTTTGGAAAAGTCGGGTTTCACGAAACGAAACTCGACCCTAAAAAACCAAAAGTCGCCCAACTCTAGTGTCCATCATTGGATGGCTCATCGCCAAAGCGCACACCTTTTCTGATCAGCTGACATGTGCCCCTAACAGACGCAGGTGGAATCTAGATCTCCCCGCGGCTGTTAACATGTTAAATGCTACTGTCAATGTCTGACAGCAGCACTTAACATGCACACGTCGCAAATCACATCCATCGGCGCCAGGGTCACAAAACTGTTGGTCGCCGTTGGGTCTGCATGGCAACCTGGGGTCTGCAGCAGACTCCTGTGGTTGTCATTGCCGCTCTGCTATGAGCGTCATCCAGTGGTCGGCATTCATAGCAAGTGAGCATTTCTGCTACATAGAATGGTGCTTCAACCCTGCTATGCGTAGCAGAGGCAAACAGATGATCGCAGCTTCTAGTCTCCCATGGAAACTATTGAAGCTATTAAAAAGTGAAAAAAATGTTTTTCAATAAAATATAAAAGTTTAAATCACCCCCCATTCGCCCCATTCAAAATAAAAATAAAAATACACATATTTGGTATTACCGCGTTCAGAATCACCCGATCTATCAATATATAAAAATAATTAATCTGATCGGTAAACGGCATAACGCGAAAAAAATCGAAAACGGCAGAATTACGTTTCTTGGTCACGGCAACATCGCATTATAATGCAATACCGGACGATGAAAAGATCATATGGAGCGCCCGCCAGGGCCGGGGGGTACTCGATACCGGGCCAGTCAGTTCTTAAAGGGGATATGTCTCGGCAGCAGTGACCTGGTTTGTGGCCCTGGGCGTCCAATGAAAATGATGATAAAAAGGGGAAATAAAGTTTATAAAGTATTATTCGTGATGCCACCTGTGGTATTCGGCAATTAAGGTGTTAGCTGACGCTGCAGCTTTAGTCCACTGGGACAGATGATGATGCAGCAGAGTTGGGTCAGCTCTCCACAGGTAGAGCTATTACCCAGGGTAGTTATGGTGTAAAACGGTGATGATGGTGTTGTAGTGCAGGGCAGATGACACAGAAAATAAACTAAGAACACAGCAGAGTGCAGTCTTCACACTTTTACAGTTCAATTGTTACAGTCCCCAGCTGGAGTGCTGTGTCCTCCAAGCTTGTAGTCCAGACAGCTCTCAGGTAGCTTGGGGTGCACGTTGCCAGGGCTCCCTTTGACATTCCTTTCCTTGCTGTCTCTCTATGCTAGCTACCACCTCTTCTGCCCTGCATCTTCACACAAAGTGTCCCGAGCCAGCAAACTCAGATCTTGTCGGGAGACGCTTGTCAGACCCCTGGATCCTATATGTCTGCCTTTTTGGCGTATGAGTGTGGGGTCAGCAGCAGCACTTTCCTAGCTGAGTCCTTCATTTCTCCACTAGTTTTGGAGTCAGTCCCCTAACTGCGACCTGGTCCCTCCACCGACGACGCTGGTGGATGCGGGCCCCACGGATAGATTGCTCACTATCCGTGCCCCTAAGACCTCTTCTTCTTCTCCTCCTAGAGCTTTCCTTCCTTTCTTCTCTATTTTCACTCTGTCTCTCTCACTCTCTTTAATCTGGAGACAAGCTGCACTCAGCTTCAATCTCCACAAGTAACTCCTTCTCTCTCCCTTCTGACTGACTTCTGTCCTCTCACACCACTCTCTGACTGACTGACTCTTTCCAGAACAATCTCTTTACCTCAGCACTAACTCCTCTCACCAACTGTCACTCCTGTTACCATGACAACTCTCCACTCCCACCTGTCAGCTCTCTCTCCAGCTTGCCTACCCTTATCTACTTCCTCCACCCACACCCTCTACTTAACTCCCCCCTGGCCAGATGGGGACTAGTGTTGGGTGCTGGTGTGTGAGTCCTGGCAGTGCCCCTTTCTTACCTGAGAGCAGAGTACCACACCTCTGGATGACGTGCAGTACCCTGTGGTGACTGAGACCACAGGGGCGCCACACATATCTACATCAAGATGGTATCAATAAAAATGTCAGATTGGCAAGCAAAAAATAAGCCCTCACCCAACCCCAGATCACAAAAAATGGAGACATTACGGGTCTCATAGAATGACAACCTTTTTTTTCTCTTTTGACAAACTTTGGATTTTTTTTAGCCATTTAAATAACAAAAGAACCTATACATGTTTGCTGCCTATATAAGGGAGGTCCAGGTGTCCTGATATTAAATGTGTAAACGTGGCTAAAGGATAAGTGATAAGTTATTGATTGGTAGGTGTCTGACTGCTGTGGCCTGCACCGATCTTCAGAATGTGCAACTTTTATCTGCATTAGAGTGGAGCAGCAAGTATAACTCGATCACTGATCTATTTATTCTTTAAGTGGCTGCACTTGGCTTTTACTGGAAGCCTCCAAAGAGGATGAATGGAGCTTCAGTCAGACATCCCAACTACCGCTTCATTTTAAAAAGGGGATAAAAGTTTCCTGTTTGTTAGGGACTGATCTGAGTTGGTGTAATGATATTACAACCACTAGGGGCAGCACCGGTAGTGATGTCAAGCTATAGCCAGAGGTCAGTATATGGAGCAGCAGTGTAGTTTGGAGGATAAGCAGGTAGCGTAGTCAGCATTTAGACAGAGGTTGGTACATGGAGCAGCAGTAGGATCTTGAGGGTAAGCAGGAATTATAGTCAGTATATAGCCAGAGATTGGTATACAGAGCAGCAGTAGGATCTTGAGGTTAAGCAGCAGGTGGGAAGAAGCTAGACTTAAGGGTGTTTTACACTAAGCAATATCGCTAGCAATATCGCTAAAACGTCACCGGTTTTGTGACGTTATAGCGATATTGCTAGCGATATCGCTATGTGTGATACTTACCTCCGACCGGCTCCCCCGCTGTCCATCGCTGATCGCGCGAGAATGTCCGGCTCCATTTCTCGTCGGGCGCTTCCTGCTGAGACTTCCTGCTGTGATGACGAGCGACGCGTGGAGGCGGGCGGGAGGACGCAGGATCGCTGTGTGTGAATGGTAAGTATCGTGCGCTGCGTCTCTGCTGCATCGCTGTGAGATCTTTCTGTATGAAAGCTCACTAGCGATCATTTAGCGATGCACCAGCGATCCTGACCGGGTCGGATTGCTGGTTGGATCGCTGGTGCATCGCTAAATGTAAAAGGGCCTTAAAGGCTGGAAGCTCAATAATCTCGCAAGGGAGTGCAGTGCCATGTTTAAGTAGGGTGTTCAATCAGGAGATCACAGGGTTGAGCCAATCAGGAACTCAGGCTGAAGATAATCAAGAACTCAGGATGCAGTCATTCAGGAACCACACAGGTACTAGTATCTTGTTTAGCAAGGAACTGTCCAGCAAGATGAATAGCTCAGGGAAGAGCTGCGGCCTGGTGCAAAAGAGCTGCAGGGTTCAAAACTTGACAGTACTCTCCTCCTTCCAGGATGGCCTCTGGATATCTCAGGCACTGGCTTCTGTGGATGTCTCTGATGAAAGGCTCTTGTAAGCCTAAGTGAATGGACGTTGCCCTCCAGCTCCCATAAATTATATTCTAGTCCATAACCTTTCCATTGCACCAAATATTGCAATCTTCCTCTAAATCTTCTAGAGTCCAGAAATTTATCCACAATGTACTTTTCTTCACCATGGACTTTTTCTTGAGGAGGAGGTGGCTGAGTTCATCCTGGAAATGGGTTCTCACTGAATGGTTTGAGCAAGGATACATGTAGAGTTGAGCGAAACGGGTCGAAAAAATTCAAAAGTCGCCGACTTTTGGCAAAGTCGGGTTTCATGAAACGAAACCCGACCCTAGGATGAGGTCGGCCACGAGGTCGGCGACTTACGCGCCAAAGTCGCGTTTCAAAAGTTTGTTTTGCGCTCTTTTTCAGCCAATCAGGATCCACGGACACTGTGGGCAACGTGATGACCTAGGCACGGGTCACCACCATCTTTCAGAAGGGCATGCAAGTGATTGGCTTGCTTTGGGGGGGCGTCACAGGGGGTATAAAAGGGCATGCACGCCGACCGCCATCTTACTTCTGCCGATCTTAGCATAGGGAGAGGTTGCTGCTGATTCTGTAGGGAGAGCGTTAGGCAGGGAAGAAGAAAAAAAAACTGCTTCTGCTGCTAGCGATTGTGCCTGTACAACACACCAGTCACTGTGCAGTGCAAGGGGAGGCTATATAGTGGTGTATCAGTGGTGTTGGTTGTTGGGCTGCCTTCTAAGGCTTCCTGACATTCCTGCATTGCTGTTTACCCACTGCTCCGCAAACTGCTTTTTAAAAAGCAATCACAATTTTTTTTTTTTGTCCTGCTGAGAAGAAGAAAAAAAAACTGCTTCTGCTGCTAGCGATTTTGCCTGTACAACACACCAGTCACTGTGCAGTGCAAGGGGAGGCTATATAGTGGTGTATCAGTGGTGTTGGTTGTTGGGCTGCCTTCTAAGGCTTCCTGACATTCCTGCATTGCTGTTTACCCACTGCTCCGCAAACTGCTTTTTTAAAAGCAATCACAATTTTTTTTTTTGTCCTGCTGAGAAGAAGAAAAAAAAAACTGCTTCTGCTGCTAGCGATTTTGCCTGTACAACACACCAGTCACTGTGCAGTGCAAGGGGAGGCTATATAGTGGTGTATCAGTGGTGTTGGTTGTTGGGCTGCCTTCTAAGGCTTCCTGACATTCCTGCATTGCTGTTTACCCACTGCTCCGCAAACTGCTTTTTTAAAAGCAATCACAATTTTTTTTTTTGTCCTGCTGAGGTACTGAGCGTGCATTTTTTCACACCATACAGCGGTGTACGCTCCTCACACAGTACCGTGTAACGGCTGTTATCACAGCCACAGTGAAGCTATCAGTGAGTCACTCTGTGAGAATAAGTCGAGGACATGTTCCGTTCTTACAGACCTGCACTCTAGGGAGATTCCAATTCTGCCCAATTCTACATACACCTTGTAGTTTGTGATACACTAGCCAATTTCTGCCTGTGACATAGCGCTCAGATATTCAGTGGGCCTCACACAATCCATAAGTGTCCAGTGTCCACAAGTGTGTGCAGAAATTAAAAATCTCCCTTATCCTCTAGTCACTTTGGTCACAGCTCTGCCATCGAGCCTGTGACAGAGCGCTCAGATACTCAGTGGGCCTCACACAATCCATAAGTGTCCAGTGTCCACAAGTGTGTGCAGAAATTAAAAATCTCCCTTATCCTCTAGTCACTTTGGTCACAGCTCTGCCATCGAGCCTGTGACAGAGCGCTCAGATACTCAGTGGGCCTCACACAATCCATAAGTGTCCAGTGTCCACAAGTGTGTGCAGAAATTAAAAATCTCCCTTATCCTCTAGTCACTTTGGTCACAGCTCTGCCATCGAGCCTGTGACAGAGCGCTCAGATACTCAGTGGGCCTCACACAATCCATAAGTGTCCAGTGTCCACAAGTGTGTGCAGAAATTAAAAATCTCCCTTATCCTCTAGTCACTTTGGTCACAGCTCTGCCATCGAGCCTGTGACAGAGCGCTCAGATACTCAGTGGGCCTCACACAATCCATAAGTGTCCAGTGTCCACAAGTGTGTGCAGAAATTAAAAATCTCCCTTATCCTCTAGTCACTTTGGTCACAGCTCTGCCATCGAGCCTGTGACAGAGCGCTCAGATACTCAGTGGGCCTCACACAATCCATAAGTGTCCAGTGTCCACAAGTGTGTGCAGAAATTAAAGATCTCCCTTATCCTCTAGTCACTTTGGTCACAGCTCTGCCATCGAGCCTGTGACAGAGCGCTCAGATACTCAGTGGGCCTCACACAATCCATAAGTGTCCAGTGTCCACAAGTGTGTGCAGAAATTAAAAATCTCCCTTATCCTCTAGTCACTTTGGTCACAGCTCTGCCATCGAGCCTGTGACAGAGCGCTCAGATACTCAGTGGGCCTCACACAATCCATAAGTGTCCAGTGTCCACAAGTGTGTGCAGAAATTAAAAATCTCCCTTATCCTCTAGTCACTTTGGTCACAGCTCTGCCATCGAGCCTGTGACAGAGCGCTCAGATACTCAGTGGGCCTCACACAATCCATAAGTGTCCAGTGTCCACAAGTGTGTGCAGAAATTAAAAATCTCCCTTATCCTCTAGTCACTTTGGTCACAGCTCTGCCATCGAGCCTGTGACAGAGCGCTCACATACTCAGTGGGCCTCACACAATCCAAAAGTGTCCAGTGTCCACAAGTGTCTGCAGAAATTCAAAATCTCCCCTGTCCTATAGACACCTTGTACCTTGTTTTACATTACTATATAGTTTGTTGGATTTTGTCTACATTTCTACCAAAAATGAGGATGGCTGGTGGAAGAGGCCGTGGAATTGGGCGGGGGTTGGCAGCTGGTAATGATGGTGTTGGTGGTGGATCTGATAGTAGTGGCAAGAGCAAAATAGGACCGAATGCAGGAGGTGTTGAGCCTGCGTCATCGTCTGGCTACATAAGGCCTCGAAGGCTTAGTTTTCTAGGAGTTGGCAAACCGCTTTTAAAGCCAGAGCATCAGGAAAAAGTTTTGTCTTACATTGCTGACTCAGCCTCCAGCTCTATCGCCTCCTCTTCTTCAGTTGTAAAAAGTAAAAGCACTGAGTCGTCATTGGAGGCTCATGTTCATGAACCACACCTTTCCTTGTGTCCTTCACCCCAACCAAGATTGAAGGATGACGCAGGCCATACTACTGATTACTCCATGGAGCTGTTTTCACATACCATGCCTGGATTATCAAGTGAAATGGTGAATTACCCAGGCCAAGATGAATCTGACATGGAGTGCACTGATGCACAGCTGCTGATGGATGATTCTGCTGGTACATTCACTCAGAGCACTACATTGTCCTCGCAGTGTACAGAGCCAGATTCTGACCCTGATGAGACTCAGGTGCCCCTTCCCCCACACTATACCACCATACACGGTGACACAGAGGAAGGTGCACATGACATAGAAGAGGAGGTGATGGATGACCCAGTTGTTGACCCAGATTGGCATCCATTGGGGGAAGAGGGTGCTGCTTCCAATAGCTCAGATGAGGAGCATCCACAGCAGACATCGACATCGCAACAGCTGTTATCTGGCAGGCCCGGAGCACTCCAAAGACAGGTTCCAAACATCAAAAGAGTTGCTGGACAGCTTGTCCAGAGGGTCAAAAGATCACAGCGTGCTAGGCCGCAAAATGTCTGCCCAAGTAGGAAGAGTGCAGTGTGGCACTTTTTTGAACAAAATCCTCATGATCAGGCCAAGGTTATCTGTAAGAAGTGCGCAAAGACCTTTAGCCGAGGGAAAAATCTGAAAAATTTGAATACCAGTTGCATGCTTAGACATTTAACCAGCATGCACTTGCAAGCGTGGACACAACACCAAACCTCAAGTGCCACATGTGCAACTGATCACAACGAAGGTAGTCAGCAACGCTACATTGTTTCCCCCACTGTAAGCCCACCGGTTAGCACAGCAGCAAATGTTGAGGTGTCGTTGCAATGCCACAGCAGTCAGGGAATCCCACTGTTATATCAACGAAAGACTGATTCTATGCCATCAGAAAGAACAACAACTCCATCACCATCATCAACCCTCTCTCAGTCCGCCCTGTCCACCGCTACTTCCACCATATGCAGCTCTCAAGTCCAGCTCACCCTCCCAGACACTATGAGTAGGTCAAGAAAGTACTCAGTCTCTCATCCGCCTACACTGGGTTTGAACGCCCACATTGCCAAACTAATCTCGTTTGAGATGATGCCCTTTCGGTTGGTGGAAAGCGCAGCTTTCCGCGAACTCATGGCCTATGCAGTACCACGCTATGACCTACCCAGTCGCCACTTCTTCTCTTGCAAAGCCATCCCAGCCCTCCACCATCATGTGAAAGACCGCATTGTCCATGCACTCAAGCAGTCAGTGAGCGGAAAGGTGCACCTCACAACTGATGCATGGTCCAGTCGGCATGGCCAGGGCCGTTACTTGTCCATCACTGCGCACTGGGTTAATGTGGTGGATGCAGGGTCCACAGGGGACAGCGGTGGTGGGACAGTGCTGCCTAGCCCACGGTATAGGAAACAGTTGGCTGTAGGCGTTCGACCCTCCTCCTCCTCCTCCTCCAGAAGCGAAAGCTCGTCCACAGAGCGCAGTCGTACGAGCACTCCATCTGCAGCTGCCACTGTTGCACACGATGTGTCCCCCTATCGAGCAGCTAGTGGAAAGCGTCAGCAGGCTGTGTTGCAGATGATGTGTTTGGGCGACAGACACACCGCCGAGGTGCTGGCCGAGTACTTTCAGCGACAAACTGAGTCATGGCTGGGCAGTGTACATCTTGAGGCAGGCAAGGTAGTTAGTGATAACGGCCGTAATTTTGTGGCAGCCATAGCCCTTTCAAAACTCAGCCACATACCTTGCTTGGCTCACACCTTGAACCTGGTGGTGCAGTGCTTCCTCAAAAATTATCCGGAGTTAACAGCCCTGCTCCAGAAGGTGCGAAGACTGTGCGCGCACATCCGCCTGTCGCCTGTACACTCCGTTCGTATGCAGAAGCTGCAGCGATTGCTCCACCTTCCCAACCACCGCCTCATTATCGACATTGCAACAAGGTGGAACTCCACCCTGCACATGGTGGAGCGGCTGTGCGAGCAGAGGCAGGCCATAATGCATTTGTGGGAGGATACACGGCCAGGCACTTTGAGAGCAGACATGGAGTTGACAGGTGTGCAGTGGTCGAAGCTGAAAGACCTCTGTAAAGTCCTTCAGTGTTTTGAGGAATGCACACGGCTGGTAAGCGCAGACGACGCCATCCTAAGCATGAGCATCCCACTTATGCGTCTGCTCATGCAAACTTTGACGCACCTTAAGGAGCAGGCGTCTGCAGCCAATGTTGATGAGGAGGAAGAGGAGGAGGGAATCCTTGATGACATTCAGCCATTGTCTGCTCAGGGACCTCTCCTGGACGAGGTGGAGGAAGAAGAGGAGGAGGAGGATGATGGGGATGATTACTTAGGGGAGGAGGATGCATCTCGTGGGGCAAGTGAAAATGTTGGCGTGGCAAGGTCTGGTACAGGGTTTGTGCGTGACTGGAGGGATGTGGATTTGCCAGAAAGTGCTCCTCCAACCAGCACTCGCAGTGCATCATTGACACCGGGAACATTGGCCCACATGTCAGATTATGCCTTGCAGATCCTAAAAAGGGACCCCCGCATTGCCAAAATGATGAACGATGACGACTACTGGTTGGCCAGCATCCTGGATCCATGCTATAAAGGCAAATTACAAAACATCATGCCACAGGAGAACCTTGACCTAATATTGGCTAATAAACAAGCAACTCTGGTAAATCGGTTGCTTGAGGCATTCCCAGCACACAACAGCGGTGATGGTTCTCACACGAGCCGTACGGGCCAGGGGCAGCTTGGCAGAGGTGTTCGTGGTGCACACAGCAGAAGTGGCGTTGGAGACAGGGGTTTCATGACAATGTTGTGGACTGATTTTTCAAGTACCGCTCACACAACTGGTAATACTGCATCGATGGAAAAGTGACAGGAGACAGCAGTTGTCAACTGTTGTTGCAAACTACTTTTCCTCCCATATCGATGTTCTCCCACACAGGTCATTCCCCTTTGACTATTGGGCCGCTAAACTGGACACCTGGCCTGAATTGGCACAATATGCCTTACAGGAGCTCGCTTGCCCAGCTGCAAGTGTGCTATCGGAAAGAGTCTTCAGTGCAGCTGGATCAATCCTGACAGAAAAAAGGACCCGTCTGTCAACCCAAAATGTGGATGATCTAACCTTCATTAAAATGAACCATGCATGGGTTTCCAAGGATTTTGTCCCATCTTCCCCTGATGACACATAGGGTGACAGAAAAATGGCTTGCTTTGGTCCACCTCTTCCTGGGACTTGACCTATTTCACCTTTTGCATCAGCTGAATGTCCAACATCAACATATGCCACTTTCTAAAACTCCCTAACTGTGCTGCCTCCCCCCCCCATGGCCGGGGTCACCACCTAGCGCACGACACCGTGCGAGTGCCGTTGCCCTGGACAGGTGGGTAGGCCGACTCTTGGGCGCGGGCACTGGCACAGGGTCCCTCATGGTGCAATCAAGTGTCTCTGACGGTGGTGGTGCACACCCGCCGTCAGACACACCGCCGTACTATGAGGGGCCCAGTGCCAGTACCGACGCCCACGAGTGGGCCCCCCTTGCTTGGGCAGGGCCCCAGCATTTGCAATCTTTACCTCTCCCTGCTCCTCCGCTGTGTAGTCTGGGCCGTCAAATCCATACTGTGCCTGACACCGTTTGAGCCTGCCTCCTGATGTATAGACATATATTTTGAATGTGTACGCTATCCATACATGTTATCTGGGGATACGGTACCCTTTCCAACCTTTGTGCAATCACGTGCAATCCATACTGGGCCTAACACCGTCTGAGCCTGCCTCCTGATGTATAGACATATATTTTGAATGTGTACGCTATCCATACATGTTATCTGGGGATACGGTACCCTTTCTAACCTTTGTGCAATCACGTGCAATCCATACTGGGCCTAACACCGTCTGAGCCTGCCTCCTGATGTATAGACATATATTTTGAATGTGTACGCTATCCATACATGTTATCTGGGGATACGGTACCCTTTCTAACCTTTGTGCAATCACGTGCAATCCATACTGGGCCTAACACCGTCTGAGCCTGCCTCCTGATGTATAGACATATTTTGACTGTGTACGCTATCCATACATGTTATCTGGGGATACGGTACCCTTTCTAACCTTTGTGCAATCACGTGCAATCCATACTGGGCCTAACACCGTCTGAGCCTGCCTCCTGATGTATAGACATATATTTTGAATGTGTACACTATCCATACATGTTATCTGGGGATACGGTACCCTTTCTAACCTTTGTGCAATCACGTGCAATCCATACTGGGCCTAACACCGTCTGAGCCTGCCTCCTGATGTATAGACATATATTTTGAATGTGTACACTATCCATACATGTTATCTGGGGATACGGTACCCTTTCTCACCTTTGTGCAATCACGTGTAATCCATACTGGGCGTGAGAACGGCTGGCGAGCTGTTAAGCAAGCTACAGCACCTGTGGTTTGCATACGTAAGTTTTTCATTTTTTCAGGAATGACGGTTAGGCCTAATTCCGGAACTGCGGTTGACCTGCACTTACTGGGAAATCATTGTTCGCGGGTAATAATTGTAATCAGTGATCCCCATCACTAACGTTGTTCAGCGGGTTATCTGCACCTGTAAGCGACAAACGCTGGCCTTTTCAGTGTAGCGCACATGCAGCCACGGACATGTAAGGGCATGACACACCAGTTATTGGCCAATCTCATGTGTCAGAGCCTCACGTGTCCCTCTAGTAAGCCAGACTCGGACCGCGGGGCATGACGGAGTCTCGTTCGTTAACGGAATTAAGCTTGCAATGTGTGCATCTGTTCTGTAGCTGGCATGGTTGAGGTTTCCCAGGTGGAGTCGAATTTAACCGTAGGCTCCACTCCTGGTGGTGCCCTTCTGGACATTCCTTTAAGGTTCAGCTTTGCAACCATACTGCCCACGTAAAACAAACACTTTGCCTTCATGAACGCTGTTTGGAGGGTCATGACTCATGGGAATAACTCCGCCCAATCAGTTAACCTGCTAGAGAGATCGTTCGTTGCTCCCAAGCATGACATCACACTCCCTAGGAAGAAGGTAATGCCACTGTGGCGACCGTACTCCTGGGGGCGACACAAGTGCACTGATGCCCAGCCACTGCTCGATGAATCTGCTGGTACATTGACCCAGACCACTACATTCCCCTCGCACACTACACGGCCTGAATCTGACCCTGATGAAACTCAGGTTACCCTTCCCATATACAGTTCCATCTTACACGGTGACAAAGAGGAAGCTGCAGATGAAAGTGCAGGTTCGGCCCACCCGCCATCAGACACCACCGTACTATCAGAGGCCCTGTGCCAGTGCCGTCGCCAACGAGTAGGCCCCCCCTGCTTGCTCAGGATCACAGCACTTGCAAGGTTGAAATACTGTGCAGTGAGATGGAAGATGGGGACGACGAGGAGTCCAGACTAGTACAGGGATTCCCTAGCGAGGAGACTTATTTGATTGTTTTCAATGTTGGGACAGCAATTTTTGGGGAGCACTGTACTCTGGAGAATGATAGATGGGGCCCACCATACACTGGAACATTCCAAAGGTGGACATCAGACACTGGAGCAGCATTTACAGGGCCCATTATACACTAGAGCATTAGAAATGGGGCCCATTATGTTTGGAGCATTATTTGGGCCCATAAGACAGTGGAGCTTCAGCCATGGGGACCAACATATACTGTAGCATTATGTGGAGCTCATCATATACTGTTTCAAACATTATATGGGACCAATGATTCTGTATGGAGAAATAGATGGGCCTCGTCATGAGATGTAAAAAGTGAAGTATTTTTCATTGTACTATACCGCTATTTCTCTGCCGTATCGGAGCATGATGAGTTTTGGTATGTGTTAAAGGGGCGCTCTTTCGCCCAGGGCACATGAAAACCTGGAGCCAGCCCCCCCCCCACAACTTTAGCCAAATAACCCCCATTTTTCAGTGCGTAACTTGTATTAAGAAGTTAATTAAGGTTGACAAGCTTAAGTAAGAAGAATTGATGCTTTTGGCATTCAAATGGGCACTGTAGGTGTGTTTCCTGTCCTCCTCTCACTGCCGACTTTTATTCCCCATTGACTTACATTGGGTTTCGTGTTTCGGGACGACCCCGACTTTTCCCTATAATCGGACGATCTTGCTTGACCCGACTTTTGGAAAAGTCGGGTTTCACGAAACGAAACTCGACCCTAAAAAACCAAAAGTCACTCAACTCTAGATACATGGAATACAGGATGTATTTTCAGGCTGTTAGGAAGTTTTAAATGGAAAGCAACTAGGTTAATTTGTGCAGAAATTTTAAAAGGTCCTATAAATTTTTGACCCAATTTAGAAGATGGTACATTCATTTTCATGTCTTTTGTAGAAAGCCAAACCTTGTCACCAATCTGAAGGGTAGGAGAGGTTTGTGATGTTTGTCCACTGTTTCTTTGCAATCTTCTTAGGCATTTTGTAACATCTCACTTAATTCTTCCTGAGCTTTCCGCAACTTTGTAAGTCTGTCAGTAACAGCAGGAACCAAAGTATTCAATGGAAGATTAGTTGTAAATAGCAGATGCAAGCCATATTAGTCAGCAAAAAAATGGGTTTTGGGATATAGAACTGTGCTTGGAGTTATAGGCAAATTCTGCTGTTGTTAAGTAGTCCACCAAGTCATCCTGTAGGTAAGAAATAAAACAGTGCAGGTATTGTTCGAGAGTTTGATTAGTTCTTTCAGTCTGGCCATTGGATTTTGGGTGAAAGGCAGTAGACAAATTGACAGTAACTCCTAAAGCTGTACAGAAACTTTTCCAAAATTTTGATGTAAACTGAACACCTATCAGAAATTATATTGTCAGAAATTCCATGCAACCTAAATATCTCTTTGACCACTAATTCTGCAGTTTGTTCAGCGGTGGGAATTCCTTTAGTTGGAATTAAATAGGCCATCTTTGTGAGAGGATCCACCACAACAAGGATGACAGCCATTTCTTTAGGGGAGGTAGGTCCACGATAAAATCCATTGAGATTTATCTACAAGGCCTGGATGGAACTGGAAGAGGTTGAAGGAGTCCTAGAGGTGAGGATTGTGGCATCTTGTTCTGTGCACATGTTAAACAGGAGGAAACATATTTTCTCACATCCTTCCAACAATTAGACCACCAAAAAGAATGAAGCAGTAGTTCTTGCATTTTCATGGCTTCAGTGAGTCCTACAAGTTTAGAATCATGGACAAGTTTGAGGACTTCAAGCCAAGCAAATTTGGGGCTGTATATTTGATGGTTCTGTATCCGAAACCCCTCCTTAAAAGAAAGATCAACGCCTTTAAAAGGATGGTTAAGAAAAAAGTCAGTTTGGTATCCATCTTTATCCTTGTTAAAAATTCTTTGGTGTCCAGTATTCCCCCCAAAATTTTGGGGTTAGAATGGTACAGTCAGTGTTAGATCTGTTCTGAGGTTCGGTAAATATCCTGGATAGAGCATCAGCCTTTCTATTCCTTAAACCAGGCCGATAAGAAATTATAAAATTAAACCTGGAGAAAAATAAGGCCCAAAGTGTTTAGCTGTAAGAATGAATTCTAAATTTTTGTGGTCAGTAAGGACAGTCACCAGATGATAGTTTCCTTCCAAAAGATGTCTCCATTCTTTGAAGGCGACTTTAATAGCTAAAAGTTCTTTATTTCAATTTCATAATTTTTTTCTCCAGATGACATGGTATGTGAAAGAAATGCACACGGATGAAGCTGCATCTTGTCCCCTACTCGCTGTGATAAAATGGCTCCTGTCTAGTGTTGAGCGATACCATCCGATATTGAGAAATATCGGATCGGATCGGCCCAATACCCAAAAAAGTATCGGTATCGCCGATTCCGATACCGGAAGTCCCATTCAAGTCAATGGGACAGAAATATCGGAATTATAAAAACCCTTTCTTTACTTGCACATCCAGTTCGGGAGGGGGGAAGAGTGTGGGCAGTGCGTGGGCGGACACTGTGCGTGTCTGTGAGGGCCTGCCGGGGGTCTGTACGGGCCTGTCGGGGGCTTGTGCCGGCTGCCGGGGGTCTGTACGGGCCTGCCGGGGGCTTGTGCCGGCTGCCGGAGGTCAGTACGGGCCTGCCGGGGGCTTGTGCCAGCTGCCGGAGGTCAGAACGGGCCTGCCCGGGGCTTGTGCCGGCTGCCGGGGGTCTGTACGGGCCTGCCGGGGGCTTGTGCCGGCTGCCGGGGGTCTGTACGGGCCTGCCGGGGGCTTGTGCCGGCTTCCGGGGGTCTGTACGAGCCAGCTGGGGGCTTGTGCCGGCTGCCAGGGGGTCTGTACGGGCCCACCGGGGGCTTGTGCCGGCTGCCGGGGGCCTGTACGGACCTGCCGGTGGCTTGTGCCGGCTGCCGGGGGTCTGTACGGGCCTGCTGGGGGCTTGTGCCGGCTGCCAGGGGTCTGTACGGGCCTGCCGGGGGCTTGTGCCGGCTGCCAGGGGTCTGTACGGGCCTGCCGGGGGCTTGTGCCGGCTGCCGAGGGTCTGTACGGGCCTGCCGGGGGCTTGTGCCAGCTGCCGGGGGTCTGTACGGGCCTGCTGGGGGCTTGTGCCAGCTGCCGAGGGTCTGTGCGGGCCTGCTGGGGGTCTTGTGTGTGTGCAGGCATCGTCCGATGGGACTACAAGTCCCATCGGGCGATGCCTGCTACAATGACAGTGATTGACACATTAGCCAATGATGGGACAGTAGTAGTCTCATCATTCGGCTAATGTGTTGAATGTAAAAAACAAAAAAAAAAACAAAAAAACAAGCATACTACATACATACTACATACATACTGTAAGGATTCGGACTCGCTTAGGTGCGGCGGGAGTCAAATATGAGGCACGTTCCTTTAAAATTTCACAGGGTTTATTACTCCATAAACCAGAGACAGCACATAAACAGTCCTTAGCTGGGCTGTGTTCCCTCAGGTCCTGTGCACACAGGTCAGGGCAATGTCCAGAGCAGTGCTCTATCTGCAGCCGCAGACACAGGAAGGCTTCTCCTTCCTTGGAACCCAGATCACTTTCTGTAGTGTCCCACCTAGACACATGGAAGTCTGTCCACACTCTGCCAGACTTCCTCACAGTCTCCCTCACATGTGCCAAACACCTTAATTACATAGCCCTGTAACCACACCCATAGGTGAGGTATGGATCACATGAGCTGGTCACATGGTCAGGACTTCACCACAGGTCCTGAACATACACATATCTTCAGGCAAAACGGAGTACATTCCGCACCCAGTGCACTAAGTGACATCTTTAGTGCTCATGTACACTATAGGCAAAATACTCCGGGTTGCATCGCAGGGAGCATCCCTCCATGTGACATATCTCCCATTAACCACGCGATCACCTGTCACACCACATATCCCCCTCCTCTGCCTAAAGCCGTGGGGCTTGGCACTTTCTATTACTCGACCAGAGATCCTTCTCGGTCGTCTCTGCCAGTCAAATCGTCTATCAAAGTCAGGCCCTGCTAGTGAACTCTTCAGTAGGCGTCCCTTATCCGACTCTGTCTTGTTCTTTGATAAAGATGGGCCCACGTCAGACCACCCGCATCCCTGGCGGTCAGTATGGTGTTGCGACTCCCTTGCCCCCATACCTCTTGTCTGGACTGACTCTTTGTCACCACGTCTTCTACAGGGTCTCCTGCCTAGGTCACTCAGCTCTGAGCTAACTGAGGCATCACTACTTCCTCTTCCATCAGGCCACCTACTGTCCTCTCTCTGCTGGCCATTTCTCCTAAGGTCTATAAGGTCCCGAGAGCAGCCCTTCCATTTATCTCTATGTACTCTCTTATCTCCATCTTTAGGACTTCCAGTCTTATGTGAACCTCTTTGCCTTTCTATACCGTGAGTTGAAGGAGGCGGCCATCTTCTTTCCATTTCCTCCAGCTCTCTACTGATCTGCTTCCTCTCAAGTCTTAGCTGCTCTACTTCTTTCAGGTATGACACGCGATACTCCAGGAGCATCCGGATATTCCCAAGGCTCTCCATGGACCCGACAACGAGGAATGGAACCATCCCATCTTCACCCTTGTCCTGGGTTTCGTCATTAGCCGGAATCCTCACTCTCATCACGCCAGACCTGTTCACCATGTCCTGCATCACTTTCCCAAACCTTCCGATGACTTTCCTCACCAGACCTCCGGGCACTTGAATGATGTCTTCTGCAATGCCCTGCTGACTTTGAACTTTCCTCGCACACTCTAGACATCGAGCGGCTTCTTTTTTTCCCAACAGGATCATCTGCCTTGTGCGGAGGCATTGTAGATGCATATCCCTCAGGATAGTAACCCGCTTCCTTGAGACTTCCTTAGATGACAGTATGACCAGCTGCTTCGTCTCTGGTGCCCAGATAACACTACATGCTTCTATAGCCTTCCTAAAGGCCTCATGCACACCTTCCTCAGCACAGGCTTCCTGCATGTCTTCTGGTACATCAATTACAACCTTGAAGGTCGTGGACTTGCTCTCATCCTGAACAGATGGCTCTGGGTTCCCTACGGACACTTCCCTCAAGATATCTGTCACGATTGGATGACTGTCTTGTGCAGCCCTTGGCTCACCATCTTCCTGAGATTTACAGTCTTCAGGACCCTTTTCCAAGATGGGCTTTGGTAGTTCTGCCTTGCTATCAGGCGGGCACGGCTGCTGTACGTCTTCGCCCATCCACTTCTCCCATAGAAGACCTTTTCCTACTCCACTGAGTTCTTGCAGAACTTTATCTCGCTCCTCTGCCAGGTAGCGACGCTCATCCTCTCTCCTGAGAATCTCCTGTTGATACTTCTCTTGGGCCTCTCTGAGCACCTCCATATCTTCCAACAGGGTCTTGTTCATGGTTTTACACGCTGACAGGTGACCTCTGAGCTCAGAGACTTCCTTCTCCAGCTCATCCACTCTGTGCTCAGTCACTTGTCTCAGTGCTTTGCCTGCCAAGAGCTCAGACTCTAGGTGGTGCAACCGCTCCACCTGCGCGGAGTTGGCGACTTCCAGACTCGCCACCTTCAGACACTCCCTCGCCAGCTGCTGACACATCTCTTTGCGCCCTTGCTCCAAGTCTCGTAGGTGCGCTTCTACCTGGTGCAAACTGTCATTACACTGGATTCGTGCTTCTGTCTGACAAACACTGTCTTCAGCCCTAGTGGTTGCTACTGGCAATAACATATTACAGTCACGCCTGGTACCTGTGTCACACCCCACCGCATGGGAAATGTTCATGTTGCTCTCTGTTCGGGTGTCAGGTCCACTCTTTTTAATTACCACACCACTATCAGTCTCTCTCTGGTACCCGTCAGGTGACATCATGTCCGTAAGTGGGGCCGACGCACTGTTCTCTCTGGTCATGTTTAACTTAGGCCTGTCAACTTTAGGAGGCGGACTTTTCACACCATTACCTCCCATACACATTATATCAACAGACACTTCTCCTTTTGTCCACCAGTCCCACAGGGCTTCTAAGTCCCGCCCTATTACCATAGTATACTGTAAGTCTGGGTCTACTGTCACTACATGGTACGTGGAACTCTCAGTCGTGTCAATGTAGAGGTATGCTGTCAAAAGTTCTTTATCGTCCCCACCAAAGCCATTCACTCTAGTCACCGTCCCAGGCGACACAGAACGTCCAGGAGTGGTTTTTAGCACAGATACCGGACTCCCAGGGTCTAACAATCCCATCACCCGTTCTCCATCCAGCCAGAAGGGGCACTGTAGTGTTGGTTCACTGACCGAGCTACTCACAGTCGTCTCATCTCCCAGCCCACCATCCGTCATGTCACGAGACGTCAGGTCCGTAAGTTGGGCAGATGTCCTTCTCCTTCCGGTCAGTTCTACCTCTGACCTGTCTACGTCAGGAGCCGTCACTATCTTAGTGTCCGCTGGCCCCACAGTCGAAGCATCTCCATCGTCCGACCAAACGTCATCAAACAAAACAAAGTCCCGGCCCCTCTCCCAGGCATAGACTAAGTCCCGTGGTATCCCTCCCCCTTGGCACTCACCACCTTTGGTCCCCTCAAACACTACTCTGTCTACTGCATAGTTCACCGTGACCCCGTGTTTACAGCGAACCCTGACGTTTTTCTCGGACAGAGAGAAAGTGAGAGGAGTTCCTGTCAGAGTCACCTGATTCTCTGATTCCAGCCGACCAAAGGCTCCTTCCCGGTGCAGCATCACTGTACACATCTGTGGCCCGTCATTACTACCTGGAAAGGATATTCCACATTCTGAAAAAGACCTGCACATACACTGCGGTACTCCAGACGTACCTACTGGGTCACCCAGTGCTGTCAATTCTTCAAACTTGGCCCCTTTCTGGACCACCACCCCGCTTTGGGTTGCCGCCCCCTCCCGGGACTCCACCCCATTTTGGGTTACCACCCCAATTTGGGCCACCGCCCCATTTGGGGACTCCACCCCTTTACGGGCTACCACCCCGATTTGGGCCACCGCCCCCTTTTGGGACTCCACCCCTTTACGGGCTACCTCCCCGATTTGGGCCACCGCCCCCTTTTGGGACTCCACCCCTTTTCGGGATCTCCCCATGTCTGTCCTGCAGAACCTCTTAGGCCACAGTTCACACAGTACAGTTTTTTTTTTTTCCTTCAGGCTGGTACTGGCCCTTTAAGCACGACACCACTTCTTTCTGGCACTGCCTCAGCTCCTGCCGTCGCTCACAAGCAGCTGCTGGTGTCTCTGCAGCTCCTGCTGCGTCGTCTTCGTGGACCCGCCGATCCACCGGAAGCCACTTGTCGCCCTCAAAAGAAAAAAAAAAAAACACAAAAGCACGCCCATAGGGCCTTACCAGTGCAGGTATAATGGGTATAAGGACATAATACAGGGTACTCACCCTTAATAGTTGTGTAAAGCCACAACTACTGTATCCGCTTAGTCATATGCAATAAAGCTGCAGCAGGATGGTGTAGACAGACAGCGTCTGCTACCAATGCTCAAATAGGAGATCCCAAAAAGAAAAAACATCAGGTCCCCGCGCTGCGAGACCTTCATGAGCGTACTGAGCCACAGCAAGCACTTTCAGGATTTTTTTTTTTTTTTGCAGAGAAGCGAGGAAAAGGGAAAAAAAAAACACAAGCACAGTCTCTCACTGACTCTGGTCAGTGCAACACGGATTCCTGTCCGTTACCTGCTGGTGTCAGCCACACAGGTTCTCGGGTACCTTTTCTCCTCATAGGCATCCCACAAATCTCCATACAGTAATTTCCTCTGACCTCGGTCAATATTACTCACGATTTTCCATACCGTCTGTGCTCCTGGGAATCGCTGCCCGCAGTCTGTCACCAATTGTAAGGATTCGGACTCGCTTAGGTGCGGCGGGAGTCAAACATGAGGCACGTTCCTTTAAAATTTCACAGGGTTTATTACTCCATAAACGAGAGACAGCACATAAACAGTCCTTAGCTGGGCTGTGTTCCCTCAGGTCCTGTGCACACAGGTCAGGGCAATGTCCAGAGCAGCGCTCTATCTGCAGCCGCAGACACAGGAAGGCTTCTCCTTCCTTGGAACCCAGATCACTTTCTGTAGTGTCCCACCTGGACACATGGAAGTCTGTCCACACTCTGCCAGACTTCCTCACAGTCTCCCTCACATGTGCCAAACACCTTAATTACATAGCCCTGTAACCACACCCATAGGTGAGGTATGGATCACATGAGCTGGTCACATGGTCAGGACTTCACCACAGGTCCTGAACATACACATATCTTCAGGCAAAACGGAGTACATTCCGCACCCAGTGCACTAAATGACATCTTTAGTGCTCATGTACACTATAGGCAAAATACTCCGGGTTGCATCGCAGGGAGCATCCCTCCATGTGACATATCTCCCATTAACCACGCGATCACCTGTCACACCACAATACATACTACATATATACAACATTCATTCATACTACATACATACTTCATATATACTACATTCATACAACATACATACATACTACATACATACTTCATATATACTACATTCATACAACATACATACTACATATATACTACATTCATACAGCATACATACATACTACATACTTCATATATACTACATTCCTACAACATATATACTTCATATATACTACATTCATACAACATACATACATACATACTACATATATACTACATTCATACAGCATACATACATACTACATACTACATATATACTACATTCATACAACATACATACTACATATATACTACATTCATACAGCATACATACATACATACTACATACTACATACTTGTAGTCCCATCGGACGATGCCTGCACACACACAAGACCCCCAGCAGGCCCGCACAGACCCCTGGCAGCCGGCACAGGCCCCCGGCAGGCCAGTACAGACCCCCGGCAGCCGGCACAAGCCCCCGGCAGGCCCGTACAGACCCCCGGCAGCCGGCACAGGCCCCCCGGCAGGCCCGTGCAGACCCCCGGCAGCCGGTACAAGTCCACGGCAGGCCCGTACAGACCCCCGGCAGCCGGCACAAGCCCCCGGCAGGCCCGTACAGACCCCCGGCAGACGGAACAGGCCTCCGGCAGGCCCGTGCAGACCCCCGGCAGCCGGTACAAGTCCCCAGCAGGCCCGTACAGACCTCCGGCAGCCGGCACAAGCCCCCGGCAGGCCCGTACAGACCCCCGGCAGCCGGCACAGGCCTCCGGCAGGCCCGTACGGACCCCCGGCTGTCGGCACAGACCGCGCATCATGATGCGCACAGATTGCGCATCATGATGACATAATTTCAGCAGCCAATCACAGCCACAACAGTGGCTCATTGCATTATGGGGACTTCCGATTCGAGTATCCGATTGAAAAAATATCGGTACTCGGTATCGGAATTCCGATACAGCGAATATCGTCCGATACCCGATATTTGCAGTATCGGAATGCTCAACACTACTCCCGTCGCAAAGTATGAGGCGCCTACTTTGACAACAAATGGCACTTCAGGAATTGGATGGACTAGTAATGGTGTGGAAGTAAAAAGAGTCTTTAATTTGTCAAAAGCCACCTATGCCCCTGGTGATCAGGAAAACACTTTGGTTTTCTTTGTGAATGAAGTAATTGGTAAAATGGTTTTTGAAACTTTTTTAATGAACCCTCTGTAGAAATTTGCAAATTCTATAAAGTACTGGACGTCTTTTAGATTTATTGGGGTAGGCCAGTCAACTACCGCTCAGAATTTACTGGGATCCATGCTCAGACCTTCTCGGGAGATGATATATCACAGTAACTGAGTCCTAGTTTGCTCAAATTCACATTTTTTGAGCTTCATAGAATCATAGAATGGTAGAGTTGGAAGGGACCTCCTGGGTCATCTGGTCCAACCCCCTGCTCAAAGCAGGATTCACTAAATCATCCCAAACAGATGTCTGTCCAGCCTCAGTTTGAAGACTTCCATGGAAGGAGAACTCACCACCTCTTGTGACAGCCTGTTCCACTTATTGATCACCCTAACTGTCAAAAAGCTTTTTTGTAATATCTAATCTGTGTATCCTCCCATTCAGTTTCATCCCATTGCTTCTAGTCTTTCCTTGTGTAAATGAGAATAAAGATGATCCTTCTACAATGTGACAGCCCTTGAAATATTTGCAGACAGATATTAAGTCTCCTCTCAGTCTTCTTTTTTGCAAGCTAAACATTCCCAAATTCTGTAACCGTTCCTCATAGGACATGGTTTGCAGATCGGTCACCATTCTGGTCACTCTTCTCTGAACTTGCTCCAGTTTGTTGATGTCTTTTTTGAAATGTGGTGCCCAAAACTGGACACAGTATTCCAGATGAGGTCTGATGAAAGAGGAGTAGAGGGTAAAAGTGACTTCACGTGATCTAGACTGAATGCTTCTACTAATACATCCCAGAAATGCATTTGCTTTTTTTGCTGCTGCATCACACTGTTGATTCATGTTCAGTTTATGATCTATTAGTATACACAAGTCTTTTTCACATGTGCTGTTGCTAAACCCTATTCCTCCCATTCTGCAAATGCTTATTTCATTTTTATTCAAGCAAAAAAGGAACTACACTGTAGCGCCATAACATGCAAATATGAAAAATGAATTGCATCACTGCATTAGAAATATGAAAAATTGAGAAAGTTTAGTGTATAAAATGGCCAAATTATGTGTACCTGGAAGCCACGATAAGGCATTTCTCGTTTCCAGGTCCCTGTCTATGCCAATTCTCACTAAGATGGATTCTCCATCTGAATAGGAACCTATGAAAAATCCTCTGTTTACACTGAAGTCTATATCTCTGTGGAGGGGAAGTGGCCCTGCTTTGATTAAAAACGCCAGCTGCTAAAAGGTGGAGTGCTCAGTCAGAAAGTAAATGAATACAAATTTCAAAAACTGACCGTCACATCCAAGCATAAACATTGTGTGAACAGGTGCTTAACCTAGAGTCACCAACTCATATACATTCAAGCATAAAAGGAAGCACACTGTAGCGCCATATCTTGCAAATATGAAAAATGAAAAATGAATTGCATCACTGCATTAGAAATATGAAAAATTGAGAACGTTTAGCGCATAAAATGGCCAAGTTATGTGTACCTGGAAGCCACGTTAAGGCAGTTCTCATTTTCCAGGTCCCTGTCTATGCCAATCCTCACTAAGACTGAAGTCTCCATCTGAATAGGAACCTATGAAAAATCCTCTGTTTAGACTGAAGTCGATATCTCTGTGGAGGGGAAGTGGCCCTGCTTTGATTAAAAACGCCAGCTGCTAAAAGGTGGAGTGCTCAGTCAGAAAGTAAATGAATGCAAATTTCAAAAACTGACCGTCACATCCAAGCATAAACATTGTGTGAACAGGTGCTTAACCTAGAGTCACCAACTCATATACATTCAAGCAAAAAAGGAAGCACACTGTAGCGCCATATCTTGCAAATATGAAAAATGAAAAATGAATTGCATCACTGCATTAGAAATATGAAAAATTGAGAATGTTTAGCGCATAAAATGGCCAAGTTATGTGTACCTGGAAGCCACGTTAAGGCATTTCTCGTTTTCCAGGTCCCTGTCTATGCCAATCCTCACTAAGACTGAAGTCTCCATCTGAATAGGAACCTATGAAAAATCCTCTGTTTAGACTGAAGTCTATATCTCTGTGGAGGGGAAGTGGCCCTGCTTTCATTAAAAACGCCTGCAGATAACAGGTGGAGTGCTCAGTCAGAAAGTAAATGAATACAAATTTCAAAAACTGACCGTCACATCCAAGCATAAACATTGTGAACAGGTGCTTAACCTAGAGTCACCAACTCATATACATTCGAGCAATAAAGGAAGCACACTGTAGCGCCATAAAATGCAAATATGAAAAATGAATTGCATCACTGCATTAGAAATATGAAAAATTGAGAAAGTTTAATGCATAAAATGGCCAAGTTAAGCGTACCTGGAAGCCATGTTAAGGCATTTCTCATTTTCCTGGTCCCTGTCTATGCCAATCCTCACTAAGACAGAAGTCTCCATCTGAATAGGAACCTATGAAAAATCCTCTGTTTAGACTGAAGTCTATATCTCTGTGGAGGGGAAGTGGCCCTGCTTTGATTAAAAACACCTGCGGCTAACAGGTGGAGTGCTCAGTCAGAAAGTAAATGAATACAAATTTTAAAAACTGACCATCACATCCAAGCATAAACATTGTGTGAACAGGTGCTTAACCTAGAGTCACCAACTCATATACATTCGAGCAAAAAAGGAAGCACACTGAAGCGCCATAACATGCAAATATGAAAAATGAAAAATGAATTGCATCACTGCATTAGAAATATGAAAAATTGAGAAAGTTTAACGCATAAAATGGCCAAGTTAAGCGTACCTGGAAGCCACGTTAAGGTATTTCTCATTTTCCAGGTCCCTGTCTATGCCTATCCTCACTAAGACTGAAGTCTCCATCTGAATAGGAACCTATGAAAAATCCTCTGTTTAGACTGAAGTCTATATCTCTGTGGAGGAGAAGTGGCCCTGCTTTGATTAAAAACGCCTGCGGATAACAGGTGGAGTGCTCAGTCAGAAAGTAAATGAATACAAATTTAAAAAACTGACCATCACATCCAAGCATAAAAATTGTGTGAACAGGTGCTTAACCTAGAGTCACCAACTCATATACATTCAAGCAAAATTGGCATAGACAGGGACCTGGAAAATGAGAAATGCCTTAACGTGGCTTCCAGGTACACATAACTTGGCCATTTTATGCGCTAAACTTTCTCTCTCAATTTTTCTTATTTCTAATGCATTGATGCAATTCATTTTTCATTTTTCATATTTGCATGTTATGGCGCTACAGTGTGCTTCCTTTTTTGCTTGAATGTATATGAGTTGGTGACAATAGGTTAAGCACCTGCTCACACAATGTTTATGCTTGGATGTGACGGTCAGTTTTTGAATTTTTTTTTCATTTTTATTGCCCCAATGTAGTGCTTTGCATTTTTCCCTGTTAAAAACATTTTGCTAGTTGCTGCCCCCTGCTCCAGTTTATTTATATATTTTTGAATCCTCTCTCTCGTCTCTAGTATTAGCTATCCTTCCTTGCTTTGTGTCATCAGCAAATTTAATCAGTGTACCCTCAATTCCTTCATCTAAATCATTGATAAAGTTGTTGAACAAAAAGGGCCCAGGACAGAACCCTGTGGTACCCCACTTGAAACATTCTTCCAACTGGATGTGCAGCCATTTATGACCACTATTTGGGTCCGATCACTAAGCCAGTCATGAATCCACCTAACAGTTGCCTCATCCATTCCATACTTAGTCATTTTTTTCAATAAGGATGGTGTGAGATAATTTGTCAAATGCTTTGCTCAAGTCAAGATATATTATATCTACAGCATTTCCCTGATCCAACCAGTCAATGAATCTGTCATAGAAGGAAATTAAGTTAGTCTGACATCATGACTTATTAGTTGCAAACCCATGCTGACTCTGGTTAATCATTTCATTCTTATCCAGATACTTACATACATGTTTTTTAATAATTTGTTCAAAGCTCTTTCCTGGTATGGAAGTCAAACTCACCAGCCTATAGATCCCTGGGTCCACCTTCTTCCCTTTTTTGAAGATAGGAACAACATTTGCTCTTCACCAGTCTTCTGGGACTTCTCCTGTTCTCCGAGACTTTTCAAAGATTATGGAGAGTGGTTCAAAAATTTCTTCTGCTATCTCCTTCAGTACTCTGGGGTGTAATTCATCTGGACGTGGAGACTTGAATTCATTTATGTTAGGCTGGTTTCACACTTGCGTTTTTTTTCGCGGGATTTTAGCGCTAAAAAACGCATGCGTTTTTTTCCCTATACTTTGCATGGGATGCGCTTATGTGCGCATACACATGCGTTTGAATGCGTTTTTCCGCGCATGCGTTTTTTTGCGGTATGCGCTCGGGCGCACAAAATGCATCCTGTTGCATTTTTTGGGCGTCCGACTTGCCTCAAAAAAACGCATGCGCGCGCAATGTGTTTTTTTACAGCAAGACACCCATTATAAGTCTATGGGTGCGCATATGTGCGCATTGGCATGCTTATGTATGCGTTTTTTTGTGCATGCGTTTTTTTTTTACCATTAGTTGGACAATGGAATTTAGGGGTTTGGGTTAGAGTTAGGGTTAGTTAAGGGGGTTTAGGGCTAGGGTTAGGGTTAGCTAGGGTTTAGAGTCAGGGTTAGGGTTAGGGTTAGTATGGTTTGGTTAAGGGTTAGGGTTAGGGTCAGGGTTAGGGTTAGGGTTAGTATGGTTTGGTTAAGGGTTAGGGTTAGGGTCAGGGTTAGGGTTAGGGTTAGGGTCAGGGTTAGGGTTAGGGTTAGTATGGTTTGGTTAAGGGTTAGGGTCAGGGTTAGGGTTAGGGTTAGGGTCAGGGTTAGGGTTAGGGTCAGGGTTAGGGTTAGGGTTAGGGTCAGGGTTAGGGTTAGGGTTAGGGTCAGGGTTAGGGTTAGGGTTAGGGTCAGGGTTAGGGTTAGGGTTAGTAAAGTCATGGTTTGGGTTAGTGTGAGGGGCCACCTAATGTTGGAAAAAAACGCAAACGCGGTAAAAACGCACTAAAAACGCATACAAACGCATAAAAACGCTGCGTTTTTTTCATGCATGCTCATAAAAATGCTTGAAAAAAACGCAGCATTTGTATGCGTTTGTATGCGTTTTTTCAATGCGTTTTTTTGCGGGAAAAACGCGCTGCAAAAAAAAGCAAGTGTGAAATTAGCCTTAGCAAAGTGTTTCCTCACTATCTTTCTGTTTATAGATATCCTGGATTATTCTCTTCCTTTAATAGGACAGTGAAGATCAGTTGATGTTACATTTCCTTTCTGAGAGAAAACAGATTCAAAATAGAAATTAAAAGTTCGGCCTTCTCAACATCCTTTCTTACCATTTCATCATTTTCATCCTGTAAAAATCCTATAGCATCTTTGATTTTTCTTTTACTTTTGATTTATCCCCAAAACCCTTTTTTCTTGCTTTTGACATCTCTTGCAAGGCTTAATTCATTGTCAGCTTTAGATAATCTGATTTGTCTCCTGCAGGTTCTGCAGACAGCATTATATTTTTCTTTAGATATGCTTCCCTCTTTCCATTTGTTAAACATTTCTTTCTTCCTTTTTAGCATGTGTTTAAGTTCTGTGTTCATCCATCCTGGTTTCCTTAAATGCTTTGTATTCTTCCCTCTTTTCGGAATTGTTAACAATTGTGCTTTGAGAATCTCTTTTTTAAAGATTTCCCATCCTTCCTGGACATTTTTGTGCTTAAGGATATCCAGCCATTAGTTCCCTCCAATTCTCTTTCTGAGTCCCTTAAAATCTGCCTTTGATATAGAGCTGATTCTCTTGTAGATGTTTCAGAGCTAGCTGCCCATGCCTGCTATGCTCCTCCAAGGGTATCTGAAAATATAAGAATGTAATTTAGGCAAACAACAAAATGATCCAAGAAATCTTGAAAAACATCATTAATAAAGTGCTGAAAGTGGCAAGGGTATTGCTAAGGCCGAAAGGCATAACCAGGTATTCAAAATGTCCATATCTAATTCTAAAGGTGGTTTTCCACTCATCTCCCTGCGAATTAGTATGAGATTATAAGCCCCTCTTAGAACAAGTTTGGTAAAAATCTTGGCAGAATGCAGTCTTTCCAGCAACTCAGGATTTATAGGGTGTAGGTAGTGATTTTTAATGGTAACCTTATTTATTTCCCTGTAATCAATACATGGCCGCAGGGTTGAGTCCTTATTTTCTACAAAAAACAAGGGTGCTCCAGTTGACGAAGATGGTTGAAATAAGCCTTTTTCTAAATTTTCTTCTAGGTATTGCTTTAATACTTTCAATTCTGGATCAGAAAGATTATAAATTCGCCAAACGGAATGGATGCTCCAGGAAGCAATTCATTGGAACAGTATTAAGAACAAGGAGGAATCAGTTGATCAGCTTTCTTCTTACTGCAGACCACACTGAACTGCTACTACTGAGGTGGTAGTTTATCATAATTCTGATACTTGAATTCGGATACTTAAATTTTTTTGAGAACAGATAAATTAGCATGGCAATTGTTCTTACAGTATTCCAAGGGAATGGTAATGGTCCTCGATGCCCAGTTGATAGACGGATTATCGATTGAAAACCAGGGAATTCCTAGAATAACTGGGAATTTTTGTAGAGGAAGTAAGATGGAAACTAACAGCTTCATGATGATTTGATTCAATACAGATTTCAAGTTCAATTGTCTTGTGAGTAACAGGTCCTGAAGATAAAGTTGATCCATCCACAGTTTCCATATCGTTTGGCATAGATTTAGTCCTACTTGCTATGTTATTATCAAGTGTAAATTGTAAGTCCATAACATTTCCTCCTTCTCCAAAATTTAACATGGCAGAGCATTGTATTTTTTGGCTCCCAATTATGACCTGTATGAGAACGACAAAATGAGATGATGGTGTGTGATGCTGGTACCCCTTCTTCTAGGGGGGCCACCGGACCACCAGGCTTCCCAGGAAATTTTAGATGGAAGGCCCTCACTAACAGATTGGCCTTCACATCTCAAGAAGGAACACAGGATCTCTCTTCTGGTCCATATCCCATCCAGTGAATGAGGTACTGGAGGGAATTACGAACCCTCTGAGAATCCAGAACCTTCTGATCCTCATACTCCAGGCTGCTGTCCACTGAAAGCAGAGAAGCCGGGGATGAGGAAGACAAAGCAGAAGGGACATACTCCTTTAATAGTGATTTATGGAATATATTAGGGATGTGAGTGGATGGAGGACGCTTTAATCTAAATGACCATCTCCAGGATCTCATATGGACCAATGAAATTTTGACCCAACTTTGCCAATGGCACTTTAAGTTTAATAATTCTAGAAGACAACCAGACCTTATCCCCAATCTTAAAAACAGGACCCACCCAAAGTCTTCTATCTGCCTTTCATTTTTGGCGAATCTGGGCAGTCCCAATATTCTTTTGAACCTCCCTCCAGACATGCCCATGTCTCTGCACGGCAACCTCCACCCCAGGGCATTCACAACTGATCCTATAAAATTTACCAAAATGGGAATGAAACCCATAATTACATAAGAACGATGAGGTCCCGGTAGATTGATTTACACGACTGTTAAAAGCAAACTCAGCGAGAGGTAAAAACGAAGACCAGTCCTCCTGCCGAGCTGCCACAAAGCACCTTAAAATTTGTTCCTAAGACAAATTTGTCCTCCCAGTCTAACCATTGGTTTCAGGGTGATAAGCGGATGAAAAAGACAAGTCAATCCTTAGGTTTCTGGAAAAAGCTCTCAAAAATTTAGAGACAAATTGTACTCCCCTATCAGATGCAATGTTTGGAGGAATCCCATGTAACCTTACAATATAAGAAATAAACAACCTGGAGAGTGTCTCCGCATTAGGTAATCTTGACATAGGAACAAAATGAGCTTGTTTGCTGAATCGATCAAGTACCACCCAGATAGCAGTCTTCCTATCAGACAGATATAAATCTTTAATGAAATTCATGGAAAAATGAGTCCATGGTCTTTCAAGCAATGGAGCCAATTCCGCAGCCAGCCGGCTATGACTGACTTTGGCGTATGTGTAGACTTCACAAGCAGATACAAAATTGTTAATATCATTATGCATGGATGACCACCAAAAAAGTCTAGCAATGGCTTTCCTTGTGGCAGTAACCCCAGGATTACCACTTAAAACGGAATCATGAAATTCCTGTAACACCCGCAATCTTAGGCACACAGGCACAAATAATTTTGACCCTGGGGAAAGTGGAAGGAGCCAACGACTGGACTTTACAAATGTCCTCTCCCAATTCCGAGGTTATCATAGACACCACAATACCCTGAGGAATAATGCAGGACAGAGGTTCTGCAGGAGAAATGAAATATAGACTACAAGATAAAGAATCAGCTTTCATATTCTTAGACCCAGGCCTGAATGTAATAGAAAAATTAAATCGAGAGAAAAACAAGGACCATCTCGCCTGTCTAGGAGTTAACCTTTTAACCAATTCAATGGAAGCTAAATTCTTGTGATCCATGATGACCATAACTGGATAAACTGCGACCTCCAAAAATGCCTCCATTCCTCAAAGGCCAATTTGACAGCAAGGAACTCCCGATTCCCAACATCATAATTTCTCTTCGCCAGTGAAAATTTTTTAGAAAAGAAAGCATATGGACGCAGATTAGTCAGAGATTTGGGACCCTGCAATAAGACTGCCCCACTCCGATCACTGAAGCATCCACCTCCACGGATCTTGGAGATTAGGTTGGATCAGAATGGGTGCGGACATAAAACACTCTTTTAATCTTTCAAAAGCCCTGATAGCACCCGGCGATCCTGGTATCTATAAAGCCCCCATCCTGGTACATTGCCCCCTTGTGCTGGCACATAGCTCCCCATCGCACCCTGGATATGGCACCCCCGGTCACTATATGCCCCCCTGCTGGCACTCACATGGCCCCCTCTCACTATATGCCCCCCTGCTGGCATGCACATGGCCCCCCCTCTATATGTCTCCCTGCTGGTATGCACATGGCACCTCATCCCTATATTATCCCCTGCTGCCATTCACACGGCCCCCTGTCTCTATATTCCCTCCTGCTTGCACACATTGTACCCCCGTCCGTATATTCCCCCCTGCTGGCATGCACATGGCTACACGTCCCTATATTCACCCCTGCTGGCACACATGGCCTCCGTCCCTATATTCCCCCCTGCTGGCACACATGGCCTACCATCCCTATTTTCCCACCTGCTGTCACACATTGTCCCCCCATCCCTATATTCCCCCCTGCTGGCACACATTGTCCCCCCGTCCATATATTGCCCCCTGCTGGCATGCACACAGCCCCCCATCCCTATATTCCCCCCTGCTGGCACACATGGCCCCTGTCTCTATATTCCCCCCTGCTGGCACACATGTCCCCCCATCCCTATATTCCCCCTGCTGTCACATATGGCCCCCGTCCCTATATTTCCCCCCTGCTGGCAAGCACATGATAAGATAACAAATAGTTAACTCACCTTTTAATGATGGCTCCTGCTCCCAGCTCCCCTGTGGCTCTTCCTGTGTCTGTGCCAACATCCTCCTCCTGCGAGGGCGTGCAGCAGGAGCCTGGGACAGGTGGTATAAGGCAGCAAGATGTAATAGCTCCCCACAGGTAGAGCTATAGTCCCAGGGCAGTGGGAATAGGTGTTGAGGAAGAGGGTGCAGTGTTAGGCACAGAGATGTAGCAGTGCTGAAGGGGTTACAGGAAGAAGGCAATGACACAACAGGGTTCAGTTTCCTTTACCTTTACTTTGCTTTGCAAGTGCAGTCCAGGATCCAGATTAAAAATGGAACAGGAGATGGCCAGCCTGGAAGCAACTCTGGAATTTCTCTATGCAGATGGGTTGTGTAGTCTCCTTTTTAGCGCTTATCTGAGGTACATGCAGTATTGAGTTACACTGAAGTTCCTCTTGCTTGCTCTCTTTTAGAACCCCCTCGTATGGCAGACAGCTGTAGCCTCCTTCTTCAGGCTCACACGTTGCTCTTGTGCCTCCGAGTCTTATGTGGGAACAGAGCATTTACAGCTTCCTATTTCTCCAATTTCTGCTGCAGGAACATCAATATCCATACAACCTCGGAGACCGGACTCCGGAACATGCGCTATGCTAGAAGTGAGCCTGAACTCTGCTCAATCCTCCAGCTCTTCTCCTCTCATCCACACACTTCGCCCTCCTCATATGAACTAACTCACTTCTCCTTCCTGGCCCCCAGAGAGCAGCTCCTCCCCCAGCTTTGGTTCAGAGCTCCCTCTGCTGGCCTGGAGTGGAAACCGTGCTGTGTGTTGAATTTACCTGACAGAGAGACCCTTTCTTGCCTCCAAGAATGACATCACACTCCCTAGGAGGAGGGTAATGCCACTGAGGCGATCATACTCATGGGGGCGCCACTGTTGTGAATTCATTCTCTGGTTCACCAGTTGTGAGTTCCCCTTCTGGACTCCCTCTGGTGGTGACGGGAGGTGGTGCAGCTGGTTTGATCGGTGGAGATCTGCCACCTGAAAATGAGGATGACGATTGGATCTCAGGATTCTCA
Source organism: Dendrobates tinctorius (assembly GCF_039654945.1). NCBI lineage: Eukaryota > Metazoa > Chordata > Amphibia > Anura > Dendrobatidae > Dendrobates > Dendrobates tinctorius. The sequence continues at coordinate 12,356,119 of NW_027361716.1, forward strand.
GATTGGATTTAAGACAGCCGACGCCCTATTCAGTTGCTGGTGATTCTTTCTGGCTTGTCAGCTCTTGGTCTCTTGGTTTTCAGCTCTGTTCCAGTCATCTAAAGCTAAGTTTTTCTGCTAATTGTTCACACTTGATTTTGTTGGTCTATTCAGTTTTTTGTGTGGTCTGCCAGCCCCGGCTGGGGGCTGAGCTGAATTTCCACTCTTATTTATCAGTATTTTTCCAATTGGCTTTTTGTCCCTTACTAGTTTGGTCTCTTTTTGCTCTGTCTCAGAATATTTCAGAGTGCTGATATAGTGGGAGAAGTCTAGTGACTTCAGGGTTTATTTTGCTATCAGAAGTGTTTGACATTATTTTTGTAGGATTTTTTGCAGGTTGCAGACAGTGTCTTCCCTTTCCTGTCTAGTTAGTTTGGGCCCCATCATTTGCTCAGCCTATTTTCCTGCCTGTGTTTGTGCTTTCACCTTGTTTCACCGTCAATACATGTGTGGGGGCTATCTATTCCTTTGAGGTCTGCTCTGGGGCAGTTAGTTTTCCCTTTTCTTGCTTTAGGCTTATGTAGTCCTCCGGCTGTGACGAGGCACATAGGTTCATCGTAGGCACGCTCCACAGCTACTGCTAGTTGTGTGGTAAGATCAGGATCTGCAATCGGCATAGTTACCAACCACTCTGGTTTTCTGTGGCTTAGCTTGTTTTGCTTTTTTCTCCTCGGTGACCCATTCATAACAGGCCACATTTCCCCCTAGTACAATTCAGTACTCCCGGACTGAAGAAAACATGTGAAACATATTAACAAATGAACAATTGTAAATGTAACAGGATTTCAAAAATGAAAAATTACAGGAATCCAAAGCTCAAAAATAGTCCTGATGACGATTAGTCCATGCGACAAAGTCCATGGTCCATTTCATGAGCAGTTGGCAAACTATGTACAAGTAGAGTTTTGACGGTGGCCCAATTGTTCATCAAAAACAAACTGATATTTCCAAAAGGTTCTTACAGAGTCTCTGTAGGCACGTAAGCTTATCGTATTTCTGCGTTTACTCAGCAGGGATCCAGATCCTCACATTCTGCACTCTCCTCCTATTTTTCCACTGCAGAGGAGATTGCAGAGGAGATTGCCTTGCAGCAAATCTCTCCTGAGGCTAAGTCCTTCTGTCCTCTTACTGGGCATGCTCATGGGATGATCTCCCATTGGAGATCCAGAGTCATGTGCTCAGGTCCCGCTCCAGTTCTCATTGGTCCATCTCAGAGATCTGGAAGCATGCAGAAGGTCCCGGCCGCTATAAAAGGCGTGCATGGCTGTTACGCCATGCGCTAGTATAGACTATACTTGCTATGTGTGAATGGTGACGGATGTATGACTCTGGTGACTGAGTCATTTGAAACCCCTTCCCCTGATCTTACGCATGGTGATAAGGAATTAGTCTAGTAGTCAGCGCCAGTTAGTGGCAAGCCTTAAGCCACTGTGCTCACCGCATCGCTACGCTAGTGGGGCGCCCGGCCAGGGCTATCGGAGTACTCGGCACCAGGCCCGTTGATCTCAATGGGAGTTGTCACGGAAGCTGTGACCCGGTCCGTGGCCCTGGCGCTCCATGGCAAAAGGGGGTGAAAGAACAATTAAATAGAATTGATGAATAGTTTGTGATGCCACCTGTGGTGTTCGGCAAGTGAGATGTTGAGCCGACGCTGCATGCAGATCCTCTAGGGCTGGTGGTGTGTGGCAGCCAAGATGGTGAAGCTCCCCACAGGTGGAGCTGTAGCCCCAGGGCAGTGTAGATGTAGGGGTAGAGGAGAGGCACCAGCGGTGTAGAAACTGGTACCCTGATGTAGCGGTGCTGGGTGTGTTGGCGCAAGAATCAATGGAGGACACCAGGCTTGTAGTTCCAATGCTTTACTCACAGTCTGTAGCACACACAGGTGCCCGCCTCCATGCCGTGTCCTCCGGGTCAGGGACTCAATCAACCTTCAGACCAGATGGAATGCTCCCTTCCAACACTCCACCAACATGTGCCTTTCTGAACATCTACTCTTATAGCACCTTTAAGTGTGAAGTACTCCCAGTACTAAGTTACACTGGAGTGCCTCCTGACAGATGTTCCCAAGAACTCTACTTGTACGGCAGACAGCTGTAGCCTGCTTCGGGGACTCCTTACTCCTGAGTCCCGACTCACTATCAAGGTTGCTGTTGTGCCCTCAAGTCTTAGTTGGGAGTAGTGCATTTACATCCCACTACTCCACTGATGTCTGCTGTAGGACCATTAGTATCCATACAACCTCGGGGACCGGGCCCCTGCCTTTCGCTTAGAACTTCTAGGCAGGGTTCTTCCTCTAACCCACGCCCTCTGTTCCCGTTTTCTCCTATGTTCCGTACTATTCTTTCCTTCTTATGGAAGATCAGGTTTCAGTTCAATGTCTTTCTCCTTCTTTCCTTTCCCGTGCCAGCACACCCAGGTCACTGAGATCTGCTGCAGCACCTCCTTCCTCCATCCCTCTCTCAGGGATCTCCTTCCCTAACTCCTCTCTGAGTGACTCTCCGACTGACTGACCTCAAATCCTAACCCTTCCTGCTCTTTTATGTACTCTAAACTCCACCCGCCTCCCAGCACGTTTCGTGTTCCAAGCAGGGAGCCACCAAAGTTGCTCTGCTACACTCAAAGCAGGGAGCTGCAATGTGGCTTTGCTGAACTACCGTGTTGTGTGGAATGCGAGTGTTGGAGCGCGGTTAGGATCCTCCAACTCACCTGGATGGTGGGGTACCACACCTCAGGAGGAGGTGCAGTACCTCTGTGGCAACTGAACCCTCAGGGGGGCCACACTAGCATACAACATCGCGCTTGCTATCTGGCTTTGTCGTCGAGCGGCAGTGTCCTACGCCGCGCTGCAGTTGCAGCCCTTCTAGGCGTTCGCAGCAGCGACGTCGCACACACAGTAGGTCTAGAGGGACGCAGCTCCTCTGTCCTGGGTCCTGCTCCTGTGATCAGATACCGTGTGTGCATCTACCTGAAGCCTGTGTCACTAACAGGTTCAGCGTTTTGTGTGTTTTTTGTTGCGGAACCTCTGTGGGTGAACAGAGGCCGCTCTGCACACTCCGGGTGAAGTTTAACCCGTGTGCATCATACCGCCATATTGCTTGTCTGCCACCACTTAGCAGCAGTTATACCACCTAACACAGACCGCGCATCATGATGACATAATTTCAGCAGCCAATCACAGCCACAACAGTGGCTCATTGCATTATGGGGACTTCCGATTCGAGTATCCGATTGAAAAAATATCGGTACTCGGTATCGGAATTCCGATACAGCGAATATCGTCCGATACCCGATATTTGCAGTATCGGAATGCTCAATACTACTCCCGTCGCAAAGTATGATGCGCCTACTTTGACAACAAATGGCACTTCAGGAATTGGATGGACTAGTAATGGTGTGGAAGTAAAAAGAGTCTTTAATTTGTCAAAAGCCACCTATGCCCCTGGTGATCAGGAAAACACTTTGGTTTTCTTTGTGAATGAAGTAATTGGTAAAATGGTTTTTGAAACTTTTTTAATGAACCCTCTGTAGAAATTTGCAAATTCTATAAAGTACTGGACGTCTTTTAGATTTATTGGGGTAGGCCAGTCAACTACCGCTCAGAATTTACTGGGATCCATGCTCAGACCTTCTCGGGAGATGATATATCACAGTAACTGAGTCCTAGTTTGCTCAAATTCACATTTTTTGAGCTTCATAGAATCATAGAATGGTAGAGTTGGAAGGGACCTCCTGGGTCATCTGGTCCAACCCCCTGCTCAAAGCAGGATTCACTAAATCATCCCAAACAGATGTCTGTCCAGCCTCAGTTTGAAGACTTCCATGGAAGGAGAACTCACCACCTCTTGTGACAGCCTGTTCCACTTATTGATCACCCTAACTGTCAAAAAGCTTTTTTGTAATATCTAATCTGTGTATCCTCCCATTCAGTTTCATCCCATTGCTTCTAGTCTTTCCTTGTGTAAATGAGAATAAAGATGATCCTTCTACAATGTGACAGCCCTTGAAATATTTGCAGACAGATATTAAGTCTCCTCTCAGTCTTCTTTTTTGCAAGCTAAACATTCCCAAATTCTGTAACCGTTCCTCATAGGACATGGTTTGCAGATCGGTCACCATTCTGGTCACTCTTCTCTGAACTTGCTCCAGTTTGTTGATGTCTTTTTTGAAATGTGGTGCCCAAAACTGGACACAGTATTCCAGATGAGGTCTGATGAAAGAGGAGTAGAGGGTAAAAGTGACTTCACGTGATCTAGACTGAATGCTTCTACTAATACATCCCAGAAATGCATTTGCTTTTTTTGCTGCTGCATCACACTGTTGATTCATGTTCAGTTTATGATCTATTAGTATACACAAGTCTTTTTCACATGTGCTGTTGCTAAACCCTATTCCTCCCATTCTGCAAATGCTTATTTCATTTTTATTCAAGCAAAAAAGGAAGCACACTGTAGCGCCATAACATGCAAATATGAAAAATGAATTGCATCACTGCATTAGAAATATGAAAAATTGAGAAAGTTTAGCGTATAAAATGGCCAAGTTATGTGTACCTGGAAGCCACATTAAGACATTTCTTGTTTCCAGGTCCCTGTCTATGCCAATTCTCACTAAGACGGATTCTCCATCTGAATAGGAATCTATGAAAAATCCTCTGTTTACACTGAAGTCTACATCTCTGTGGAGGGGAAGTGGCCCTGCTTTGATTAAAAACACCAGCTGCTAAAAGGTGGAGTGCTCAGTCAGAAAGTAAATGAATGCAAATTTCAAAAACTGACCGTCACATCCAAGCATAAACATTGTGTGAACAGGTGCTTAACCTAGAGTCACCAACTCATATACATTCAAGCAAAAAAGGAAGCACACTGTAGCGCCATATCTTGCAAATATGAAAAATGAAAAATGAATTGCATCACTGCGTTAGAAATATAAAAAATTGAGAACGTTTAGCGCATAAAATGGCCAAGTTATGTGTACCTGGAAGCCACGTTAAGGCATTTCTCGTTTTCCAGGTCCCTGTCTATGCCAATCCTCACTAAGACTGAAGTCTCCATCTGAATAGGAACCTATGAAAAATCCTCTGTTTAGACTGAAGTCTATATCTCTGTGTAGGAGAAGTGGCCCTGCTTTGATTAAAAACGCCTGCGGCTAACAGGTGGTGTGCTCAGTCAGAAAGTAAATGAATACAAATTTCTAAAACTGACCATCACATCCAAGCATAAACATTGTGTGAACAGGTGCTTAACCTAGAGTCACCAACTCATATACATTCGAGCAAAAAAGGAAGCACACTGAAGTGCCATAACATGCAAATATGAAAAATGAATTGCATCACTGCATTAGAAATATGAAAAATTGAGAAAGTTTAGCACATAAAATGGCCAAGTTATATGTACCTGGAAGCCACGTTAAGGCATTTCTCATTTTCCAGGTCCCTGTCTATGCCAATCCTCACTAAGACTGAAGTCTCCATCTGAATAGGAACCTATGAAAAATCCTCTGTTTAGACTGAAGTCTATATCTCTGTGGAGGGGAAGTGGCCCTGCTTTCATTAAAAACGCCTGCAGATAACAGGTGGAGTGCTCAGTCAGAAAGTAAATGAATACAAATTTCAAAAACTGACCGTCAGATCCAAGCATAAACAGTGTGAACAGGTGCTTAACCTAGAGTCACCAACTCATATACATTCGAGCAATAAAGGAAGCACACTGTAGCGCCATAAAATGCAAATATGAAAAATGAATTGCATCACTGCATTAGAAATATGAAAAATTGAGAAAGTTTAACGCATAAAATGGCCAAGTTAAGCGTACCTGGAAGCCACGTTAAGGTATTTCTCATTTTCCAGGTCCCTGTCTATGCCTATCCTCACTAAGACTGAAGTCTCCATCTGAATAGGAACCTATGAAAAATCCTCTGTTTAGACTGAAGTCTATATCTCTGTGGAGGGGAAGTGGCCCTGCTTTGATTAAAAACACCTGCGGCTAACAGGTGGAGTGCTCAGTCAGAAAGTAAATGAATACAAATTTCAAAAACTGACCATCACATCCAAGCATAAACATTGTGTGAACAGGTGCTTAACCTAGAGTCACCAACTCATATACATTCGAGCAAAAAAGGAAGCACACTGAAGCGCCATAACATGCAAATATGAAAAATGAAAAATGAATTGCATCACTGCATTAGAAATATGAAAAATTGAGAAAGTTTAGCACATAAAATGGCCAAGTTATATGTACCTGGAAGCCACGTTAAGGCATTTCTCATTTTCCAGGTCCCTGTCTATGCCAATCCTCACTAAGACTGAAGTCTCCTTCTGAATAGGAACCTATGAAAAATCCTGTGTTTAGACTGAAGTCTATATCTCTGTGGAGGGGAAGTGGCCCTGCTTTGATTAAAAACGCCTGCGGATAACAGGTGGAGTGCTCAGTCAGAAAGTAAATGAATACAAATTTCAAAAACTGACCATCACATCCAAGCATAAACATTGTGTGAACAGGTGCTTAACCTAGAGTCACCAACTCATATACATTCGAGCAATAAAGGAAGCACACTGTAGCGCCATAAAATGCAAATATGAAAAATGAATTGCATCACTGCATTAGAAATATGAAAAATTGAGAAAGTTTAACGCATTAAATGGCCAAGTTAAGCGTACCTGGAAGCCACGTTAAGGCATTTCTCATTTTCCAAGTCCCTGTCTATGCCTATCCTCACTAAGACTGAAGTCTCCATCTGAATAGGAACCTATGAAAAATCCTCTGTTTAGACTGAAGTCTATATCACTGTGGAGGGGAAGTGGCCCTGCTTTGATTAAAAACACCTGCGGCTAACAGGTGGAGTGCTCAGTCAGAAAGTAAATGAATACAAATTTCAAAAACTGACCATCACATCCAAGCATAAACATTGTGTGAACAGGTGCTTAACCTAGAGTCACCAACTCATATACATTCGAGCAAAAAAGGAAGCACACTGAAGCGCCATAACATGCAAATATGAAAAATGAAAAATGAATTGCATCACTGCATTAGAAATATGAAAAATTGAGAAAGTTTAGCACTTAAAATGGCCAAGTTATATGTACCTGGAAGCCACGTTAAGGCATTTCTCATTTTCCAGGTCCCTGTCTATGCCAATCCTCACTAACACAGAAGTCTCCATCTGAATAGGAACCTATGAAAAATCCTCTGTTTAGACTGAAGTCTATATCTCTGTGGAGGGGAAGTGGCCCTGCTTTGATTAAAAACACCTGCGGATAACAGGTGGAGTGCTCAGTCAGAAAGTAAATGAATACAAATTTCAAAAACTGACCGTCACATCCAAGCATAAACATTGTGAACAGGTGCTTAACCTAGAGTCACCAACTCATACATTCGAGCAATAAAGGAAGCACACTGTAGCGCCATAAAATGCAAATATGAAAAATGAATTGCATCACTGCATTAAAAATATGAAAAATTGAGAAAGTTTAATGCATAAAATGGCCAAGTTAAGCGTACCTGGAAGCCATGTTAAGGCATTTCTCATTTTCCTGGTCCCTGTCTATGCCTATCCTCACTAAGACTGAAGTCTCCATCTGAATAGGAACCTATGAAAAATCCTTTGTTCAGACTGAAGTCTATATCTCTGTGGAGGGGAAGTGGCCCTGCTTTGATTAAAAACACCTGCGGCTAACAGGTGGAGTGCTCAGTCAGAAAGTAAATGAATACAAATTTCAAAAACTGACCGTCACATCCAAGCATAAACATTGTGTGAACAGGTGCTTAACCTAGAGTCACCAACTCATATACATTCAAGCAAAAAAGGAAGCACACTGTAGCGCCATAACATGCAAATATGAAAAATGAAAAATAATTGCATCAATGCATTAGAAATAAGAAAAATTGAGAAAGTTTAACGCATAAAATGGCCAAGTTAAGCGTACCTGGAAGCCACGTTAAGGTATTTCTCATTTTCCAGGTCCCTGTCTATGCCTATCCTCACTAAGACTGAAGTCTCCATCTGAATAGGAACCTATGAAAAATCCTCTGTTTAGACTGAAGTCTATATCTCCGTGGAGGGGAAGTGGCCCTGCTTTGATTAAAAACGCCTGCGGATAACAGGTGGAGTGCTCAGTCAGAAAGTAAATGAATACAAATTTCAAAAACTGACCATCACATCCAAGCATAAAAATTGTGTGAACAGGTGCTTAACCTAGAGTCACCAACTCATATACATTCAAGCAAAATTGGCATAGACAGGGACCTGGAAAACGAGAAATGCCTTAACGTGGCTTCCAGGTACACATAACTTGACCATTTTATGCGCTAAACTTTCTCAATTTTTCTTATTTCTAATGCATTGATGCAATTATTTTTCATTTTTCATATTTGCATGTTATGGCGCTACAGTGTGCTTCCTTTTTTGCATGAATGTATATGAGTTGGTGACACTAGGTTAAGCACCTGCTCACACAATGTTTATGCTTGGATGTGACGGTCAGTTTTTGAATTTTTTTTTCATTTTTATTGCCCCAATGTAGTGCTTTGCATTTTTCCCTGTTAAAAACATTTTGCTAGTTGCTGCCCCCTGCTCCAGTTTATTTATATATTTTTGAATCCTCTCTCTCGTCTCTAGTATTAGCTATCCTTCCTTGCTTTGTGTCATCAGCAAATTTAATCAGTGTACCCTCAATTCCTTCATCTAAATCATTGATAAAGTTGTTGAACAAAAAGGGCCCAGGACAGAACCCTGTGGTACCCCACTTGAAACATTCTTCCAACTGGATGTGCAGCCATTTATGACCACTATTTGGGTCCGATCACTAAGCCAGTCATGAATCCACCTAACAGTTGCCTCATCCATTCCATACTTAGTCATTTTTTTCAATAAGGATGGTGTGAGATAATTTGTCAAATGCTTTGCTCAAGTCAAGATATATTATATCTACAGCATTTCCCTGATCCAACCAGTCAATGAATCTGTCATAGAAGGAAATTAAGTTAGTCTGACATCATGACTTATTAGTTACAAACCCATGCTGACTCTGGTTAATCATTTCATTCTTATCCAGATACTTACATACATGTTTTTTAATAATTTGTTCAAAGCTGTTTCCTGGTATGGAAGTCAAACTCACCAGCCTATAGATCCCTGGGTCCACCTTCTTCCCTTTTTTGAAGATAGGAACAACATTTGCTCTTCACCAGTCTTCTGGGACTTCTCCTGTTCTCCGAGACTTTTCAAAGATTATGGAGAGTGGTTCAAAAATTTCTTCTGCTATCTCCTTCAGTACTCTGGGGTGTAATTCATCTGGACGTGGAGACTTGAATTCATTTATGTTAGCAAAGTGTTTCCTCACTATCTTTCTGTTTATAGATATCCTGGATTATTCTCTTCCTTTAGTAGGACAGTGAAGATCAGTTGATGTTACATTTCCTTTCTGAGAGAAAACAGATTCAAAATAGAAATTAAAAGTTCGGCCTTCTCAACATCCTTTCTTACCATTTCATCATTTTCATTCTGTAAAAATCCTATAGCATCTTTGACTTTTCTTTTACTTTTGATTTATCACCAAAACCCTTTTTTCTTGCTTTTGACATCTCTTGCAAGGCTTAATTCATTGTCAGCTTTAGATAATCTGATTTGTCTCCTGCAGGTTCTGCAGACAGCATTATATTTTTCTTTAGATATGCTTCCCTCTTTCCATTTGTTAAACATTTCTTTCTTCCTTTTTAGCATGTATTTAAGTTCTGTGTTCATCCATCCTGGTTTCCTTAAATGCTTTGTATTCTTCCCTCTTTTCGGAATTGTTAACAATTGTGCTTTGAGAATCTCTTTTTTAAAGATTTCCCATCCTTCCTGGACATTTTTGTGCTTAAGGATATCCAGCCATTAGTTCCCTCCAATTCTCTTTCTGAATCCCTTAAAATCTGCCTTTGATATAGAGCTGATTCTCCTGTAGACGTTTCAGAACTAGCTGCCCATGCCTGCTATGCTCCTCCAAGGGTATCTGAAAATATAAGAATGTAATTTAGGCAAACAACAAAATGATCCAAGAAATCTTGAAAAACATCATTAATAAAGTGCTGAAAGTGGCAAGGGTATTGCTAAGGCCGAAAGGCATAACCAGGTATTCAAAATGTCCATATCTAATTCTAAAGGTGGTTTTCCACTCATCTCCCTGCGAATTAGTATGAGATTATAAGCCCCTCTTAGAACAAGTTTGGTAAAAATCTTGGCAGAATGCAGTCTTTCCAGCAACTCAGGATTTATAGGGTGTAGGTAGTGATTTTTAATGGTAACCTTATTTATTTCCCTGTAATCAATACATGGCCGCAGGGTTGAGTCCTTATTTTCTACAAAAAACAAGGGTGCTCCAGTTGACGAAGATGGTTGAAATAAGCCTTTTTCTAAATTTTCTTCTAGGTATTGCTTTAATACTTTCAATTCTGGATCAGAAAGATTATAAATTCGCCAAACGGAATGGATGCTCCAGGAAGCAATTCATTGGAACAGTATTAAGAACAAGGAGGAATCAGTTGATCAGCTTTCTTCTTACTGCAGACCACACTGAACTGCTACTACTGAGGAGGTAGTTTATCATAATTCTGATACTTGAATTCGGATACTTAAATTTTTTTGAGAACAGATAAATTAGCATGGCAATTGTTCTTACAGTATTCCAAGGGAATGGTAATGGTCCTCGATGCCCAGTTGATAGACGGATTATCGATTGAAAACCAGGGAATTCCTAGAATAACTGGGAATTTTTGTAGAGGAAGTAAGATGGAAACTAACAGCTTCATGATGATTTGATTCAATACAGATTTCAAGTTCAATTGTCTTGTGAGTAACAGGTCCTGAAGATAAAGTTGATCCATCCACAGTTTCCATATCGTTTGGCATAGATTTAGTCCTACTTGCTATGTTATTATCAACTGTAAATTGTAAGTCCATAACATTTCCTCCTTCTCCAAAATTTAACATGGCAGAGCATTGTATTTTTTGGCTCCCAATTATGACCTGTATGAGAACGACAAAATGAGATGATGGTGTGTGATGCTGGTACCCCTTCTTCTAGGGGGCCACCGGATCACCAGGCTTCCCAGGAAATTTTAGATGGAAGGCCCTCACTAACAGATTGGCCTTCACATCTCAAGAAGGAACACAGGATCTCTCTTCTGGTCCATATCCCATCCAGTGAATGAGGTACTGGAGGGAATTACGAACCCTCTGAGAATCCAGAACCTTCTGATCCTCATACTCCAGGCTGCTGTCCACTGAAAGCAGAGAAGCCGGGGATGAGGAAGACAAAGCAGAAGGGACATACTCCTTTAATAGTGATTTATGGAATACATTAGGGATGTGAGTGGATGGAGGACGCTTTAATCTAAATGACCATCTCCAGGATCTCATATGGACCAATGAAATTTTGACCCAACTTTGCCAATGGCACTTTAAGTTTAATAATTCTAGAAGACAACCAGACCTTATCCCCAATCTTAAAAACAGGACCCACCCAAAGTCTTCTATCTGCCTTTCATTTTTGGCGAATCTGGGCAGTCCCAATATTCTTTTGAACCTCCCTCCAGACATGCCCATGTCTCTGCACGGCAACCTCCACCCCAGGGCATTCACAACTGATCCTATAAAATTTACCAAAATGGGAATGAAACCCATAATTAGAAAAACAAATATATAAAAGCAAACTCAGCGAGAGGTAAAAACGAAGACCAGTCCTCCTGCCGAGCTGCCACAAAGCACCTTAAAATTTGTTCCTAAGACAAATTTGTCCTCCCAGTCTAACCATTGGTTTCAGGGTGATAAGCGGATGAAAAAGACAAGTCAATCCTTAGGTTTCTGGAAAAAGCTCTCAAAAATTTAGAGACAAATTGTACTCCCCTATCAGATGCAATGTTTGGAGGAATCCCATGTAACCTTACAATATAAGAAATAAACAACCTGGAGAGTGTCTCCGCATTAGGTAATCTTGACATAGGAACAAAATGAGCTTGTTTGCTGAATCGATCAAGTACCACCCAGATAGCAGTCTTCCTATCAGACAGATATAAATCTTTAATGAAATTCATGGAAAAATGAGTCCATGGTCTTTCAAGCAATGGAGCCAATTCCGCAGCCAGCCGGCTATGACTGACTTTGGCGTATGTGTAGACTTCACAAGCAGATACAAAATTGTTAATATCATTATGCATGGATGACCACCAAAAAAGTCTAGCAATGGCTTTCCTTGTGGCAGTAACCCCAGGATTACCACTTAAAACGGAATCATGAAATTCCTGTAACACCCGCAATCTTAGGCACACAGGCACAAATAATTTTGACCCTGGGGAAAGTGGAAGGAGCCAACGACTGGACTTTACAAATGTCCTCTCCCAATTCCGAGGTTATCATAGACACCACAATACCCTGAGGAATAATGCAGGACAGAGGTTCTGCAGGAGAAATGAAATATAGACTACGAGATAAAGAATCAGCTTTCATATTCTTAGACCCAGGCCTGAATGTAATAGAAAAATTAAATCGAGAGAAAAACAAGGACCATCTCGCCTGTCTAGGAGTTAACCTTTTAACCAATTCAATGGAAGCTAAATTCTTGTGATCCATGATGACCATAACTGGATAAACTGCCACCTCCAAAAATGCCTCCATTCCTCAAAGGCCAATTTGACAGCAAGGAACTCCCGATTCCCAACATCATAATTTCTCTCCGCCAGTGAAAATTTTTTAGAAAAGAAAGCATATGGACGCAGATTAGTCAGAGATTTGGGACCCTGCAATAAGACTGCCCCACTCCGATCACTGAAGCATCCACCTCCACGGATCTTGGAGATTAGGTTGGATCAGAATGGGTGCGGACATAAAACACTCTTTTAATCTTTCAAAAGCCCTGATAGCACCCGGCGATCCTGGTATCTATAAAGCCCCCATCCTGGCACATTGCCCCCTTGTGCTGGCACATAGCTCCCCATCGCACCCTGGATATGGCCCCCCCGGTCACTATATGCCCCCCTGCTGGCACTCACATGGCCCCCTCTCACTATATGCCCCCCTGCTGGCATGCACATGGCCACCCCTCTATATGTCACCCTGCTAGTATGCACATGGCCCCCGCGTCCCTATATTCCCCCCTGCTGGCATGCACATGGCTCCCCATCCCTATATTATCCCCTGCTGCCATTCACACGGCCCCCTGTCTCTATATTCCCTCCTGCTGGCACACATTGTACCCCCGTCCGTATGTTCCCCCCTGCTGGCATGCACATGACTACCCGTCCCTATATTCACCCCTGCTGGCACACATGGCCTCCGTCCCTATATTCCCCCCTGCTGGCACACATGGCCTACCATCCCTATTTTCCCACCTGCTGTCACACATTGTCCCCCCATCCCTATATTCCCCCCTGCTGGCACACATTGTCCCCCCGTCCATATATTGCCCCCTGCTGGCATGCACACAGCCCCATCCCTATATTCCCCCCTGCTGGCACACATGGCCCCTGTCTCTATATTCCCCCCTGCTGGCACACATGTCCCCCCATCCCTATATTCCCCCTGCTGTCACATATGGCCCCCGTCCCTATATTTCCCCCCTGCTGGCAAGCACATGATAAGATAACAAATAGTTAACTCACCTTTTAATGATGGCTCCTGCTCCCAGCTCCCTTGTGGCTCTTCCTGTGTCTGTGCCAACATCCTCCTCCTGCGAGAGCGTGCAGCAGGAGCCTGGGACAGGTGGTATAAGGCAGCAAGATGTAATAGCTCCCCACAGGTAGAGCTATAGTCCCAGGGCAGTGGGAATAGGTGTTGAGGAAGAGGGTGCAGTGTTAGGCACAGAGATGTAGCAGTGCTGAAGGGGTTACAGGAAGAAGGCAATGACACAACAGGGTTCAGTTTCCTTTACCTTTACTTTGCTTTGCAAGTGCAGTCCAGGATCCAGATTAAAAATGGAACAGGAGATGGCCAGCCTGGAAGCAACTCTGGAATTTCTCTATGCAGATGGGTTGTGTAGTCTCCTTTTTAGCGCTTATCTGAGGTACATGCAGTATTGAGTTACACTGAAGTTCCTCTTGCTTGCTCTCTTTTAGAACCCCCTCGTATGGCAGACAGCTGTAGCCTCCTTCTTCTGGCTCACACGTTGCTGTTGTGCCTCCGAGTCTTATGTGGGAAAAGAGAATTTACAGCTTCCTATTCCTCCGGTTTCTGCTGCAGGAACATCAGTATCCATACAACCTCAGAGACCGGACTCCGGTGTATGCGCTACGCTAGAAGTGAGCCTGAACTCTGCTCAATCCTCCAGCTCTTCTCCTCTCGTCCACACACTTTGCCCTCCTCACACGAGCTAACTCACTTCCCCTTCCCGGCTCCCAGAGAGCAGCTCTTCCCCCAGCTTTGGTTCAGAGCTCACTCTGCTGGCCTGGAGTGAGAACCGTGCTGTGTGTTGAATTTGCCTGACAGAGAGACCCTTTATTGCTTCCAAGCATGACATCACACTCCCTAGGAGGAAGGTAATGCCACCGTGGCAACCATACTCCTCGGGGTGCCACACAGACACAGCACAGCAATCTTTATACAGGATGGACATTCCTATCCCTGAACTGTCCCTGGTTCTTCCTTTCACCATTTGTTTCCTTACAGCATCCTTTGGTACCGCAGCTCCCTGAGTAGCCGGACTAGCTTGTTTCTGGTGCTCCTCGTCCATTTTCCCCATCCTGGGTGAAAGTAAAGGATGCCGTTGCCAATCCTTGTCAGACTGTAGGTCTTGGATATCATGGAAGTGTCACCAGTTATCAGCTTCTCAGTGACAGCTGGCCTGGAAAGGGCTCTGCTAAAGTCACCCTCCCATTTACTGGGAGCTGGGAGAAGAGTATCCAAGCTTAGCTGGGGCAGCTTGCGCCAAGTGCGTCTGTGGCTATATTTTGGCTGGTTTGGTGCCAGTCTTGCTGGGTCTCTCTGCACATAACTGAATGGTGGATAAGCAGCCCAAATCAAGTTTCAAAGAAATTCATGTTGTCCTGCAGGCTCAGGGTGCATCTGTGTCAGCGCGAACTAGCCGTCAACATTTGAATAGAAACGCTATGGCAGGAGACATAGGAGGGTCCCACTGCTGACACATACAGTTAGGTCCATATATATTTGGACAGAGACAACATTTTTCTAATTTTGGTTCTAGACATTACCCCAATGAATTTTAAACGAAACAATTCAGATGCAGTTGAAATTCAGACTTTCAGCTTTCATTTGAGGGTATCCACATTAAAATTGGATGAGGGGTTTAGGAGCTTCAGCTCCTTAACATGTGCCACACTGTTTTTAAAGGGACCAAAAGTAATTGGACAGATTAAATCATTGTAAATAAAATGTTCATTTCTAGTACTTGGTTCAAAACCCTTTGTTGGCAATGACTCATGGACATCACCAGACGCTGTGTTTCCTCCTTTTTGATGCTCTGCCAGGCCTTCACTACGGTGGTTTTCAATTGCTGTTTGTTTGTGGGTCTTTCTGTCTGAAGTTTAGTCTTTAACCCCTTCACTACCAAGGGTGGTTTGCACGTTAACTCCCGGGCCAATTTTTACAATTCTGACCACTGTACCTTTATGAGGTCATAACTCTGGAATGCTTCCATGGATCCCGGTGATTCTGACATTGTTTTCTCGTGACATATTGTACTTCATGTTAGTGGTAAAATTGCATTCAAATAACTTGCGTTTATTTGTGAAAAAAACGGAAATTTGGCGAAAATTTTGAAAATGTTGCAATTTTCCAACTTTGAATTTTTATGTCCTTAAATCACAGCGATACGGCACACAAAAAACTTAATACATAACATTTCCCACATGTTTACTTTACATCAGCACAATTTTGGAACCCAAATTTTTTTTTGTTAGGAAGTTATAAGGGTTAAAAATTGACCAGCGATTTCTCATTTTTGCAACACCATTTTATTTTTAGGGACCACATCACATTTGAAGCCACTTTGAGGGGTCTATATGATAGAAAATACCCAAAAGTGACACCATTCTAAAAACTGCACCCCTTAAGGTGCTTAAAACCACATTCAAGAAGTTTATTAACCCTTTAGGTGCGTCACAGGAATTTTTTGAATATTAAAAAAAAAATGAACATTTAACTTTTTTTCACAAAAAAAATACTTCAGGTTCAATTTTCTTTATTTTACCAAGGGTAACAGGAGAAACTGGACTGCAAAAGTTATTGAGCAATTTGTACTGAGTACGCTGATACCTGATATGTGGGGGGGAACCACTGTTTCAGCGCATGGCAGACCTCAGTAGGGAAGGAGCGCCGTTTGACTTTTTCAATGCAAAATTGGCTGGAATTCAGATTGGACGCCATGTCGCGTTTGGAGAGCCCCTGATGTACCTAAACAGTGGAAACCCCCACAAGTGACCCCATTTTGGAAACTAGACCCCCCAAGGAACTTATCTAGATATGTGGTGAGAACTTTGAACCCACAAGGGCTTCACAGAAGTTTATAACGTACAGCGGTACAATTAAAAAATCATATTTTTTCCACAAAAATGATCTTTTCACCCCCAATTTTTATTTTTCCAAGGGTAACAGGACCCTAAAAGTTATTGTGCAATTTGTCCTGAGTACGCTGATACCCCATATGTGGGTGTAAATGACTATTTGGGCGCATAGCAGAGCTCGGAAGGGAAGCAGCGCCATTTGACGTTTTTGGTTAGAATTGAGATCGGACACCATATCGCGATTGGAAAACCCCTGATGTACTAAAACAGTGGAAACCCTCCACAAATGACACCATTTTGGAATCTAGACCCCCCAAGGAACTTATCTAGATGTGTGGTGAGAACTTTGAACCCCCAAGGGCTTCACAGAAGTTTATAACGTACAGCGGTACAATTAAAAAATCATATTTTTTCCACAAAAATGATCTTTTCACCCTCAATTCTTATTTTTCCAAAAGTAACAGGACCCTAAAAGATATTGTGCAATTTATCCTGAGTGCGCTGATACCCCACATGTGGGTGTAAACCACTATTTGGGTGCATGGCAGAGCTCGGAATGGAAGCAGCGCCATTTGACGTTTTTGGCTGGAACTGAGATCGGACACCATGTCGCGTTAGGAAAGCCCCTGATGTACCAAAACAGTAGAAACCCCCCACAAATGACACCATTTTGGAAACTAGACCCCCAAGGAACTTATCTAGATGTGTGGTGAGCACTTTGAACCCCCCAGTGCTTCACTGAAGTTTATAACGTCCGGGCGTGAAAATAAAAAAATCGTATTTTTTCCACAAACATCATCTTTTAGTCCCCATTTTTTTTATTTTCCCAAGGGTAACAGGAGAAATTGGACCTCAAAAGTTGTTGTCCAATTTGTCTTGAGTATGCTGACACCCCATATGTGGGAGAAAACTACTGTATGGGGACACGTCGGGGCTCGGAAGGGAAGTAGTGACGTTTTGGAATGCAGACTTTGATGGAATGGTCTATGGGTGTCATGTGCTTTTGGAGAGCCCCTGATGTACCTAAACGGTGGAATCCCCCCACAAGTGACCCCATTTTGGAAACTAGACCCCCTAATGAACTTATCTAGATGTGTGGTGAGCACTTTGAACCCCCAAGGGCTTCACAGAAGTTTATAATGCCCAGGCATGAAAATAAAAAAAATCATATTTTTTCCACAAACATGATCAATTAGTCTCCAATTTTTTTATTTTCCCAAGGGTAACAGGAGAAATTGGACCCCAAAAGTTGTTGTCCAATTTGTCCTGAGTACGCTGATACCTCATATGTGGGAGAAAACTACTGTATGGGCACACGTCGGGGCTCGGAAGGGAAGTAGTGACGTTTTGGAATGCAGACTTTGATGGATTGGTCTGTGGGTGTCATGTGCGTTTGGAGAGCCCCTGATGTACCTAAACTATTGAAACTTCCCACAAGTGACCCCATTTTGGAAACTAGACCCCCCATGGAACTTATCTAGATGTGTGGAGAGCACTTTGAACCCCCAAGTGCTTCACAGAAGTTTATAACGCTTGGGCGTGAATATAAAAAAACATTTTTTTCCGCAAAATTATATTTTTGCCCCCAATTTTTTATTTTCCTAAGGGTAACAGGAGAAATTGGACTCTAAAAGTTGTTTTGTAATTTGTCCTGAGTAGGCTGATACCCTACAGGTGGGGGTAAAACACTGTTTGGGCGCATGGCAGAGCTTGGAAGGGAAGGAGCACCATTTGACTTTTTCAACGCAGAATTGGCTGGAATTGAGATCAGACGCCATGTTGCCTTTGGAGAGCACCTGATGTGCCCAAACAGTGGAAACCCCCCAATTATAACTCCAACCCTAACCCCAACACACCCCTAACCCTAATCTGAGCCCTAGCCCTAACCCTAGCCCTAACCCTAGCCCTAGCCCTAACCCTAACCCTAGCCCTAACCCTACCCTAACCCTAGCGGGAAAATGGAAATAAATACATTTTCTTTTAGTTTTATTATTTTTCCCTAACTAAGGGTGTGATAACGGGGGGTTTGATTTACTATTTATGGCGGTTTTTATGTTTTGCAGCTGTCAGACGCTAAAAGACGCTTTTTATTGTAAAAATAGTTTTTGCATCACCACATATTGTGAGCTATAATTTTTCCGTATTTTGACCCACTGAGTCATGTGAGGTCTTATTTTTTGCGGGACGAGTTGACGTTTTCATTGGCACCATTTTCGGGCACGTGACATGTTTTGATCGCTTTTTATTCCGATTTTTGGGAAGCAGAATGAACAAAAACCAGCGTTTCATGAACTTCTTTTGGGGGGTGCGTTTACACTGTTCCGCGTGCGGTAAAATTGATAAAGCGTTTTTATTCTTCGGGTCAGTACGGTTACAGCGATACCTCATTTAGGTCGTTTTTTTATGTTTTGTCGGTTTTTTGCAATGAAAACAATTTTATATAAAAAATAATTATTTTTGTATCGCTTTATTCTGTGAGCTATAACTTTTTTATTTTTTTGCGGATGACGCTATTTTGTGGCTCGTTTTTTGCGGGACAAGATGACGTTTTCAGCGGTACAATGGATATTTATATGTGTCTTTTTGATCGCGCGTTATTGCACTTTTTGTTCGGTGGTATGATAATAAATCATTATCTTTTGCTTCGTTTTTTATTTTTATTTTTTAAGGGGTTCGCTAAAGGGGTTAACTAATGGGACACTTTTATAGGGCAGATCGCTACGGACGCGGCAATGCCAAATATGTGAACTTTTATTGTTTTTGTTTTTTTTTATTTTGAAAAAATGGATTTATTGGGGAATATTTTTTTTTTTTACTAATTTATTTAGCGATTTTTTAAAATTATTTGTAACACTTTTTTTTTTTTTTTTTTTTTTACTTTATTACCTTGTCCCAGGTGGGACATCACTGTCCTGTGACAGATCGCTGATCTGTCACATCACAGATCACTGTGACAGATCAGCGATCTGTCACAGGCACTGCTGCAGACTTCCTCATGCCTGCGCTTTGCAGGCAGTGAGGAAGTCAGCTCCCTGCAGGCCCCCGAAGGCCCCCGTCGCCATCTTGGATCCGGGGGCCTGTAGGGAAAGAGCCCCCCGCAGCAGCGCTGCACATTGCGCTGCCGTGGGGGGCTCAGGGAAGCAAGGAGGGAGCCCCCTCCCTGCCGATGCTTCCCTTTAACCCCCGGTACACCGCAATCGTGTTTGATCGCGGTGTTCAAGGGGTTAACGTGTCGGGGGCGGTCCGTGACCGCCCCTGACACATTGTGCCGGGTGTCAGCTGTGATAATCAGCTGACACCCGGCCGCGATCAGCGGCGCTCACCACGTGGGCGCCGCTGATCGCTGGGACGTAATATTCCGTCCATGGTAGTTAGGTCCAGGGTCACATGGACGGAATATTACGTCCATTGTAGGTAAGGGGTTAACAAGTGAAATGCATGCTCAATTGGGTTGAGATCAGGTGACTGACTTGGCCATTCAAGAATATTCCACTTCTTTGCTTTAATAAACTCCTGGGTTGCTTTGGCTTCATATTTTGGGTCATTGTCCATCTGTAGTATGAAATGATGACAACTCAGTTTAGATGCATTTGGCTGGAACTCTGCACACAGTATGGCTCTGAATACCTCAGAATTCATTCGGCTGCTTCTGTCGTATGTCACATCATCAATAAACACTAGTGACCCAGTTCCACTGGCAGCCATGCAAGCCCAAGCCATCACACTGCCTCTGCCGTGTCCTACAGATGATGTGGTATGCTTTGGATCATGAGCTGTACCACGCCTTCGCCATACTTTTCTCTTTCCATCATTCTGGTAGAGGTTGATCTTGGTTTCATCTGTCCAAAGAATGTTCTTCCAGAACTGTGCTGGCTTTTTTTGATGCTATTTAGCAAAGTCCAGTCTAGCCTTTTTGTTCTTGATGCTTATGAGTGGGTTGCACCTTGCAGTGAACCCTCTGTATTCACTTTCATGCAGTCTGCTCTTTATTTTAGATTTGGATATTGATACACCTACCTCCTGGAGAGTGTTGTTCACTTGGTTGGCTGTTGTGAAGGGGTTTCTCTTCACCATGGAAACTATTCTGCGATCATCCACCACTGTTGTCTTCCGTGGGCACCCAGGTCTTTTTGCATTGGTGAGTTCACCAGTGCTTTCTTTCTTTCTCAGGATGTACCAAACTGTAGATTTTGCCACTTCTAATGTTGTAGCAATTTCTTGGATGTTTTTTTTCTGTTTTTGCAGCTTAAGGATGGCTTGCTTCACCTGCATGGAGAGCTCCTTTGACCGCTTGTTTCCTTCACAGCAAAACCTTCCAAATGCAAGCACCACACCTCAAATCAACTCCAGGCCTTTTATCTGCTTAATTGAGAATGACATAACGAAGGGATTGCCCACACCTGTCCATGAAATAGCCTTGGAGTCAATTGTCCAATTACTTTTGGTCCCTTTAAAAACAGGGTGGCACATGTTAAGGAGCTGAAACTCCTAAACCCTTCATCAAATTTTAATGTGGATACCCTCAAATGAAAGCTGAAAGTCTGAACTTCAACTGCATCTGAATTGTTTTGTTAAAAATTCATTGTGGTAATGTCTAGAACCAAAATTAGAAAAATGTTGTCTCTGTCCAAATGTCCAAATATATATGGACCTAACTGTAGATATAAAAAAAGTAGACTGCAGTTTTCCAAAATGTACTTGAGTAAGCCAAAATAATTCTAGGAAATGGTCTTGTGGACAGATGAGCCTAAGGTAGAGTTTTTTGTAAAGCTCATCATTCTACTGTTTACTGAAAACTCAACGAGGCCTATAAAGAAAAGAACACATAAAAATGGTTGTCATGATCCATGCTGGATCATGTCAGATAAGAGCACTGGTAACCTTTTTTTTTCCTAAGCTGTGCTTAGGTGGTTTTTGCCCCAGGTGGCCATTAGGATTTTTGCACTGTGGTGTCGTTTGTTCTAAGTTTGCCCCCGGTGGTGGTGAGCGTCATTGCACTCTGTTTATTTAGTTAAGTGCACATGTTTATAATGCAGGTCTGATTGTTGGCTCTGCTATAAAAGAGTCACAGGTGTTGCAATCAGCATTGGTGATAGTATTCATTTCCAACCATCCCTGGTGGAGGAAAATGCTGGAGAGAGCTCCTTGCAGCACTGTCTTAGCCCTGGTGTGGAATGAGTCAGAGGAGATTTCCTTGTAACTCTGACAGAGCTTGGTGGCAGCGTTTCAGGAGGAGAGCTGCATTCTGGTGGTGGACTCTGTTGCCAGGAGCAAGTGCACAGAGTAAAGCTAAGTGGTGTTCCCCTGTTTGTGTTCTTCCTTCGTGTGTATTAGTACAGCGGTGGGGCCAGTGCCTGCGCCACCAAGCTCCCTAGCAAGGGATGGGTGTAGGGTGTGCTAGGGCGACAGGTATCCTGAACGGCGCACGGTGCAGAACCGGCTTAGGGAGCGTTAGGAGCGTTAGGGACACTGACTCAGGGGAGTGCAGGTGGTCTCCACATCCCCTTTCCCTATCGCAGGGCCCACCGTTGTAATTGTGTTTCCCTATCCCCTCCCCTGTCTTGTTGTATTAGTTACCGACCTGCGGGCCATGTCACACTGGACAATTACACGTGCCGTGTCCTGTTGTATTAGTTACCGGCCTGTGGGCTGTGTCAAACAGGACGGGGCACGTGACAATGGTCAGTTCACCACAGTTACCTAGTCCCTCCAGAGCACAGAATGAACATTGCTGCCACCAACAATGATGATGAGAATGTAGTAGAAGAAATTTAGCTTAGGCCTGTTTCACACATCAGTTTTTTCCCATCAGTCAAGATCCGCCAATTTTTTTAAAAAACGGTTCTGCCAAAAAAGGGGCGGATCCGTTTTTTACACCCATAGACTTACATTATTGGTGGATCTTGACTGACGGTCGTCCAACACACACGTTATTGTACGGATCCTCCAAGATTTTAGCGGTCCCAGGCGGACGAGACGGACCCTGCAACTTTTTTTGCAGTGACGGTTCGCTATTTTCACTCCGGGAAGCATTTTAACCCTTAACTACCATCCCGGGAGCCGCTAAAATCTCTCTCTCTCTCCATGACCGCGAGATGCCCGCTCCCGGATCATGCCCACTCTCTTCTCGCGGCTCCCGAGCCTCTCTTCTCGCGGCTGGATCATGCCCGCTCTCTTCTCGCGGCTCCCGGATCATGCCCACGAGTTACCCGCTCTCTTCTCGCGGCCCCGCTACATCGGCGGTACTTTTTTTCAGGACTGCGGTTCTTTTAATACTCGGCGGATCCCGTCAAACCAACAGTCCGGTGGCTCCCGTTGGTTTTTCGACAGACACGAATCCGTTCTCTGCCTTTTTGATGGCTGGCAACTGACTGGAAAAGCGTAAGTGTGAAGCAGGCCTTAAGGGTTTCAAATCTCCAATTTTCTTTGTACATGAGTAAAACATCTTCACATGCATCATTAGCCAATACATAGGAACATCATTGCATTTCTGGGGAACTCAGCACCCTAATTCATGAAGTAAGGGTACTGAGTGCACCAGAAACTCGTTGATGTGCTTATCTATGGACTAATGATGCATGTGAAGATGTTTTACTCATGTACAAATAAAGCTGTAGATTTTTTACCATTGAATTGCATTTCTTCTACTACATTCTCAAACCCCTTTTAATGCACCTTTTTTCTAAAAAAAAAATGCAAAAAAGCCCTTCTATGAACTTTTGGACAGTTCCTTACCCCCTTGTTTCCTACCAAGTATAGAAATATATAGCTAATAAAATAAGCAGTATATGAGGGCTAATAAATATCCTTGACTCTGATTCTTCTTGCGATATACTTTTTATCCATAACAATTTTAGAGCCAAAACACATGCTATAATGAAAAAATGTAATTATCAGATGGGCATGATCACATATTTGCTGTATTGAAATGTAGAAACCATTACGCTCTGTCATAACACTGAGTACAGCGAGAGCCGATTTTCACTGTCCTGCATGGCTGTGTTTTGGTGACCCCAGAACATTTTGGATTACAGTTAGATTTGCTTGCTGTGCTCAGCCCCATCTTAAATTTGGTGCCATTAATATTCCTTGATAAGTTACACTCAAGATATCAATAGGATGATGTGTGCTTGATGGAAGTTAAATGTCCCTAAATCCCATGAATTGATCTGCTGGAACTGTTTTCCACTTGAGTGGGGCGCTCGGCCAAGCATACATCCGCAGAACAACGGAGGTCATAGGGATGAAAGGAGAGGTGGGTATGTCGGCATATATGCACTCCATTCCCGACAGTGCCTTGCCTCGGCAGTGGCAAGCGAAGCGGATATGCCATGCTCACTGGCATTTCTAAAAGCCTCTCAGCTGGGGGCCTCTGCTTATTGCATCAATGGCACATACTGAGAAAAAAAAGGAAATACATAATTTTGTCAAAGTACTAGATCATAATCTACCATCCCCCTCTACTCCTCCTTCAAAATCATCACCACCAGACTAATAGCCCTTAATAGATAGAGATGTTATGCATATTTCAGGCACAGCGGCAATTCTAATGCATTTGTGAAAGGCTCCTTAATTTATGTATACCAACTGTGTGTTGCCCTTTTTTTGGGGTAATGTCATTGTCCTAATGGTGTCTCTATTATACTCAAAGGTAGCAAATGAGGCTTATTGTGGGACGGTAATTGATTTTCACTGAGTGAAAATGTAAATAGCCATAAGAAATCCTCTGAAAGATAAGCGGGTCAAAATTGTCAGTGAAAACAATTCAAGTAGGAAACTTAAAGCTTCTCACGTTTTAGAGCCATTTGCTTCCAGAAATACATCCAAATATAGCACAGAAATATGAATTATGCTCCTACCAGTTGTCCTTGTCTGTATTTCGGAAATCCTTAAGCTACATTTTGATTTATAATACTATTTTGCTAGAACAGGAAATGCATCGAACAAAAATAGCTGTAACTGGAATATTTCTAAACTTTTTTTTTCCAGTAATTTATTATATTTATTAATATTTTTTGTCTATTTTTATTACATTTTTTGAATGGCTGACATATACTGTATATGAAAAAAAAGAAAGAAGGAAAACTTAACTTGATAAACTTGGGACTGTTATATTGCCAGTGCCAACAGCTCCTTAGCAGATACTGTATAAGGTCCATCAGCTGCTCACCTCCATGATTGCCAACAAACTATTTGGAAGCAGATGGGCAGCAGCAACCTGTTGTAACATGTAAACTGCCAAGACGCACATTTTCCACACACAGTCGTTATTTTTATTTATTTTACTTGCTGGTATAGCACTATTGTTTTTCAAAGCTCTTTGCATACATTATCATCTTTGTCCCCATTAGGGATCACAATCTGCATTCCCTATCAGTATTTCTTTAGAGTGTGGAGGAAACCAAAGAAACCAGTGGAAACTCATGCAAACACGAGGATAACATACAAATTCCTTGCAGATGTCGTCCTTGATGGGATTTGAATCCAGGGCCCCAGTGATACAAAGCAATAGTGTTTAATCACTGGGCAATCCATATGCTTGCCATAATAATAAATATATAATAATATAATACACACTCATGTATATATATATATAATGTATATACAAACATATATACACTGTGTATCCAGCTGCACATGTACAAAAAGGAAAATCAGCAGATTCAAAAGTTTGGGTACCCTTGGAATTTGTGTGCTCAGATAACTTTGACAAAGGATTCAGATCTTAAATAGCCTGTTAGGCTTGTTCATTATCCTTATTAAGAAAGGCTAGGTAATGCAAATTTCCCAGTTTTATAAAACCCAGCCTCCTCCAACCTTGTGCCAAAAAAACAGCAGCCATGGGTTCTCTTGAGCAGATACCTAGCACTCTGAAAATGGTGCAGGCCCGCAAAGCAGCAGGAGCCTATAATAAGATAGCAAAGTGCTTTCAAGTTGTCCTTTCCTCAGTTTGAAATGCAATTAAGAAATGGCTGTTAAAAGGAACAGTGGAGGTCAAGTTAAGGTCTGGAAGACCAAGAAACATTTTAGTGAGAGCTGCTAGTAGGATTGCTACTGAGGTAAATCAGAACCCCCGCTTGACTGCAAGTCCTGTGGACCGATGAGGATAAAATTGAACTCTTTGGCCACAATGATCAAAGGTACGTGGAAGAAAAAGGGCACAGAATTTCAGGAAAAGAATATCTCACCAACTGCTACGTATGGGGGTGGATCAATCATGCTTTGGGGTTTTGTTGCAGCCAATGGTACAGCGAACATTTCACAGGTAGGGGGAAGAATGGATACAATTAAATTTCAACATATTCTTGAAGCAAAGAAGTTGAAAAGACGATGGCTTCTACTAATGGATAATGATCCTAAAATCCACAATAGACTACCTCAGTCTAGCCACAATCTGAAGATTTTGCCATGGCCCTCACATTTCCCTGATCTAAACTTTTTTAAAAAGCTGTGGCTGGAACTCAAAAGAGCAGTGCATGTAAGGTCAACCAGGAATCTCACAGAACTGGAAGAATTTTCTAGGGAAGAATGGATGAAAATTTCTCAAACGAGAATTGAAAGACTCTTGGCTGGCAACAAAAAGCATTTACAAGCTATGATGCTTGCAAAAAGGGGTGCTACTGGGTACTAAACATTTAAATCATATGGCAGGGTAACAAAACACAGTGTTTGATGGTATAGACACATGTGCCCAAAAGAGGAGGGAAAGATTAAGTGTGAACAGGTTTAGTGTAAAAGAATCAGATAAACCATATAGAGGAAAAAACACTACTAGAACCAAAAAGTAGTCATAAAAGATTATATTTATTATCAATAGTTAAAACATAATTAAATGTGAAATACAAGATACAAAGTATAAACCAGAGAAAGGGTAAACCGACAATGAACGTCATCAAAAGAGTGGAACCGCAGGTAGGAGGTAAGTAATATAAGCCCAAGAATGCCAGCACTAAATCAGAGTTCACAAAAATGCCAATAATAATCCTTGAAACAATACCTGTATGTATATACTGTAATAACAAAAGCACCAGTTAACTACGCAGAAAAATAGTAATAAGGCAATGAGCATGAGATGACCAATAATTACCTCAAACCTGTGGTGCCACAACCCCTATGCACGTTTTGGCTGAGTGCCTTCTTCTCCCTTCTTCCCCTTCTTCTTCTGCTATCACTCAATAGTAAACTGGGTAAAAGCAAACTAGTCAAGGTGGGAGCACGCTTAGGTACAAATATGACCTCACTTTCACTCAGGACATTACTGAAAACTGCATTGTGATTCAAAATAGGTAAGTACTTTTTAATGACTTTAACTCATAATATCACATTCACAACTGAATTTTAATTCAGTTGTGAATGTGATATTATTTGAACTTGTTAAAGTATTTTTTTTAACATTTTCTCGCAATAAGACTAATAGAGAAGTCTCATTGCGAGAAAATTAAAAAAAAATAGCACACAAAGCAAACGTATCTGATTGTCTTGCATGGGTTTTTATGGTTGTGGTCATGCTCATTGTATTGCTTGCAGTTATGCGACCAGGTGTAAAACTTTTCTATCTAACAGCACAGGAGAAGTGTTCACTATGAAAACACTGTTTTTAACTGCAATGCCTCCAAAGTAATATGTAATATCGGCATATTCAGGAGAAATTGTACAACAAATTTTGCCATCCATTTTCTCCTCTTAACCTTGTGAAAATGAAAAAAGTTTGGTTTCAAAGTAAATTTTGTGTGTGAAAAAAGTTAAATGTTCATTTTTTCCTTCTACATTGCTTCAGCTCTCGTGTAGTAACTTAAAGATTAATAAACTTCTTGAATGTTGTTTTTAACACCTTGAGGGGTGCAGTTTTTAGAATGGTGTCATTTTTGGATATTTTCTGTCATATAGACCCCTCAAATTCACTTCAAAAGTGATGTGGTCCCTAAAATGAATGGTTTTGTACAAAAATGATGTTTTCATAATTGTACTGATGTAAAGCTGACATGTGGGAAATATTATTTATTAACTCTTGTGTGAAAAAAAAACTGCGATTTACGGGCACAAAAATTGAAAGTTGGAAAATTCCAAAATTTTCACCATTTTTGCCAAATTTCCATCTTTTTCATAAATAAGCACAAGGCATTTTGAAGCAATTTTACCACTATCATGAAGGGTTAAAATGGCCTAACAATAATAAAAAGACAAGGTATCTTTTGGGCCATATTGGGCCTTTTTCAAGCCAGAAATTTATTTTTACAGTGAGTCACATTATTCATGTCTACAGCCCTTTAATTGATCCATTGTATCCAAAGAAAACCCTACCTTGCTAACACAATAATGGACCACAAATGTCTAAAAGAACCAATGAAAACATCAAACTTAATAACGCAATTAAAAGTGGATGTCCTGCATAGGTGGAGCGTGGGCCCTTTGGAGGTCCCTAGTAACCCCAGTCTGGCTGGCACTGAATGCAATGATGCAGATTACCTCTAAGAAGGACAACTCAGCATATTGTGTTTCTCAAGCCATGGAGCCATTGCCAGATCCATTGATGACATGTTATATAGTTCATTTGTTAAACTTGCGCTGATGATTAATCATAGATGCATCCATTGTTTTGATACTAAGAGAATATCTAAAGGGTGGGGTGATGAAAATTTGTCAGAGAATCTCACCAGGTCAAAGCAGTGCATTAAAGGTGTACCTCAATTCTTGGATACCATATGAGAAATGGTAAAGTAAAAAATGCCAACGTATGACGTATTACTGAACAATAATGGCCGAGACGTATAATCGCGCACTGCCGTTTACTAATTCCATTTTCAATCTAGAAATGCCAGGTCTCTACAGAATTGCAACATAAATGTGGTATAATTGATAATGAAAGGCTTTAATTATTAATCCCTAACTGGGTTCTTAAAGCATGTTATGCAATGGCAACAGCTGTGCCCAGAACACTTAGCTGAGTTACAATCACGGAGGAAAATTAACACAATAGAATATCTGAGTTAATAGATTTCAGACGGAGCCTGACTGCATTAAAACAAAAGGTAAAGAATAGTGATGAGAGAGCACTAAAATGCTTGAGTGCTCGGTAATCAAGTAAGTAGAATGCTCGAACGGGTCTCACTCGAGTATCGAGTCAAAAGGAAATCAAAGGGAAACTTGAGCATTTTTCTGGAAGACCCTACCCAGAGGACTGGTGGGCAGGAAAATAGCTGAAATGGATGGAAACAGCATTCAAATGAAATGGGAACAGCATGGGGAAGATGTCTGGACGCATCTATGACTCTCAGGTCGCTGCTGGCAACAATGTTGTCAGTTTATTACTCCAATTTTACGGACCGACACTAAAACATACAAAACTGAAGATAAGATGGATTTTGCAGGAATAAATGTTAGGATATGTCCTTTCCTCTGTAATGACTTGTATATAAAGCAAAATTTAAGAGGAAAAAACACCTCCTCAACCCTTAATAATAATAATAATAATAATAATAATAATAATTTTAAATCTATATCGCCAACATATTCCGCAGCACTTTACATTATAAAGGGGTCTTCTACAGACAATAGACATTGCAGCATAGCAATAAACACATAGATCAAAACAGATTCTATACTGTCCTCATACACGTTAGCAGGGTGTGCAATGAGACATGTAGCTAAACCCCCTGTCTTCTTTAAGAAAAGAGGCTGTAAAATTGTAACCTTCTTTTATTGATTGCAGATGTGACAGGAAAG
The DNA here is from genome assembly GCF_039654945.1 of Dendrobates tinctorius. Taxonomy (NCBI): domain Eukaryota; kingdom Metazoa; phylum Chordata; class Amphibia; order Anura; family Dendrobatidae; genus Dendrobates; species Dendrobates tinctorius. The sequence continues at coordinate 12,385,368 of NW_027361716.1, forward strand.
GGTGAAACAATAGGATGCAATAACAGGAGCATTTCAGAATATATAACTGCACAGAGCATAAAATACAGATAGTCTGCAATACACAGTAACATGAGGCAATACATAGGTACCATGAGGTAATACATAGGTACCATGAGGTAATACATACAGTTGTGGCCAAAAGTATTGACACCCCTGCAATTTTGTCAGATAATACTCAGTTTCTTCCTGAAAATGATTGCAATCACAAATTCTTTGGTATTATTATCTTCATTTAATTTGTCTTAAATGAAAAAACCCAAAAGAGAATGAAGCAAAAAGCAAAACATTGATCATTTCACACAAAACTCCAAAAATGGGCCAGACAAAAGTATTGGCACCCTCAGCCTAATAATTGGTTGCACAACCTTTAGCCAAAATAACTGCGACCAACCGCTTCCGGTAACCATCAATGAGTTTCTTACAATGCTCTGCTGGCATTTTAGACCATTGTTCTTTGGCAAACTGCTACTGGTCCCTGATATTAGAAGGGTGCCTTCTCCAAACTGCCATTTTTAGATCTCTCCACAGATGTTCTATGGGATTCAGGTCTGGACTCATTGCTGGCCACCTTAGAAGTCTCCAGTGCTTTCTCTCAAACCATTTTCTAGTGCTTTTTGAAGTGTGTTTTGGGTCATTGTCCTGCTGGAAGACCCATGACCTCTGAGGGAGACTGTTATGATTCAGTCACCGTAGGAGGCAAAAACAGAAATGCTAGCTAAGTCCAGAAAACCAGAGAGGTTGGCAGCTATCGGATTGCAGACCCCTGATCCTATCCACAACAACTAACAGTAGCCGTGGGGGGGTTCCTACGATGCCCTAGACCCCTCGATCACAGCCGGAGAATTAAATAGGCCTAAAGAAAGAAAGGGGAAATCTAAACTGCCCCAGAGCAGACCCCAAAGCAATAGGCAGCCCCCAACATATAATGACGGTGAAGCAAGATGAAAACACTAACACAGACAGAAAGATAGACTGAGCAAAGACGGGGCCCAAGCTAACTACATAGGAAAGGACAGGAAGGCTGCTGTCTGCAATCCGTGAAAAACCCTATGAAAATAAGAGCCAACCGACTGACAGTGAAAAAGGCACTGAAGACGCTAGGCTTCAAAAAGCTATGTCAGTACTCAGGAATATTCTGAAGACAGAGCAACAGGCAAAAGGAGATTCAGCTCACCCCAGCAGGGAATGGCAGAATCCAGAAAAGCAAGGAAAACAAAAACAAAACACAAATGCTAACAGGCAAAGCAGAAAACTTAGCTTTAGAGGAGCAGGAATCAGACTGGTGTCCTAGAAGTTCACAGAGAAATCACCCGCAGGGCAGAAGGGCGTCGGCAGCCTTATATCCAGTCCGTGACTCCACTCAGCCAGTCATCCTCATTAGGCTCAGGTGCCTGATAATCAGGCTCATTACCTTCCTTTACTAGAATAGGGAGTTCACCAGACCTCAGTGACGAAGGGGAAAATGAACTCACAACAGTACCTCCCCCTTGAGGAGGGGTCACCGAACCCTCAACCACGCCACCAGGGCGATCAGGGTGAGCCCGATGAAAGGCACGCACCAATCTTTTGGCATGAATATCAGAGGCAGAGACCCAGGAATTATCCTCCTGACCATAACCCTTCCACTTAACCAAATACTGGAGTCTCCGTCTAGCCAGACGGGAATCCAGTATTTTCTCTACCTCATATTCCATGTTACCTTCACCCAGGAACAACTGGTTCAACAAACCTCTTCAACAAGGACTTATGGAACACATTAGGGATTTTAAATGTGACAGGAAGAGCCAAACGAAAAGAAACCGGATTAATAATCTCCAAAATCTTGTAAGGTCCAATAAATCTAGGCTTAAACTTAGGAGAAGCCACCTTCATAGCAATATTTTTTGATGATAACCACACCATATCACCAATCTTAAACTGGGGACCAATAGTCCTATGTCGATTGGAAAAACGCTGGGCCTTTTCCTGGGAGAGAGATAATTTATCCACCACTTGGTCCCAGATCTAGTGCATTCTCTCCACCACAGTGTCAACACCTGGGCAGGCAGAATGCTCCACCTGCCCTGAAGAAAATCGAGAATGAAACCCAAAGTTACAAAAAAAAGATGACATCAAAGTGGCAGAACTAGCTCTATTATTTAAAGCAAATTCGGCCAAGGGCAAAAATGAAACCCAATCATCCTGATCAGTGGAAATAAAGGAAATAAAACATCTCAAATACGACTCCAAGGTCTGGTTTGTTCTCTCTGTCTGCCCATTGGTCTGAGGGTGAAAAGCAGAGGAGAAGGACAACTGAATTTCCAGCTTGGAACAGAAAGTCCTCCAAAATCTAGACACAAACTGAACTCCTCTGTCAGATACAATGTTCTCAGGAATCCCGTGCAAGCGAACCACCTGTTGCAAAAACAGGGGCACCAACTCAGAGGAAGATGGCAACTTAGGGAGAGGTACAAGATGAACCATCTTAGAGAACCTATCACAAATCACCCAAATAACAGTCATTCTCTGAGAGACAGGCATATCAGAGATGAAATCCATTGAAATATGGGTCCATGGCCTCCTGGGGACCAGCAAAGGCATCAACAACCCACTAGAGCGAGAACAAGATTTAGACCGGGAGCAAGTCCCACAGGACTGCACAAAATTCCTGACATCATGAGACAAGGTGGGCCACCAAAAAGAGCGACTCACCAGATCTCTAGTACCAAAAATACCTGGATGACCAGCCAATGCAGAGCAATGAACTTCAGACATCACTCTCTTCTTCCACTGGTCAGGAACATACAACTTTCCACTGGGACAACGCTCAGGTTTGTCCTCCTGGAACTCTTGCAGAGCAAGTCTCAAATCGGGCGAGATGGCAGAAAGAACTACCCCTTCGCCTAAGATGGTAGCAGGCTTGGTCACCACAGGAGAATCAGCAAAGAAACTCCTAGAGAGGGCGTCTGCCTTGACATTCTTAGTTCCAGGAAGAAAAGAGACCACAAAATCAAAACGTGTAAAAAACAAGGCCCACCTAGCCTGTCTAGGGTTCAAGCGTTTAGCCGACTCTAGGTAAATCAAATTCTTGTGGTCAGTGAGGACCACAACTTGATGTTTAGCTCCCTCCAACCAATGTCTCCACTCCTCAAATGCCCATTTCATGGCCAACAGTTCCCGATTCCCCACATCATAGTTACTTTCAGATGAAGAGAACTTTCGGGAAAAGAAAGCACAGGGATTCATTTTAGATGTTACAGGATCCTTTTGGGACAAAACAGCTCCTGCACCAATCTCAGAAGCATCCACCTCTACCTAGAACGGGAGTGAGACATCAGGTTGCCACAAAACCGGGGTGGAGGTAAATCTTCGCTTCAGCTCCTGAAAGGAAGCAACAGCCTCCGGAGACCAACTCAACACATCAGCACCCTTCTTAGTCAGATCAGTCAATGGCTTGGCAATACTAGAAAATTTTGCTATAAATTTCCGATAAAAATTTGCAAAACCCAAAAACTTCTGGAGGGCCTTCAAAGAGGTGGGCTGAACCCAATCATAAATGGCCTGTACCTTGGCCGGGTCCATTTCAATAGTTGACGGAGACAAAATAAATCCCAAAAATGAAATCCTCTGTACTCCAAAAAGGCATTTCGATCCTTTGACATACAGGGAATTCTCCCTCAAGATCCGGAACACAGTCCGAATATCTTCCACATGAGAATCCCAATCCTTGGAGAAGATCAAAATATCATCCAGATAGATAATCAAAAATTTATCGACAAAGTCTCGGAAAATATCGTTCATGAAGCACTGGAAGACAGAAGGGGCATTAGTGAGCCCAAAAGGCATCACCAGGTACTCAAAATGTCCCTCCGCAGTATTAAACGCCGTCTTCCATTCATCCCCCTGCTTAATGCGGATAAGATTATACGCCCCCCTGAGGTCAAGCTTGGTAAACCAGCAAGCGCCTCTAACTCTAGAGAATAGATTCGAAATCTGGGGTAACGGATACTGATATTTAATAGTAATTTTATTGAGGGCACGATAATCAATATAAGGCCTTAAAGAACCATCCTTTTTGGCCACAAAAAAAACCGGCACCTAAGGGTGAAGAGGATGGTCTAATATGACCCTTCTCCAACGCCTCCTTAATATAGGACCGCATAGCCTCGTGCTCGGGTACAGATAAATTGAAGAGCCGACCCTTGGGAAATTTACACCCCGGGCTTAGTTCAATTGCACAGTCATAACTCCTATGAGGAGGCAAGGACACAGACTCATTCTCACTAAATACATCATAAAAGTCCGCCAAATAGTCAGGAACATCATGCGACTGAGGAGAGGTGGAAAAAACTGGAGCCTCACTAAAGGCACACCGACAACCCCAACTCACCACAGACACAGATTTCCAATCCAAAACTGGATTATGAATTTGCAACCAGGGAAACCCCAGAATAACGACATCATGCAGACCATGCAACACCAAAAATCTGCAATTTTCTTCATGGTCTGGGGCGACCCGCATGACCACCTGGGTCCAAAACTGAGGTTTATTTTTAGCCAAAGGAGTAGCATCAATCCCCCTCAAAGGGATAGGCGTCTGCAGAGGTGTCATCGGAAATCCACAATGTTTAGCAAAATCCAAGTCCATTAAGTTTAGCGCTGCTCCCGAGTCCACAAAAGCCTTGGCGGAAAATGTGGACAGGGAGCAGATCAGAGTAATTGCCAGAAGAAACTTAGGTTGAACACCACCAACAGAAAACGTGTGTGCAAAGCGTTTCTCTCATTTAGGACAAACAGAAATAATATGCGAGGCATCTCCACAGAAAAAACACAGCTTATTACGCCTTCTGAACTCCTGACGTTGCGCCTTAGACAAAACTCGATCACATTGCATAGGTTCAGACGTCTGTTCAACAGGTGGCAACACCTCTCGTGCAATCCTGCTTTCACGTAAACGCCGATCAACCTGAATGGCTAATGACATAGAATCGTCCAGAACAGGGGGAACAGGAAATCCCACCATAGTATCTTTTACGGCTTCTGACAAACCCTTCCGAAAGAGAGCAGCCAAGGCATTATCATTCCAGGTAGTAAAGACCGCCCACTTTCGGAACTTTTGACAGTACAACTCTGCAGAATCTTGACCCTGGTTCAATGCCAACAGGGTCTTTTCAGCCTGATCAATAGCTTTAGGTTCGTCATACAACAACCCCAAAGCTTGAAAGAATGCGCTCACATTAGTCAGAATAGGATTATCTGGTTTCAAAGAAAACGCCCAATCCTGTGGATCGCCACGCAGCAAAGAGATGACAATTTTAACCTGCTGCGCGGAGCTCCCTGACGAATTAGGCTTCAAGGCAAAAAATAATTTACAATTATTTTTGAAACTCAAAAATTTAGATCGATCCCCAAAAAATACATCAGGTGTAGGGATCTTTGGTTCAACAGCATGCGAACGAGCAAGGTAGGCGGAAATTCCCCGCACTTCCGCAGCGAGCTGCTCCACACGATCAGACAATTGCTTTATCTCCATTGAGAGAAAAAAAATTCCCCCTACGGCCTCAGAGATATAGAGGAAAGAATATACACACACTTTTTTTTTAACACAATTGTTTCCTGCTATTGAGTACCCTAGGATCTGCGGTATGGCGGGTGATTCTGTTATGATTGAGTCACCGTAGGAGGCAAAAACAGAAATGCTAGCTAAGTCCAGAAAACCAGAGAGGTTGGCAGCTATCGGATTGCAGACCCCTGATCCTATCCACAACAACTAACAGTAGCCGTGGGGGGGTTCCTACGATGCCCTAGACCCCTCGATCACAGCCGGAGAATTAAATAGGCCTAAAGAAAGAAAGGGGAAATCTAAACTGCCCCAGAGCAGACCCCAAAGCAATAGGCAGCCCCCAACATATAATGACGGTGAAGCAAGATGAAAACACTAACACAGACAGAAAGATAGACTGAGCAAAGACGGGGCCCAAGCTAACTAGATAGGAAAGGACAGGAAGGCTGCTGTCTGCAATCCGTGAAAAACCCTATGAAAATAAGAGCCAACCGACTGACAGTGAAAAAGGCCCTGAAGACGCTAGGCTTCAAAAAGCTATGTCAGTACTCAGGAATATTCTGAAGACAGAGCAACAGGCAAAAGGAGATTCAGCTCACCCCAGCAGGGAATGGCAGAATCCAGAAAAGCAAGGAAAACAAAAACAAAACACAAATGCTAACAGGCAAAGCAGAAAACTTAGCTTTGGAGGAGCAGGAATTAGACTGGTGTCCTAGAAGTCCACAGAGAAATCACCCGCAGGGCAGAAGGGCGTCGGCAGCCTTATATCCAGTCCGTGACTCCACTCAGCCAGTCATCCTCATTAGGCTCAGGTGCCTGATAATCAGGCTCATTACCTTCCTTTACCAGAATAGGGAGTTCACCAGACATCAGTGACGAAGGGGAAAATGAACTCACAACAGGAGACCCAGTTTTCTCACACTGGGCCCTACATTATGCTGCAAAATTTGTTGGTAGTCTTTAGACTTCATATTGCCATGCACACAGTCAAGCAGTCCAGTGCCAGAGGCAGCAAAGTAACCCCAAAACATCAGGGAACCTCTGCTATGTTTGACTGTAGGGACCGTGTTTTTTTCTTTGAATGCCTCTTTTTTCTCCTGTAAACTCTATGTTGATGCCTTTGCCCAAAAAGCTCTACTTTTGTCTCATCTGACCAGAGAACATTCTTCCAAAACGTTTTAGGCTTTTTCAGGTAAGTTTTGGCAAACTCCAGCCTGGCTTTTTTATGTCTCGGGGAAAGAAGTGGGGTCTTCCTGGGTCTCCTACGATACAGTCCCTTTTCATTCAGACATCGACGGAGAGTACGGGTTGACACTGTTGTACCCTCGGACTGCAGGGCAGCTTGAACTTGTTTGGATGTTAGTCGAGGTTCTTTATCCAACATCCGCACAATCTTGCGTTGAAATCTCTTGTCAATTTTTCCTTTCCGTCCATATCTAGAGAGGTTAGCCACAGTGCCGTGGGCTTTAAACTTCTTGATGACACTGCGCATGGTAGACACAGGAACATTCAGGTCTTTGGAGATGGACTTTGTAGCCTTGAGATTGCTCATGCTTCCTCACAATTTGGTTTCTCAAGTCCTCAGACAGTTCTTTAGTCTTCTTTCTTTTCTCCAGGCTCAATGTGGTACACACAAGGACACAGGACAGAGGTTGAGTCAACTTTAATCCATGTCAACTGGCTGCGTGATTTAGTTATTGCCAACACCTGCTGGGTGCCACAGGTAAGTTACAGGTGCTGTTAATTACACAAATTAGAGAAGCATCACATTATTTTTCGAACAGTGCCAATACTTTTGTCCACCCTCTTTTTTATGTTTGGTGTGGAATTATATCCAATTTGGCTTTAGGACAATTATTTTTGTGTTTTTTCATTTAAGACAAATTAAATGAAGATAATAATAACAAAGAATTTGTGTTTGCAATAATTTTCAGTTAGAAACTGAGTATTATCTGACAAAATTGCAGGGATGTCAATACTTTTGGCCACAACTGTAGCTGATGATTACCTATTTAATGCAACAAACATTAAACACAGGATTATAACACCTAGATAGTGCTTACCAACTATGCTTAGAGCAGGCTGTTTAAGTAGCATGAAGATCACGAATGGTGTAGTTTCTCCTAAGACATATGGAGGAATAATGGCTGCTGTTCCCCTCACAGTGTCATAAATAAGACTATGATGTAACAGGAACAATCCCACAATACATTGCAAATTATGCAAATTAAACTAGAATCTATGCAGGTGGTGCTGTTATCTTACAGTATGAAATATATGAATCCGACGTCACTATTGTGTTTATTGGACGAGAACAGCAGAACGAGTTCCCCTACTGGCCGGAGGAACAATTTGGTCTCGCCTTGTTTTCATATTTTTACTTCGACCTTACGTACGATTCCATCCTTACTTGGGAATGTCTGGGTAATGAGACCTAATGGCCATTCATTTCTCTGAGACTGACAGTCTTTCATTAGTACTATATCGCCAGGCTGGAGGTTAGGCTTCCTGGTTTGCCACTTTCTCCTCTGTTGCAGAGTAGGCAGAAACTGTTTTTTCCACTTGTCCCAAAAGGCATTGGAGAGACTCTGTACTTGTCTCCATCGACTCCTGTAATGGTCTTTAACATTAAATTCTCTAGGTGGAAAGCAATTAGGGTCAGTCTTCTGCGTAAGCAGCAGGGTTGGGGTGAGAACAGTTGGGTCATCAGGATCACTGGAAATTGGAGCCAACGGTCTAGCATTTATGATGGCTGACACTTTGGCCATGAATGTTGTCAAGCTTTCGTGTGTCAGTCTTGCAGATCCTTCCTGTAAGAAGATTGAATCGAGGATTCTCCTTACGACACCTATCATTCTCTCCCATACACCTCCCATATGTGAAGAATGTGGTGGGTTGAATGTCCAAGTACACCCTTGTACACTTAGGTATTTTTTTACGTCATTCATATCCAAGTTGTAAGAGAGTTGCAGTTCTCTTGCTGCTCTGAGTTTCCTCAGAACACTGTCTTTTGGTATTGGTCGTTGATTAGTTCAACAGTCGATTTCTTTGGAGTAGTTTTCCTGTTGTACTGCACGGATAATTATATTCTTCGACTGCTCTAGCTGTAGAGCTGTGTGGACGTGTTTACCATGGTGCCAGTGGTCCTCAAAGTCTGGAAGAGAGGTGCTAACTCTGCATGACCATTCTTACATATCTTCTCCATGAAGGTTAAGAAATGGTCTTTCATCTCTGGTTTATTATGGAAGCTGTGCCTGAGAGAGACAAATCGTTTGTTAACTTGTTCTCTGTTGTTAGGCAAGCGTTGTTTTTGAGGCTTGAAGGGTAGAGGTGCAATCCAGTTCTTTGTTTTGTCCTGCACCATTCCTTTCTCCATCATCTCTAGGAACAGTCTATATTCAAATGACATTGCTATACGATTATCTTCTTTGGTCTTGTGGAAGGCCGTACACCCAAGGTGATCTTGGTCGCAATTCTGAATGCAATCATCATTGGCATGACTCACTAAGATACTTGGTGCTGAAGTGCTGTGTAGCAACTCCTTTATGAAGTAGTGATTTTCACATGGTTGAAGAAGAGATGGACGTCCATTCTCGAGAGTCCTGGTAAACATGTTGTTAACCACTGTCGGTTTGTGTGCACCTCCTAAACAGACCTCTCCTACAATGACCCACCCAAGGTCGAGTCTCTGAGCATATGGAGCATTGTGTGAGCCATTGATCTGTTGTCTAACCTTTTGAACTTGTAGAATATCTTTCCCTAGGAGCAAGATTATTTGAGCCTCTGGGTCAAGGTTGGGAATCAGGCATTCTATACGCTTCAGATGAGGATGATACGATGCCACTTCAGGTGTAGGTATCTCTGACCTGTTGTCAGGAATCTGGTTACATTCCAATATGGTTGGTAAGGGCAGACTCATTTGGCCAGCTATAGACTCGACTACGTAGCCTGTTGCTCTCCTACCAGCTGTCTCTACTATACCGGCATAAGTTTCCAAAGAGTAGGGGGCACTGGGTCCTCTGACGTTAAAGCTATCAAAGAAGGCAGACTTCACTAATGACCTATTACTCTGATCATCTAAAATCGCGTACATTTTGATGGCTTTGTCCTTTTCGTCTGCCGGGTAGACTCTCACTAGGGAAATTTTAGAGCAGGACTTGCCTCCTATGAGATTTCCACAAACTTCTGTACACTTAGAAGTAATGGCTGGAGTGTCAGCATTTGAGTCCTTCAGCTCCCCGCTATGCTCTTGGGGCAAAGCATCCGATGGTGGTCCAGGGTGTAGAACCGAGTTATGTTTGGTGCTGTCACATTCGGTACACCTTGCACTAACCTCACAGTCCCTGGCAAAGTGGGATGTTGAAGAGCAGCATTTGTAGCAGATGTGGTTCTCCTTAAGGAAGGCCTTCCTTTCTTCCAACGACTCTTCTCTGAAAGCTCTGCACTTAAGTAAGGAATGTGGCTTCTTGTGTAAGGGACACTGCCTGCTTGGGTCCTTGGATTTGTCTTCTCCTTGACCGGAGCTGAACTCTTTGCGAACTGAACCTGTGGAAGAAATGTTAGTTTTGTGGACCTCTACAGTTGTTCTATGAGCTTTACTAACAGAATTATTGGCACATGACAGCATGAAATCAAAGCTAGGATCATTTCTAATTTTTGCTTGTTCTGAGACAAAATCTACAAACACATTGAATGGAGGAAATGGTACATTGTAAGTCTGTTTATACCTAGAACCATATGTAACCCATTTGTCTTGCAGGTTATATGGGAGTTTTTAAACTATGGGGTTCACACCTCTAGCAGTGTCGAGATATGTCAACCCCACAATATCTCCTTCTGCTTTTGCTACACACAACTCCATTAACAAGTCAGTTAATTCTATGAGCTTTGAATAATCCTTGTTCGCTATTCTAGGAAAGTCCTCTTTTCTTTTAAACAAGGCACTTTCTATAACCTCTACTGAGCCATAGCATTCATCAAGTTTATTCCAAATTCTTTTGAGGCCGACATCTGGATAATTTACATTAATATCTCTGATTCTCTTCGCGTGTTCGGCAGACTCAAATCCTAGCCATTTTACCAAGAGATCCACTTCTTCACTACATGATAGACCTATGTCTCTTATGGTATTTTTGAAGGAGGCTCACCAAGCCCTGTAGTTTTCAGTGCGATCGCTGAACTTTACAAGTCCCTTAGTGACCAACTCACGTCGAGCAAGGAACTTGGCAAAGTCCATCGTGGTTTGATTGACACTGATGCCAGCTGATGGAGTGTTGTCAGAGTACATGTGTGCTGTGCGATCATACCTGTTAAATGTCTCTGGTTTTGTCCAACTGCTGTAGTACCTTTCTGAAGCGAAGGGATTCTGGAGAAAGATTATTGTAGTCAGTATCATCCCAATGTGTATTTCCTTGCTTTTGGTAGGGAGACTGATAGTTGGCTTTCTGGGGGTCCAAATTATCTGGTTGGCTTGGCTTGTTGACAAAATGCTCTGTCTTCGCCTGTGGGTCTGGATCGTCATTTGATTTGGAATGCTGATGGACGTACTCTGCAGTACGCTGCAATGGATCATGAGTAACTTGCTGTAGGCCTAGCACACTGCTGCGCCTGCTGTGTTCGTCGTCGGAATATACGGCAGCTTCTAAGGCTTCTGCTTCTGCTATGGCAGCTGCTGTTTCTTTTTCAATAGCAAGTTTCTGTAATGTAGCTTCAAGGCGCGCTTTCTCTTCATCCAGGCATGCTTGTTGGCGTGCTTTTTCTGCATCCAGTGACGCTTTTTCTGCATCAAGGCATGCTTGTTGGTGTGCTTTTTCTGCATCCAGGGATGCTTGTTGTAGTTTCAATTCTATCTCTTGCTCAGCAATGGTGCTTCTTGCTTTTGCAGCTTCAGCTTTTACGCGGGCAATAGCGGCGGCATTGCTGGCGGATGATGTCTTGGAGGAACCAACTCGTGATCTCGTCTTGAAAGAGGATGCTCGTCCCTGAGACATGATTCAACAGTTAGGCGACCGCTGTGATATCCCTGTGTCTGCTCTGCGTGGATAATGGCGGGCTCCGTATGGTCCAATTATTCGGTCTGACCGTTAGGAGGTTGCTGCAATATCCGTATGCAAAAACCGTATGCTTGGATAATGGCGGGCTCTGTAACGTCAGATCTTCTGAACTTGTTCTCAGCAGTTGTTTCACTATACTGTACTCATACACATTAGCAGGGTGTGCAATGAGACATGTAGCTAAACCCCCTGTCTTCTTTAAGAAAAGAGGCTGTAAAATTGTAACCTTCTTTTATTGATTGCAGATGTGACAGGAAAGGGTGAAACTATAGGATGCAATAACAGGAGCATTTCAGAATATATAACTGCACAGAGCATAAAATACAGATAGTCTGCAATACACAGTAACATGAGGTAATACATAGGTACCATGAGGTAATGCATAGGTTCTATGAGGTAATACATAGGTACCGTGAGGTAAAACATAGGTACCGTGAGGTAATACATAGATACCATGAGGTAATACATAGATGATGATTACCTATTTAATACAACAAACGTTATAAACACAGGATTATAACACCTAGATAGTGCTTACCAACTATGCTTAGAGCAGGCTGTTTAAGAAGCATGAAGAAAAGGAATGGAGTAGTTTCTCCTAAAACATATGGAGGAATAATGGCTGCTGTTTCCCCTCACAGTGTCATAAACAAGACTATGATGTAACAGGAACAATCCCACAATACATTGCAAATTAAACTAGAATCTATGCATTAAACGGCCAGCAGGTGGTGCTGTTACCTTACAGTATGAAATATATGAATCCGACGTCACTATTGTGTTTATTGGATGAGAACAGCAGAACGAGTTCCCCTACTGGCCGGAGGAACAATTTGGTCTCGCCTTGTTTTCATATTTTTACTTCGACCTTACGTACGATTCCATCCTTACTTGGGAATGTCTGGGTAATGAGACCTAATGGCCATTCATTTCTCTGAGACTGACAGTCTTTCATTAGTACTATATCGCCAGGCTGGAGGTTAGGCTTCCTGGTTTGCCACTTTCTCCTCTGTTGCAGAGTAGGCAGAAACTGTTTTTTCCACTTGTCCCAAAAGGCATTGGCGAGACTCTGTACTTGTCTCCATCGACTCCTGTAATGGTTGTTAACATTAAATTCTCTAGGTGGAAAGCAATTAGGGTTGGTCTTCTGCGTAAGCAGCAGGGTTGGGGTGAGAACAGTTGGCTCATCAGGATCACTTGAAATTGGAGCCAACGGTCTAGCATTTATGATGGCTGACACTTCGGCCATGAATGTTGTCAAGCTTTTGTGTGTCAGTCTTGCAGATCCTTCCTGTAAGAAGATTGAATCGAGGATTCTCCTTACGACACCTATCATTCTCTCCCATATACAGGATTATAACACCTAGATAGTGCTTACCAACTATGCTTAGAGCAGGCTGTTTAAGAAGCATGAAGAAAAGGAATGGAGTAGTTTCTCCTAAAACATATGGAGGAATAATGGCTGCTGTTCCCCTCACAGTGTCATAAACAAGACTATGATGTAACAGGAACAATCCCACAATACATTGCAAATTAAACTAGAATCTATGCATTAAATGGCCAGCAGGTGGTGCTGTTACCTTACAGTATGAAATATATGAAGGATTAATACACACAAAAATGACTTTCTAGACAGCAATTATATGGCTGGACAGAACAGATACCAAGAGGAGTGAGGGCCCTGCTCGCAAGATTACAATCGATAAGGAAAAAGGGGAGACACGAAAGGGGGATGGTAACAATTGCTTTTATTGATTTTATTGTTTGGACCAGCCCTAGTGTAAAAATTGGGTGTTCCTGTTGCTGCATGAACCAGTTAACAGTCTAAATATGTAACAGTACAGACACAGAGGGCTATTAAATGCAAAAAGCATGTGAGAACATAATGCGAGGAACCTGGTTATGGTAAAAAATTTTGAATGAGCCACACAGGGATATTTAGGTTAATGCGTTGAGGTGATAGGCCAGTCTGAACAAATGAGTTTTGAAGGTATGCTTAAAACTGTGGGGATTAATCATATTAACCTGGGTAGTGCATTCCAAAGAATTGGCGCAGCATGAGAAAAGTCTTGGCGACGGGAATGGGAGGTTCTGATTAATGAGGATGTTAACCTCAGGTCATTAGCTGAATGGAGGGCACGGGTAGGGTGGTAGGCTGAGACAAGGGAGGAGATGTAGGGTGGTGCTGAGCCATGGAGTGCTTTGTGGGTGAGGGTAATACATTTATACTGAATTCTGGAGTGGATGGGTAGCCAGTGTAATGCCTAGCACAAGGTAGAGGCATCGGTATGACGATTAGTGAGGAATATGATACTAGCTGCAGCATTCAGGACAGATTGGAGAGGGGAGAGTTTGGTAAGAGGGTGACTGATTAGAAGAGAATTACAATAGTCCAGACGAGAATGAATAAGAGAAACAGTAAGAGTTTTTGAGAGTTTTTGCAGAGTCGAAAGTAAGAAAGGGTCAAATTCTAGAAATGTTTTTGAGGTGCAGATAACAAGAGCAAGCCAGTGATCGGATATGGGGGGTGAATGAAAGCTTGGACTCAAGTATGACCCCAAGACAGCGGGCATGTTGCTGGGGAGTAATGGTGGAATCACACATGGAAATGGCAATGTTGGGCATAGGTAGGTTAGTAGAGGGAAGAAATATGAGGAGTTCAGTTTTTGACAGGTTCAGTTTCAGATAGAGGAAGGACTTGATGTTAGAGAAACAATCACTGGTGTTTTCCAAAAAGGCAGGCGTGATATCAGGAGAAGTGTTTCATTGGGTGTCATCAGCATAGAGATGGTACTGGAACCCAAATCTACTGATTGCTTGACCAACAGGGGCAGTATAGAAAGAGAAGAGGAGGGGCCTAGAACCGATCCTTGAGAAACCCCAACAGTAAGGGGAAGATGAGAAGAGGAAGAGCCAGCAAAAGATACAGTAAAGGAGTGGTCAGAGAGATAGGAGGAGAACCAAGAGAGAACGGTGTCCTTGATGCCAATGAAACGTAGCATAGTGAGGAGGAGCTGATGATCCACACTATGCCTTACTTCATTGAAGTCTCCCATGAAGAGGGTGGGAATGTCACAGGAGAGATAGTGTGGAAGCCAGGTGGCAAAGTGATCCAGAAACTGAAGGGAGGGGCCCGGAGGACGATACACCACCACTACTTGCATGGAGAAGGGGACATAGAGTCTGACAGCATTGACCTCGAAAGAAGGGAAGACAAGTGACTGTACTTGAGGGATAACCTGAAAGGTACATTTGGGTGATAGGAGTAGACCAACACCTCCACTTTCTCTGGTGTCCAATCTTGGGGTATGAGAGAAGTGTAGTCCACCATATGAAAGAGCAGCAGCAGCAGCGGTGGTGTCTGACTGCTGGATCCAGGTTTCAGTAAGAGCCAGAAGGTTAAGAGAATCGGATAGGAAGAGGTCATGGATGAAGGAGAGTTTATTACACACTGAGCGAGAATTACAAAGGGCACAATTAAAAGAGATAGAAGGCATGCAGGGAATATTAATAAAATTAGAGGGGTTTCTGAGTGTAGCAGTTGAGGGGTTCGACTTACTATAACATGAGGGGCCGGGGTTGGGAGAGATATCTCCTGTGTCTAGGAGAAGGAGGATAGAAAGAGTGAGCAGATGGTGAAGTGATTTGTGAGCATCTCGTGTGTTGTATGCTGCGAGTGAATGGATCTGTACTGTTTAGCAATGTGAAAAGATAGGATGGAACTTTGTTTCCTGTGTACAGCACATGGGGAGAGGTCCATGTGTAATACTGGAGCGGTTGAGTGCTCCTTTGGAATCCAGGAAGCACTGAGGGTCCTGGCCGACAGGATCTATATGAAGGCAGGCTGGGAAACCTGAGGACCTCTTAAGCAGGTAACCCTGAGGAAACTGTGTGTTTGGCTCCAGACCGAGCCTGAATACTGGACCATAACCAGGCCTGTGTGACCACAGGTTTGAAGGAGAGAAGTCCTGTTCATGGACATTGTTACGTTGTTTTGCCAGATCTAAAGGCTGTTTCCTTTGTGTTTGTGCTGCTGGGGTTATGGAGCAATAAACCCAGGTGAACTTTTAAAGAAATACAGTTTTCCTGTATGTGCTATCGCTGCCAAGCAAGTATACTCCAACCAGCTAGTGATCGCTCTGCTACAGGCTGCCTGATGACCCTATAAAGATTTTGAGTGAAAGCCATCTGATGACCCAATAAAGATTTTGAGCGAGGGCTACCTGATGGCCCTATAAAGATTTTGACTGAGGGCCGCCTGATGACCCTATAAAGACTTTGAGTGAGAAACGCCTGTTGACTCTACTTTTGAATTGGTTTTATGTTCCGCTGCTGTCATCCAATGGGGTTGAGAGGTCTTGGCCTATCTAGGCCAAGTTCATTTTGATAAGAGTCAGCCTGTCAGCATTTTCAGTTGACAGGCAAATGCTAAACGCTAGCTGCAGTGCAGGCCAGCACTTCCAAATCATAGTATTATCCTGCGTACTTTATTACTCCATCTCCAACTGGTCTACATGCAAAGTGTCCTCTTTAATAGTGAGAAGCGAGCATTTAAGTAGACACAGACGTGGGATCGTCATCACTGTTAGCCAGCTTGGTTGATTCCGCAAAGTTTTTGAGAACCTCACAGATGTCAGACATCAATGCCCACTCGTTGGTTGTTATGTGAGGAGGCTGACTGGAATACTGATGGGCATGTTGTAGCTGGTATTTAACTACTACTCTCTGCTCCTCACAAAGCCTTGCCAAAATGTGTAATATGGAGTTCCAGCGTGTGGTCACATCACACACCAGTCATTGAGCTGGAACTTGCAAGTGCTTCTGCAGCACTGGCAGATCAGCTGCAGCTGTAGCTGACTTGAGGAAATGGTCATACACTTGGCATACCTTCACAAGTAGCTCAGACAAATCTAGGAACTTTTTCAGAAACTATTGAACCACTAATTTGTGCACATGGGCCAGGAATGGTATGTGTGCAAACTTGCCAATCTTCAGAGCTGCCACAAGGTTACAGCCATTATCACACATGAATATGCCTGGTTGTAGGTTCAGCAGCAAGAGCCACAGATCTGTCTGATCTGTTATACCCTTCCAAAACTTTCTTGTAGTTTGCTGTCTGTTATCTAAAGAAATTAGTTTCAGCAGAGCCTGTTGCCACTTCACTGAGATTCACCGAGGTTTGCCGTCAGTGAAATGTAGCGTCCCTGTCCACAAGCACTTGTCCACGTGTCAGTCATTAAGTGGATCTTCCCAGGAACTGAGTTGGTCAGAGCACGAGTGATGTTATGGGATACTTGCTGGTGTAAGGTGGGGAGGGGAAAAATAATGGTGGCTTGGCACCAAGAATAGAGGTATGGCCACCGCCATGAGGTTTCAAAAAGTCTCAATGTCCACAAACCTGAACGGCAACATTTCCAGAGCAAAAAGTTTGGAAATGTGCCCGTTTAGTGTGTGGGCATGTGGGTGGCTGGGTATTTTCTCTTGCGTTTCAAGACCTGTTGAAGAGACAGTTGAACACTGTGCTAGGGCAAGGAATTGAATGTGGTTGCTGATGGTGCTTGTGAATATGCAACGACAGATGCAGGGCAAGAGGAATCTGAGCCTGCATCATGGACAGGGGAATGGCAAGCACGTATCACAGAGGAAGAGCAAGTGTATCACCCAAAGACACTGATTGTAGACTCTGCCCACATAGCTGGGTGCTTTGATGACATGTGCCTGAGCTTGCAGGTGGTGGTCAGGCTGATAGTGGTCATGCCCCTGCTGATATTGTTGTGGCACAGGTTGCAAATGACCATTCTTTTATTTGCACTTTCTTTAAAAAGCACCAGACTGGGTAGCACCTAGTCCTTGGCCTGGGAACTTGATGCGTGTGAGTGCTAAGGAGAAAAATTGTCCACCTTCTCCCTCTGGCCACTGGTAGCACAATGACTCTGGAAAAGCAAAATGGCTCCTCGCACACCAAAAGAAATTCAGCAAATCCTGCACTCCCAAATCCAAATGCCCCTCCTGATCCCCAGTGAGAATAAACCACATTTAGCATCCACATGTTTGGCATTTCTGAAAACCTCAAAAAGAGGAAAAAATCAACCAAAAAATTCAGATACAAACCAGTCAGGCCTAAATGCTTCTGCACTAATACAGGGTGCAGCGGACCCAAGTAAAATGGTAGCTGCACAGGTGCACAAATACCAAATGAAACAGCCAGCCTACAATCAGGGATTGGCCGTGTGGTACACCAGTGCAGAAGAAATAATCCGCATGTGGCAGTGTTCACACAGGGAATGCAGAGCATATGGTTCACAGCCTCTTAGTAACACCATATAGGGGGGCTGCCCAGTGCCAACTAGAATGTATCCCGTGTGAACAGTGTGCGTCAAAGTTCCTTACACTTGGGTCCACTGCACGTTGGATTAGTGCAGATGCATTTAGGCCTGTCTGGTTTGTATCTGAATTTTTTGGAGGATTTTTTCCTCTTTTTGAGGTTTCATGTTAGAGTAGGACTGGCAAGTGTAAGGAACTTTGACGCAGTTTGCCAGCTTCCGTATTAAGGCCTTAATATCAACCAATACCTTACATATATTGATATGTTTTTTGTGCACTTTTTATATTTCTTTCAGGGTGCAGTTGGGCCCAAATGGTTCTGCAAACTTGTGGCCTCTGTTCACATGGGATGCATTCTAGTTGGCACTGGGCAGCCCCCCTATATGGTGTTACTAAGAGGTTGTGAACCAGAAGCCCTGCATTCCCTGTGTGAACACTGCCACATGCGGATTATTTCTTCTGCACTGGTGTACCACATGGCCAATCCCTGTTTGTAGGCTGGCTGTTTCATTTGGTATTTATGCACCTGTGCAGCTGCCATTTTACTTGGGTCCGCTGCACCCTGTATTAGTGCAGATGCATTTGGGCCTGTCTGGTTTGAATCTGAATGTTTGGCATTTCTGTAGCAAATATTTTACAGAATAATTTACAGGTGCATGTCTCCAGTGCTACAAGAGGCAAATAGCACTCCGTCCCTCAATGTGTAGCTAAGCAGTACTGTACAGTCACATATGGGGTATTTCCATGTTAAGCAGAAATTGCATGTCAAATTTTGTTGCCATTTTTACCTATTTCCCTGTGTGAAAATGTAAAATCTGGGGCTAAAACTTAATTTTCACAGTGAAAGTTTTTTTTTTTCACTGCCCAATAGTATAGAATTCCGGGATACATTTATGGTGTCAATATGATCACTGCATGCCTAAATGAATTCATTAAGAGGTGTACTTTGTAAAATGGGGTCACTTATGGGGGTTCTATTGCTCTGGGGCTCTCCCAGTGGGTCATGACACCCGCAAACCATAGCAGTAAAATCTGCACTATAATATGGTGCTTTTTCCCTTCTGAGCTTTGCATTGTGCCTGAAAAGTAGTTCCCAATTACATGGCATTGGCACAGTCAGGGGAAATTGCACAACAAACCGAGGTACATTTTTTCCTATTAGCCCTTATAAAAATTAAAAACTTGGGCTAAAACAACATTTTAGTGGTAAAAATGTAATTTTTCTTTTTTCACCGCCCAATGGCATAAATTTCTGTGAGACACCTGTGGTGTCAACATGCTCACTGCTTCCCTAGATTAATTAATTGGGAAGTATAGTTTGTAAGATGAGATCACTTTTTGGGGGTTTCTGCTGCTCTGCCACTTAAGGGGCTCTGTAATACGGAACCCTCAAGCCAAATGTTGAACTCCTACATGGTGATTCTTCCCTTCTGAACTTTGTACTGTACCTCAAAAGTAGTTTTCAAACACATATGGGGTATCAGTGCACTCAGGAGAAATTGCACAGTAAATTTTGGGGACCAGTCTCTACTGCTATCCTTGTGAAAAAACATTTTCGTGGGAATCTTTTTTTTCATTTTCACAGTTCAACGTTCTAAAAGCTGTTGGTTCAAGGTGCTCACCACATGCCTAAATAAATTACCTGAGGGGTCTAGTTTCCAAAAGAAAGTAACCTGTTGTGAGTTTCCACTGTTTGCTCACATCAGGGGCTCTCCAAACATAACATGGCGTCTGCTCTCAATTCCAGCCCATTTTGTGTTTGAAAAGTCAAATGGTGCTTCTGAGCCTTGCCATCCTCTTAAATAGTAGTTTGTCCCCACATATGGATAAATGGCATACTCATGAAAAATTGAGCAACAAGTTTTGGGGTCTATTTTCTCCAGTTACCCTTGTGAAAAATAAAAAAGAAACATTTGGGGATAAAACCATTTTTGTGGTTAAAATGATAGTTTCTATTTTCACAGTTCAATGTTATAAGGTTCTGTGAAGCAACTGGGTGTTCAATGTGCTCACCACACATATCAATGCATTCCATGAGGGGCCTAGTTCCCATAAAGTGGTCACTTGTGGTGGTGTCCATTGTCTAAGCACATCAAGGGCTCTCCAAACACAACATGTTGTCCTCTCTTGATTCCAGCCAATTTTGAGTTCATAGAGTCAAATGCTACTCCTTCCCTTCCGAGCCCTACCGTGGGTCAAAACAGTAGTTTTCCTCACATGGGGTATCGGAATACTCAGGAGAAATTGCACAACAAATTTTGGAGTCCATTTCTTCTTATAACTTTTTGAAAAGTAAAGCAAAATGTGGGGCTAAAGTAACAATTTTGTGAAAAGTAGTAAAATGTGTATTTTTTCCTTCCACATAGCTTTAATTCCTATGAAGCACCTGAAGGGTTAATAAACTTTTGGAATGTGGTTTTGTGATGTTTTAGAATTGTGTCACTCTTGGGTATTTTCTGTGATGTAGGACCCCAAAATTCATTTCAAATGTTTGATGTGGTCCCTAAAAAATGGTTTTGTGTTATGAGCGAGTCACCGTAGGAGGCAAAAACAGAAATACTAGCTAAGTCCAGAAAACCAGAGAAGTTGGCAGCTATCGGACTGCAGACCCCTGAACCTAACAACAACAACTAGCAGTAGCCGTGGGGGGTTCCTACGGTGCCCTAGACCCCTCGATCACAGCCGGAGAACTACATAGCCTAAAGACAGAAAGGGAACTCTAAACTGCCCCAGAGCAGACCCCAAAGCAATAGGCAGCCCCCAACATATAATGACGGTGAAGCAAGATGAAAAAACAATCACACAGATAGAAAGATAGGCTGAGCAAAATATGGGGTCCAAGCTAACTAAATAGGACAGAATAGAAAAGCTGCTGTCTGCAATCCGCCAAAACCCTCTCAAAAACAAGAGCCAACAGACTGATAGGGAAAAAATCCCTGAAGACGCTAGGCTTCAAAAAGACTATATCAGTACTCAGGTATTTTCTGAAGACAGAGCAAAAAGGAATTCAGCTCACCCAGCAGGGAAAGGCAGAAATCCAGAAAAACAAGGCAAAACAAAGCCAAAACACAAATGCAAAAGGTAGAGCAGAAAACTTAGCTTTTGAGGAGCAGGAATCAGACTGGTCTCCAAGAATCCCTCAGAGTAATCACCCGCAAGGCAGAAGGACGTCGGCTGCCTTATATCCAGTCAGCAATTCTGACTACCCAGTCATCATCATTCTGCTCATAATCATCAACATTCTGCTCAGGTGCTTTGTAATCAGCCTCACTACCTTCCTTCACCAGAAGAGGGAGTTCATCAGACCTCAATGGTGAAGGGGAAAATGAACTCACAACAGTACCTCCCCCTTGAGGAGGGGTCACCGAACCCTCATCCACGCCACCAGGGCGATCAGGGTGAGCCCGATGAAAGGCACACACCAATCTTTTGGCATGAATATCAGAGGCAGAGACCCAGGAATTATCCTCCTGACCATAACCCTTCCACTTAACCAAATACTGGAGTCTCCGACTAGCCAGATGGGAATCCAGTATCTTCTCTACCTCATATTCCATGTTACCTTCAACTAATACAGAGTCCGGAGGTGCCACTCCAGGAACAACTGGTTCAACAAACTTCTTCAACAAGGACTTATGAAACACATTATGAATTTTAAATGTGACAGGAAGAGCCAAACGAAAAGAGAATGGATTAATAATCTCCAAAATCTTGTAAGGTCCAATAAATCTAGGCTTAAACTTAGGAGAAGCCACCTCCATAGCGATATTTTTTGATGATAAGCAAACCATATCACCAACCTTAAACTGAGGACCAATGGTCCTATGTCGGGAGAGAGATAACTTATCCACCACTTGATCCCAGATCTGGTGCATTCTCTCCACCACAGTGTCAACACCTGGGCAGGCAGAAGGCTCCACCTGCCCTTAAGAAAATCGAGGATGAAACCCAAAGTTACAAAAAAAAGGTGACATCAAAGTGGCAGAACTATCTCTATTATTTAAAGCAAATTCGGCCAAGGGCAAAAATGAAACCCAATCATCCTGATCAGCGGAAATAAAACATCTCAAATACGACTCCAAGGTCTGGTTTGTTCTCTCCGTCTGCCCATTGGTCTGAGGGTGAAAAGCAGAGGAGAAGGACAGCTGAATTCCCAGCTTGGAACAGAAAGTCCTCCAAAATCTAGACACAAACTGAACTCCTCTGTCAGATACAATGTTCTCAGGAATCCCGTACAAGCGAACCACCTGTTGCAAAAACAGGGGCACCAACTCAGAGGAAGTTGGCAACTTAGGGAGTGGTACAAGATGAACCATCTTAGAGAACCTATCACAAATCACCCAAATAACAGTCATTCTCTGAGAGACAGGCATATCAGAGATGAAATCCATTGAAATATGGGTCCATGGCCTCCTGGGGACCGGCAAAGGCATCAACAACCCACTAGAGCGAGAACAAGGCTTAGACCGTGAGCAAGTCCCACAGGACTGCACAAAATTCCTGACATCACGAGACAAGGCGGGCCACCAAAAAGACTGACTCACCAGATCTCTAGTACCAAAAATACCTGGATGACCAGCCAATGCAGAGCAATGAACTTCAGACATCACTCTCTTCCTCCACTGGTCAGGAACATACAACTTTCCACTGGGACAACGCTCAGGTTTGTCCTCCTGGAACTCTTGCAGAGCATGTCTCAAATCGGGTGAGATGGCAGAAAGATCTACCCCTTCGCCTAAGATGGTAGCAGGCTTGGTCACCACAGGAGAATCAGCAAAGAAGCTCCTAGAGAGGGCGTCTGCCTTGACATTCTTAGTGCCAGGAAGAAAAGAGACCACAAAATCAAAACGTGTAAAAAACAAGGCCCACCTAGCCTGTCTAGGGTTCAAGTGTTTGGCCGACTCCAGGTAAATCAAATTCTTGTGGTCAGTGAGGACCATGACTTGGTGTTTAGCTCCCTCCAACCAATGTCTCCACTCCTCAAATGCCCATTTCATGGCTAACAGTTCCTGATTCCCCACATCATAGTTACGTTCAGATGGAGAGAACTTTCGGGAAAAGAAAGCACAGGGATTCATTTTAGATGTTACAGGATCCTTTTGGGACAAAACAGCTCCTGGACCAATCTCAGAAGCGTCCACCTCTACCTGGACCGGGAGTGAGACATCAGGTTGCCGCAAAACCGGGGCAGAAGTGAATCTTCGCTTCAGCTCCTGAAAGGAAGAAACAGCCTCCGGAGACCAATTCAGCACATCAGCACCCTTCCTAGTCAAATCCGTCAATGGCTTGGCAATACCAGAAAAATTAGCTATAAATTTCCGATAAAAATTAGCAAAACCCAAAAACTTCTGGAGGGCCTTCAAAGAAGCGGGCTGAACCCAATCATAAATGGCCTGTACCTTGGCCGGGTCTATTTCAATAGTTGACGGAGACAAAATAAATCCCAAAAATGAAATCCTCTGTACCCCAAAAAGGCATTTCGATCCTTTGACATACAGGGAATTCTCCCTCAAGATCCGGAACACAGTCCGAACATGTTCCACATGAGAATCTCAATCCTTGGAGAAGATCAAAATATCATCCAGATAGATAATCAAAAATGTATCCACAAAGTCTCAGAAAATGTCGTTCATGAAGCACTGGAAGACAGAAGGGGCATTAGTGAGCCCAAAAGGCATCACCAGGTACTCAAAATGTCCCTCCGGAGTATTAAATGCCGTCTTCCATTCATCCCCATGCTTAATGCGGATAAGATTATACCCCCCCCTGAGGTCAAGCTTGGTAAACCAGCAAGCACCTTTAACTCTGGAGAATAGATCTGAAATCAGGGGTAACGGATACTGATATTTAATAGTAATTTTGTTGAGGGCACGATAATCAATACAAGGCCTTAATGAACCATCCTTTTTGGCCACGAAAAAAAAAACCGGCACCTAAGAGTGAAGAGGATGGTCTAATATGACCCTTCTCCAACGCCTCCTTAATATAGGATCGCATAGCCTCGTGCTCGGGTACAGATAAATTGAAGAGCCGACCCTTAGGAAATTTACACCCCGGGGTCAGTTCAATTGCACAATCATAACTCTTATGAGGAGGCAAAGACGCAGACTCATTCTCACTAAATACATCATAAAAGTCCGTCAAATAGTCAGGAACATCATGCGACTGAGGAGAGGTGGAAAAAAACGAAGCCTCACTAAGGGCACACCGACAACCCCAACTCACCACAGACACAGATTTCCAATCCAAAACTGGATTATGAATTTGCAACCAGGGAAACCCCAGAACAATGGTATCATGCAAATTATGCAACACCAAAAATCTGCAATTTTCTTGATGGTCTGGGGCGACACGCATTACCACCTGGGTCCAAAACTGAGGTTTATTTTTTGCCAAAGGAGTAGCATCAATCCCCCTCAAAGGGATAGGCGTCCGCAGAGGTGTCATAGCAAATCCACAACGTTTAGCAAAATCCAAGTCCATTAGGTTCAGTGCTGCTCCTGAATCCACAAAAGCCTTGGTGGAAAATGTGGACAGGGAGCAGATCAGAGTAATTGCCAGAAGAAACTTAGGTTGAACATCACCCACAGAAAACGTGTGTGCAAAACGTTTCTCTCATTTAGGACAGACAGAAATAACTTGTAAGGCATCTCCACAAAAAAAACACAGCTTATTACACCTTCTGAACTCCTGACGTTGCTCCCTGGACAAAACTCTATCACATTGCATAGGTTCAGACACTTGTTCAACAGGTGGCAACACCTCTCGTGCAGTCCTGCGTTCACGTAAACGCCGATCAACCTGAATGGCTAATGACATAGAATCGTCAAGACCAGAGGGGACAGGAAATCCCACCATAGTATCTTTTATGGCTTCTGACCAACCCTTCCGAAAGAGAGCTGCCGAGGCATTATCATTCCAGGTAGTAAGGACAGCCCACTTTTGGAATTTTTCACAGTACAATTCTGCAGAATCTCGACCCTGGCTCAATGCCAACAGGGTCTTTTCAGCCTGATCAATAGCATTAGGTTCGTCATACAACAACCCCAAGGCTTGAAAAAATGCATTCACACTAGTCAGAATAGGATCATCTGGTCTCAAAGAAAACGCCCAATCCTGGGGATCACCACGCAGCAAAGAGATGATAATTTTAACCTGCTGCGCAGAGCTCCCTGACGAGTTAGGCTTCAAGGCAAAAAATAATTTACAATTATTTTTGAAATTCAAAAATTTAGACTGATCCCCAAAAAACACATCAGGAGTAGGGATCTTTGGTTCAGCAGCATGTGAATGAGCAAGGTAGGCGGAAATTCCCCGCACTTCCGCAGCGAGCAGCTCCACACGATCAGACAATTGCTTTATCTCCATTGAGAGAAAAAAAAATGCCCCCTACGGCCTCAGAGATATAGAGGAAAAAATATACACATTTTTTTTTACAATTCTTTTCTGCTATTGAGTACCCTAGGATCTGCGGTATGGCAGGTGATTCTGTTATGAGCGAGTCACCGTAGGAGGCAAAAACAGAAATACTAGCTAAGTCCAGAAAACCAGAGGAGTTGGCAGCTATCGGATTGCAGACCCCTGAACATAACAACAACAACTAGCAGTAGCCGTGGGGGGTTCCTACGGTGCCCTAGACCCCTCGATCACAGCCGGAGAACTACATAGCCTAAAGACAGAAAGGGAAATCTAAACTGCCCCAGAGCAGACCCCAAAGCAATAGGCAGCCCCCAACATATAATGACGGTGAAGCAAGATGAAAAAACACTCACACAGATAGAAAGATAGGCTGAGCAAATTATGGGGTCCAAGCTAACTAAATAGGACAGAATAGAAAAGCTGCTGTCTGCAATCTGCCAAAACCCTCTCAAAAACAAGAGCCAACAGACTGATAGGGAAAAAAGCCCTGAAGACGCTAGGCTTCAAAAAGACTATATCAGTACTCAGGTATTTTCTGAAGACAGAGCAAAAAGGAATTCAGCTCACCCAGCAGGGAAAGGCAGAAATCCAGAAAAACAAGGCAAAACAAAACCAAAACACAAATGCAAATGGTAGAGCAGAAAACTTAGCTTTTGAGGAGCAGGAATCAGACTGGTCTCCAAGAATCCCTCAGAGTAATCAACCACAAGGCAGAAGGGCGTCGGCTGCCTTATATCCAGTCAGCAATTCTAGTCACCCAGTCATCATCATTCTGCTCAGGTGCTTTGTAATCAGCCTCACTACCTTCCTTCACCAGAAGAGGGAGTTCATCAGACCTCAATGGTGAAGGGGAAAATGAACTCACAACAGTTTTGTAAATGTCGTTGAAAAAATGAGAAATCGATAATCAACTTTTTTTAACACTTCTAACTTCCTAACAAAAAAATATTTTTTTAAAAATTATGCAGATATAAAGTATACATATGGGAAATGTTATTCATTAACTATCTTGTGTGACATAACTCTCTAGTTTAACCCCTTACCTACAAAGGACGTAATATTCCGTCCATGTGACCCTGGACCTAACTACCATGGACGGAATATTACGCCCCAGCGATCAGCGGCGCCCACGTGGTGAGCGCCGCTGATCGCGGCCGGGTGTCAGCTAATTATCATAGCTGACACCCGGCACAATGTGTCAGGGGCGGTCACGGACCGCCCCCGACACGTTAACCCCTTGCACACCGCGATCAAACGCGATCGCGGTGTACCGGGGGTTAAAGGGAAGCATCGGCAGGGAGGGGGCTCCCTCCGTGCTTCCCTGAGCCCCCCACGGCAGCGCAATGTGCAGCGCTGCTGCGGAGGGCTCTTTCCCTACAGGCCCCCGGATCCAAGATGGCGACGGGGGCCTGCAGGGAGCTGACTTCCTCACTGCCTGCAAAGCGCAGGCATGAGGAAGTCTGCAGCAGTGCCTGTGACAGATCGCTGATCTGTCACAGTGATCTTTGATGTGACAGATCAGCGATCTGTCACAGGACAGTGATGTCCCACCTGGGACAAGGTAATAAAGTAAAAAAAAAAAAAAAAGTGTTAAAAATAATTTAAAAAAAAATCGCTAAATAAATTAGTAAAAAAAAAAAAAATATTCCCCAATAAATCCATTTTTTCAAAATAAAAAACCCCCAAAACAATAAAAGTACACATATTTGGTATCGCCGCATCCGTAATGACCTGCCCTATAAAACTGTCCCATTAGTTAACCCCTTTAGCGAACCCCTTAAAAAATAAAAATAAAAAACGAAGCAAAAAATAATGATTTATTATAATACCACCGAACAAAAAGTGCAATAACGCGCGATCAAAAAGACGCATATAAATATCCATGGCACCGCTGAAAACGTCATCTTGTCCCGCAAAAAACGAGCTGCCATACAGCATCATCTGCAAAAAAATAAAAAGTTATAGCTCGCAGAATAAAGCGATACAAAAATAATTATTTTTTATATAAAATTGTTTTCATTGCAAAAAACCGACAAAACATAAAAAAACGACCTAAATGAGGTATCGCTGTAACCATACTGACCCGAAGAATAAAAACGCTTTATCAATTTTACCGCACGCGGAACGGTGTAAACGCACCCCCCAAAAGAAATTCATGAAATGCTGGTTTATGTTCATTCTGCGTCCCAAAAATCGGAATAAAAAGCGATCAAAAAATGTCACGTGCCCGAAAATGGTACCAATAAAAACGTCAACTCGTCCCGCAAAAAATAAGACCTCACATGACTCGGTGGGTCAAAATACGGAAAAATTATAGCTCACAATATGTGGTGATGCAAAAACTATTTTTACAATAAAAAGCGTCTTTTAGCGTGCGACAGCTGCCAAACATAAAAACCGCCATAAATAGTAAATCAAACCCCCCGTTATCACCCCCTTAGTTAGGGAAAAATAATAAAACTAAAAGAAAATGTATTTATTTCCATTTTCCCGCTAGGGTTAGGGTTAGGGTAGGGTTAGGGCTAGGGTTAGGTCTAGGGTTAGAGCTAGGGTTAGGGCTAGGGTTAGGGTTAGGGCTAGGGTTAGGGCTAGGGCTCAGATTAGGGTTAGGGGTGTGTTGAGGTTAGGGTTGGAGTTATAATTGAGGGGTTTCCACTGTTTGGGCACATCAGGTGCTCTCCAAAGGCAACATGGCGTCTGATCTCAATTCCAGCCAATTCTGCGTTGAAAAAGTCAAATGGTGCTCCTTCCCTTCCAAGCTCTGCCATGCGCCCAAACAGTGTTTTATCCCCACATGTAGGGTATCAGCCTACTCAGGACAAATTACAAAACAACTTTTGGGGTCCAATTTCTCCTGTTACCCTTAGGAAAATAAAAAATTGGGGGCAAAAATATAATTTTGCGGAAAAAAATGTTTTTTTTATTTTCACGCCCAGGCGTTATAAACTTCTGTGAAGCACTTGGGGGTTCAAAGTGCTCTCCACACATCTAGATAAGCTCCGTGGGGGGTCTAGTTTCCAAAATGGGGTCACTTGTGGGGAGTTTCAATAGTTTAGGTACATCAGGGGCTCTCCAAACGCACATGACACCCGCAGACCAATCCATCAAATTCTGCATTCCAAAAAGTCACTACTTCCCTTCCGAGCCCCGAGGTGTGCCCATACAGTAGTTTTCTCCCACATATGAGGTATCAGCATACTCAGGACAAATTGGACAACAACTTTTGGGGTCCAATTTCTCCTGTTACCCTTGGGAAAATAAAAAAATGGGGACTAAAAGATGATGTTTGTTGAAAAAATACGATATTTTTATTTTCACGCCCAGTCGTTATAAACTTCTGTGAAGCACTGGGGGGATCAAAGTGCTCACCACACACCTAGGTAAGTTCATTAGGGGGTCTAGTTTCCAAAATGGGGTCACTTGTGGGGAGTTTCCACTGTTTAGGTACATCAGGGGCTCTCCAAAGGCAACATAACACCCGCAGACCATGCCATCAAAGTCTGCATTCCAAAACGTCACTACTTCCCTTCCGAGCCCTGATGTGTGCCCATACAGTAGTTTTCTCCCACATATGAGGTATCAGCGTACTCAGGACAAATTGGACAACAACTTTTGGGGTCCAATTTCTCCTGTTACCCTTGGGAAAATAAAAAAATTGGGGACTAATTGATCATGTTTGTGGAAAAAATACGATTTTTTTATTTTCATGCCTGGGCATTATAAACTTCTGTGAAGCCCTTGGGGGTTCAAAGTGCTCACCACACATCTAGATAAGTTCCTCAGGGGGTCTAGTTTCCAAAATGGGATCATTTGTGGGGGGTTTCCACTGTTTAGGTACATTAGGGGCTCTCCAAAGGCAACATGACACCCACAGACCATTCCATCAAAGTCTGCATTCCAAAACGTCACTACTTCCCTTCCGAGCCCCGACGTGTCCCCATACAGTAGTTTTCTCCCACATATGGGGTATCAGCGTACTCAGGACAAATTGGACAACAACTTTTGGGGTCCAATTTCTCCTGTTACCCTTGGGAAAATAAAAAAATGGGGACTAAAAGATGATGTTTGTGGAAAAAATACGATTTTTTTATTTTCACGCCCGGACGTTATAAACTTCAGTGAAGCACTGGGGGGTTCAAAGTGCTCACCACACATCTAGATAAGTTCCTTGGGGGGCCTAGTTTCCAAAATGGTGTCATTTGTGGGGGGTTTCTACTGTTTTGGTACATCAGGGGCTTTCCTAACGCGACATGGTGTCCGATCTCAATTCCAGCCAAAAACGTCAAATGGCGCTGCTTCCCTTCCGAGCTCTGCCATGCGCCCAAATAGTGGTTTACACCCACATGTGGGGTTTCAGCGTACTCAGGATAAATTGCACAATATCTTTTAGGGTCCTGTTACTTTTGGAAAAATAAGAATTGAGGGTGAAAAGATCATTTTTGTGGAAAAAATATGATTTTTTAATTGTACTGCTGTACGTTATAAACTTCGTTGAAGCACTGGGGGGTTCAAAGTGCTCACCACACATCTAGATAAGTTCCATGGGGGGTCTAGATTCCCAAATGGTGTCATTTGTGGGGGGTTTCCACTGTTTTGGTACATCAGGGGTTTTCCAATCGCGACATGGTGTCCGATCTCAATTCTAGCCAAAAACGTCAAATGGCGCTGCTTCCCTTCTGAGCTCTGCTATGCGCCCAAATAGTCATTTACACCCACATATGGGGTATCAGCGTACTCAGGACAAATTGCACAATAACTTTTAGGGTCCTGTTACCCTTGGAAAAATAAAAATTGGGGGTGCAAAGATCATTTTTGTGGAAAAAATATGATTTTTTAATTGTACCGCTGTACGTTATAAACTTCTGTGAAGCCCTTGTGGGTTCAAAGTTCTCACCACATATCTAGATAAGTTCCTTGGGGGGTCTAGTTTCCAAAATGGGGTCACTTGGGGGGTTTCCACTGTTTAGGTACATCAGGGGTTCTCCAAATGCGACATGGCGTCCGATCTGAATTCCAGCCAATTTTGCATTGAAAAAGTCAAACGGCGCTCCTTCCCTACTGAGGTCTGCCATGCGCCGAAACAGTGGTTCCCCCCCATATCAGGTATCAGCGTACTCAGGACAAATTGCACAATAACTTTTGCAGTCCAATTTCTCCTGTTACCCTTGGTAAAATAAAGAAAATTGAACCTGAAGTATTTTTTTTGTGAAAAAAAGTTATATGTTCATTTTTTTTAATATTCAAAACATTCCTGTGACGCACCTAAAGGGTTAATAAACTTCTTGAATGTGGTTTTAAGCACCTTAAGGGGTGCATTTTTTAGAATGGTGTCACTTTTGGGTATTTTCTATCATATAGACCCCTCAAAGTGGCTTCAAATGTGAAGTGGTCCCTAAAAATAAAATGGTGTTGCAAAAATGAGAAATCGCTGGTCAATTTTTAACCCTTATAACTTCCTAACAAAAAAAAATTTTGGTTCCAAAATTGTGCTGATGTAAAGTAAACATGTGGGAAATGTTATCTATTAAGTTTTTTGTGTGCCGTATCGCTGTGATTTAAGGGCATAAAAATTCAAAGTTGGAAAATTGCGAAATTTTCAATATTTTCGCCAAATTTCCGTTTTTTTCACAAATAAACGCAAGTTATTTGGATACAATTTTACCACTAACATGAAGTACAATATGTCACGAGAAAACAATGTCAGAATCACCGGGATCCATGGAAGTGTTCCAGAGTTATGACCTCATAAATGTACAGTGGTCAGAATTGTAAAAATTGGCCCGGGAGTTAACGTGCAAACCACTCTTGGTAGTGAAGGGGTTAAGGGCATACAAATGAAAAGTTTGAAAATTGTGAAATTTTAGCCAAATTTCTGATATTTCTGATATTTTTACAAATAAACGTGTCATATTGAACAACTTTTACCCATATCATGAAGTATAATTTCTCATAAAAAGCGATCTAAGAATCACTGGGATCCATTGAAGCATTCCAGTGTTATTACCACATAAAGTGCCATATGTTTCCATGGTAGGCGAGAGTGTGATATGTAGGGCTAGAAAGTTCCAAAGTAGAAGGGATGCATGGGAGAAAACGTGTATGCAATTGTGGAAAGAGGAGATAAGAGAGGAGTAGAGAAGAAGATGTTGTGAGGATCGGAGGTTACGTGCAGGTAAGTACAGAAAGACTAGATCAAAGATGTATGGAGGAGACAGGTTGTGGATGGCTTTGGCATACCATGGTTAGGGTTTTGTACTGAAGTCTCTGGGTAATGGGGAGCCAGTGAAGGGATTCACAGAGAGGAGAGGCCGAGGAATAGCAGGGAAATAGCTGGATTAGTTGGGCAGCAAAGTTTAGGATAGATTGGAGGGGTGCAAGACTGTTAAAAGGGAGGCCACAAAGCAGGAGGTTGCAGTAGTCAAGGCGGGAGTGCAGATTCTTGATTAAGGAATGTATGGATCCGGGAAATTTTTTTGAGTTGCAGTCAGCAGGAAGTAGAAAGGTATGGATATGTGTTATTATTATTATTTATTTATATAGCACAATTGATTCCATGGTGCTGTACATGAGACGGGGTTACATACAAATTACAGATATCACTTACAGTAAACAAAGTAACACTAATAGACTGATACAGAAGGTAGAGAACCCTGCCCTTCCGGGCTTACGTTCTAGGAGGAGAGACCAGAGTCCAGGGTTATCCTGAGGCAGCGAGCTTGCAACATTCCCACATCTACGCCTTGAGCATCGGTGCAGATGTTTTCCTCGTCTTTAGTCTGTGAATCTTTGCAGCAGACCTGTGATGTCCATGGAATAGAATGTGTGAACAGTTTTGCAGACTCGGCCATCTGTGTTTCCCCGCAGTCAGTAGAGCTGCTGGAGAGTTGAGACAGGGGGGCAAACAAGGGTAATTGGGGTGCCACCTCTGAGGACTGTATTGTGTGTGATGGTAAGGTGGGAAAAGAGGAGGAGAGGAAACTTGATGCAGCACTTGCCATCCACTCGAGCACATGCTCTTTCTGGCCATCGACTACAAGGTGTACGCTGTGTGGCTGCCAAAGAAAGAGAGTTGAGTAGCCCATCCTGTAACAGAAGTTGTCAGTTGTCTTTGCACATAGTAGGATGAGCTGGTGTCTGTTCAGTAGAGCTTTCAGTAACATTACCACCTATCCCATGTACACCTTGAACGCCAAGAATATTCCCCCTTCCACCACAACCTCGCTTATTCACACTCATGTTGGATGCTCTCTTCCCCTCTTTTAACCATCTGTTTCACAACCCTAGGCCCACATCTGTCAGTAACCTGTCAGTAAGTTAACAATGTGTATTTATTTGCTGAGATAGTGTGGACCACAAAGGATTTAGATGCTGAAATATGGACTGATTTCTGGATGACACCATTAGCACAAAAGATTTAGATGCTGAAATGTCTACTGTTGACTGGACCACACAACTTGCACAAATTATTTAGATTTTGAAATGCGGACTTCTAGCTGGACCACACTATTAGGACAAACTATTTAGATTCTGAAATGTGGGCTCCTGACCGGACCACACTATTTGAAGAAAGATTTAGATTCTGAAATGTGGCCTGGTGTCTGGACCACAGTATTAGCAGAAATGATTTAGATTATGAAATGTCGCCTTGTGCCAGCATCACAGTATGAGTACAAACAATTTAGATTAGGAAATGTGGACTGGTGCCTGCACCACAGTATTAGCACAAATGAGTAAGATTTAGAGATGAGTAGAGATGGGTGGACCCTTGGATGTTCGGGTCCTGCTGGTTCGCCCAAACAGTTACAAAAGTTTGGGTACCAAAATAGTACCTGGACCCGAACCCGAACCCCATTCACTTGAATGGGGTGCCCAAACATCCAGTGCATGACAGCGCGGAAAACACCGCTTCCGATCAGTGGTGAAATCATCCCCGCCGGTCAGAGAGCCGCGGTTCCCATGCTGTCAAAAAACAGCATGAGCTCTTCAGCTGTGATCGTAGGTATAAAGTTTACCTCCTGTCACTGGTGTCAGCTGATGGGACTACTGATCCCATCATCCGACACCGGCTGCCACTAGTTGCTGTGAGAGTAGGAGCGGTGGATGGGAGTATTCTTACAATGTGACTATGGGATTAGTAATGGATAGGTGTCTTATTGATGCCTCTCCATTACTAACCTCGGGGCTTGATGTCACCTGGCAATACAAAGGTGACATCAACCCAACAACTATCACCCCACTTGCCACTGCTACAGGGCAAGTGGGAAGAGCTGGCAAAATGCCAGAATTGGCACATCTAATAGATGTGCCTTTTCTGGGCATTTGCAGGCTGCTATTTTTAGACTGGGGTGCAATATCCATGGTTCCTTACCAGCCTGAGTATACCAGCCCCCAGCTGTGAGCTTTAGCAAGGCTGGTTGTCAAAAATGGGGAGGACCCCACACCGTTTTTCTTTAGCTATTTATTTAAATAATTAAAATAACAGCATGGGGACCACTCTATTCTTGATAGCTAGTCTTGCTGAAGCTGACAGCTGAGGGTTGCAGTCCACAGCTGTGAATTTGCCTGGCTGGTTAGCAAAAATACAGGGTAACCCATGCTGTTTTATTTTAAATTATTTATTTACAGCGCAGGAGCAGCTGATGAATGCTCCAATCCACCGCTCCTCCTCTCACTGTAATTAGCAGCAGCAGGTGTCACATGATGGGATCAGTAGTCCCATCAGTAAACTTTATACTTCGGATTGCTTCCACTATGTACTGCTGTCCTTGATCTGCATGTCACCTTCCTAGATTAAGTAAGAGACTTCATAGTCCACCACCTCGTCTTCCACTTCTGCACCCTGGTCCTCCTCCTGACTTGCTAACGTAACAACACCACTTGTTGGCAATTGTGTCTCATCATCATCCTCCTCTTGCGACAGTAATTGCATTTTCTCACCAATGTTTTCTTGTGGGAATGGGTGCTCAAATATTTGGACATTGCTACATGCGATCTCGTCATGTCCCACTTGAAACGAGCAGGGCAATAGGACAGAATCTACAAATGGAAATGTGTACAGCTCTTTGGAGTATCCAAGTTTAGGATCACTTGCCTCCAGGTACTCGGCAAAGTGGGAGGAAGGAGGATCAGGGTGAGGAATATGTGATCCAGAATCATGACTACTGAGACTGGACCATGTGGATGACCGGGTGGTGCTAGCAAAGTGACTGGAAGTGTTATCTACTATCTATCCAACAACCTTTTTACATTGGTCTGGCTTCAAAAGTGATGTTCCACGCCCCCCTACAAAGTGAGACAGGAAGATAACTTGACAAACAAGGAATCCCTGCATGTGTTGAGGTTGTCTAACAGATGCTAATCATGCAGCCATGGGGACTCGAATATGATATATGAGTACTCCCAGATGCTCAGATAAAACACGAGCGTGCTCGGATAAGACGTTATCTGAGCATGTACGCTCATCACTAAATGCTATTTCTAACCAGCCAAGTTTTTTGTTTTGAAGCAAAGCTGGAGCACTATAAATGCCGTATAATAATTCACTGTTGAAAAAAATGGTAGTATTACTATTGCAGGAAAATTTGCACACCTTTAACCCTTTCTGCCATGAGATGTACTATCCCGTCCATGTGCCCTGGGACTTAATTCCCAGGGACGGGATAGTACGTCATAGCAATCAGCGGCGCCCACGTGGTGAGCACGGCTGATCGCGGCCGGGTGTCAGCTGATTATCACAGCTGACACCCGGCACAATGCGTCAGGGGCGGTCACGGACCGCCCCGACACGTTAACCCCTTGCACACCACGATCAAATACGATCGCGGTGTACCGGGGGTTAAAGGGAAGCATCGGCAGGGAGGGGGCTCCCTCCATGCTTCCCTGAGCCCCCCACGGCAGCGCAATGTGCAGCGCTGCTGCAGGGGGATTCTTCCCTGCAGGCCCCTGAATCCAAGATGGTGACGGGGACCTTCAGGGGCCTGCAGGGAGCCGGCTTCCTCAGTACACGCGAAACAGTGTAAACGCACCCCCCAAAAGAAATTCATGAAACGCTGGTTTTTGTTCATTCTGCGTCCCAAAAATCGGAGTAAAAAGCGATCAAAAAATGTCACGTGCCCGAAAACAGTACCAATAAAAATGTCAACTCATCCCGCAAAAAATAAGACCTCACATGACTCGGTGGGTCAAAATACGGAAAAATTATAGCTCTCAATATGTGGTGATGCAAAAACTATTTTTACAATAAAAAGCATCTTTTAGCATGCGACAGCTGCCAAACATAAAAACCGCCATAAATAGTAAATCAACCCCCTGTTATCAACCCCTTAGTTAGGGAAAAATAATAAAATTAAAAGAAAATGTATTTATTTCCATTTTCCCATTAGGGTTAGGGTTAGGGCTAGGGCTAGGGTTAGGGTTAGGGCTAGGGTTAGGGCTGAGATTAGGGTTAGGGGTGTGTTGGGGTTAGGGTTGGAGTTAGAATTGGGGGTTTCCACTGTTTGGGCACATCAGGGGCTCTCCAAATGCAACATGGCGTCTGATCTCAATTCCAGCCAATTCTGAGTTTAAAAAGTCAAATGGTGGTCCTTCCCTTCCAAGCTCTGCCATGCGCCCAAACAGTGTTTTACCCCCACATATGGGGTATCAGCCTACTCAGGACAAATTGCAAAACAACTTTTGGGGTCCAATTTCTCCTGTTACCCTTGGGAAAATAAAAAAATGGGGACTAAAAGATCATGTGTGTGGAAATAATACGATTTTTTTATTTTCACGCCCGGTCGTTATAAACTTCTGTGAAGCTCTGGGGGGTTCAAAGTGCTCACCACACAACTAGATAAGCTTCTTAGGGGGTCTAGTTTCCAAAATGGGGTCACTTGTGGGGGGGTTTCCACTGTTTAGGTACATCAGGGGCTCTCCAAAAGTAACATGACACCCGCAGACCATTCCATCAAAGTCTGCATTCCAAAACGTCACTACTTCCTTTCCGAGACTCGACGTGTGCCCATACAGTAGTTTTCTCCCACATATGGGGTATCAGCGTACTCAGGACAAACTGGACAACAACTTTTGGGGTCCAATTTCTCCGGGTACCCTTGGGAAAATAAAAAAATTGGTGACTAAAAGATCATGTTTGTGGAAAAAATACGATTTTTTTATTTTTAAGCCCGGGCGTTATAAACTTCTGTGAAGCACTGGAGGGGTCAAAGTGCTCACCACACATCTAGATAAGTTCCTTGGGGGGTCTAGTTTCAAAAATGGTGTCATTTGTGGGGGGTTTCCACTGTTTGGTGCATCAGGGGTTTTCCAATCGCGACATGGTGTCCGAGCTCAATTCCAGCCAAAAACAGCCCTTCCGAGCTCTGCCATGCACCCAAATAGTGGTTTACCCCCACATGTGGGGTATCAGCGTACTCAGGACAAATTGCACAATAACTTTTAGGGTCCTGTTACCCTTGGGAAAATAAAAATTGGGGGTGAAAAGATCACTTTTCTGGAAAAAAATATGATTTTTTAATTGTACCGCTGAACGTTATAAACTTCTGTGAAGCCCTTGTGGGTTCAAAGTTCTCACCACATATCTAGATAAGTTCCTTGGGGGGTCTAGTTTCCAAAATGGGGTCACTTGTGGGGGGTTTCCACTGTTTATGTAGATCAGGGGCTCTCCAAACGTGACATGGCGTCCGATCAAAATTCCAGCCAATTTTGCATTGAAAAAGTCAAACGGCGCTCCTTCCCTTCTGAGCTCAGCCATGCGCTGAAACAGTGGTTCCCCCCACATATCAGGTATCAGCGTACTCAGGACAAATTGCACAATAAATTTTGCAGTCCAATTTCTCCTGTTACCCTTGGTAAAATAAAAAAATTGAACCTGAAGTATTTTTTTTGTGAAAAAAAGTTAAATGTTCATTTTTTTTTTTAAATATTCAAAAAATTCCTGTGACGCACCTAAAGAGTTAATAAACTTTTCGAATGTGGTTTTGAGCACCTTAAGGGGTGCAGTTTTTAGAATGGTGTCACTTTTGGGTATTTTCTATCATATAGACCCCTCAAAGTGGCTTCAAATGTGATGTGGTCCGTAAAAACAAAATGGTGTTGCAAAAATGAGAAATCGCTGGTCAATTTTTAACCCTTATAACTTCCTAACGAAAAATTGGTTCCAATAATTGTGCTGATGTAAAGTAAACATGTGGGAAATGTTACTTATCAAGTTTTTTGTGTGCCGTATCTGTGCGATTTAAAGGCATAAAAATTCAAAGTTGGAAAATTGCGAAATTTTCAAAATTTTCGCCAAATTTCCGTTTTTTTCACAAATAAACGCAAGTTATTTGAATGAAATTTTACCACTAACATGAAGTACAATATGTCACGAGAAAACATTGTCAGAATCACCGGGATCCATGGAAGCGTTTCAGAGTTATTACCTCATAAATGTACAGTGGTCAGAATTGTAAAAATTGGCCCGGTCATGAACGTGAAAACCACCCTTGGGGCTTAAGGGGTTAATGGGCTCCAACCAAGTCCGACTGTATGCTTTTGATGCACAACTGCCACAGTTAAAATGGTGTATAATATTTCCCTACTCAGAACAATTTGCAGGATTAAGAGCAAAAAGAATATTATTATCCCTGAAAAGAGGTTTTGGCATTAATTAAAGGCTGCAGCATAAAGTACATGCAATTCACCCTATCCTGTCTTACACGATCACTGCAACACAATCTCTCCCTAAGTGCCGCTAACAGTAGTATTACTATCTATATATATAATTGTCTTATCATGTCTGTCTGTACCCGAAATCCTGCGTCGCTGATTGGTCACAGCAGTTAGGCCGTGACCACTCAGCGACAGTCGCTTAGTCGTCGCGGCAACACGGCTGTATTACTTATTGTACAGGCACATTACAGCCGTTAAAGACATCACTGCTGTGTTGCTCATTACACAGCCACAGTCCTGTACATATACAATACGTTACGTAAGAGCAGAACAGTGACTGCAGCTCTGGGTGTAACAGGAGTACATTAGGTAACAGCAGAACAGTGACTGCAGATCTGGGTGTAACTGGAGTGCAATAAATTAGGTAACAGTAGAACAGTGACTACAGCTCTGGGTGTAACTTGCGTACAATACATTAGGTAAGATCAGAAAATTGACTGCAGCTCTGGGTGTAACTGGAGTACAATACATTAGGTAAGATCTGAACAGTGACTGCAGCTCTGGCTGTAACAGGAGTATAATACATTAGGTAAGAGCAGAACGGTGACTGCAGCTCTGGGTGTAACTGGACTACATTACGTAAAAGCAGAACAGTGACTGCAGATCTGGGAGTAACTGGAGTGCAATACATTAGGTAACAGCAGAACAGTGACTGCAGATCTGGGTGTAACTGGAGTGCAATACATTAGGTAACAGCAGAACAGTGACTGCAGATCTGGGTGTAACAGGAGTACAATACATTAGGTAACAGCAGAACAGAGACTGCAGCTCTGGGTGTAACAGGAGTACATTAGGTAACAGCAGAACAGTGACTGCAGCTCTGGGTGTAACTGAAGTACAATACATTAGGTAACAGCAGAACAGTGACTGCAGATCTGGGTGTAACTGGAGTACAATACATTAGGTAACAGCAGAACAGAGACTGCAGCTCTGGGTGTAACAGGAGTACATTAGGTAACAGCAGAACAGTGACTGCAGCTCTAGGTGTAACTTGCGTACAATACATTAGGTAAGAGCGGAAAAGTGACTAAATCTCTGGTGTAACTGGAGTACAATACATTTGGTAAGATCTGAACAGTGACTGCAGCTCTGGCTGTAACTGGAGTACTGTACATTTGGTAAAAGCAGAAGAGTGACTGCAGCTCTGGGAGTAACTGGAGTACAATACATTAGGTAACAGCAGAACAGAGACTGCAGCTCTGGGTGTAACAGGAGTACATTAGGTAACAGCAGAACAGTGACTGCAGCTCTGGGTGTAGCTGAAGTACATTACATTAGGTAACAGCAGAACAGTGACTGCAGATCTGGGTGTAACTGGAGTACAATACATTAGGTAACAGCAGAACAGTGACTGCAGCTCTGGGTGTAACACCAGTACATTAGGTAACAGGAGAACAGTGACTGCAGCTCTGGGTGTAACTGGAGTACAATACATTAGATAACAGCTGAACAGTGACTGCAGCTCTGGGTGTAACTTGAGTACAATACATTTGGTAAGATCTGAACAGTGGCTGCAGCTCTGGCTGGAACAGGAGTATAATACATTAGGTAAGAGCAGAATGGTGACTGCAGCTCTGGGTGTAACTGGACTACAATTCATTAGGTAAAGGCAGAACAGTGACTGCAGCTCTGGGAGTAACTGGAGTACAATACATTAGATAACAGCAGAACAGTGACAGCAGCTTTGGCTGTCACTGGAGTACAATACATGAGGTAACAGCAGAACAGTGACAGCAGCTCCGGGTGTAACAGGAGTATAATACACTAGATGGTGGCCTAATTCTATTGCATCGGGTATTTTAGAGTCTCTGTTAAAATAAAAAATAGTGATATACTCACTAGTGTTGAGCATTCCGATACCGCAAATATCGGGTATCTGCCGATATTCGCGGTATCGGAATTCCGATACTGAGTTCCGATACTTTTTGCATATCGAATACCAGAATCGGAAGTTCCCATAATGCTATGAGCCAGTTTGATTTGATTCAGCCAATGAGGAATCCTCAGAAGTGTGGGCACATCCTGTTAGGCATGTAGGCATGTTAACTAATGTCATGACTGTGATTGGCTGCTGAAATGATGATGCACTATAAAAGCCGCCGCCATTTAGGGTTCACTCTGCTGTGAATTCAGTTAGGGACAGGCTGCTGTTCAAGACTCTGAGGGACAGTTAGAGATATTGATTTGCTATATAATATTGTGCTTTACCCAGGCTACATTATCAATCACTGTAACTTTCTTTTGCCTTGCAGCGCTGTTCACAGCTGTCTGCAAGGTCTGTGTGAGTGCAGCTCATGCTGTAGTGTGCCCTGCAGCCACCTCTGGTTGTAGGC
The DNA here is from genome assembly GCF_039654945.1 of Dendrobates tinctorius. Classification (NCBI taxonomy): domain Eukaryota; kingdom Metazoa; phylum Chordata; class Amphibia; order Anura; family Dendrobatidae; genus Dendrobates; species Dendrobates tinctorius. The sequence goes on from NW_027361716.1 coordinate 12,425,768, forward strand.
CGCTCAGCGTGCATCACTGCCTCATACATATTTATTTTTGTTTTATTGCTGCTCATTTTCATTTAATTCTCCTATTAGTGTGCATCCATCCGTATCCATCTACACTGGTTGCAAATATATAGGAGTAGACAGCGGAGCCTTTCAGTGCTAGTGCCCAGTTCTCTGCACTGTTCACGGCTGTCTGTGAGGTCTCTCTGTGTGAGTACAGCTCACGTTGTAGTGTGTTCTGCAGGCACCTCTGGTTGTAGTCCGCTCAGCGTGCGTCACTGCCTGATGCATAGTCCTTTTTTTGTTTCATTGCAGCTCATTTTTCCTGATTTTTTTCTCCTATTAGTGTGCTTCCATCCGTATCCATCTACATTGGTTGGTTGCAAACACTATATAGGAGTAGATAGAGGAGCCTTTTTTCTGGCTTGTGCCCTGCAGCCGCAGCCAGATTAGTGTTAGCCTATTTTTTGGAGCCTCATCTATTGCATTATAGGTTACCTTCCTGCATTTTAATAGCTCCAAAAAGTTTGTGATATTATTGGTTTCACATCTTTGGTCACATCGTTTTTGTTTTTTTGAAAAAAAAACACGTAAATAAAGTTCACCAAATACTCCACTTGACAGTTGTGTAGGCCACATTAGCTCATATTAAAGTGTAGTCCACACACTTTATAAAATTAGTGTTTCTTATACCTGTTAGCAGCTGTTCAGGAACAAGCACACTAAGCCCCCCTTTGTACTTTTCTGCCTACCTTTATCAGTCTACCATGATGAAGAAGGCAGGGAGTAAGGCACGTGGGTGTGGAGTTTCAGCAGGGAGAGGACGTGGGGATTCTGTGCCTGCTGCGGGCACCAGTGACTCAGCATCCCTCAGTTTTACCAGGCAACAGTCCTTTATGCGCAGCTTTGTAGGACCTCGCCGTACCCCACTGCTGCGGGGCAAACAAATTGAAGCCGTTGTCGGATGGATGGCAGCTAACGCATCGACTTCAATTACTTCCACATCCTCTCAGGGCCAGAGCACTGAAGAGCAACCATCTGTCTCTTCACCACCTACCAAATTGCCCAGGCAGTCAGAGAGCCCTGGACAGGAGCCATCTCTACTTCTGTTCTCTGAATCTCTTGGCTTGGAAACAGGGGGCGAGCCAAGCAGCATTCTAGAATTTGAAGAAGAGGGAGTATGCAGTGATGCGCAACTGCTTTGTCCCTCTGAATCTGAAGAGGCGGGTGGGCCAGTGCCTATGGTCAGCACACCTTAGTACGCATTAGATGGTGAGACTCAGGTGCCACTTTCTAGTGCGTACTGTGCTGGTAAGACTACCCAGGAGAAGCAAGTGTTTGAAGAGGGGAGTGTAGATGATGAGGTCCTTGACCCATCATGGCGTGTGGAACAGGAAGGTGGTGGGAGCAGCTCTGAGGAAGAGATTCCCCGAATGGCCAAAACAGGAGGGAGAGGGAGGGGGCGGGCTTGGTTGCCTGTAGCCTCCACTTCGGCACCCATTAGGAGCATTGCTCTTCCAAAACCCAAAACGGATGCTCCCAGGACTTGCAGTGCGTGGTCCTTTTTTGACACAGTTGCAGATGACATTTGCTTTGTCAAATGCAAGCTGTGTAATCATAAAGTCAAAAGAGGGAAAAGTGTCAGCCACCGCAATACCACAAATATGTGGAAACATGTGCGGACCAAGCATGTGGTGGAGTTACAAAGACACACTGAAGACGTAGGCCAAACTACAGCATCACCTACCACCTCTTCAGCTCGTGTTGTAGCCTCTTCCTCCAGCTCACACACAGCTGGTTCGGCTTCCTCACTGTATCGCCATGGAATAACCTCTAGCACGGTTGTCCAGAGACCCAGTGACATTCCACCCACAGCACCACGTTCCCTGTCATCCTCACACTCCCAGGCCACTCTACGGCCATCGGTAGCACAGGCATGGGAGAAAAGGCGGCCATACTCGGCAAACCATCCCCGAGCACAGGCTCTGAATGCTGGCATTGCCAAACTACTGGCCCTTGAAATGCTCTCATTCAGGCTGGAGGAGACTGACAAATTCCGTAACTTCATGGCATTGGCAGTCCCACAATACACCGTGCCCAGCCGCTTTTATTTCAGCAGGCAAGCCGTCCCTGCCCTGCAAAAGCATGTGGAGGGAAAAATTAAACATGCGCTACTAAACACCGTCAGTAGCAAGGTCCACCTGACCACCGATGCGTAGACCAGTAACCATAGACAGGGACGATACCTTTCCCTCACTGCCCATTGGGTCAATGTTGTGGAGCCGGGTACAGATCTTGAGAGTGGAGCTATACGTGTTCTGCCAACTCCAGGGATTGCAGGAATCCAGTCTGTACACATTGAGTCCTCCTCATACTCCAGTTCCTCAGAATCAGCGCTGCAGGAGCCGCCACGGTCTACCTCCACATGGACCCGTGAACGCTTACCCGATATGAGCACAGCCGTGGCCAAACGTCAACAGGCCATACTGAAATTAATTTCTTTGGGGAATCGAAGCCACACAGTGCAGGATCTCTGGAATACCATCAAGCAGGAGAGCGACGTGTGGTTTGTGCCAGCGAATCTCCAGCCAGGCTTGGTAGTGTGTGACAATGGCCGAAATCTGGTGGCAGCTCTGGGCCTAGGCAACCTCACTCACATCCCATGTCTGGCACATGTGCTCAACTTGGTTGTGCAGAGCTTTCTGAGGGACTATCCGGATCTTGATGCACTGCTGCACAAGGTCCGCATAGAGTGCGCTCACTTGCGGCGTTCCAGCATGGCAAGATCGCGCATTGCAGCTCTGCAGCGCCGATTCCACCTTCCGGAACATCGCATCATATATGACCTACCCACCAGGTGGAATTCAATGTTACATATGTTGGAGCGGTTGTGTGAGCAGCAGGCAGCAGTAATGGAGTACCAGCTGCATCAGGCGCCAGCAAGTCGCACTGTGCGCCCGTCACACTTCAGCACCACTGAGTGGGCGTCTGTGAAGGACATCTGCCATGTTTTGCGTGCCTTCGATGATTCCACGCGGATGGCGAGTGCAGATGATGCACTAGTCAGCATGACTGTCCCCCTTATCTGCCTGCTTCAAAAAACACTGCAAGCACTAAGGGAGGAGGTTTTGGAAGAGGTGGAGGATGAGGAGTCACTAATGCCATCTGCTTCTGGACAGTCTGCGCAACGTGGTTCCTCACAAAGGCCTAAGCAGAGCACACTTTGTGAGGAGGATGAGGAGGAGTCAATGGAGGAGGAAGACATCTCTTCAGAGGAGGGAGGTACACAATGCTCTAGTAGTCAGTATGTACAGCGAGGGTGGGGTGATGCAGAGCAGGCAGAGATGACGCCTCAAGCAGGGGACAGCGTTTCTTGGGCAGTTGGGAGTCTGGAGCACAAGGTTGATTTCATGCTGCAGTGCCTGAGAAACGACCACCGCATCGCCCACATTCTCAACACGACTGATTATTGGGTGTACACCCTCCTAGATCCTCGCTACCGGGAAGACTTACAAAGCCTCATAACACCGTTGAACCGGGAGCGTAAAATGTGGGAGTACCAAGACACACTGGTGCATTCCATCATGTTCTCCATTCCACCCGAGAGCAGTGCTGCTAGTGCTATACAAAGCAGCTCTGTGTGTCGAGGCAGTGGAGGAAGCTCTGTACAACGAGGGAGCAGAGGCAGCACCTCAGCACAAGGCAAGACCAGTATGGCCCAAATGTGGCAAAGTTTTGTGTGCCCGCCACAAATGTCTACACTAGCACAGACAGCTCCAGTCAGCAGGAGGCAGCGTTTCCGTCAGATGGTGACAGACTACATGTCTTGCCCTCTCAGTGTACTCCAAGATGGCTCTTCCCCCTTCAAGTTTTGGGTCTCTAAGCTGGATACATGGCCAGAGCTTAGCCAGTATGCATTGGAAGTGCTGGCTTGCCCTGCTGCTAGTGTATTATCGGAATGTGTCTTTAGTGCCGCAGGTGGTGTACTGACAGACCGTCGCACGCGACTACCCTCCGATAACGTTGACCGGTTTACTTCTCTGAAAATGAACAAGGCCTGGATCTCGCCGGAATTTGCCAGTTCTCTTCCAGAATAAATAATTGGTTGGCAACAGTATCCAGGTGTCCTTTTGTGTTCATGTTTCTACCACCTGAACTGTAATCCCTGGGCTCCAACACCGCCAGTTGTTGCTCAGAAGTGCCATCTGCACAGAGAAAAACACTAGCTCCTGTGTTAGTGGGGTTCAGTAATGCCAGCTGCTCCCCTGCTGTGTGTCCGGCAAAGTCTCCTGCTGCCTCCACATTCATCCCAACATCAGAAATTAAACTTGCTCCAATTCGGCCTTAGCCTACTCCATGAATGACCCTGGGCTCCAACACCGCCAGTTGTTGCTAAGAAGTGCCGCCTGCACAGAGAAAAACACATGCTCCAGTGTTAGTGGGTTCAGTAACGCCAGTTGCTCCCCTCCTGTGTGTCCGGCAAAGTCTCCTGCTGCCTCCACATTCATCCCAACATCAGAAATTAAACTTGCTCCAATTCGGCATTAGCCTACTCCATGAATGACCCTGGGCTCCAACACCGCCAGTTGTTGCTAAGAAGTGCCGCCTGCACAGAGAAAAACACATGCTCCAGTGTTAGTGGGTTCAGTAATGCCAGCTGCTCCCCTCCTGTGTGTCCGGCAAAGTCTCCTGCTGCCTCCACATTCATCCCAACATCAGATATTAAACTTGCTCCAAATCGGCCTTAGCCTACTCCATGAATGACCCTGGGCTCCAACACCGCCAGTTGTTGCTCATAAGTGCCGTCTGCACAGAGAAAAACACATGCTCCAGGGTTAGTTAGTAACGCCAGCTGCTCCCCTGCTGTGCGTCCGGCAAAGTCTCCTGCTGCCTCCACATTCAAACTACATCAGATGTAAAACTTGCTCCAATTAGGCCTCAGCCTAAACCCTGATTGAACCTGGGCTCCAACACCACCAGTTGTTGCTCAGTAGTGCCGTCTGAACAGAGAAAAACACATGCTCCAGTGTTAGTGGGGTTCAGTAACGCCAGCTGCTCCCCTGCTGTGTGTCCGGCAAAGTCTCCTGCTGCCTCCACATTCAAACTACATCAGATATAAAACTTGCTCCAATTAGGCCTCAGCCTAAACCCTGATTGAACCTGGGCTCCAACACCGCCAGTTGTTGCTCAGAAGTGCCGTCTGCAAAGAGAAAAACACATGCTCCAGTGTTAGTGGGGTTCAGTAACGCCAGCTGCTCCCCTGCTGTGTGTCCGGCAAAGTCTCCTGCAGCCTCCACATTCAAACTACATCAGATATAAAACTTGCTCCAATTAGGCCTCAGCCTAAACCCTGATTGAACCTGGGCTCCAACACCGCCAGTTGTTGCTCAGAAGTGCCGTCTGCACAGAGAAAAACACATGCTCCAGTGTTAATGGGGTTCAGTAATGCCAGCTGCTCCCTTGCTGTGTGTCCGGCAATGTCTACTGCTGCCTCCACATTCACACTACTACTGATTTCAAACTTGCTCCAATTAGGCCTCTGGCTCCATGCTGTCTCTAGTATTTACCCTGGCCTCCAACACCGCCAGTTGCTGCTCAGAAGTGCCGTCTGCACAATCAACACTTGTTCCTGTGTTACTTGGGTTCAGTAACGTCAGCTGATCCCCTGATGTGTGTCCGGCAATGTCTCCTGCTCTGTCCACATTCCCATCGCGAGTTGCTGCTCAGAAGTGCCATCTGCACAGTCAACATATGCTCCAGTGTTATTGGGGTTCAGAAAGGTCATCTGATCCCCAGCTGTGTGTCCGGCAGTTTCTCCTGCTCTGTCCACACTCACACAACTACAGATTCTTGCTCCAATTAGGCCTCTGTCTCCACTCTGTTTGTAGTATTTTCCATGGGTTTCAGCACCGCCAGCTGTTTCCCAGCATTGTCTTTGGCACAGGTACTCCCTCCTGCCCAGCCTGGTTCCAGCACGCCTGCTGTTTCCGGGTAGTGTCAATGTCACTTTGCCACCAATACATTGTCCTGTCGTGTTGCGGTCAGGTTAGCCGAGTCTATGGTGCCTGCAGTTTATGGGCTTCCTATGTGGGCTGCAGGATCTGGCAACAAAGGCTGGTTCCGTAGTGCCAATAGGACAAGCACCCCCTGTAGGACTGTGGGTTTCGGTAACTGCGGCCGGCTCGCGGCCTTGCAACTTTGTTTTTCATGGGTACCTTCTGCTACCCATCCAGGTTCCAGTACCGTCAGCTGGTTCTCGGCAGTGCCTTTGGCTTAGGTGCCTCCTCCTCGGTATCTGAGTTCCAGCAACGTCTGCTGGTCCTTGGTAGTGCTTTCTAGCACAGGTACCTCCTGCTTAGTAACCAGGTTCCAGCACCATCAGCTGGTCCTCAGTAGTGCCATTGGCTCTTGTTCCTTCTGCTGCCCCTCTGGGTTCCAGCACCAACAGCTGGTCCTCCCTAGTTCCATTGGCTCTTGCAGCTTCTGCTACCCATCCGGGTTCCAGCACCGTCAGCTGGTTCTCAGCAGTGCCTTTGGCTTAGGTGTCTCCTTCTCGGTATCTGAGTTCCAGCAACGTCTGCTGGTCCTTGGTAGTGCTTTCTAGCACAGGTACCTCCTGTTTAGTAACCAGGTTCCAGGACCGTCAGCTGGTCCTCGGTAGTGCCATTGGCTCTTGTTCCTTCTGCTGCCCCTCCGGGTTCCAGCACCGTCAGCTGGTCCTCGCTAGTTCCATTGGCTCTTGCAGCTTCTGCTCCCATCCGAGTTCCAGCACCGTCAGCTGGTTTGCGGCAGTGCCTTTGGCTTAGGTGCCTCCTTCTCAGTATCCGAGTTCCAGCAACGTCTGCTGGTCCTTGGTAGTGCTTTCTAGCACAGGTACCTCCTGCTTAGTAACCGGGTTACAGTACCATCAGCTGGTCCTCGGTAGTGCCATTGGCTCTTGTTCCTTCTGCTACCCATGCGGGTTCCAGTACCGTCAGCTAGTTCTCGGCAGTTCCTCAGCCTTCTTGTACCTTCTGCTACATTTCCAAGTTCAAGCTTTTGGAAATGGTTTTTGGTTCTCACTCTGGATCTCCCTGACGACGACCCTGAAGACGACGACCCGGAAGACCACCCCGAAAAAGACCAAAAAGATGATCCTGAAGAAGATGACCAAGAGGACAAAGAACATGAAGACAACCACCAAAATACAGAAAAACAAGAGACAGAAGGCCAAAAAGCAGAAGACCAAGAAGTAGAGGAACAAGAAGCAGAAGAAAAAAAGCAGAAGAACATTAAGCATAAGACTAAAAATCAGAGCAAAAGATATTATCTAAATTATAAGCAGAAGAAGAAGACTAAGCAGTGTATGGGGGTGAATTCGTTCCTCCTCGTGGTGCCCCTGGAAAATGCCTGCTGCTGCAGGCCAAACTGAACGCGGACAAATCCTGTTGTAAATCTTTTGTGACAGGCAGAACGGAAGGTGCAATCTTCAAACTTTTATAGATAACAACTACAGGAATGCCTGTCACAAATAAGAATATGATGAAGAAGAAGAATAGGAAGAAGATGAAGAAGTAGAATATGAAGAAGAATAATAGTTGAATAAGAAGAATATGAAGAATGTAAAAAAAAAGAATAATAGTAAGAAGGTGAAGAAGAACATGAATAAGGTGAAGAAGTTGATGAAAAACATGCTGCTGCTGGGGATCATGAAGGAGAAAGTGTGGGAGAAGTAAAAAAGAAGGTGAAGAGCATGGAAGTAGTGAAACATACATATCTGACAAAATATAAAAAAAAGTTTAACATAGTCAATATCTTTGTAACTCCGAACGTCTTTAAAAAAAAAAAATGTATTCCTGCTATTCCATTTGATTGGGCTAAACCTCTATGCCTTTAATGTCTCCTCCACCTCCCCCAATACATTCTACATTATTATTAGTTGTTTTTCTTCATGTAGAATTAACCTACAAGGAAAGAAAGGGTTTATTTTAATTCCGATATTTCTGTCCCATTGACTTGCATTGGTTTCCGGTATCGGAATCGGCGATATCCGATACTTTTTGGGTATCGGTCCAATCCAATACGATCCGATATTTCACAATATCGGATGGTATCGCTCAACACTGATACTCACCTTCCGACTGCCCCCGGACCGGCCTCTCACCACGCTCCCGGCATATTCTGGTCCCAGTAATGCTTAGCGAGAAGGGTCGGAGATGACGTCTCTCTCGCGAGAGCGCAACATCATCAGCGGTGTTTTGTGCAAAGCATTACTGGAACTGGAAGATGCCGGGAGCTTGGAGAGGAGAGAAAGAGTCCGGGGGCCATCGGAAGGTGAGTATATAACTATTTTTTATTTTAACCGAGACTCTAGAATACCCGATGCGATAGAATCGAGACACCATCTAGTTTATTATAATTATCCCTAAGAAAGGCTGTTGTTGTACTTGAAAAATGTAAATGGACTTGAATCCCTGGCAAATGCGCAGCAACAATTTTGTCCCTCTTTCAGCAGCATCTCTCCCTGCTCTGCCTGTTTCTGGGGTACAGTGTGACGAGCATGGTGTCACCAGTCATATATAGGCCTTAGCCCGCTATGTGGCCAGCCAATCACAGTAATGCCACAACCAAGATGGCTAGGGCATTACAGTGACTGGCAGGAAATCCCATGCTATCTACAAAGCGCGAAACATGTGGGGCGGGGACTCGTGCTCCCGCTCATGCATTCAAAAAATACTCGCCGAGTAACAAGCATCCCGAGCACACTGATGCTCAAGAGAGTAACGAGTAGTGATGAGCACTCTTGCTCATCATTATTTACTCTCTAAACTTTATCCATGATCTTCTTTACATTGATTATACTCATAGAGCCAATTGTTGTTTTTCTATAAGGATATTATTTGATGTATCCATTCAGTTATAATGTCTTTTCCATATATAATGGCAGGCAGGTGTATTTGTGAAGGCATCATGGGAAGTGTAGTTCCTATAGCATCTGTTCTACAGCTGGCTGGCCAGTTCTCCTTGAATACAAGAAATCTGGTACATTATGCAGTCCTAATAATTTTCACATAGTCTGTGGACTCATCATAAGATGACTCCGTTCTTCCTGGATCATTTGAATTTAAAGTAGATTAATCCTGTATTTCACTAGGAGAAGATAATCCCTATTCATGCCAGTAAACATTATGTCAGTGAGATCATCTCACTCATTATCTGCTCCCATGTAATATAATTCATTAATGACCACTTTGTTCCCCTTATTAAAATGTCAGGAGGTGAAATACATGGAATATAAATCATAACATTTAAGTAAAAAGAAAAAACTAAACCTATTCATGAAACAATGAGGAATTGTAATAATAAATAAAAGATAAAATAAATGCATTTTACAACCACTTTAATTGTATTACTTCTTTTTGATAGTTATAAAGAATTCAAGTGTTTCCCAAGAACTTTGACATCAATATCCTATCTATTGGATGGACACTAGTGCAAAGGCTAAGGATCTTAGTATCAGACACAGTTGCAAACATACAGTACATGATAAGCCACTGTCATTTTTGATTCTAATAAACATTGGGGGTTACGTAAGTCGGATCCCACTGATAAACTTTAAAGGGCTATATTTTTGATAGGTTATCAGTGGTGAAGTCTTAATAAACCCATTTATAGAAAGAAGAGGTCTTATGACAGGCGAGACAAGTTGTCAGATTTTTAAGCTATAGATGTCCCAACTAAAGCCCATGTCAATGCAGTAGTGTATGCTAAATTAAGAAAAAGTTATTTATATTATATTATATTATGAGTTTCAATTTTCAGTAATGAAGGCAGAAAAAAATGAGATTATATAGCAAAATGTGGAATGTGGCAGATTTTGGAGTCCATTCTGGTTCTTTGGTATTTTCATTCTTTTCTTGATCTTATTATTATTATTATTATGCATTTTTAGAGCGCCATTTATTCCATGGCGCTTTACATGTGAAAAGGGGCAAATATAGACAAGTACAATAAACATGAGAAATACAAGATACACACAAGTACAGACGGAGAGAGGACCCTGCCCGCAAGGGCTCACAGTCTACAGGGGATGGGTGAGGATACACTAGGAGAGGGTAGAGCTGGTCATGTGGTGGTTCAGTAGACTGAGGATCACTGCAGGTTATAGGCCTGTCGGAAGAGGTGGGTCTTCAGGTTCTTTTTGAAGGTTTCTATGGTAGGCGAGAGTCTGAGGTGTTGGAGTAGAGAATTCCAGAGTATGGGGGAAGCACGGGAGAAGTCTTATATGCGGTTGTGGGAAGAAGAGATAAGAGGAGAGTAGAGAAGGAGATCTTGAGAGGATCGAAGGCTGCGTGTGGATAAGTACTGGGAGACCTTGTCACAGATGTATGGAGTAGATAGGTTGTAGATGGGTTTGTATGTCATAGTTAGGGTTTTGAACTGGAGCCTCTGGACGATAGGAAGCCAGTGAAGGGCTTGGCATAGGGGAAAGGCTGGGGAATAACAAGGAGACAGGTGGATTAGTCGGGCAGCAGAATGTAGGATGGATTGGAGTGGTGACAGAGTGCTGGAGGGAGGCCAGAGAGTAGGAGGTTGCAGTAGTCGTGGCGGGAGATGATAAGGGCATGCACAAGTGTTTTTGTGGTGTCATTGTCAAGGAATGCACAGATCTGGGAAATATTTTTGAATTTGAGAGTTGCAGGAGGAGACTAGGGTTTGTATATGTGGCTTGAAAGAGAGGGCAGAGTCAAGGATCACCTCGAGGCACCGAGCATGGTTCGGTGTGGTGGAGGGTTAGCGTGAGATGGGGGAAAGATTATAAATTCTGTTTTGTCCATGTTCAGTTTTAGAAAGCGAGCAGAGAAGAAAGCTGAAATAGCGGACAGACATTGTGGGATTTTGGTCAGTAAGGATGTGAGGTCGGGTCCCAGTTATGTGGGACTTTGTTTTTTTAGCTACTGGGCTAAGAATTTACCAGAATGCAACTACGAATTACCTGTCTAATCTCCCCTGTGAAAATCTGCTTTGTCTCTGAGCTGTTATAGGCCACTCCTGTCAGCAATTCTTTTGTCTCCCATGATGTCAACAGAGGAGTCCCTTCTCTTCGGCTTTGCTCTGTTGAAAATGCATCACTGCCAAAGTCATGTTGATTAACAGTCGGCTCACCACTGCCTAACTGCAAGAAGCAGGCTGACAATCAGCATGATGTCAACAGTGATGACCCGGTCAGAGCTTACCGGAAAAGAAAGAGCTGCTCTTTTGATGTGAGGTGGTTATAACTATAATATATACATGGGTTGCACTCTCACCCAGGCCCTGCAGGCTAGGGGGGGAACAAAAAAGGTCCCTTTGCCCCTTATGAAAAGACTATTACTTTTAAAGACTTGTGATAGTTGAGGGTCCCAATGGAGATTTTGCATTGGGGCACATAAGCTCCAAGTTATGACACTTTGTGAAGTCAAAGTAAGCCTTAGAATCACAATCTCAAAAGTCGCCTTTGAAGCCTTGGTCCTATAAAAGCTGCTATAGCTTCCATAGTAGCTTCGGCCATGTTATATAGTTGTACCCAGATGAACAAATGGTGCTTTAAGTTTTGCTTAGTTGCTGATCCAATATTTAAACTGTGCAAAGAGAATCAGTGACAGCACAGACCATATGGGATATAGGAAAAAAACCTTCCTTTTCTCGAATACCTTGCAACATTTCAGCTTGTCAAAGCCTATCTCAAAAAGTGTAAAGGCATTGACAAATCAAAATGTTTTGGGGATGAAGTAAAAAAAACTTTTGCATACAGATTCAAAACTGCTCCAAGTGTTTCCTTTTAGACACTCTCTCTTTGGACATTTGTAAAATATTGTTATTGAGTTTGACAATGTCCACCAGGTGACAAGCATCACACAGATTTACATTAGGGTGCTACTTTTACAAACCACAACTTTTGCCCCATTTTTTTCTTATCTTCCCTCATGTGATAATTTCATCTACAGGTTATAAAAGTCAGCAATATGGTAAGTCAGTGAACTGTTCAGCTGGTAGTACAGTATAACAGTATGAAGGTATGCAGTGGGTACATTCTACATTGCTTACATAGAAACAACACATTGTGCAGTGCTGTACAGAATTTATCACTCACATTAATACATGTCCTTAAAAGGGTTTATCTAATTTCCATTTCTCAGACATATTCAGACAAAGTAGAGTCCACCCTTTACACTCCAGTACATTCTTAGAATGTGAAAGGAATATGGACGACCAAAGAAAATCTATATAGCCATATAGTGTCTTGTAATTACCTGGCTATTTAACAAGCTCTCTGGCTTTGATTGCTGTCAATTGTAGCTTTGCTCTATGTGCTTGCTCTGTGCACCTTGTCTGGCATTCTGATCTTTGCTGCTCAACCTAGGATTTGTCTTGACCATACGTTTGCCTATCCCTTTTGTCGAGATTCACTAACTTTTTAGAGTATAGACCTCTGACTCTTTCCTGACTACGCCTTCATCTCATCCCTCTGTCTGTGACATACTTTCTTGGCTTCTGACCTCGGAACTTTTGTCTACCCAGCCTCACGGCTTATCCATGAGTAGTGATTAGCGCCACAGTAGCCTACAAATTACTCTACAACAGAAGTCATATGTTCACAGAACTAGAACATACTGTATATTAAAGGGAACCTGTCACCCCCAGGCTTTTTTAAGTATAAGAGCCACCTTGTGCAGCACTAATGCTGCATTCTGTCAAGGTGGCTCTTTTATTTAGCGTCCCTTCCACCACTGAAATAATCATTTTTAAAATTGATCAGACATACCTGAAGTTTAACCAGGGGGCAGGTCTTTCCCCCCCTGGACACAGACACCTCACATACATCAGTCATGTCCGGCTTTTGAATTTGGTGCCACCTCCTCAGCGTTCGTTTCTTTTTCTCGCACCTGCGCTGTAATATTCTGATGTCACCACAGGTCCTGCTGCACCGCTGCCTTGCTCAGCTCTGCCCCTACTGGTCACATGGTGTTGATGTCATCACAGGTCCTACTGCAACACTGCTCTGCTTAGCACCGCCCCTCCTGGTCACATGACACTGACATCATCACAGGTCCTGCTGCACCACTGCTCTGCTGAGCTCCACCCCTACTGGTCACATGTTGCTGACATTATCACAGGTCCGGCTGCACCACTGCTCTGCTGAGCTCCACCCCTCCTGATCACATGGTGTCACATCATGTGATGTAATAGGACGGGCAGCGCTAACTGCGCATGCCCAAGAAAGAATATTACAGCACAGGCGTGAGAAAAAGAAATGAACGCTGAGGAGGCGGCGCCAAATTCAAAAGCAGGACATGACCGATGGATGTGAGGCGTCTGTGTCCCCCCCCCAGAAAGGAAAGACCCGCCCCCGGTCAAACTTCAGGTATGTCTGATCAATATTAAAAACGAGTATTTCGGCGGTGGAAGGGACGCTAAATTAAAGGAGCCACCTTGACAGAATGCAGCATTAGTTCTGCACAAGGTGGCTCTTTTACTTAAAAACGCCTGGGGGGGTGACAGGTTACCTTTAAGGAGCTAAAATGTAGAACTACATTGGGACTGATTCATCAAGACTGGCATAGCACACGCTCACGCTATACCAGTCTTGCTGGAGTACAAGGTACTGATTCATTAAGATACACTTGTCACTTTAGTTTGGCTCATTTTATAAGTGGCATCCACCTCTGTGCTCCGTGCCAGAAGTGTTACTGCAGCCAGAGCCCTGTCCTGTATCTTCCCCTCCCTAGCTCCAACAATTTTGCCAAATCTGGCTTAAAGTCTCTAAATTCTTGTTCAAGTCCACACTGTGCAAATATTTTGAGACATTTTACGCCACTTTTCTAGCATAAAAACTTTGATGAATTGACCCCATGCTGTAATTTATAACTTTCAACTTTGTGCTGACTGTGATCTCAAACAAGTATTTGACTTTTGTTGGTTTTGCTATACAAGGTGCCAAAGTACAGTTGTACTTGAGCCCTGCTGTCAGAGGAGCCAAACAGCCCCTTTAACATACACTCGGACTGCGATGCTATCAATGGAATGATGGTATATTGGTGTATTTGTGTATGCACATGCAAGGAGTAGATATGCTTGTGAATAGTGTACTTTCAGTGAATATAAGTACAGTACATACAGTAGGTGTGTATGCATGAATATATACGTGTGTGCAGATCTATTTGCAAGTGTATATTCTATGTATCTGTGCATATGTAGGTTTTTGTATGTGCATTTACTCAGTAAATGTATTATCCTGTGTATTTTATATGTACTGTATACATTTTGCATTTGTTTGCTTTCACCAAATATTGCACAATGAAACGTTGGTATAAATATATAATTTAGTTTTAATAAAATATTAAATGCCAAATAAACCATTAAAATAAATGTCAGCTTTATCTGTGGCAGCTGCTCTCCATAGTAGGAAGGGAGGGCACATATAGGAGCAGGGCAGCAAGAAAAGCCCACAGCGGTCTGCAAAGTCACTAGTGGGAAAAAAACAAAGGCCTCTCCATGAATGTAACACAGATGTGCCCATAGCCAAACTGTCAGAAGCAGTTAGGATGACAGCTACTCATAGTTCATTATTTCCTTCTCACAGGTCACTGGGTGACAAGCTGGGTCAGGATGCTTTGTCGGCTGCTACACTTCTTCCTATTCAGTCTCAATAAAGGTAAGCTACTTAATTTGATAAGCTAATATAGACAACTGCGTCCAAATTAATAAAGAAATACCACCACGCTACAGGTTATTGTGCGCTGTTATATTACTCCCATGGGGCATTTGGGATTTTTAGCAGTATAATAAAGGGATTTTTTTGTTCCAATATCCAATACTCACTTTACAATACAACACTCGGCCCTCCAGGACTCAAGTGCTTGAGGGATATCCCAAACCCACTCTTGTCTCCATCCTTAACTTCAGACATTTCACCAGTCCATTAGCAGATTTCATAGAGCATGTACATCAACACTTCAAGATAAAGAGATGTAAAAAAAGAAATACAAATAAACAGATATTTTTAATTCTGCCTCCCAATGTGGCATAGAATTACCACTAAATGTAAATGAGCCTAAACTGTGCCATGTGGTCGGTTTCTTAGGATAGTCCTCAATCATCAGAACTGTTGGCAAGTACAGTATGTAAAGAGTGTCACATGTCTCCCAATATAATCTAGGGTGTCAACATGCTACGAAATTTCACGTAAAGTATCATGAACAAGTTATTTGTGATGTTATCTACTTTACTGATACTGGACTGCTAAAGTATATTAGCAGGGTAAGAATATGTACTTGATAGCAAACTAAATGTTGGAATCCACCTTGAAGTGGTGCATGCTGCCCAAACTGCAGACAGCATGAATAGTAGTCTTGTTGCACTATTGCTGTCAGATAAATTATATTACAAAATGCCCCAGCATTTCATAGATTATATGCCACAACCCGCAGGGCCATGGGGTATTCAGTACCAGGCTGGTTCTGTTACTTCAGGGGATGTCACGGCAGCAGTGACTCGATCCGTAGCCCTGGGCGAGCAATCAAATGATGAAGGGAATAGTTATTATGAGGGCTTAATTCGTAACACCACCCATGGTACTCGACAATGAGAAGATGGCCAACGCTGCAGTTCTGGTCCACAGGGGCAGTTGGTGACGCAGTATAGATGTTACAGCTTTCCACGGGTAGAGCTAGGCCCCAGGGCAGTTGTATCTTTTATTTAAAATGGTGGTGACGGTTGTAATGCAGAGTAGATGATGCAGTAATAAAGATGAGGACACAGCAGGGTTGCAATTTCCTTTTACCTTTGCTTGATAGTCCGGGGTGCAGACCAGGGGATCACAGATGGTGAGGGAGATCCAGTTAGCCTGGAAGCAGTTCAGGATGCACTGAGCCAGATAGATATGGAGGCCTCCCCACTGTGCTATCCTCTGAGGTCCTTGCTGCCTAAGGCTGTCCCTGGGGACTCTATTCCTGCTTTTCTTTAAGCACTTACCTGTATGGCAGGCAGCTTGAGCCTTTCTTCCTTCGTGGCAGCTCTGGGCTCTCTTATGCTGTTGTTCCGCTGAGTGTTTTATGGGGCCAGGAGGCCTGCAGTCCCCTACCCTCCAGATTTAGCTGTCAGGCTCTCTTTACCCACACAGCTATGGATTCCGGCATCTGCATTCAAGCGCTCAGCTCTGGGGTGAGCTTACACTCAGCTCCACTCCCCAGATTCCCCAAATTTCTACTTTCCTCCCCAACTCTCCTCAGACTCTGTCAGCCCTCACTCGTTCTCTCACTCCCCTCTGACTGACTGACACTTTCCAGAACAATCTCCCTACCCCAGCACTAACTCCGCCCATCAACTGTCACTCCCTTAACCTCCACCCCTTTTGGTCTGGAGTTAGAATAAGTGTTGTATGCTGATTCTACCTGGTCATGGAACCTCTCTTTGCTTCCAGGCATGGCCTACCCTGTGAGGTAGGCAATGCCACTGTGGCAACCAGACTTCTGGGGTGCCACATATATTCTCTGAAGCTTTATCCTGAAACCATAGCCTGGCACAGGCTAGTCTTGTCTCTGGCTATGGTCTCTAGCTGGCTCTTCCCAGTACTGTTCCAGGTGATTTATTTATGTATCTTACTTACAGTATATAATGAAATAAATTCAATAGCACTTTACAGACACTGTCATCGCTATCCTCATTGGGGCTAACAATCTACAGTAAATTCCGCATCAGTATGTCTTTCGACGATCACAACTATCAGGTTATTGACTTGCATCGCTAAAGAGGTCTTTCTTACTATTGGTTAACCATTTCATTTGCGATGTGCTGACAAGGTGGAATTTCACTCTGCACATGTTGCAGTGACTGTGGCAGCAGCGACAAGTCCTGGTGCAGTTTATCCTTTTGCATAACCTGGGCCAATGCAGTACTGATGTGGTGCAAATCATGCTTGCAGAGTGGGCATAGATGAAGGACCTCTGCACCCATCTGCACAGTTTCAAAATGGCTACTAAGATGGTTAGCGCTGATGTTGCCATTATCAGCATGACTATTCCGGTCATCTACATACTGGAGCACACTTTGAATAGTCTGGGGGAGGAGGTGGTCTCAGAGAAAGAGGTGGAAGCAAAGGAGGATGCGGAATGGATCACAATATCTCTAAGTTCCGGATTGTCATCTCACAGGTGGGTGCCATGGGAGAGTTGATTTCAGCAAACAAGGGGGGTTCATGGTACAATACAAACTGTTATTGAAGGCGCAGGACCCGATGAACAAATGGAGCAGGATGAGGTAGAAGAGGTGATGGGTAAGCAAGAGTGAGGAGATGAAGAGGATAATGATCCCCTCTCTGTTACCCAGGAGGTAACAGAGGAAGCAAGCTTGAGTGCTACCCCGCCACCAACACACCATGGACTTAGACTTCATGGAAGCACCCAACACATGAGCACCTTCTTGCTGCACATCTTCAACATGATTCCCATGTTGTTAGGATTAGAAATAGTGCTGACTACTGGGTTGCCACTTGTTAGATCCATGGTACAAGAGTAAATTTTGCCAGATACTTCCCCCTGGAAAGGGACGTGCGCACGCTGGAGTATCGAAACAGGCTTGTATACAATCTTAACAGTGGATTTCCCAGAGACAGCAGTGAGGCACAAAGTGTGCTTCGCAGTTATAAAATTCCAACCAAGGGAACAATGAGTGGTCAATGCAAAAACATTTCTGCAATTTCTGTAAGTCGTTTCACACATTTTTTTAGACCAGCCCATGCACCAACAGAGCAGAGTACAAGTCTGACACTTTGTACGACTGGAGAGGATGGTGCAGGAGTATTTTAAGTTCGATATCAATTTCATCAGGAGGAATTTGGACCCATTTGCATTTTGATCTTCAAAAATGGAAGAGTGGCCAGTGCTCACTTCTCACGCCTTGGAGGTTTCCTCATGCCTGGCAGCTAGCATTCTCTCTGAATGTGTCTTCAGCGCTGCTGGTGGTGTCCTGATGGATAAGCGCATACTGCTGCCACCTAAAAGTGTATACTGCCTAACTTTCATCAAAATGAACATTGATCATCAAGTCATCGATCTCCAATTACTTATGCACCCCAGTCGCAGACTGGGCAGACCAGGCGATGGTGTCGTTTTTAGTGTCATGCATTGATCTCGAGTTATTTCAGTCTTTGACACCTTTGTCATGGTTTCTGTGCATGTCGTTGCTACTGCTGCAGATGTTTTCTGGTGGGTTGCTTGTAGTGAAAGAGGTGCCAGAGGGCCATTATACTATTTCTACTCTGGGGAAATTGATGCCACTTTACCGGTGTGAGAAAATAATTTTTTCAAAAGAGGAGACTCCAAGCTGGGTCTCTATCTGGTGAGTTGCCTGTAGTGGTAGGGATGCCTGAGGCCCATTTATACTATATATAATTTAGAGAAATTTATGTCACTTTAGTGGTGTGTGACAAAAAAATCTTTGAAATGTTTGCCCTCCAAGTTGGGACTCCTTCATATGTGTTGCCTGCAGCCGTAGGGCTCCCAGACTGGCAGGCCTGCACTTACTTTCAGTCACCTGCTGGGTTACTATCCTGAAATTTTTATAACATTTGTGTTCTTAACAAGCTGAGTGTGGCTGAGCAAAAATCCAATTTGACCTGTTGCATGAGGTATCAGTGCTCCCAGCACAGCAGGTTTACATCGGTCCCTCACCCACCTTGTCCAAGTTAAAACTCAAATTCAAAGCTGTAAATGCTGGCCCAGGCTCTGATACCTCATGCATGGCTCTTTCCTGACTGCTGCTGTGACATTATTAAATTTCTACTGTGTGTGAACTGATCATCAGTCAATTACCTGTGTTACTATTCTCACATTTTCTACCAATAGAAGTCTACAAAACTGATGTTTGTGGCACCTGAGTGTGGCTGGGAAAAAAAACAGTTTGAGCTGTTGCATGAGGTATCAGGGCTCCCAGCAAGGAAGGCTTACACAGCTCCCTCTCCCACCTCTTCTTAATTGAAGCTTCAATTCAAAGCTCTAAATGCTGTCCCAGACCCTGATACATCATGCCTGGCCCATGGCTGACTGCTGCTGTGCCACTATAAAATGTTCTGCTGTGGATAAATTCATCAGTCAACTATCTGTGTTACTATGTTTTTTTTCCAATTTTCTAACATTAGTGCTATACCAAGCTGATATCTGTCCCACCTGAGTGTCACTTCGATAAAAAAAAACAGTTTAAGCCGCTGCATGAGTTATCAGAGCTCCCATCAAAGCAGGCTTGCACCACTTCCTCCCCCACCTTGTCTTAATTGAAACTACAATTGAAAGCTCTAAATCCTGGCCCAGATCCTGATACCTCATGCCTGGCCCATGGCTGACTGCTGCTGTGCCATTATCAAATTTCTGCTGTGGTTCAATTTATGCCACTTTTCCTGGTGTCTGCCACTATTTTTTTGAAATGTTTGGACTCCAATTTGGGTCTCCTTAGTATGTGTTGCCTGAATTTGGCAGACCTCTCAAAGCACCAGGCTTAGGCTGGTTTCACATTTGCGTTTCGATGCGCAGCGTATGATCCGCATAGATCTGCATGCATCATGCATACAGATCTTTAACATAGGGTATGCAGGGATACGCAGGAATATACGTTTGCATGTGTTCGCATGCGGATGCTAATGCATGCATCGTTTCGCGGTGTACGGCAGTGCGCGGCGAACGCAACATGTTGCATTTTTTGAGGCATCAAAAATCTGTCAAATATGCGCAGGCATGCGCATGCGGATGAGTGCGTCAAAACAACGCCTTACTGTCTATGGGCACGCATTGGAATGCAAGGACATGCATACGCATGCGTTCAATATGCATGCGTACTTCAGACTGAACAATCCTCCAATTGACTGCTACTTCACTGTACCAACTTTCCCAACCACTCCTAGCCTACCATCACAGCCTGACACCCCCCCAGGTCCACAATGTAACTCACTCTCATTATTTTTCTTTTTTATTTATTTATTTGTTTTTATTTATTTATTTGTTAAATTTCAAATTGTTTTTATTTTTGATATTAAAAATTATTTTGTGTAACAATACCTGTCTACCTGTGTTTTCTTTATCTCTTTATTTAAACCTATATGTATTGTTGAGTGAAGTATTAATGGGTGTTACAGTCAAGGTGTTTATTAATAAAGTTGCAGTCAAGGTGTTAGTATTAAAGTCAGCAAACAGTACAGGTACATAACATTACAGGTACAGTTTACTTAGTAGCTTAAACCATTTCATCTTGCCATGCCACACGTCCAATATCCGAAACAAAGTAGGCAGCAAATTTATCTCTCATTTGGGCAACTTCCACTGTAGTCCTCAGAGGGTGATCTTGGTAATCCTGCAATGTGGTATTAACAGGTTCCTCAAGTTCTAAGTTAGGTCGCTCTTTTGCCAGGATGTAATTGTGCATAACAACCCACTCTTTCACAAGCTCACCAATTGTCTTAATTTTAAGATTGATAGCTGTGCGCCATTTAGATACCAGCAATCCAAAGGTACACTCCACAGTTCTTCATGCCCTTGTCAGTCGGTAGTTGTAAATCCTTTTGGTGTGATTCAAGTCCTGACTTGAGTACGGTTTTATGAGGTTGGCACACATTTGAAACGCCTTATCCCCAATCACAGCAAACAGCATTGGCGGTCCTTCAGTGTTCGGAAGAGGTCGTGGCTGTGGAAAATTTAAATCATTACTATGCAAACGTTGGCCCATGACTGAGTTTTTGAAAGTCTGGGAGTTATTTCCTCATCCAAATGAGCCAACGTCCACAGCAACAAATCAACAGTCAGCATCTGCTATCGCCATGAGAACAATCAAAAAGTATTTTTTGTAATTGAAATACTCGGATCCGCTTCCAACTGGTTTCATAATCCGAATGTGTTTGCCATCCACAGCCCCCAAACAGTTTGGAAAATTGCAAGTGTCCAGAAATTTTGCAGCATTTTTCAGACAGAGTTCAGTTGTGGGTTGGGGGAGGAATTCTTCATGCAGAATGTCACATAAAGCACGGCAGGTGTCTCCAACAGTCCCAAAAAGGGTGGACACTCAAATCCGGAATTGAAAATGTGGAGATGATAAGGTCTCTCCAGTAGCCAGGAATCTGACGAACAGAAAATGGGAAAAAAAAAAAGTGCATGGCTTTTCAAACAATAATACTAATGACATGTGCTTGTTTTTCAAAATTACGTATCTCAGGGTCATCAACAGACATTCCTTCTCAGGAATTGCTCGATGTAGTTGTGTGTCCTGCCTGGTGATGGATCCTGGGACACGTTACAGCAAGTCATCGAAGCACTGTTCTGACATCCTCGTGTAGTCGAAAAAAGTTTGCGGGTTTTTACGCAGCTCTTTGTACAACGAGTGGTAGGCTCCACAGCTCTCTCAGACTTCAACAATGGAGTGTTGCCAATAGCGACGACGTCTTCTCCGTCTTTCTCTTTTTCTTTCTTCTTCACAAGCCACAGCAAAGACAACAACCAATTTCAATTGCAAATCAAGATTAATCATGAAGCTCTCCACACTAAGATCCATCTTGCAGCTGGATACAGCAGCAAAATACAAGGATTTCATCAGTGCAGTGTGTCTATATATAGAAATCTCATGAGATACGCCCATTGGGTGTCTGATGTCAAGGAAACGCTACTGGAAAAACATTGGAAATATCAACCGAATGCGCAGAAACAGCGCAAACG
This sequence comes from Dendrobates tinctorius, assembly GCF_039654945.1. NCBI lineage: Eukaryota > Metazoa > Chordata > Amphibia > Anura > Dendrobatidae > Dendrobates > Dendrobates tinctorius. The sequence goes on from NW_027361716.1 coordinate 12,447,466, forward strand.
CATATGTGGCGCCCCTGAGGGTCCGGTCGCCACAGAGGTACTGCACCTCATCCAGAGGTGTGGTATCCCACCCTCAGGTAAGGAGGGATTACCACCCAGGACTCCTAACACTGCACTCAACACACACACTAGCTAGTCAGGGCACCTGAGCGTACCCTTCGGGAGGATGGCCTCATCACAGACTGGCTAGGAAAGGGAGTTGGGGGGTTAGCGTAGAAGGTAGGTAGAGTGGGAGGAGTTTAGGTAGTGGAGTGATAGTTAGGCATCCAATCAGAGTGAGAAAGATGACAGTTGGTGGGAGGAGCTAGTTCTGAGGTAAAGAGATCCTTCCTGAAACTAGTCAGTCGGTGACAGGACCAGCGAGAGAGCAGGATTGCTGTAGAGGACTGTGGGTTGAAAAGATAGAAACAGCTTGACCATGCTCCTAGACTGGGAAGAAGGGGTCCTAGGGGCATGGGTAGTGCGACTGGCCACCCGTGGGGCCCGCATCCTGGAAGGGAAGGGCCAGGCCAGAACGAGGGAGCCGGCCCCTGAAACTAGTGGAGGATGATAGGACTCAGCTAGGAAGCCAGAGGCTGAGGTAACTTTAAGTGCCTCAGCCACAGCCACAAGCACCCTCCAAAAGGCAGCGGTATGAGTAACGGACCTCGGGGCCTGACCCACGTCGCCTGAGGAGATCCATGGCTACCAGCTGGGGGCACAACTTGTGAAGGCGCAGGACAGGGAAAGTAAGGAGAATTCAGCACAGAGACACAGCCTTGAGAGAAGACACAAGGAGGAGTCCTGAAAGGTGTACCCAATCTGCCTGGGAGTTTGCCGGACCCCTCCCTCGGAGGACGCAGCACTAAGTGGACCAACGTGTACTCGAAACTTGTGAGTAAAAACCCAGAAACTGCACCTAACTGTGTCCTTGGAGTTATTTTACAACTGCCTGCTTCACACTGCAAACACCATCACCGGCTCAACTGCCCTGGGACACAGCTCTACCTGTGGAGAGCTTTACCATCCCACTGCCCTAACACCGTCCCAGAGGATCTGCAGAGCAGTGTCAGCTTAACACCTGTTTTGCCCAATACCACAGGTGGCGTTATGAGTTCCCTTTTCCCCTATTAATAATCCTACCATCTTACCCCTTCATCTGAACTTCCATCATTTACATTGGACACCCAGGGCCACGGACCGGGTCACTATCACCACCGTGACACACTTCCCCTGTAAAAGAGCCTGATCGGCCGGGTACCAAGTAACCCCTGGCCCTGCGGGGCGAACCACATGCAAAAACGCATAAAAATGCATGCACACGCAGTGTTTTTTCCGTCATGCATAAGATGATGCGAATAAAAAACGCTGTATAAACATTCATTTTGCATGCATTTTTGCATGCACTTGCGCATGTGGATCATACGCTGAGGATTCAAATGCTAATGTGAACCTATCCTTACACCTCTCACTCATCCACCTGTTACTGATCAATGTTTCAGCTAGAAATGCTGGCCCAAGCCCTGTCCCATGCATCCATGCATCACAAGATTTCATCAATTTTTTTCTGCTGTCAATGTCCAGGGAGATTAGCTAAAGACAGTGCCATAGGTTGTAAACTTCTTGATTATGTTGCGTACCATGGACAATGGAACATCAAGATCTCTGGAGTGGACTTGAAACTTTGAGTCTGTTATTGTTCAACAATTTTGGTTCTCAAGTACTCAGACAGTTGTATTTTCCTGTTTCTGTTCTCCATGCTTAGTGTGGCACACACAGACACTTAAGACAAAGATTGAGTCAACTTCTCCCCTTTTTGTCTGGTTTCAGGTATGATTTTCATATTGCCCACACCTTTTACTTGCTGCAGGTGAGTTTGAAGGAGCATTTCATCCATGAAACAAAGTTGTTCACCCACAATTTAAGAAAGGTGACAAGAATTTTGTCTGGTCTATATCTGAGTTTTTGTGTAAAATTATATCCAATTTGCCTTTTTCTGTTTCCTTTTCTGTTGTTCCAAAACACACAAAGGAAACAAACATGTATATAACAAAACACGTGTAATTGCAATAATGTTCTGGGAGAAATTCTTCATTTTCTGGAACAATTTCAAGGGTGCCAAAACTTTTGGCCATGTCTGTATGTCACATGGACATACCAGATTGTACTGTCAAAGCTAACAGCTTTAATCTGACTAGACTATAATGGATAATTATAACTTCTGGATAGATTTTATTATGGCCAGTTGCTTTTTTCTGTTTGGCCAATTTTTAGCTTGCATTTTTTACTTTTGTGTGGGATGTTGGGTTGAAAATGTATACATTTTTTAATAATTTGGATGATGATTGGGTTTTTATTTGTCTAAAATTAAATATCTTCTACCTCTTAAGATACAAATGAAAGCTTGAAAGCTTCCCAATGAAAAGAGGCCTCTTAGCAATCCACACCTAGAGGACCACGTTACTGAGAAAATTTGGCTAGATATTTGACTTAATAATTGAATATTTTCTTTGAAAATGCATAGCATAAATCTAATATAAAACATGGAAATGCGTCTTCCATTAATTTTACCAACAGAACAAAAACGTGAACTTGCAAGCCAGAGGGCTTCTGAGATATTTCAATACTTTCTGGGGAATCTATGTAACATAAAACTGAAGGAAAACATCTAATGTCATTGAACAATAAATATCTGTTCTGTCAGTAGCTTACCTTTGAGCTGAGGCCTTGGGATGTTTCTCTTCGAGAATCCTCACCACCGCCACTGTCAGCTGCTTCAATTCCTCCGGGCCACCTGCAGGCAATGGCTGGCCAGCCAATGGTTGTGAAATTCGCTGTTGATTGAAATGACTGGCATCATTTGCAGAAGTCTTAAACATTGAAATGTTTCAATGTCATGGTACATTACTCATATATATCATTTAGATACACTATATTACAATTATGGGGAGAAATTGTGCTAGAAATTAGGGGCTTTTACAATGGTATAGAATTAGTACACGCTTTCTGCACAGTACTTTATAATCCTCGTTGTTTTAAATTGTGAAATATGGTCTCTTAATAAGAAAGAAACTAACTTTACCAAATTGGAATCACTAAACCTATGAACAGCTCATGAGTTTTTAAGATCTAGTGGATGCCTAATATTTGAAAAACTACAATATGAATCAATACATCTGATATGTTCAATTTTTATAAATTGGGCAAGACACAAGGAATTTATTTTACCAGCTTATATTTATTTTACTTGAATAGCACCATTAATTCCACAGCACTTTACAGACATTATCATCATTGTCCTCATTTGAGGCTGACAATCTAAATAACCTACCAGTATGTTTTTGATGTCTGGGAGGAATCCCATGCAAACACGGGGAGAACATACAAACTCCTTTCAGATGTTGTTCATGATGAGAGTTGAACCTAGAACCCCAGGGCTGCAAAGCAACAGTGCTTAACCACTGATCCACCATGCCCAGGGAATGCCCACAAGCAGAAGCCATGCTTTTATTTACCTGGGAACAAGTTTGTGATCATATGCAAGATCCTCTGTCTAAATATTCTGTTTAAAACAAAGTGTTTTGATGGCACCCAGTACATTCGCCAAGATCAAGCCACAAGGCTAGATTTTGAGTTGAATTTCCTGTAATTCGCCTGTGCAATCGAACTCTCTACAAGTCGATGTGTGAGGATTAGTGATGAGCGAGTATACTCGTTGCTTGAGTTTTCCCGAGCATGCTCGGGTGGTCTCCGAGTATTTTGGTGTGCTCGGAGATTTAGTTTTCGTCGTCTCAGCTGCATGATTTCCGACTTAAACACAAAAAGAAAACACAGAATGACAAATGTGCAAAAATACTCTGCAGTAAAAAATATGACAGTAATGAGCAAGTGCTGGTAAAAAGATGATAACAAATACAGGGTATTTAGTCGATAAATTTTTTGCAAAAAATGTATACCAAGCCACTCCACCTCGTCACGGTAACCCTTAATGGAGCAGTCCCTATCTAATGTATTTAAAACCTGAACATATGAACAGTGTCTAAATGACCAGGATTCAGACAGGCGCTTCACATTTGTGCATGTCACATGTGTTTTTAATGATTTCCGACTTGTAGACAGGCTGAATACATGTGTGGAATTCCCTAACAAACAGGCATTCCACACATATATTCAAGCTGTCTAGCAGTCGCAAATCATGCAGCTGAGACAACAAAAGCTAAATCTCCGAGCACGCCAAAATACTCGAAGGACACCCGAGCATGCTCAGGAAAACCCGAGCAACGAGTATACTCGCTTATCACTAGTGAGGATCGCTAAAAATAATGTCTGCTGCCATTTCATAAGATGCCATACAGGCATCCCAATGTTGCCCTGCAGCTATCATATCACATGGTCTAGCATAGCCAATCAGTGCTGTTATCACAGCCAATGTAAAAGAGAGCAGCCAGCCAAGCAGCTCCACACTAAGCTAGTGTAGTGTAGGGATAGGTGGTAAGAGTGTACAGCTCATTGTACATAGGGATACAAAAATGCCTAATCTGATTGTGATGTACTACTTCAGTGCTCTAACTAATTGAAAATAGGAGTAGAAGTCCATGAATGCTTATCCAAAGATTCAAGTAGTACATATAGAAGGGGTTTAGTTGTTTAGATAAATGTGACCGTAAATTGAATGATATGAGATATGCTGTAGTAACAGCACCTTAATTACAGCCTTTTTATTTTTCACACAATACAAAGACGAATGGCAGTATTAAACCCCTCAGTGCTAATTTTGCTACTAAAGCAAAATCCTGAATCCAAGGCTTGTGTCACAGAAAGTGTGATGTATGCTTCTGGCATTGTAGGATATGTTCAAAATCGGTCCAATACACTCCTAGGAGATCGGAGAGTGGTATATATATATATATATATATATATATATATATATATATAGTGAGGTAGCACTGTCATTCAAGTAGGGAATTCTCGCTTGGCAGCCAAATAATCACAACCGGCACTGGTTTCCCATAAAACAATCTCAGTCTGTGTCGTTTATTCAGGCATCATAAACCATAACCAGCAACATAAAGTTCATATTCACAGCATAGCGTCCTTGACAGAGCTTCACTCTGTCCTCCCTGTGGTCACACAGGTTATACCATGTTCCATACGCAGACTCTTCAGCCTCATAGTTATCTCACCCAGGGTTTCCTCATGGTTCCTTCACTATGCAGCAGACATCCATTCCCTCCAGGGAATCATCAGGCACGTGCAGCCATTACACACAGCCACTTCACATGCTGTTAGCCAGGAGATACATCTCCCAGCGGGACCTTCCACAACGGACCAACCAGGTCCCTGCATTCACCACATGTGACCTACCTTGGCCACCTTATATGGTCCATAGCCACGCCCACTGGGTCACATGGCTATGACCTCATCACAGGTCCTTGAACCATTCACACACTCTTTGCAATACCGTTCTTAAACACACCCCTGGGTGAGTTTGTAGGTAACTGGGTCCACCCGTCTCCCCAGCTACCTGGAGACTTCTCCCTGACACATTGAAACAGCACCTCAGCAATATCACTACTGATCAACACACATAAGTCTCCATCTCAAGGCCACCCACCTTGAGATACATATCGGTCATTCAGGACTCTGCCATTCATCCTCTCTCCTAGGACATCCACACAGCGCCCCCTAGCGGACACAGTGGTCATTACACCACATACCTTCCCTCTCTGTTCAAACTTGTGGGGTTGAACACACAACATTACCCCAGGATCTCGAGGCCAGGCACTCATTATACCTTGCCCCACAGGTCGAGAGAACCGTCTCCATCTGTCATACAGCCTCATTCCTATGTTAGGCCTCCCCCGCCCCCAGCTTTCAGCATATTGGCCTTGATCCTTGGCCCTCCAGTTACAGTCTGTCTGTGTCATCAGACACTGTTTAGTCACCACTAGAGTTGAGCGAAACGGGTCGAAAAAATTCAAAAGTCGCCGACTTTTGGCAAAGTCGGGTTTCATGAAACGAAACCCGACCCTAGGATGAGGTCGGCCACGAGGTCGGCGACTTACGCGCCAAAGTCGCGTTTCAAAAGTTTGTTTTGCGCTCTTTTTCAGCCAATCAGGATCCACGGACACTGTGGGCAACGTGATGACATAGGCACGGGTCACCACCATCTTTCAGAAGGGCATGCAAGTGATTGGCTTGCTTTGGTGGGCGTCACAGGGGGTATAAAAGGGCGTGCATGCCGACCGCCATCTTACTTCTGCCGATCTTAGTATAGGGAGAGGTTGCTGCTGATTCTGTAGGGAGAGCGTTAGGCAGGGAAGAAGACAAAAAAACTGCTTCTGCTGCTAGCGATTTGGCCTGCACAACACACCAGTCATTGTGTGTGCAGTGCAAGGGGAGGCTATATAGTGGTGTATCAGTGGTGTTGGTTGTTGGGCTGCCTTTTAAGGCTTCCTGACAGGCTGGCATTGCTGTTTACCCACTGCTCCGCAAATTGCTTTTTTAAAAGCAATCCCAATTTTTTTTTTTGTCCTGCTGAGAAGAAAAAAAACCTGCTTCTGCTGCTAGCAATTTGGCCTGCACAACACACCAGTCACTGTGTGTGCAGTGCAAGGGGAGGCTATATAGTGGTGTATCAGTGGTGTTGGTTGTTGGGCTGCCTTCTAAGGCTTCCTGACAGGCTGGCATTGCTGTTTACCCAATGTTCCGCAAACTGCTTTTTTAAAAGCAATCCAATCTCCCTTATCCTCTAGTCACTTTTGTCACAGCTGTGCCATCGAGCCTGTCACATAGCGCTCAGATATTCATTGGGCCTCACACAATCCAAAAGTGTCCAGTGTCCAAAAGTGTGTGCAGAGATTCAAAATCTCCCTTATCCTCTAGTCACTTTTGTCACAGCTGTGCCATCGAGCCTGTCACATAGCGCTCAGATATCAGTGGGCCTCACACAATCCAAAAGTGTCCACTGTCCACAAGTGTGTGCAGAAATTCAAAATCTCCCTTATCCTCTAGTCACTTTTGTCACAGCAGTGCCATCGAGCCTGTCACATAGCGCTCAGATATCAGTGGGCCTCACACAATCCAAAAGTGTCCACTGTCCACAAGTGTGTGCAGAAATTCAAAATCTCCCTTATCCTCTAGTCACTTTTGTCACAGCTGTGCCATCGAGCCTGTCACATAGCGCTCAGATATCAGTGGGCCTCACACAATCCAAAAGTGTCCACTGTCCACAAGTGTGTGCAGAAATTCAAAATCTCCCTTATCCTCTAGTCACTTTTGTCACAGCAGTGCCATCGAGCCTGTCACATAGCGCTGAGATATCAGTGGGCCTCACACAATCCAAAAGTGTCCAGTGTCCAAAAGTGTGTGCAGATATTCAAAATCTCCCTTATCCTCTAGTCACTTTTGTCACAGCAGTGCCATCGAGCCTGTCACATAGCGCTCAGATATCAGTGGGCCTCACACAATCCAAAAGTGTCCAGTGTCCAAAAGTGTGTGCAGATATTCAAAATCTCCCTTATCCTCTAGTCACTTTTGTCACAGCAGTGCCATCGAGCCTGTCACATAACGCTCAGATATCAGTGGGCCTCACACAATCCAAAAGTGTCCACTGTCCACAAGTGTGTGCAGAAATTCAAAATCTCCCTTATCCTCTAGTCACTTTTGTCACAGCAGTGCCATCGAGCCTGTCACATAGCGCTGAGATATCAGTGGGCCTCACACAATCCAAAAGTGTCCAGTGTCCAAAAGTGTGTGCAGATATTCAAAATCTCCCTTATCCTCTAGTCACTTTTGTCACAGCAGTGCCATCGAGCCTGTCACATAGCGCTGAGATATCAGTGGGCCTCACACAATCCAAAAGTGTCCAGTGTCCAAAAGTGTGTGCAGATATTCAAAATCTCCCTTATCCTCTAGTCACTTTTGTCACAGCAGTGCCATCGAGCCTGTCACATAGCGCTCAGATATCAGTGGGCCTCACACAATCCAAAAGTGTCCACTGTCCACAAGTGTGTGCAGAAATTCAAAATCTCCCTTATCCTCTAGTCACTTTTGTCACAGCAGTGCCATCGAGCCTGTCACATAGCGCTGAGATATCAGTGGGCCTCAAACAATCCAAAAGTGTCCAGTGTCCAAAAGTGTGTGCAGATATTCAAAATCTCCCTTATCCTCTAGTCACTTTTGTCACAGCAGTGCCATCGAGCCTGTCACATAGCGCTCAGATATCAGTGGGCCTCACACAATCCAAAAGTGTCCAGTGTCCAAAAGTGTGTGCAGATATTCAAAATCTCCCTTATCCTCTAGTCACTTTTGTCACAGCAGTGCCATCGAGCCTGTCACATAGCGCTCAGATATCAGTGGGCCTCACACAATCCAAAAGTGTCCACTGTCCACAAGTGTGTGCAGAAATTCAAAATCTCCCTTATCCTCTAGTCACTTTTGTCACAGCAGTGCCATCGAGCCTGTCACATAGCGCTGAGATATCAGTGGGCCTCACACAATCCAAAAGTGTCCAGTGTCCAAAAGTGTGTGCAGATATTCAAAATCTCCCTTATCCTCTAGTCACTTTTGTCACAGCAGTGCCATCGAGCCTGTCACATAGCGCTGAGATATCAGTGGGCCTCACACAATCCAAAAGTGTCCAGTGTCCAAAAGTGTGTGCAGATATTCAAAATCTCCCTTATCCTCTAGTCACTTTTGTCACAGCAGTGCCATCGAGCCTGTCACATAGCGCTGAGATATCAGTGGGCCTCACACAATCCAAAGGTGTCCAGTGTCCAAAAGTGTGTGCAGATATTCAAAATCTCCCTTATCCTCTAGTCACTTTTGTCACAGCAGTGCCATTGAGCCTGTCACATAGCGCTCAGATATCAGTGGGCCTCACACAATCCAAAAGTGTCCAGTGTCCAAAAGTGTGTGCAGAAATTCAAAATCTCCCTTATCCTCTAGTCACTTTTGTCACAGCAGTGCCATCGAGCCTGTCACATAGCGCTCAGATATCAGTGGGCCTCACACAATCCAAAAGTGTCCACTGTCCACAAGTGTGTGCAGAAATTCAAAATCTCCCTTATCCTCTAGTCACTTTTGTCACAGCAGTGCCATCGAGCCTGTCACATAGCGCTGAGATATCAGTGGGCCTCACACAATCCAAAAGTGTCCAGTGTCCAAAAGTGTGTGCAGATATTCAAAATCTCCCTTATCCTCTAGTCACTTTTGTCACAGCAGTGCCATCGAGCCTGTCACATAGCGCTGAGATATCAGTGGGCCTCACACAATCCAAAAGTGTCCAGTGTCCAAAAGTGTGTGCAGATATTCAAAATCTCCCTTATCCTCTAGTCACTTTTGTCACAGCAGTGCCATCGAGCCTGTCACATAGCGCTCAGATATCAGTGGGCCTCACACAATCCAAAAGTGTCCACTGTCCACAAGTGTGTAGAAATTCAAAATCTCCCTTATCCTCTAGTCACTTTTGTCACAGCAGTGCCATCGAGCCTGTCACATAGCGCTGAGATATCAGTGGGCCTCACACAATCCAAAAGTGTCCAGTGTCCAAAAGTGTGTGCAGATATTCAAAATCTCCCTTATCCTCTAGTCACTTTTGTCACAGCAGTGCCATCGAGCCTGTCACATAGCGCTGAGATATCAGTGGGCCTCACACAATCCAAAAGTGTCCAGTGTCCAAAAGTGTGTGCAGATATTCAAAATCTCCCTTATCTTCTAGTCACTTTTGTCACAGCAGTGCCATCGAGCCTGTCACATAGCGCTGAGATATCAGTGGGCCTCACACAATCCAAAGGTGTCCAGTGTCCAAAAGTGTGTGCAGATATTCAAAATCTCCCTTATCCTCTAGTCACTTTTGTCACAGCAGTGCCATTGAGCCTGTCACATAGCGCTCAGATATCAGTGGGCCTCACACAATCCAAAAGTGTCCAGTGTCCAAAAGTGTGTGCAGAAATTCAAAATCTCCCTTATCCTCTAGTCACTTTTGTCACAGCAGTGCCATCGAGCCTGTCACATAGCGCTCAGATATCAGTGGGCCTCACACAATCCAAAAGTGTCCAGTGTCCAAAAGTGTGTGCAGAAATTCAAAATCTCCCCTGTCCTATAGACACCTTGTACCTTGTTTTACATTACTATATAGTTTGTTGGATTTTGTCTACATTTCTACAAAAAATGAGGAAGGCTGGTGGAAGAGGCCGTGGAATTGGGCGGGGGTTGGCAGCTGGTAATGATGGTGTTGGTGGTGGATCTGATGGTAGTGGCAAGAGCAAAATAGGACCGAATGCAGGAGGTGCTCACCCTGCGTCATCGTCTGGCTACATAAGGCCTCGAACGCTTAGTTTTCTAGGAGTTGGCAAACCGCTTTTAAAGCCTGAGCATCAGGAAAAAGTTTTGTTTTACATTGCTGACTCAGCCTCCAGCTCTATCGCCTCCTCTTCTTCAGTTGTAAAAAGTAAAAGCACTGAGTCATCATTGGAGGCTCATGTTCATGAACCACACCTTTCCTTGTGTCCTTCACCCCAACCAAGATTGAAGGATGACGCAGGCCATACTACTGATTACTCCATGGAGCTGTTTTCACATACCATGCCTGGATTATCAAGTCAAATGGTGAATTACCCAGGCCAAGATGAATCTGACATGGAGTGCACTGATGCACAGCCGCTGATGGATGATTCTGCTGGTACATTCACTCAGAGCACTACATTGTCCTTGCAGTGTACAGAGCCAGATTCTGACCCTGATGAGACTCAGGTGCCCCTTCCTGCACACTATACCACCATACACGGTGACACAGAGGAAGGTGCACATGACATAGAAGAGGAGGTGATGGATGACCCAGTTGTTGACCCAGATTGGCATCCATTGGGGGAAGAGGGTGTTGCTTCCAATAGCTCAGATGAGGAGCATCCACAGCAGACATCGTCATCGCAACAGCTGTTATCTGGCAGGCCCGGAGCACTCCAAAGACAGGTTCCAAACATCAAAAGAGTTGCTGGACAGCTTGTCCAGAGGGTCAAAAGATCACAGCGTGCTAGGCCGCAAAATGTCTGCCAAAGTAGGAAGAGTGCAGTGTGGCACTTTTTTGAACAAAATCCTCATGATCAGGCCAAGGTTATCTGTAAGAAGTGCGCAAAGACCTTTAGCCGAGGGAAAAATCTGAAAAATTTGAATACCAGTTGCATGCTTAGACATTTAACCAGCATGCACTTGCAAGCGTGGACACAACACCAAACCTCAAGTGCCACATGTGCAACTGATCACAACGAAGGTAGTCAGCAACGCTACATTGTTTCCCCCACTGTAAGCCCACCGGTTAGCACAGCAGCAAATGTTGAGGTGTCGTTGCAAGGCCACAGCAGTCAGGGAATCCCACTGTTATATTAACGAAAGACTGATTCTAGGCCATCAGAAAGAACACCAACTCCATCACCATCATCAACCCTCTCTCAGTCCACCCTGTCCACCGCTACTTCCACCATATGCAGCTCTCAAGTCCAGCTCACCCTCCCAGACACTATGAGTAGGTCAAGAAAGTACTCAGTCTCTCATCCACGTACACTGGGTTTGAACGCCCACATTACCAAACTAATCTCGTTTGAGATGATGCCCTTTCGGTTGGTGGAAAGCACAGCTTTCCGCGAACTCATGGCCTATTCAGTACCACGCTATGACCTACCCAGTCGCCACTTCTTCTCTCGCAAAGCCATCCCAGCCCTCCACCATCATGTGAAAGACCGCATTGTCCATGCACTCAAGCAGTCAGTGAGCGGAAAGGTGCACCTCACAACTGATGTATGGTCCAGTCGGCATGGCCAGGGCCGTTACGTGTCCATCACTGCGCACTGGGTTAATGTGGTGGATGCAGGGTCCACAGGGGACAGCGGTGGTGGGACAGTGCTGCCTAGCCCACGGTATAGGAAACAGTTGGCTGTAGGCGTTCGACCCTCCTCCTCCTCCTCCTCCTCTAGAAGCGAAAGCTCGTCCACAGAGCGCAGTCGTACGAGCACTCCATCTGCAGCTGCCACTGTTGCACATGATGTGTCCCCCTATCGAGCAGCTAGTGGAAAGCGTCAGCAGGCTGTGTTGCAGATGATGTGTTTGGGCGACAGACACACCGCCGAGGTGCTGGCCGAGTACTTGAAGCGACAAACTGAGTCATGGCTGGGCAGTGTACATCTTGAGGCAGGCAAGGTAGTTAGTGATAACGGCTGTAATTTTGTGGCAGCCATAGCCCTTTCAAAACTCAGCCACATACCTTGCTTGGCTCACACCTTGAACCTGGTGGTGCAGTGCTTCCTCAAAAATTATCCGGAGTTAACAGCCCTGCTCCAGAAGGTGCGAAGACTGTGCGCGCACATCCGCCGGTCGCCTGTACACTCCGTTCGTATGCAGAAGCTGCAGCGATTGCTCCACCTTCCCAACCACCGCCTCATTATCGACATTGCAACAAGGTGGAACTCCACCCTGCACATGGTGGAGTGGCTGTGCGAGCAGAGGCAGGCCATAATGCATTTGTGGGAGGATACACGGCCAGGCACTTTGAGAGCAGACATGGAGTTGACAGGTGTGCAGTGGTCGAAGCTGAAAGACCTCTGTAAAGTCCTTCAGTGTTTTGAGGAATGCACACGGCTGGTAAGCGCAGACGACGCCATCCTAAGCATGAGCATCCCACTTATGCGTCTGCTCATGCAAACTTTGACGCACCTTAAGGAGCAGGCATCTGCAGCCAATGTTGATGAGGAGGAAGAGGAGGAGGGAATCCTTGATGACATTCAGCCATTGTCTGCTCAGGGACCTCTCCTGGACGAGGTGGAGGAAGAAGAGGAGGAGGAGGATGATGATGGGGATGATTACTTAGGGGAGGAGGATGCATCTCGTGGGGCAAGTGAAAATGTTGGCGTGGCAAGGTCTGGTACAGGGTTTGTGCGTGACTGGAGGGATGTGGATTTGCCAGAAAGTGCTCCTCCACCCAGCACTCGCAGTGCATCATTGACACTGGGAACACTGGCCCACATGTCAGATTATGCCTTGCGGATCCTAAAAAGGGACCCCTGCATTGCCAAAATGATGAACGATGACGACTACTGGTTGGCCAGCATCCTGGATCCACGCTATAAAGGCAAATTACAAAACATCATGCCACAGGAGAACCTTGACCTAATATTGGCTAATAAACAAGCAACTCTGGTAAATAGGTTGCTTGAGGCATTCCCAGCACACAGCAGCGGTGATGGTTCTCACACGAGCCGTACGGGCCGGGGGCAGCTTGGCAGAGGTGTTCGTGGTGCACACAGCAGAAGTGGCGTTGGAGACAGGGGTTTCATGACAATGTTGTGGACTGATTTTTCAAATACCGCTCAAACAACTGGTAATACTGCATCGATGGAAAGTGACAGGAGACAGCAGTTGTCAACTATGGTTACAAACTACTTTTCCTCCCATATCGATGTTCTCCCACACAGGTGATTCCCCTTTGACTATTGGGCCGCTAAACTGGACACCTGGCCTGAATTGGCCCAATATGCCTTACAGGAGCTCGCTTGCCCAGCTGCAAGTGTGCTATCGGAAAGAGTCTTCAGTGCAGCTGGATCAATCCTGACAGAAAAAAGGACCCGTCTGTCAACCCAAAATGTGGATGATATAACCTTCATTAAAATGAACCACGCATGGGTTTCCAAGGATTTTGTCCCACCTTCCCCTGATGACACATAGGGTGACAGAAAAATGGCTTGCTTTGGTCCATCTCTTCCTGGTACTTCACCTATTTCGCCTTTTGCATCAGCTGAATGTCCAACATCAACATATGCCACTTTCTAAAACTCCCTAACTGTGCTGCCTCCCCCCCCATGGCCGGGGTCACCACCTAGCGCACGACACCGTGCGAGTGCCGTTGCCCTGGACAGGTGGGTAAGCCGACTCTTGGGCGCGGGAACTGGCACAGGGTCCCGCATAGTGCAATCAAGTGTCTCTGACGGTGGTGGTGCACACACGCCGGCAGACACACCGCTGTACTATGAGGGGCCCAGTGCCAGTACCGACGCCCACGAGTGGGCCACCCTTGCTTGGGCAGGGCCCCAGCATTTGCAATCTTTACCTCTCCCTGCTCCTCCGCTGTGTAATCTGGGCCGTCAAATCCATACTGTGCCTGACACCGTCTGAGCCTGCCTCCTGAGACATATATTTTGAATGTGTACGCTATCCATACATGTTATCCAGGGATACGGTACCCTTTCTAACCTTTGTGCAATCACGTGCAATCCATACTGGGCCTAAAACCGTCTGAGCCTGCCTCATGCTGTATAGACATATATTTTGAATGTGTACGCTATCCATACATGTTATCCGGTGATACGGTACCCTTTCTAACCTTTGTGCAATCACGTGCAATCCATACTGGGCCTAACACCGTCTGAGCCTGCCTCATGCTGTATAGACATATATTTTGAATGTGTACGCTATCCATACATGTTATCCGGTGATACGGTACCCTTTCTAACCTTTGTGCAATCACGTGCAATCCATACTGGGCCTAACACCGTCTGAGCCTGCCTCATGCTGTATAGACATATATTTTGAATGTGTACGCTATCCATACATGTTATCCAGGGATACGGTACCCTTTCTAACCTTTGTGCAATCACGTGCAATCCATACTGGGCCTAACACCGTCTGAGCCTGCCTCATGCTGTATAGACATATATTTTGAATGTGTACGCTATCCATACATGTTATCCGGGGATACGGTACCCTTTCTAACCTTTGTCCAATCACGTGCAATCCATACTGGGCCTAACACCGTCTGAGCCTGCCTCATGCTGTATAGACATATATTTTGAATGTGTACGCTATCCATACATGTTATCCAGGGATACGGTACCCTTTCTAACCTTTGTGCAATCACGTGCAATCCATACTGGGCCTAACACCGTCTGAGCGTGCCTCATGCTGTATAGACATATATTTTGAATGTGTACGCTATCCATACATGTTATCCGGTGATACGGTACCCTTTCTAACCTTTGTGCAATCACGTGCAATCCATACTGGGCCTAACACCGTCTGAGCCTGCCTCCTGAGACATATATTTTGAATGTGTACGCTATCCATACATGTTATCCAGGGATACGGTACCCTTTCTAACCTTTGTGCAATCACGTGCAATCCATACTGGGCCTAACACCGTCTGAGCCTGCCTCATGCTGTATAGACATATATTTTGAATGTGTACGCTATCCATACATGTTATCCGGGGATACGGTACCCTTTCTAACCTTTGTGCAATCACGTGCAATCCATACTGGGCCTAACACCGTCTGAGCCTGCCTCATGCTATATAGACATATATTTTGAATGTGTACGCTATCCATACATGTTATCCGGGGATACGGTACCCTTTCTAACCTTTGTGCAATCACGTGCAATCCATACTGGGCCTAACACCGTCTGAGCCTGCCTCATGCTATATAGACATATATTTTGAATGTGTACGCTATCCATACATGTTATCCGGTGATACGGTACCCTTTCTAACCTTTGTGCAATCACGTGCAATCCATACTGGGCCTAACACCGTCTGAGCCTGCCTCCTGAGACATATATTTTGAATGTGTACGCTATCCATACATGTTATCCAGGGATACGGTACCCTTTCTAACCTTTGTGCAATCACGTGCAATCCATACTGGGCCTAACACCGTCTGAGCCTGCCTCATGCTGTATAGACATATATTTTGAATGTGTACGCTATCGATACATGTTATCCGGGGATACGGTACCCTTTCTAACCTTTGTGCAATCACGTACAATCCATACTGGGCCTAACACCGTCTGAGCCTGCCTCATGCTTTATAGACATATATTTTGAATGTGTACGCTATCCATACATGTTATCCAGGGATACGGTACCCTTTCTAACCTTTGTGCAATCACGTGCAATCCATACTGGGCCTAACACCGTCTGAGCCTGCCTCATTCTGTATAGACATATATTTTGAATGTGTACGCTATCCATACATGTTATCCGGGGATACGGTACCCTTTCTAACCTTTGTGCAATCATGTGCAATCCCTACTGGGCCTAACACCGTCTGAGCCTGCCTCATGCTGTATAGACATATATTTTGAATGTGTACGCTATCCATACATGTTATCCAGGGATACGGTACCCTTTCTAACCTTTGTGCAATCACGTGCAATCCATACTGGGCCTAACACCGTCTGAGCCTGCCTCCTGAGACATATATTTTGAATTTGTACACTATCCATACATGTTATCTGGGGATACGGTACCCTTTCTAACCTTTGTGCAATCACGTGCAATCCATACTGGGCCTAACACCGTCTGAGCCTGCCTCATGCTGTATAGACATATATTTTGAATGTGTACGCTATCCATACATGTTATCCGGGGATACGGTACCCTTTCTAACCTTTGTGCAATCACGTGCAATCCATACTGGGCCTAACACCGTCTGAGCCTGCCTCATTCTGTATAGACATATATTTTGAATGTGTACGCTATCCATACATGTTATCCAGGGATACGGTACCCTTTCTAACCTTTGTGCTTTCACGAGCAATCCATACTGGGCCTAACACTGTCTGAGCCTGCCTCATGCTGTATAGACATATATTTTGAATGTGTACGCTATCCATACATGTTATCCGGGGATACGGTACCCTTTCTAACCTTTGTGCAATCACGTGCAATCCATACTGGGCCTAACACCGTCTGAGCCTGCCTCCTGAGACATATATTTTGAATGTGTACGCTATCCATACATGTTATCCAGGGATACGGTACCCTTTCTAACCTTTGTGCAATCACGTGCAATCCATACTGGGCCTAACACCGTCTGAGCCTGCCACATGCTGTATAGACATATATTTTGAATGTGTACGCAATCCATACATGTTATCCGGTGATACGGTACCCTTTCTAACTTTTGTGCAATCACGTGCAATCCATACTGGGCCTAACACCGTCTGAGCCTGTCTCATGCTGTATAGACATATATTTTGAATGTGTACGCTATCCATACATGTTATCCAGGGATACGGTACCTTTTCTAACCTTTGTGCAATCACGTGCAATCCATACTGGGCCTAACACCGTCTGAGCCTGCCTCCTGAGACATATATTTTGAATGTGTACGCAATCCATACATGTTATCCGGTGATACGGTACCCTTTCTAACTTTTGTGCAATCACGTGCAATCCATACTGGGCCTAACACCGTCTGAGCCTGTCTCATGCTGTATAGACATATATTTTGAATGTGTACGCTATCCATACATGTTATCCAGGGATACGGTACCTTTTCTAACCTTTGTGCAATCACGTGCAATCCATACTGGGCCTAACACCGTCTGAGCCTGCCTCATGCTGTATAGACATATATTTTGAATGTGTACGCTATCCATACATGTTATCCGGTGATACGGTACCCTTTCTAACCTTTGTGCAATCACGTGCAATCCATACTGGGCCTAACACCGTCTGAGCCTGCCTCCTGAGACATATATTTTGAATGTGTACGCTATCCATACATGTTATCCGGGGATACGGTACCCTTTCTAACCTTTGTGCAATCACGTGCAATCCATACTGGGCCTAATACCGTCTGAGCCTGCCTCATGCTGTATAGACATATATTTTGAATGTGTACGCTATCCATACATGTTATCCAGGGATACGGTACCCTTTCTAACCTTTGTGCAATCACGTGCAATCCATACTGGGCCTAACACCGTCTGAGCCTGCCTCATGCTGTATAGACATATATTTTGAATGTGTACGCTATCCATACATGTTATCCGGGGATACGGTACCCTTTCTAACCTTTGTGCAATCACGTGCAATCCATACTGGGCCTAACACCGTCTGAGCCTGCCTCATGCTGTATAGACATATATTTTGAATGTGTACGCTATCCATACATGTTATCCAGGGATACGGTACCCTTTCTAACCTTTGTGCAATCACGTGCAATCCATACTGGACCTAACATCGTCTGAGCCTGCCTCATGCTGTATAGACATATATTTTGAATGTGTACGCTATCCATACATGTTATCTGGGGATACGGTACCCTTTCTAACCTTTGTGCAATCACGTGCAATCCATACTGGGCCTAACACCGTCTGAGCCTGCCTCATGCTATATAGACATATATTTTGAATGTGTACGCTATCCATACATGTTATCCAGGGATACGGTACCCTTTCTAACCTTTGTGCAATCACGTGCAATCCATACTGGGCCTCACACCGTCTGAGCCTGTCTCATGCAGTATAGACATATATTTTGAATGTGTACGCTATCCATAAATGTTATCCGGGGATACGGTACCCTTTCTAACCTTTGTGCTATCACATGCAATCCATACTGGGCCTAACACCGTCTGAGCCTGCCTCATGCTGTATAGACATATATTTTGAATGTGTACGCTATCCAAACATGTTATCCGGGGATACGGTACCCTTTCTAACCTTTGTGCAATCACGTGCAATCCATACTGGGCCTAACACCGTCTGAGCCTGCCTCCTGAGACATATATTTTGAATGTGTACGCTATCCATACATGTTATCTGGGGATACGGTACCCTTTCTAACCTTTGTGCAATCACGTGCAATCCATACTGGGCCTAACACCGTCTGAGCCTGCCTCATGCTGTATAGACATATATTTTGAATGTGTACGCTATCCATACATGTTATCCGGTGATACGGTACCCTTTCTAACCTTTGTGCAATCACGTGCAATCCATACTGGGCCTAACACCGTCTGAGCCTGCCTCCTGAGACATATATTTTGAATGTGTACGCTATCCATACATGTTATTCAGGGATACGGTACCCTTTCTAACCTTTGTGCAATCACGTGCAATCCATACTGGGCCTAACACCGTCTGAGCCTGCCTCATACTGTATAGACATATATTTTGAATGTGTACGCTATCCATACATGTTATCCGGGGATACAGTACCCTTTCTAACCTTTGTGCAATCACGTGCAATCCATACTGGGCCTAACACCGTC
Organism: Dendrobates tinctorius; assembly: GCF_039654945.1. Lineage (NCBI taxonomy): Eukaryota > Metazoa > Chordata > Amphibia > Anura > Dendrobatidae > Dendrobates > Dendrobates tinctorius. The sequence goes on from NW_027361716.1 coordinate 12,466,491, forward strand.
TGAGCCTGCCTCATGCTGTATAGACATATATTTTGAATGTGTACGCTATCCATACATGTTATCCAGGGATACGGTACCCTTTCTAACCTTTGTGCAATCATGTGCAATCCATACTGGGCCTAACACCGTCTGAGCCTGTCTCATGCTGTATAGACATATATTTTGAATGTGTACGCTATCCATACATGTTATCCGGGGATACGGTAACCTTTCTAACCTTTGTGCAATCACGTGCAATCCATACTGGGCCTAACACCGTCTGAGCCTGCCTCATGCTGTATAGACATATTTTGAATGTGTACGCTATCCATACATGTTATCCAGGGATACGGTACCCTTTCTAACCTTTGTGCAATCACGTGCAATCCATACTGGACCTAACATCGTCTGAGCCTGCCTCATGCTGTATAGACATATATTTTGAATGTGTACGCTATCCATACATGTTATCTGGGGATACGGTACCCTTTCTAACCTTTGTGCAATCACGTGCAATCCATACTGGGCCTAACACCGTCTGAGCCTGCCTCATGCTATATAGACATATATTTTGAATGTGTACGCTATCCATACATGTTATCCAGGGATACGGTACCCTTTCTAACCTTTGTGCAATCACGTGCAATCCATACTGGGCCTCACACCGTCTGAGCCTGTCTCATGCAGTATAGACATATATTTTGAATGTGTACGCTATCCATAAATGTTATCCGGGGATACGGTACCCTTTCTAACCTTTGTGCTATCACATGCAATCCATACTGGGCCTAACACCGTCTGAGCCTGCCTCATGCTGTATAGACATATATTTTGAATGTGTACGCTATCCAAACATGTTATCCGGGGATACGGTACCCTTTCTAACCTTTGTGCAATCACGTGCAATCCATACTGGGCCTAACACCGTCTGAGCCTGCCTCCTGAGACATATATTTTGAATGTGTACGCTATCCATACATGTTATCTGGGGATACGGTACCCTTTCTAACCTTTGTGCAATCACGTGCAATCCATACTGGGCCTAACACCGTCTGAGCCTGCCTCATGCTGTATAGACATATATTTTGAATGTGTACGCTATCCATACATGTTATCCGGTGATACGGTACCCTTTCTAACCTTTGTGCAATCACGTGCAATCCATACTGGGCCTAACACCGTCTGAGCCTGCCTCCTGAGACATATATTTTGAATGTGTACGCTATCCATACATGTTATTCAGGGATACGGTACCCTTTCTAACCTTTGTGCAATCACGTGCAATCCATACTGGGCCTAACACCGTCTGAGCCTGCCTCATACTGTATAGACATATATTTTGAATGTGTACGCTATCCATACATGTTATCCGGGGATACAGTACCCTTTCTAACCTTTGTGCAATCACGTGCAATCCATACTGGGCCTAACACCGTCTGAGCCTGCCTCATGCTGTATAGACATATATTTTGAATGTGTACGCTATCCATACATGTTATCCAGGGATACGGTACCCTTTCTAACCTTTGTGCAATCATGTGCAATCCATACTGGGCCTAACACCGTCTGAGCCTGTCTCATGCTGTATAGACATATATTTTGAATGTGTACGCTATCCATACATGTTATCCGGGGATACGGTAACCTTTCTAACCTTTGTGCAATCACGTGCAATCCATACTGGGCCTAACACCGTCTGAGCCTGCCTCATGCTGTATAGACATATTTTGAATGTGTACGCTATCCATACATGTTATCCGGGGATACGGTACCCTTTCTAACCTTTTTGCAATCACGTGCAATCCATACTGGGCCTAACACCGTCTGAGCCTGCCTCATGCTGTATAGACATATTTTGAATGTGTACGCTATTCATACATGTTATCCGGGGATACGGTACCCTTTCTAACCTTTTTGCAATCACGTGCAATCCATACTGGGCCTAACACCGTCTGAGCCTGCCTCCTGAGACATATATTTTGAATTTGTACGCTATCCATACATGTTATCTGGGGATACGGTACCCTTTCTAACCTTTGTGCAATCACGTGCAATCCATACTGGGCCTAACACCGTCTGAGCCTGCCTCATTCTGTATAGACATATATTTTGAATGTGTACGCTATCCATACATGTTATCCAGGGATACGGTACCCTTTCTAACCTTTGTGCAATCACGAGCAATCCATACTGGGCATAACACCGTCTGAGCCTGCCTCATGCTGTATAGACATATATTTTGAATGTGTACGCTATCCATACATGTTATCCGGGGATACGGTACCCTTTCTAACCTTTGTGCAATCACGTGCAATCCATACTGGGCCTAACACCGTCTGAGCCTGCCTCCTGAGACATATATTTTTAATGTGTACGCTATCCATACATGTTATCCAGGGATACGGTACCCTTTCTAACCTTTGTGCAATCACGTGCAATCCATACTGGGCCTAACACCGTCTGAGCCTGCCTCATGCTGTATAGACATATATTTTGAATGTGTACGCAATCCATACATGTTATCCGGTGATACGGTACCCTTTCTAACCTTTGTGCAATCACGTGCAATCCATACTGGGCCTAACACCGTCTGAGCCTGTCTCATGCTGTATAGACATATATTTTGAATGTGTACGCTATCCATACATGTTATCCAGGGATACGGTACCCTTTCTAACCTTTGTGCAATCACGTGCAATCCATACTGGGCCTAACACCGTCTGAGCCTGCCTCATGCTGTATAGACATATATTTTGAATGTGTACGCTATCCATACATGTTATCCAGTGATACGGTACCCTTTCTAACCTTTGTGCAATCACGTGCAATCCATACTGGGCCTAACACCGTCTGAGCCTGCCTCCTGAGACATATATTTTGAATGTGTACGCTATCCATACATGTTATCCGGGGATACAGTACCCTTTCTAACCTTTGTGCAATCACGTGCAATCCATACTAGGCCTAATACCGTCTGAGCCTGCCTCATGCTGTATAGACATATATTTTGAATGTGTACGCTATCCATACATGTTATCCAGGGATACGGTACCCTTTCTAACCTTTGTGCAATCACGTGCAATCCATACTGGGCCTAACACCGTCTGAGCCTGCCTCATGCTGTATAGACATATATTTTGAATGTGTACGCTATCCATACATGTTATCCGGGGATACGGTACCCTTTCTAACCTTTGTGCAATCACGTGCAATCCATACTGGGCCTAACACCGTCTGAGCCTGCCTCATGCTGTATAGACATATATTTTGAATGTGTACGCTATCCATACATGTTATCTGGGGATACGGTACCCTTTCTAACCTTTGTGCAATCACGTGCAATCCATACTGGACCTAACACCGTCTGAGCCTGCCTCATGCTGTATAGACATATATTTTGAATGTGTACTCTATCCATACATGTTATCCGGTGATACGGTACCCTTTCTAACCTTTGTGCAATCACGTGCAATCCATACTGGGCCTAACACCGTCTGAGCCTGCCTCCTGAGACATATATTTTGAATTTGTACGCTATCCATACATGTTATCCAGGGATACGGTACCCTTTCTAACCTTTGTGCAATCACGTGCAATCCATACTGGGCCTAACACCGTCTGAGCCTGCCTCATGCTGTATAGACATATATTTTGAATGTGTACGCTATCCATACATGTTATCCGGGGATACGGTACCCTTTCTAACCTTTGTGCAATCACGTGCAATCCATACTGGGCCTAACACCGTCTGAGCCTGCCTCATGCTTTATAGACATATATTTTGAATGTGTACGCTATCCATACATGTTATCCAGGGATACGGTACCCTTTCTAACCTTTGTGCAATCACGAGCAATCCATACTGGGCCTAACACCGTCTGAGCCTGCCTCATGCTGTATAGACATATATTTTGAATGTGTGCGCTATCCATACATGTTATCCGGGGATACGGTACCCTTTCTAACCTTTGTGCAATCACGTGCAATCCATACTGGGCCTAACACCGTCTGAGCCTGCCTCCTGAGACATATATTTTGAATGTGTACGCTATCCATACATGTTATCCAGGGATACGGTACCCTTTCTAACCTTTGTGCAATCACGTGCAATCCATACTGGGCCTAACACCGTCTGAGCCTGCCTCATGCTGTATAGACATATATTTTGAATGTGTACGCTATCCATACATGTTATCCGGTGATGCGGTACCCTTTCTAACCTTTGTGCAATCACGTGCAATCCATACTGGGCCTAACACCGTCTGAGCCTGCCTCATGCTGTATAGACATATATTTTGAATGTGTACGCTATCCATACATGTTATCCGGGGATACGGTACCCTTTCTAACCTTTGTGCAATCACGTGCAATCCATACTGGGCCTAACACCGTCTGAGCCTGCCTCATTCTGTATAGACATATATTTTGAATGTGTACGCTATCCATACATGTTATCCAGGGATACGGTACCCTTTCTAACCTTTGTGCAATCACGAGCAATCCATACTGGGCATAACACCGTCTGAGCCTGCCTCATGCTGTATAGACATATATTTTGAATGTGTACGCTATCCATACATGTTATCCGGGGATACGGTACCCTTTCTAACCTTTGTGCAATCACGTGCAATCCATACTGGGCCTAACACCGTCTGAGCCTGCCTCCTGAGACATATATTTTGAATGTGTACGCTATCCATACATGTTATCCAGGGATACGGTACCGTTTCTAACCTTTGTGCAATCACGTGCAATCCATACTGGGCCTAACACCGTCTGAGCCTGCCTCATGCTGTATAGACATATATTTTGAATGTGTACGCTATCCATACATGTTATCCAGGGATACGGTACCCTTTCTAACCTTTGTGCAATCACGTGCAATCCATACTGGGCCTAACACCGTCTGAGCCTGCCTCATGCTGTATAGACATATATTTTGAATGTGTACGCTATCCATACATGTTATCCAGTGATACGGTACCCTTTCTAACCTTTGTGCAATCACGTGCAATCTATACTGGGCCTAACACCGTCTGAGCCTGCCTCCTGAGACATATATTTTGAATGTGTACGCTATCCATACATGTTATCCGGGGATACGGTACCCTTTCTAACCTTTGTGCAATCACGTGCAATCCATACTAGGCCTAATACTGTCTGAGCCTGCCTCATGCTGTATAGACATATATTTTGAATGTGTACGCTATCCATACATGTTATCCGGTGATACGGTACCCTTTCTAACCTTTGTGCAATCACGTGCAATCCATACTGGGCCTAACACCGTCTGAGCCTGCCTCCTGAGACATATATTTTGAATGTGTACGCTATCCATACATGTTATTCAGGGATACGGTACCCTTTCTAACCTTTGTGCAATCACGTGCAATCCATACTGGGCCTAACACCATCTGAGCCTGCCTCATACTGTATAGACATATATTTTGAATGTGTACGCTATCCATACATGTTATCCGGGGATACAGTACCCTTTCTAACCTTTGTGCAATCACGTGCAATCCATACTGGGCCTAACACCGTCTGAGCCTGCCTCATGCTGTATAGACATATATTTTGAATGTGTACGCTATCCATACATGTTATCCAGGGATACGGTACCCTTTCTAACCTTTGTGCAATCATGTGCAATCCATACTGGGCCTAACACCGTCTGAGCCTGTCTCATGCTGTATAGACATATATTTTGAATGTGTACGCTATCCATACATGTTATCCGGGGATACGGTAACCTTTCTAACCTTTGTGCAATCACGTGCAATCCATACTGGGCCTAACACCGTCTGAGCCTGCCTCATGCTGTATAGACATATTTTGAATGTGTACGCTATCCATACATGTTATCCGGGGATACGGTACCCTTTCTAACCTTTTTGCAATCACGTGCAATCCATACTGGGCCTAACACCGTCTGAGCCTGCCTCATGCTGTATAGACATATTTTGAATGTGTACGCTATTCATACATGTTATCCGGGGATACGGTACCCTTTCTAACCTTTTTGCAATCACGTGCAATCCATACTGGGCCTAACACCGTCTGAGCCTGCCTCCTGAGACATATATTTTGAATTTGTACGCTATCCATACATGTTATCTGGGGATACGGTACCCTTTCTAACCTTTGTGCAATCACGTGCAATCCATACTGGGCCTAACACCGTCTGAGCCTGCCTCATTCTGTATAGACATATATTTTGAATGTGTACGCTATCCATACATGTTATCCAGGGATACGGTACCCTTTCTAACCTTTGTGCAATCATGAGCAATCCATACTGGGCATAACACCGTCTGAGCCTGCCTCATGCTGTATAGACATATATTTTGAATGTGTACGCTATCCATACATGTTATCCGGGGATACGGTACCCTTTCTAACCTTTGTGCAATCACGTGCAATCCATACTGGGCCTAACACCGTCTGAGCCTGCCTCCTGAGACATATATTTTGAATGTGTACGCTATCCATACATGTTATCCAGGGATACGGTACCCTTTCTAACCTTTGTGCAATCACGTGCAATCCATACTGGGCCTAACACCGTCTGAGCCTGCCTCATGCTGTATAGACATATATTTTGAATGTGTACGCAATCCATACATGTTATCCGGTGATACGGTACCCTTTCTAACCTTTGTGCAATCACGTGCAATCCATACTGGGCCTAACACCGTCTGAGCCTGTCTCATGCTGTATAGACATATATTTTGAATGTGTACGCTATCCATACATGTTATCCAGGGATACGGTACCCTTTCTAACCTTTGTGCAATCACGTGCAATCCATACTGGGCCTAACACCGTCTGAGCCTGCCTCATGCTGTATAGACATATATTTTGAATGTGTACGCTATCCATACATGTTATCCAGTGATACGGTACCCTTTCTAACCTTTGTGCAATCACGTGCAATCCATACTGGGCCTAACACCGTCTGAGCCTGCCTCCTGAGACATATATTTTGAATGTGTAAGCTATCCATACATGTTATCCGGGGATACAGTACCCTTTCTAACCTTTGTGCAATCACGTGCAATCCATACTAGGCCTAATACCGTCTGAGCCTGCCTCATGCTGTATAGACATATATTTTGAATGTGTACGCTATCCATACATGTTATCCAGGGATACGGTACCCTTTCTAACCTTTGTGCAATCACGTGCAATCCATACTGGGCCTAACACCGTCTGAGCCTGCCTCATGCTGTATAGACATATATTTTGAATGTGTACGCTATCCATACATGTTATCCGGGGATACGGTACCCTTTCTAACCTTTGTGCAATCACGTGCAATCCATACTGGGCCTAACACCGTCTGAGCCTGCCTCATGCTGTATAGACATATATTTTGAATGTGTACGCTATCCATACATGTTATCTGGGGATACGGTACCCTTTCTAACCTTTGTGCAATCACGTGCAATCCATACTGGACCTAACACCGTCTGAGCCTGCCTCATGCTGTATAGACATATATTTTGAATGTGTACTCTATCCATACATGTTATCCGGTGATACGGTACCCTTTCTAACCTTTGTGCAATCACGTGCAATCCATACTGGGCCTAACACCGTCTGAGCCTGCCTCCTGAGACATATATTTTGAATTTGTACGCTATCCATACATGTTATCCAGGGATACGGTACCCTTTCTAACCTTTGTGCAATCACGTGCAATCCATACTGGGCCTAACACCGTCTGAGCCTGCCTCATGCTGTATAGACATATATTTTGAATGTGTACGCTATCCATACATGTTATCCGGGGATACGGTACCCTTTCTAACCTTTGTGCAATCACGTGCAATCCATACTGGGCCTAACACCGTCTGAGCCTGCCTCATGCTTTATAGACATATATTTTGAATGTGTACGCTATCCATACATGTTATCCAGGGATACGGTACCCTTTCTAACCTTTGTGCAATCACGAGCAATCCATACTGGGCCTAACACCGTCTGAGCCTGCCTCATGCTGTATAGACATATATTTTGAATGTGTGCGCTATCCATACATGTTATCCGGGGATACGGTACCCTTTCTAACCTTTGTGCAATCACGTGCAATCCATACTGGGCCTAACACCGTCTGAGCCTGCCTCCTGAGACATATATTTTGAATGTGTACGCTATCCATACATGTTATCCAGGGATACGGTACCCTTTCTAACCTTTGTGCAATCACGTGCAATCCATACTGGGCCTAACACCGTCTGAGCCTGCCTCATGCTGTATAGACATATATTTTGAATGTGTACGCTATCCATACATGTTATCCGGTGATGCGGTACCCTTTCTAACCTTTGTGCAATCACGTGCAATCCATACTGGGCCTAACACCGTCTGAGCCTGCCTCATGCTGTATAGACATATATTTTGAATGTGTACGCTATCCATACATGTTATCCGGGGATACGGTACCCTTTCTAACCTTTGTGCAATCACGTGCAATCCATACTGGGCCTAACACCGTCTGAGCCTGCCTCATTCTGTATAGACATATATTTTGAATGTGTACGCTATCCATACATGTTATCCAGGGATACGGTACCCTTTCTAACCTTTGTGCAATCACGAGCAATCCATACTGGGCATAACACCGTCTGAGCCTGCCTCATGCTGTATAGACATATATTTTGAATGTGTACGCTATCCATACATGTTATCCGGGGATACGGTACCCTTTCTAACCTTTGTGCAATCACGTGCAATCCATACTGGGCCTAACACCGTCTGAGCCTGCCTCCTGAGACATATATTTTGAATGTGTACGCTATCCATACATGTTATCCAGGGATACGGTACCCTTTCTAACCTTTGTGCAATCACGTGCAATCCATACTGGGCCTAACACCGTCTGAGCCTGCCTCATGCTGTATAGACATATATTTTGAATGTGTACGCTATCCATACATGTTATCCAGGGATACGGTACCCTTTCTAACCTTTGTGCAATCACGTGCAATCCATACTGGGCCTAACACCGTCTGAGCCTGCCTCATGCTGTATAGACATATATTTTGAATGTGTACGCTATCCATACATGTTATCCAGTGATACGGTACCCTTTCTAACCTTTGTGCAATCACGTGCAATCTATACTGGGCCTAACACCGTCTGAGCCTGCCTCCTGAGACATATATTTTGAATGTGTACGCTATCCATACATGTTATCCGGGGATACGGTACCCTTTCTAACCTTTGTGCAATCACGTGCAATCCATACTAGGCCTAATACCGTCTGAGCCTGCCTCATGCTGTATAGACATATATTTTGAATGTGTACGCTATCCATACATGTTATCCAGGGATACGGTACCCTTTCTAACCTTTGTGCAATCACGTGCAATCCATACTGGGCCTAACACCGTCTGAGCCTGCCTCATGCTGTATAGACATATATTTTGAATGTGTACGCTATCCATACATGTTATCCGGGGATACGGTACCCTTTCTAACCTTTGTGCAATCACGTGCAATCCATACTGGGCCTAACACCGTCTGAGCCTGCCTCATGCTGTATAGACATATATTTTGAATGTGTACGCTATCCATACATGTTATCTGGGGATACGGTACCCTTTCTAACCTTTGTGCAATCACGTGCAATCCATACTGGACCTAACACCGTCTGAGCCTGCCTCATGCTGTATAGACATATATTTTGAATGTGTACGCTATCCATACATGTTATCCAGGGATACGGTACCCTTTCTAACCTTTTTGCAATCACGTGCAATCCATACTGGGCCTAACACCGTCTGAGCCTGCCTCATGCTGTATAGACATATATTTTGAATGTGTACGCTATCCATACATGTTATCCAGGGATACGGTACCCTTTCTAACCTTTGTGCAATCACGTGCAATCCATACTGGGCCTAACACCGTCTGAGCCTGCCTCATGCTGTATAGACATATATTTTGAATGTGTACGCTATCCATACATGTTATCCAGGGATACGGTACCCTTTCTAACCTTTGTGCAATCACGTGCAATCCATACCGGGCCTAACACCGTCTGAGTCTGCCTCATGCTGTATAGACATATATTTTGAATGTGTACGCTATCCATACATGTTATCCGGGGATACAGTACCCTTTCTAACCTTTGTGCAATCACGTGCAATCCATACTGGGCCTAACACCGTCTGAGCCTGCCTCATGCTGTATAGACATATATTTTGAATGTGTACGCTATCCATACATGTTATCCGGGGATACGGTACCCTTTCTAACCTTTGTGCAATCACGTGCAATCCATACTGGGCCTAACACCGTCTGAGCCTGCCTCCTGGGACATATATTTTGAATGTGTACGCTATCCATACATGTTATCTGGGGATACGGTACCCTTTCTAACCTTTGTGCAATCACGTGCAATCCATACTGGGCCTAACACCGTCTGAGCCTGCCTCATGCTGTATAGACATATATTTTGAATGTGTACGCTATCCATACATGTTATCCGGTGATACGGTACCCTTTCTAACCTTTGTGCAATCACGTGCAATCCATACTGGGCCTAACACCGTCTGAGCCTGCCTCATGCTGTATAGACATATATTTTGATTGTGTACGCTATCCATACATGTTATCCGGGGATACGGTACCCTTTCTAACCTTTGTGCAATCACGTGCAATCCATACTGGGCCTAACACCGTCTGAGCCTGCCTCCTGAGACATATATTTTGAATGTGTACGCTATCCATACATGTTATCTGGGGATACGGTACCCTTTCTCACCTTTGTGCAATCACGTGTAATCCATACTGGGCGTGAGAACGGCTGGCGAGCTGTTAAGCAAGCTCCAGTACCTGTCCAGACAAGTACAGGGATTTCCTAGCGAGGAGACTTATTTGATTGTTTTCAATGTTGGGACAGCAATTTTTGGGGAGCACTATACTCTGGAGAATGATAGATGGGGCCCACCATACACTGGAACATTCCAAAGGTGGACATCAGACACTGGAGCAGCATTTACAGGGCCCATTATACACTAGAGCATTAGAAATGGGGCCCATTATGTTTGGAGCATTATTTTTGCCCATAAGACAATGGAGCTTCATCCATGGGGACCAACATATACTGTAGCATTATGTGGAGCTCATCATATACTGTTTCAAACATTATATGGGACCAATGATTCTGTATGGAGAAATAGATGGGCCTCGTCATGAGATGTAAAAAGTGAGGTATTTTTCATTGGACTATACCGCTATTTCTCTGCCGTATCGGAGCATGATGAGTTATGGTATGTGTTAAAGGGGCGCTCTTTCGCCCAGGGCACATGAAAACCTGGAGCCAGCCCTCCCCCCCCACAGTTTGTAGCCAAATAACCCCCATTTTTCAGTGCGTAACTTGTATTATGAAGTTAATAAATGTTGACAAGCTTAAGAAAGAAGAATTGATGCTTTTGGCATTCAAATGGGCACTGTAGGTGTGTTTCCTGTCCTCCTCTCACTGCCGACTTTTATTCCCCATTGACTTACATTGGGTTTCGTGTTTCGGGACGACCCCGACTTTTCCCTATAATCGGACGATCTTGCTCGACCCCACTTTTGGAAAAGTCGGGTTTCACGAAACGAAACGCGACCCTAAAAAACCAAAAGTCGCTCAACTCTAGTCACCACCCTTCTACAGTGTGCTTCGTCACCTGACCTTTCTCCCACTTACCGGCTCTCCCGCTTGGTATGGTCATCAGTCTTAATCGGGCCTACTGTCTGGCCTGAGTCTGACCCATTCAGCGTCTCACAGGAACTAATGTCTCTCAGCCTCGTATGGCCAATCGAACTGCCACTTGATGACATTCTTCGGCCACCTGCCATGTCACTACTTGGAGGAACCCTTCGGATCCTTACATCTTGGGTTGAAGGCGGCCGCCACCTGGTGTTCTGTACCTCTTTATTAATTCGCTGACAGTCCAGCCTCAACTGCTCAATTTCTTGCAGGTACCCCACTCGATACTCCAAGAGCATCCTAAAGTTTCCCAGACTTTTCACAGAGTCAACAACCATGATGGGAATCCTACCCACTACACTGGATACCTGGTCTTCATCATCAGGTGCATCCTCACCCTCACCACACCGGAGACATTGACAAGGTCTTGCATTACCCTCCCAAGTCTTCCATCGATTCTCCTAACCAGGCCTTTGGGAACCGGGACTACATCTTTCCGTAAACCCAGCCGAATCATAGCCTCCCTTTCTAACTCTAGGCGTTGAGCAGCTTTCCTATTACTCCGCCTGACCAGCTGTTTAGCGTGGAGACATTGTAAATGCATCTCTTTCAGGAGAGCTACCCGGTTTGCTGTATCTTCCCTGGCTGATATTATCACCAACTGCCGAGTCTTAGGTTCCCAGTGCACCTTACACGCCTTGACCGCCTCTTTGAAAGCCTCATGCACACCTTCGACAGCACAGGCTTCTTGCATGTCTTCGGGTACCTTGATTACAGATTTGAAGGTCGTGGTCTTGCTCTCTTCCTGGACAGAAGACTCTGGCTTTACCACGGACACTTTCCTCACTACATTTGACCCGACCGGTTCGTTGCTCACCAACTTCACAAGATTTTATCTCCCTTTGTCAAGATAGATACTGGCAGTTCCGTCTTGTTATCACTCGCGCTCACCGGTGGTAAGTCTTCGTCCAACTTCCTCTCCTGCCGAAGATCTCTTACAGTTTCTTTGAGTTCTTCCATCTCTTTCCTAAGTGTCTTGTTCACACTTTGCCAGGTGGACAGGTGACCTCTGAGCTTCAAGACTTCTTTCTCGAGCTCCTCGACTCTGTGCTCGGCCGTTTGTCTCAGGGCTCTTTCTCAATTGACATGTTCTTCTACCTCTTCCCTGAGGGCCTTATTCAGTCCTTGCCACGTTACCATTTGACCTTTGAGCTCAGAGACTTCTTTCTCTAGCTCCTCTAGTCTGTGCTCCCTGTCTCTCTGAGCCACAGTCATCCCCAGAGTCTGAGTCACCCCGACCTGCCGAGCAATCCCTCCAGTTACCCATTAACCGTGCGAACACTTCAGCCATTTTATCAACCAGGTCAATGTCAGTCCTGTCACGAGATGTCAGGTCTGTCCATTGGGCCAACGTACCCCTTTTCCCGGTCACTTCTACCTCTGACCTCTCCACGTCAGGAGCCGTCACCATCTTAGTATTGGTTAGCCCAACAGTAGGAACGTCTCCACCCTCGTGGCATATGTCATTAAACCTGACAAAGTCCCGGCCCCACTCCAAGGCATACACTAAGTCTGATGGTATACTGCCACCTTGGCACTCACTGCCTCCGAGCCCCTCAAACATTACTCTGTCTAACGCATAGTTCACCATGACCCCATGTTTAGAGCGAACCTGGACCATTTTCTAGGTCAGACAGAAAGTGAGAGGAGTTCCTGCCAGAGTCACCTGACTCAATGAGTCCAATCGTCCCGAGATTCCTTCCTGGTGTAGCATCACGGTACACACTTGCGGCCAGTCATCACCCGGAAAGAATATCCCACACTCTGGAAACAACATACACGAATACTGTGGTTCCCCAGACATGTCCACGGAGGTACCCAGTGCTGCCCCTTTTGCAAACTGTGCCCCTTTCTGGACCACCATCCCAATTTGGGTCACCGGCTCCCTCTGGGACTCCACCCCCTTTTGGGCTACCACCCCGATTTGGGTCACTGCCCCCTTCCGGGACTTCCCCATGTCCATTATACCGGTCTTCTCAGACCACAGTTCACACCACACAGTTTATGTCTCTTACGATACCACACAAGTCCTTGTTGGCACCACCACCGCTCCTGCTGTCACCGATCTTCGACACCACCGGCTGCCGTTCACACACAGCTGCTGGTGTCACCTTCGTAACCCTGCCAAGTTACCAGAAGCCGCTTGTCCCCTTCGTAACCCCGCCGAGTTACAGGAAGCCGCTTGTCCCCTTCGTAACACCGCGAGTTACAGCAAGCCGCATGTCACATTCTTGACTCCCACTGAGCCACCGCAGCTGAGATGAAACAAGAGAAAAAAAAACACACCACACAAAACTCACATGTCCTGTCTGTGTGCTATTCAGGACGTTCCATCTCCGCCTGAGACTGTCCAACACACAGGGCGCACCGGGTGCGATTCAGGGAGCGACCCTCCTCCCAGGGTCTCCCCACACACTGGCCTCACCAGGTCCAGGGGCTTGGCGGGTGCTCTTCAGGACATCTGTCTCTGCCTGAGACTGCCCAACACTCGTGCCTCACCAGGTCCAAGGTCATACCACGTGCTCCCGGGATCCAATTCTTTCTCCTATAATCTCCCAATACTGACCCTCCAGGACCTTTCCTCACTGAACCCTCCAAGTACACAGTCTTACTCAGTGATCCAGGTCAGTACCACACGAACACCTGTCCATTACCTGTGTCGGCCACACAGGTCCTCAGGTACCTCTTATCTGCAGAGGCACCCTAGCAATCACCAGTCTCTTTATCTGACTCCTGGTCAGCAGCACATCACACGGCTTTCAAAACTGTCAGCCCTCCTGGCTCAGCGTTGCCAGCACTGCACCATGTGCTTTGAAAACCATTGCCCTTAGCAGCCAATTTTTGCAGCCCTCTTCCATTGCTCCTAGCAACAAGGCTACAACACTGCCCATAGTCTTCTCCACCATTTGTGAGGTAGCCCTGTCATTCAAGTAGGGAATTCTAGCTTGACAGCCAAATAATCACAACTGGAACGGGTTTCCCATAAAACAATCTCTGTCCGTGTTGTTTATTCAGGCATCATAAACCATAACCGGCAACATAAAGTTCATATACACAGCATAGCGTCCTTGACAGAGCTTCACTCTGTCCTCCCTGTGGTCACATAGGTTATACCATGTTCCATACGCAGGCTCATCAGCCTCATAGTTATCTCATCCACGTCAGGGTTTCCTCATGGTTCCTTCACCATGCTGCAGACATCCATTCCCTCCAGGGAATCATCAGGCACGTGCAGCCATTACACACAGCCACTTCACATGCTGTTAGCCAGGAGACACATCTTCCAGCGGGACCTTACACAATGGACCAACCAGGTCCCTGCATTCACCACATGTGACCAACCCTGGCCACCTCATATGGTCCGTAGCCACGCCCACCGGGTCACATGGCTATGACCTCATCACAGGTCCTTGAACCATTCACACACTCTTTGCAATAGTGTTCTTAAACACACCCCCTGGGTGGGTTTGCAGGTAACTGGGTTCACCCATTTCCCCAACTACCTGGAGACTTCTCCCTGACACATTGAAACAGCACCTCAGCAATATCACTGCTGATCAACACACACATAAGTCTCCATCTCAAGGCCACCCACCTTGAGATACATAACAGTCATTCAGGACTCTGCCATTCATCCACTCTTCTAGGACATCCACACAGCGCCCCCTAGCAGACACAGTGGTCACTACACCACTATATATATATATATATATAATATACACTCACTGGCCACTTTATTAGGTACACCTGTCCAACTGTGTGTTAAGACTTAATTTCTAATCAGCCAATCACATGGCGGCAACTCAGTGCATTTAGGCATGTAGACATGGTCAAGACAATCTCCTGCAGTTCAAACCGAGCATCAGTATGGGGAAGAAAGGTGATTTGAGTGCCTTTGAACGTGGCATGATTGTTGGTGCCAGAAGGGCTGGTCTGAGTATTTCAGAAACTGCTGATCTACTGGGATTTTCACGCACAACCATCTCTAGGGTTTACAGAGAATGGTCCGAAAAAGAAAAAAAATCCAGTGAGCGGCAGTTCTGTGGCCGGAAATGCCTTGTTGATGCCAGAGGTCAGAGGAGAATGGGCAGACTGGTTCGAGCTGATAGAAAGGCAACAGTGACTCAAATTGCCACCCGTTACAACCAAGGTAGGCAGAAGAGCATCTCTGAACGCACAGTGCGTCGAACTTTGAGGCAGATGGGCTACAGCAGCAGAAGACCACACCGGGTACCACTCCTCTCAGCTAAGAACAGGAAACTGAGGCTACAATTTGCACAAGCTCATCGAAATTGGACAGTAGAAGATTGGAAAAACGTTGACTGGTCTGATGAGTCTCGATTTCTGCTGCGACATTCGGATGGTAGGGTCAGAATTTGGCGTAAACAACATGAAAGCATGGATCCATCCTGCCTTGTATCAACGGTTCAGGCTGGTGGTGGTGGTGTCATGGTGTGGGGAATTTTTTCTTGGCACTCTTTGGGCCCCTTGGTACCAATTGAGCATCGTTGCAACGCCACAGCCTACCTGAGTATTGTTGCTGACCATGTCCATCCCTTTATGACCACAATGTACCCAACATCTGATGGCTACTTTCAGCAGGATAATGCGCCATGTCATAAAGCTCGAATCATCTCAGATTGGTTTCTTGAACATGACAATGAGTTCACTGTACTCAAATGGCCTCCTCAGTCACCAGATCTCAATCCAATAGAGCATCTTTGGGATGTGGTGGAACGGGAGATTCGCATCAGGGATGTGCAGCCGACAAATCTGCGCCAACTGTGTGATGCCATCATGTCAATATGGTCCAAAATCTCTGAGGAATGCTTCCAGCACCTTGTTGAATCTCTGCCACGAAGAATTGAGGCAGTTCTGAAGGCAAAAGGGGGTCCAACCCGTTACTAGCATGGTGTACCTAATAAAGTGGCCAGTGAGTGTATAAAGCTCAATGTGGGTGTGTATGTATGTATGTATGTGTGTATGTCCGGGATTGGCGTCCGCACCATCGCAGCTACAGCCACAAAATTTGGCAGAGTCACATGTCTGGACCCTGAGAGCGTCATAGGCTATGTTGTGAGGCAAGATTTTAACCCCGCGCGTTCCAATTCACCAAACAATTTTGCCCCTAGCTACATAATGGGGAAAAAGTGTATGTATTGGCATCTGCACCGTCGTAGCTACAGCCACAAAATTTTGCAAAGTCACATGTCTGGACCCCGAGAGTGTCATAGGCTATGTTGTGAGGCAAAATTTTAACCCAGCGCGTTACAATTCACCAAACAATTTTGCCCCTATCTACATAATGGGGAAAAAGAGAAAGGAAAAGTGTTGGAGGCAAATTGACAGCTGCCAGATGTGAACAAGGGGGACTTAAAGAATGAGAGCGATGGCGCCAAACAGTATATACCGTACAGTTGCTAAGGTGGGGCCCTGACATGGGATACACACCACACACGGGGATATGAACACACACGCAAAATGTGCCACACATTACCACGTGCTTCAACACATATACCACACTCAGCACACATTTCACCACACATACACCAACCTCACCACATAAAAGTCAAAACAGAAAAGTCTCCACTCAAAACTCGCCACGCTGTCCCAGGGCTGTTTAAAAGATGAAAAATGAGCTGTGATTGGTTGCTATCAGCAACAGTTTTCTTTGTAGACAGTTGTGGTAACTGAGGCCTATTATTCTTCTCATTTCTATGGTGTTATCTTCCTTCTGTAAAGCTGGAAATAAAGCCCCCATTACACACTGCGATATCGCTAGCAATATCGCTGTAAAGTCACCGATTTTGTGACGTTGCAGTGATATTGCTAGCGATATCGCTGCATGTGATACTTACCTCCGACCAGCTCCCCCGCTGGTAATCGCTGATCGTGCGAGAAGCTACTGGACCATTCCTCATCAGCCACTTCCTGCGGCGCTTCCTGCTGTGACGACGAGCGATGCGTGGAGCCGGGCGGGAGGACGCAGGATCGCCGCGTCTGACAGGTAAGTAGCGATCCCCGTCCCCTGCGATGTCGCTGGTGAGATCTGCCTGAGTGGCAGCTCACTAGCGACCACCTAGCGATTCACCAGCGATCCTGACCGCGTCATATTGCTTGTCGGGATTGCTGTTGAGTCGCTAGGTGTAACGGTACCCTAACACAATTTATTACCGTTCCAACACAGACCACCCTCTGACACAGACTGCAGGGGGAGCCCAGTATCACACAGGATAGGATTAGATACACGGCTCAGCAGTCAGTATCACACAGGATAGGATTAGATACACAGCTCAGCAGTCAGTATCACACAGGAGAGGATTAGACACATGGCTCAGCAGGCAGTATCACATGGAATAGGATTAGATACACAGCTCAGCAGTCAGTATCACACAGGATAGGATTAGATACGCAGCTCAGCACACAGTATCACACAGAATAGTATTAGATACATGGCTCAGCAGTCAGTATCACACAGGATACGATTAGATACACGGCTCAGCAGTCAGTATCACACAGGATAGGATTAGATGCACGGTTTTTATGTGCAATATAATCATTATAATTTGTTATAACTAACCACAGTTGGTTACTATGCCCAGGCAACGCCGGGCTCTTCAGCTAGTATATGTGCGGAGTAGGGCAGGTGAGACACAAATGACACGAAGGACACAGCGGGGTTCAGTTCCAGAGTTTTTACTCACAGTTTTCTATGGGCGCAGTTGCCTGCTTGGTGCCATGTCCTTCAGGCGAGGGGTCCAGCT